>NC_047089.1:75196569-75821569 GCF_902459505.1 Geotrypetes seraphini | reverse complement strand
CACTGGGTTTAATGGCTGCTATTTTCATTGGTAAGCAAATGGGTAATGTTATTTGCATAAGCTTATCTGGATAACCTGTACCAGATGTCTGGTGCTCAATATAATTGGTTACACTTATCCAGGCTAATTTAGGCCAGCTACTGTATTTGTGCAAACAGACTTTCTCAATTACTGTAAGTTTAACCAAGACAACACTGAATAACAGCATTATCTGGCCCAATTAAAAATGAACCCCAGATGCTGGCACTGTCATTTAGACATTGGGACACTGGATCATCTGTTGTTCTATTGTCCTTTGATACTTAGCTTCTGGAGGTCAATATGGGGTAGAATAAATAACATTTTGGAATCATCAATTTCTCTAACGTAGTGTTCTTCAACCTTCTGACATCTATGGACCAGCGGAAATAAAATAATTATTTTGCGGACCAGCGGTTGAAGAACACTGGGCTAAGTCGTGGTCCAGAACCTGCATATCTCTGCCCCCATAATAGTACTAATTGCAACACCATTTTTTCCATTCATTTTTCATACACACATACACACACACACACACACACATGTGTGCCGGCCCTGTGGACCGGCAGGAAGTTTCTGCGGACTGGCACCAGTCCACGGACCGGTGGTTGAAGAACACTGCTCTAATGTATGAGACAGTTATTTGTGGTTTAAGCCCCTTATTGATCAATATAAAGGTTGTCTTTTCCTTATAATGACTGGGATAGCCATCCAGATGATCACTCGAAACTGGAAGAATTGTGATCGTTTAATTTTTTGTTCTGGAGAGCTAGTCTTTGCTCTAGTTATAGATATGAAAGAATAAATGCTGAGAATTTGCGGCAAGGTAATATATCTAAATTGATATGGGGCCCTTTGACATCATATGTCACTTCCTTATAATTGTTAACTGTGAGTCAGTTTTTTTGTTTACTTTGGTACATATCCAGGGAAGGGTGGGAGGGGGTTATTTATGTTTTAAATTGATTTTCGAATATTCACACTTGGGATGGGCGGGAAGATATCAATATTCAGAATAGGGTAAGGTTTTTATGGCAATATATGTTTTTGTGTTTATTGAATGATTATTGGATGGGTGGGTAGGGGAAAATGGTTGATTATGAACATGTGAAAGTTGAATGTGCTTTTGTTATATTATTATATGTCGCATTTGTTATATTGCACTGTTGAAGTTTTGAAAATTAATAAAGAATTATTAAAAAAAAAAAAAAAGAACCCCAGAATGCCACCCTCTGAAAACTGGATACATTTTGTCCACTCAGTAAAGGGAGATTTTCAAAATGAAACATTTGCCTGGGTAACCTCCAAAGTTACCCAGAAAATAATCTAAATATTGTCTGGAGAAAGCATGATTGCTAGGGATCAGTGGGGAGACTGAGAGTGCTGGGATAAGAAAATATGAGTGACAGGGACAGGGAGGGAGCTGAGATGGTGATTCCCAAGTTCCAAAGATAATGTGCAAGCCTTCTACTGACCTTGTGTATCTCACTAGTTCACAGTACGCTGCAAAATCTGAATCGTACCCATCTTAAACCCAACACCAGTTCTCCCCTCCATAAAATAGAAAATCAAAATGCAGTTGAAACACGTTTAAAAGAGTGCTTCATTACCTTTCGACTGATACATGAAGGAGAAGAGAGTACCCATATCTCATCTGTGCAATACCACCAGACATTTTTTAGGGGTCCTAAGATGCACTAACCAATTTAGCACACGCTAAATGCTAAGGCATCCATTATATTCTATGGGTGCTTTAGCATTTAGCATGTGCTAAATCGGTTAGCGCGCCTTAATAAAAGGACCCTGTAGTTTCTAAGCCAAAATACTGCAGTCTGTCAGAGCCAAATTAACCAGCTGAAAAAAGAGAATGCCTACAGTTGCTGAACCAAAACACCAGCGTTTAAAATAATATTTTATTGGCCTTCCAATTCCCTGAGGAGGACAAGAATTAGTACTGCATTGCTTAATAACAGTAAGGGTTCCTTTTACGAAGGTGTGTTACGGGTTTTACCACATGCATCGGATTAGTGCGAGCTAGCCCAAAATCTTTCACCTGCTCAAGAGGAGGCAGTAGCGGCTAGCGCACGTGACATTTTAGCGCGCGCTATTCCGTGCGTTAAGACCCTAGCGCGCCTTTGTAAAAGGAGTTCTAAGTGTATGAATTCTTTAATAATACTTACTGATAATGACCTTTGCTGCAGTAAAGCTGGATTGTAAATATACTCGGTGGGAGTAATGGAAGGAAGTGTCTGTGTATAAAGTTTGGCTTCTTTGCAACTAAACTGCCTCTACTATAATTGTCCATGATTGCTTGAAATCTGCCTATTTTCCCAAGTAAACTATTATTGTGGTATACAACACATCAGCGTGTGGTCAGCATTTATTTTATATTTGAGTGACTGTTAATGTGAGGATCATAGTTTTATTCAGCCTCTAGGGCACGGTGGGGGTGGGGGTTCTCGAGTCCCGAGCCACATATTAACACAAAATATTGTGTACCTGACCAGCTCTAATGCTTCAGAGCATGTACAAGGTTGACCCCCAAAATAAAGGGCTTGCACAACCCAGTGAAGAGGTTAGAAAATCTAATTGGTATCAGGGTCAGAAGCAGCATCTGTGCTCAGAGAGGGTCAGTAGTACCCACTGGTGCCTACTATTACCTGTGTCTGAGCATTGCTATAAGCAACCACCTATTCTGCGGTGCACTCACTGTTAGCTGGACAGATTGAACACTCCAGATCTATGAAGCTGCATCACAGATGAACCAAAGTACTTCATGCTTTGTGAAGAACTAAGGGCCTCTTCTATCAAACTACGCTAGCAGTTTTTAGTGCAGAGAGCCGCGCTGAATGGCCCACGCTGATCCTGATGCTCATAGGAACTCTATGAGCGTCGGAAGCAGCACAGGTTATTAAGGAATCCACTGTGCTGGGATTCAAAGGCAAATTAGATGCACATCTCCTTATGAGAGGCATAGAGGGATATGGGTGACTAAAACTACATCAGGTGTATACCTGACTGGGCCTCCGCGTGTGCGGATCACCGGACTCGATGGACCATGGGTCTGATCCGGAGATGGCAGTTCTTATGTTCTTATGTTCTAAGACTGTGAGTAGCAGGTAACATAACATAAATGTTTATTTATATACCGCTTTAGCCTTTCGGTTCAAGGCGGGATACAGGGTAGTAAAAACATCAGGAACAATAATTTTTAACAAATTAGAATAATACAGTTTAAGAAATGCATAAAAAACAATAAACAAAAAATTGAGGTTTGTGATGGGGTAAGATGATGAATGAAAGTTATCTAGTCTTGGGTCAACAAGGGTTCATTTAAAACTGGGTCATCAGGTTTGGGAAGAGGTGTGTTTTCAGGAGCTTCCTAAAATGCACGTATGATATAGAAGAACGGACCATATGACGCCATTCTGGATCTTTAGAAGCTGCTTGGTAGGATAAGAATTTATTGATGAATCTCTTATGTGAGAAACCTTTAACTGATGGGAAGGAAAAGAGTGACTGGGGTTGACAGGTCTGCCTGGGTCTGGAAAATAAGAAATGATTGGTGAGGTAATCCAATAATAAACCATATATGGCTTTATAGAAGAGAGAGCCAAATTTTAAAAAAATACCCAATTCTCAATTTTTAACCACTGGTTTTTGTTGTAGAAAGGGGTTAAGTGGTCAAATTTTTTTCATGTTAAATATCAGCCTTACTGCGGTGTTTTGAATTATGCTTAATTTCTGGAAATGTTTGTGAAGTCCAGATAGGTAGATGAGGTACTGTCTAACAGTGTTGTTGCTTGTTGTGGGTTGCTGTGCCTAGTGAACATCTAGAATTACTAATGTGCATTACTGCCTTAGCTAGCATTAATGCCATTAATAACTAGGTTCCATTACATGAAATGGAACCTCTGGTGTAATAACAATTATTAAGTATGGTAGTGCATGCTAGCATGCTATAGCATGTTATGAAATATAGCTGAAAATTTGTTGGACTCTTCATGCATGAAGCCTCATTTGTTACAGACCAGACCAGAAGCCATGGCCTCAGGTAGAGAGAGAATGACATGGGGACAAATTGGTCCCCATCCCTGCAGGATCTATTTCCATCCATTTTCCGTCCCTGCATGTTCTGTCCCAGCCCCTGCCCCCTCCCTGCTGAAGCTTGTGCAGCAACAGGGACAGAACTTGCAGGGACGGGGATGGAGATAGATCTGTGGGAATGGGGCTAAATTTGTCCCCATGATATTTCTTTAGGGGCAAGAAGGGGAGAGGAGCCCAGTTCCGTAACAGTATGATTTCTATTTTGCATAAAAATAATCCCATGTTTATTTTGGATCTACGGTACTTTATACTTATATTTCTGCTTAGTCTCATGAGTTTATTCTACCTGGTTAAAAGTTTCCAATTTTATTTAAGATTTGATGGATCACTTAATCAAACTTCAAAGTGATGTACATAACTAAACCATACAACTTTCGGGGGGACAAAACATGCCACATATATCCACAAACAAGACTTACGCACAGTGAGGGAAGAGGGAAAGAAATACAATATTTTAAAGAAAATAAGACAAAAAGGAAATGGACAAAAGGGAGAGTGACATTATAAGAAAGACGGTCGCAGGGCAGACCCTAAGGTGTGATTCAAGACAAGAGTGCTAGCAGTTGAAGGCATCTTTTAAAAGAAAGCATTTCAACTTACTCTTATTGTAACCCATGTACTGACTAAATGTATCTTTATGGTAACCCACCTGTATCCCTTACACTGACAAAATGCACCTTGATAGTAAACCACTTGTATTGTAACCCACTTACATCCCATGTACTGACAAAATATATCTTTACTGTAACCCACTTGCATCCCATGTACTGACAAAATATATCTTTACTGTAACCCACTTGCATCCCATGTACTGACAAAATGAATCTTTAATGTAAACCACTTGTATCCCATGTACTGACTAAACGTATCTTTATTGTAAATCGTTTCTATCCCATGTACTGTCAAATGTATCTTTATTGTAAACCGCTTCGAACTTCACGGTATAGCGGTATATATTATTATTAAATTATTATTAAATCGGTCTAACATGTGTTCTTCCCTTAAGTGAATAGGGAGAAATTCCACAGTTGTGGAGCCGTTACAGAAAAGATGTATTGTTGGCGGGTACTGATAACCTTGAGAGAGGGAACTGTAAGTAAATGCTGTTCCCACTAGACCTTGGTGAAATCATAATTACGCCTATACTGAAAGACCCCAAAGGCCTAATAAATAACCCATCAAATTACAGACCAATCGCTTCTATCCCAACATACGTCAAAATAATAGAAGGGCTAGTAGCACAACAACTTTCCATGTATCTAGAAGCCCACAACATCCTACATCCATCCCAATCCGGATTCAGAACCAACCACAGTACAGAAACTCTTCTGGTATCTTTACTAGACATAGCTCGAAGACACCTCAGCCAAGGAAACAGACTGCTAATCATCCAATTTGATCTCTTAGCTGCTTTCGATCTAGTGGACCACTCCATACTTCTCCAGACACTAGACGCAATAGGAATCTCAGGTAAAGTTCACAACTGGTTCCAAGGCTTCCTTAAAACAAGAACATATAGAGTCAAGTCAAAAGACACTCTATCTGAACCATGGTCCAACCCATGCGGAGTGCCACAAGGTTCTCCCCTCTCTCCCACACTTTTCAACCTATTCATAGCTTCCCTAGGCACCACCCTGGATGCCCTAAACATTACTTCTTTCAGCTATGCGGACGACATAACCATCATCCTTCCATTCGACATCCATAACCCAATCTCCACAGGATGCCTGAAAACCACATTGGAAACAGTAGAAAAATGGATGACAAATCATAAGCTAAAGCTGAACCCAGACAAAACTAAACTCCTACTACTAGAGAAGGAAAAAAAAACATCCCTAACAGAACTGGAAGTAAACTCAGTCAAGTACCCAATACAGAGCTCCCTCAAAATCCTAGGTATACATTTAGACAGATGCTGCACAATGCAAACACAAATCCATAAAATCACCCAAAAAGCATTCCTCACAATGCGAAATCTAAGAAAAATCAGAAAATTCTTTAATAAAGACCAATTCAGGATCATTGTCCAATCCCTTGTGCTAAGTATCGTAGACTACTGCAACAGCCTCTACTTACCTTGCCCTACCAACACAATAAAAAAACTACAGACCATCCAGAACACAGCCCTCAGACTCATATACTCACTCAACAAACACGACCACATTACCAATGCATACTTAGAATCTCACTGGCTACCAATAAAAGCACGAACACAATTCAAACTCTACTGTCTCCTTTTCAAAGTAACCCACGGCACGGCACCCAGCTACCTAAACAACCGTTTTCACTACTACCTCTCACCCAGAAGAAGGAGAACACAGAACCTTTTCACCTACCCACCTCTCAACGGTACTCGTCGTAAGAAACTTTACGACAACCTTCTGGGGACACAGGCAGCTAAAATTGACTCTGACATCTCAAAACTTCTGACCAAAACAACAGACATAAAAGAGTTCCGTAAAGAAATAAAAACACTACTGTTCAAAAAATATCTCCCATCACTCTAACCACCATCCAATGAGTTCCCAATCAACGCCTTTGGAAACACCCACCTATAGTATCTCTTTGTCTGTGACCTAGAATTACTGTAACTCTTTTACACCCCACCTGACTTAACTTGTTTCAGTTGATATGTATTATCTTCTGTGATATGTATTATCTTCTGTGATATGTATTATCTTCCGTGAAATTGAAGTATCATAATTCTTTACGGTTCCTGTAACTTACTCTTATCCTGTAATGTAATTCTACTGGAAATGCCCAGATATCTTCTATATTGTAATCCGCCTAGAACCGCAAGGCACAGGTGGAATAGAAATCCCTAATGTAATGTAATGTAATGTAATGATCATTAGACCTAAGAATTCTTGTAGGGGCATAAGGAATTAAGAGTCTATCGATGAAGGCCGGGGCTGTATGAAAAAGGCATTTAAGAGTTAATAGACATATTTTATAAGATATTCAGTAAGAAACTGGAAGCCAGTGTACTTTTTTGAGAAGCGGCAAGACGTGATTGAATTTTTTTTGCTTTTCTATTTGAGGAGTCTTGAATTGGCATACTCTGGCGATTCTGACTGACCCACAGACTCGAATTAAAGCAAATGCAAGTCAGTCAAGGAAACCGGATTTCATTATGACCTGGTTTTGAAGTGTTTGGAAAATTGGACAAAAATACTTACTTGAACAGGCTAATCAGGACTTTTTCCCCTTTAAAAACGGTTTTAAAGTCTGTGGCTTAAGCATAACAGCTAATATTGCACACATGTGCTTTGTTGGAAAGTTGCCCCCCTTTTGCACTTAATCAGTCAGTGCAGATATGCTTAAAGTGACTAAAATGGCTATTTTCATAAGAGCTAATAGGATTATTTGCTTTCAGGAAGAGGCAAACTGACAAGTTCAAAGAATGGTCACTGAAATATGCATGACAATGCTATCATAAACTGTCTTTATAGTACAAACCTCATATTATCTAACTTAATTTAACCAGTTCTGTCAAACAGTTCTTGATGTACTGCCATTTCCATCGAGCTGCTAAGCTTTAGCCTTTGAAATCAGTCAGTAGCAGAGATGCACTTTAGTAATTTCATCGCTGAAAATACATCACGCTAACAAATGTGAGATGGCTTTATTTTATGCCTAATAAATGATTATTACTTACAAATTGGTCACTCAGTGATGCAGCCATTCTTAGAGTGTATGATAAAAATGTGTTAAAAGCGCAGACTTACATTGTGACACGATGATGCATGTTCTCTTTTTTCATTCCTACACTCGGAATGTCCTTTTGAGCAGGCGGTAGATTTTCGGCTAGCGTGCGCTAATCCAGTGCGTGCGCTAAAAACGCTAGTGCACCTTCGTAAAAGGAGCCCTCAGTGTTGAAATATGTGGAATGGCTTTTTAGAAAGGATGTTCAAGTGGAAAGTGGATGTTTAAGTCAATATGTCTTTTGTGGTTCCTGAATATGTTCAAATTGAACAGCCATTTTACAACGTTGAAAGTCCAAACTATGGATTTAGCTAAACCAGACCATGGGCATCAACATGAATGGCCACATAGAAATCTATGTGCTTAGCATGAATGTTCCTATAAGCCATTCTACTACCTATGATGTCCATCTTTCCTGGAGCTGTGACATAGCCCCATTTACTTGCTAATATCACTTTCAGGGGGGGATTAAAGAGATTACCCTCCCCCCTGAATATCTCCAGAAAAGCACTGCTCATTTTGTGCACCTTTTGATAATCTGGACATTCCTTGAAGCAGGTCATCTTTATGGATATAGACATTCAGTCCCTTCTGTAATATTAAATGACTGGGAGATAGATGTCCAAGTGTTATCCCATCAATGCCCAAAACACAACTTCTTGCCATTTGGATGTTGTGCTGTTGTAGATATCCTTATCCTAGCAATGTAAAATCTGTATTTGATGTTCCTGAACTTTGCACATCCAAAATCTAGTTTTAAGATATCAAAAATGTGATTAGAGCTTCTAAAATAACCAGTATCAAGTAGACTTCAACATACTACTACTACTACTATTAATTATTTTTTGAGCACTACCAGACGTATGTAGCACTGTACTGTACAGTGTTTCACACAGACATTTAATAAATAAACTAAGTATCCTCAGGATGGGTCCCAAAGTGACAGGCTGGGTCAAGAGCTGGTTGAGTGGAAGGCGACAGAGGGTAGTGATCAGTGGAGATCGCTCTGAGGAAAGGGATGTTACCAGTAATGTGCCTCAAGGTTCTGTTTTTAGGCCTGTTCTTTTTAACATTTTTATAAATGATATTGATGAAGGGTTGTCGGGTAAGATTTGCCTCTTTGTGGATGATACGAAAATCTGCAATAGAATAGACATGCCGGATGGTGTAAATAACATGAAGAAAGACCTGGCAAAGCTTGAACAATGGGCTGACATTTGGCAGCTAAAATTTAATGCTAAGAAATGCAAGGTCATGCATTTGGGCTGCAGAAACCCAAGGGAAGGTGCAGATTAGGGGGTGAAGAACTTATGTGCATGACAGAAGAGCGGGACTTGGGTGTGATTGTATGTGATGATCTTAAGGTGGCCAAACAGGTTGAAAAGATGATAGAAAAAGCTAGAAGGATGCATAGGGAGAGGTATGACCAGTAAGAAAAAGGAGGTAATGATGCCTCTGTATAAGACTTTGGTGAGACCTCATTTATAATATTGTATATAATTCTGGAGGCCGCACCTTCAAAAAGATATAAAAAGGATGGAGTCAGTCCAGAGGAAGGTTTTTAAAATGGTATGTGGTCTTCATCAAAAGGCGTATGGGGACAGACTTAAAGATCTCAATCTGTATACTTTGGAGGAAAGGAGGGAGAGGGGAGATATGATAGAGACGTTTAAACACCTACGTAATGTAAATGTGCATGAGTCGAGTCTTTTCATTTGAACGGAAACTCTGCAATGAGAGGGCATAGGATGAAGTTAAGAGATGATAGGCTCCAGAGTAATCTAAGGAAATACTTTTTTACAGAAAGGGTGGTAGATGCATGGAACAGTCTCCCAGAAGAGGTGGTGGAGACAGAGATTCTGTCTGAATTCAAAAGGGCCTGGGATAGGCATGTGGGATCTCTCAGAGAAAGAAAGAGATGATGGTTGCTGCAGATGGGCAGAGTAGATGGGCCATTTGGCTTTTATCTGCCATCATATTTCTCTTCCTTCCCAACCCTACACATTGCCACAGTTTACAATGCTACTCTCAATCCATCTACAAGAGACACCCTTCTGCAGTTTTGCTGTTAGTGGGAATCAAAAGCTAAAGTACGACTCCTGGGAATATTAACAGAATCAAGATTATCGAGGTAAGAACCTAATCTTTCATTGTGGAAATCCTGAAAACCCATTGGAATTAGATGTTCCTCTAAGACTGGGTTGGCAAAAGCTGCCTTAGATTATAATACAAAAATTTGAAGTCTTGTAAAATGGAAGCTTTGAAACATCGTATAACCAGACTTTGGAGCAGGGGTCTCCAAAGTCTTGAGGGCCGAATCCAGTCGGGTTTTCAGGATTTCCACAATGAATATGCATGAGATCTATGTGCATGCTCTGCTTTCAATGCATATTCATTGGGGAAATCCTGAAAACCCGACTGGATTTGTCCCTCAAGGAGGGACTTTGGAGACCCACTGCTTTGGAATATGTGAGAACCTCAAAACCTGAGGATCATAAACAGTTACACAATTTTTTAGATTGCTCAAAAGTGGGCTTTTCTCATCCAACAAAGGAGTAACCCAGGATAAGGTATTTCCTTTGAAAATGAGGCAATAAAGCCTACCTGGTTTTTTTTCTGTATAAAATTTCTGTCGGTGTTCCAGGACCACTAGAAGTAATTCAGTAATAATCTCTCTAATGCAGAGATGCCAAGCTATCCAGTTTCAGCAGGGAAATTTTTTGTCTAATTCTGATCCTTAACTTATACCTATAAGCAGTGTGAAATCTATAATTTCTGATTCTACCCATTGAAATCCATGGTTCAAGTCCCATAATGTCAGAAAGTTAACCTACCTCTACTCCTATCCCTATAACCCACATCTATTCTTATCTGTACCCCCCAATCCCTTTGTCCTCTAGGAACCTATCCAAACCTTCTTTGAAGCCCTGTAACGTGCTCCTGCCTATCACTGTCCTAAAATAAGAACATAAGAACATAAGAATTTGCCTCCGCTGAGGCAGATCAGAGGTCCATCTCGCTCAGCGGTCCGCTCCCACGGCGGCCCATCAGGCCCATTGCCTGAGCAGTGGTCCTGACTATTTCTATAACTTACCTCTACTCCTATCCCTATAACCCACGTCTATTCTTATCTGTACCCCTCAATCCCTTTGTCCTCAAGGAACCTATCCAAACCTTCTTTGAAGCTCTGTAATGTGCTCCTGCCTATCACAGCCTCCGGGAGCGCGTTCCATGTATCCACCACCCGCTGGGTGAAAAAGAACTTCCTAGCGTTTGTTCTAATCCTGTCCCCTTTCAATTTCTCCGAGTGCCCCCTTGTACTTGTGGTTCCCTATAATTTGAAAAATCTGTCCCTGTCTACTTTTTCTATGCCCTTCAGGATCTTGAAGGTTTCTATCATGTCTCCTCTAAGTCTCCGCTTCTCTAGGGAGAACAGCCCCAGTTTTTTCAGTCTGTCAGTGTATGAGAGGTTTTCCATACCCTTTATCAGCTTAGTTGCTCTTCTCTGGACTCCCTCAAGTACCGCCATGTACTTCTTGAGGTACGGTGACCAATACTGGACACAGTACTCCAGATGGGGGCGCACCATTGCGCGATACAGTGGCAGGATGACTTCCTTCGTCCAGACCGTGATACCCTTTTTGATGATACCCAACATTTTGTTTGCTTTCCTTGAGGCTGTGGCGCACTGTGCCGACGCCTTTAACTTTGTGTCTACCATTACTCCCAGGTGTCTTTCAAGGTTACTTACCCCTAGCAGTGATCCCCCCATTTTGTAAGTGTACATCGGGTTCTTTTTCCCTACATGCATGACCTTGCATTTCCCTATATTGAAGCTCTTTTGCCACTTTTTGGCCCACTCTTCCAGTGTCGTCAGATCCTTTTGGAGATCTTTGCAGTCTTCTGTGGTTTTAACCCTGCTGTATAGTTTGGTATCATCTGCAAATTTAATGACCTCACATTTTGTTCCTGCCTCCAGGTCGTTAATAAATATATTGAACAGGCGCGGTCCCAGCACCGACCCCTGCGGAACTCCGCTCATGACCCCTTGCCAGTCTGAGTAATGTCCCTTTACTCCAACCCTCTTCCTTTTATTTATTTCTTCAATTTGTGTGTCGCACATACCTATACAAGCTCTAGGCAACATTACAGAGAAAGGGATTAGAAGAGGGTAGGGAGGACTATGGAGGGCAGGAAGGAGTGGAGTCGAATATTTCATAGAACTTCTTACCTTTATATTAGGAGCACCATCTATGTAAATGATATCTAAATGAATTAAAGGAATATGTAAAGAGGAATAGAAGGGAGGAACCATTAAACAATAAAACCTAACCTAAAAATACATGTTTCATATATTGTGGTTTATGTGCTGCAAAAAATCATTTTGTATTGCTTTTTTTTTTTAAATTTGTGAAACCATACTACATTCTTATTTTTCCAGATTTATACTTTAGCCATGCCACCTGAAAAATCTCAGTCTTTGGCCTTCAATCTCACTCACTGATGCTATAAATCTTTCGAACCAGCTACCCTCGGCTTCTCCTGCTTTAGCTGCCAGATTTGAAAGCATATTGCAGAGCCAGTCAACTGGCACTAGGAGTAGATTGGTATAGTGTTAAGCCAATTTTGATCTCCACTATTACAGCAGCTCTTGCAGACTTGTTTAATTTCAGCTTAAGGTCTGAAAATATTTGACTTGGATTTACTTTACTAATTAGTAAGGATTGACTTGATTCAAATCTTCATTTTCTCAGGCTGCTTTGGATCTCTGCACGTATTCACAGATTGGGATTGAAAGTCTGAACACAGTATACATACTTAGGAGAGAAGTAGGGATTCTGCTATGATAATAGGTTTGATTCATCCAAATTATTTTTGACCTCGGCAAGATGAATAAGAAACAAATCTCTGATAATCACTGTTGTAAAAGCTGATACTGTACAAACAATGGTGAAAATATTAATCATAGACCAAAATAGATATTGAAGTATGTAGGAGGATGTGTCACCATAGGTGATCCATTAGCAACCTCTAAGCTGCTTAAACTTACGCCCAAAAGCATTCTTTCAAATATATACACTTTTGATTTGCTTCTGGAAACCTTTAGACCCAAATATATTTCCTTCTGTCTGAAGTTAGCAAAACTCAAAGCCTAAATACTGATGTAGCTGCACAAATCCAGTAACTAAGATACATTTGACTTTCTCAATACTTTTTTGCACTTGGAGAAAAATAAGAAAAATGTAAAGCCTTTGCCTTTACTCTATAAAATGACAACTCAAAGTAGGAATAATCTTCCCCACCCCACTTCCCATTTTTAAACATTCCTAAAGATTTCCGTGGAAAGGCTACTTTAATGGGCAATCTGTTCTATCAATTTGGCTTTTCAGGTCGCTGTTTATAGAATTCCCCAGTTAGGTTGTAAAGCAGGGGTGTCAAAGTCCCTCCTTGAGGGCCACAATCCAGTTTGGTTTTCAGGATTTCCCCAATGAATATGCATGAGATCTATTAGCATAACAATGAAAGCAGGGCATGAAAATATATCTTATGCATATTCATTGTGGAAATCCAGAAAACCCGACTGGATTGCGGCCCTCGAGGAGGGACTTTGACACCCCTGTTGTAAAGAGTTATGGTATCTTCATAGCTGGATATGTGACATGCCTACAGAAGAGTGCTATGCGTATAAAGATGCGGTTAGTTTCAGAACTGAATTTGGCTTTTTTTAAAAAGAGATTCAGGCCACAGGAGTTGCTGATTTTACTTATTTTGTTTCCAGTTTCTTGCAGCACTTGAATGATGGTTGCCTGCATAGCTCTTTAAAATGCTACTGGCATGCAGAGCTGGCTCTTGAACTCAGTGCTTAGAGATGATGACTGACTCTTGGGTGAGTGGACACCATCACCTGACTCCTCCTACATGATGAACTTTCACATGCTGAGCAGCTCCTGCCATCCTGACCCCCCTCTGCAATGCAGTTAAGTGAGACATTCACTGTGCATCTGAAACATGAATTTGAAGTTGACATTACAGAGGAACACTGAAACTTGGATGCCATAAATCTGAGGACTCCTTGTATCGAGCTCAGCAATATTTCTACTTTCAAGTACATTGCTCTATCAACATTTATGAACACTGCCAACTATTGCTCTCCAACTTTCATTGATTCATTTGCACATATATCACTTGCTAGGGGTAAGCCGGCTCCAGTGCTGCTAGTCTCCTTGTTTCCCAACACAGATTCAAAGATAATTACCTTTTCAGGTTGTTAACACAATGTTTATGAACAGAACACAGCCTTAGCCCCAGCAGGTGAGTTACCCTTACTGTATTCCAGACAGTACTTTCAGTTCTGCACATTTGTCTCTCTTTCTCTCTCTGCCCCCCCCCCCCCCCCCCTCGATACCGTCCTAGTCCTGGAGAGTTTATTCATCTTTCCAAAATCCAACTGTTAATAAAAAATCTTCACAAACAAAACCAGGAAAACTGAAACCCCTCCTCTTAGTTTTCAAAGTCAGATTCTCAGGGCAGCATTCTGGTCTGTGGTAGATTCCCCAAACACTTGTCCTTTCTCAGACCATGAAACTCAAGCTTTCCATGCACGTAAGACTGGTTAAACCCTTTTAAGCCTCTCATGCTTAAAAGGATTCTCTGTGGCTGCTATTGATCCCAATAGCAGCCACAAAGAACCCTGTGCAAATGCATTACAAGGAACTTATTAGTACTTAAATGTGTTCTTATGATGCACAAAAGGTGACACCCCCCTCTCCCTCCCCCTTTTAGGGGGTACATCTTTTTGGCAGGTCTGCATCTGGTGTGTTGTGTGAGTGTATGTCCATCCCTACGCACATGCACAAAAGCTACACTCATTTTTTTAGCTTTTTATTATTTTAAAGGTAAAGGGATTGGAATTTGTATACCCCTATCTGTCCTGGTGAGCTCACAATCTATCTAATGTACCTGGGGCACCAGAACCATGATCAGCTGAGCAGGCAAGGGAGAAAAGAAGAGATGTGAGCAGATGAGCCAGCATCAAGCCATGATTAGTTGAGTTGATACCAAGCCAGCTCAGCTGATTGCAAGGAGGAAGAAGAGATTTTTTTTTGTTTGTTTCCTTCTTTTTTTGCACTGGTCTTGACACGAGGGGGAAGAGCTATGCCTACTGATTTGCTGTTCTGAGCAAGTGCCAGGCGCAGTTCCTCCTCCTTTTACCGGGACTGCTCCACACGAATAGCATGCATATAATTTGTATGCTATTGTGCTGAGCATTACCCAGTAAATTAAAATCACTCCCAATGCAGTATTTATCACCGTGTTGGAGCTTTTTGCATTCTGCCCTCAATGAACCTATGTGACTTGTAAAGCTTTGATTCTCACATGGTTCCAAATGGGGGTGGGGCTCACTCCCTTTTCTTCCCTTTCCCTTTTTTATAGCCCTGGCCTCAAAATCCCCACGCTGATTCGCAACAGACCACATCCTCCCAAAAAAAACCCCGAAGAATCAACCATGCTTCTTTAAAGTCTGTTTCCCCTGCCAATCTCCCCAACCTTGCCTCTGACTCGCTCACCCCAGTCCCAATGCTTTATTGCAACGCAAGATCCGCTTGCAACAAGATTCAAATTCTGAAGGACCTACTTGAAGATTCTGATCCTGGTTTCCTATGCATCACGGAATCATGGATTAAAAAAGATGACCTATTTACACAAAATGAACTCTGCTCCCATGGCTACCAAGGTCTCTTTTCACCTAGATCTAACCGTAAAGGAGGTGGCCTGGCAATTTTCTACAAATCCTTTTTCAATGTTCAGCTCCTCGAAAAGGGTTGCCACACCTCACTAGAATACATGCTTGCTTCCGTCAACGATGAACTTCACCCTCACCCACTGGGCATCCTGCTCCTATACCGCCCACCTACCCCTTGGAACAACTCCTCCGAACTCGTCCTTGAGACTATAACAAACGCCTTCTTCAAGTTCCAAAGATTATTGATCATCGGAGACATCAATCTCCACCTAGACGACATCACCAGCAAGGATACGATTGAACTTATTAGCTTCCTCACCTCCCTTGGCCTCACCCCCCCTGCACCATCCCCAACCCATGAAAAGGGGCACATACTAGACCTCATTAGCTTCCTCAACCTTACCGCTCACAAGACGTCAATTGACGACACTCGCTGGGAACATGTCCCCTGGTCTGATCACTTCCTAGGGGCTTTCTGTCTCCCCATCTTTATGTCGCACCTTGGGGCTCCACCCCGTGCTTCCAACCCCATTACCTTCCGCAAAAAATCACAAGTGATCTGTTCTGGTCTAAATTTCTCAATCTATTCTCCTCTGCCCCTAAGCCTGCAGATTCAGGTACTAATTGGCATAACTGGGTCGCTCTCTCCAAATCCACCTATCTTTCCCTCGCCCCCCTTTCCACTAAATCCATCTCCTATCCCCGCAAGGCCCCTTGGTTCCTCCCATATCACAGAGAGCTAAAACAGAAATATCGAGCTCTGGAGCGCATATGGAAAAAATCAAAATGTCCTATAGACAGACAGTCCTGGAGAGTCAATATCAAGCTGTACAATACAGCACTAAAAAAAGCAAGAAAGAACTTCTATGGTGACAAAATCTCCAGGTCCAACAATCAAAGAAATACTCTATTCAACATCTGGCGCTCCCTAACCTCCAAAAGAGACCCCCACCTTGCTCCCCTCCTCTCCCTCAGCCGATGTTTTAGCAAAATTCTTCAACGATAAGGTTTCTTCCTTGAGATGCTCTTTCCCTCCAGTCTCTTACAACTCCCTAGTGCCCACTGATTCCACTCCCACCCTAATGGTCTCCAACCCTATCCCAGCTGACAGATCCTGGACCACCTTTGAGCGCGTATCTGAATCCCGGGTCCTCAATCTCTGCCTCAAACTGAAATCCTGTAATTGCTCCTTGGACCCATTCCCCTCCTACCTATACGAGAACATTCCCGCCCAGGCTATTTCTTCTATCACCATTCTCATAAACTCCGCCCTTCAGTTGGGCCATTTCTCCCCAGAAATGGGTCATATCGCCTTGACCCCACTACTGAAAAAATCTGACCTTGACCCTTCCATACCATCCAGCTATCGCCCAATTGCAAATATCCCTCTCCTAACCAAGATGCTAGAGTCCATCATTTCTTCCCAACTCTCATCATACTTAGAGAGATTCTCTATTCTTTTACCCTATCAATATGGCTTTTGTCCTAACTTCAGCACCGAATCCCTACTGTCTTCCCTGATTTCAAGGGTTCAACGACTTCACTCTCGAAACAAGTTCGCCATCCTCCTACAATTTGACCTTTCTGCTGCTTTCGACGTTGTTCACCATGATATTCTTGTTTACCAACTCTCTGAGATAGGTATCAACTCCACAGTCCTAGGTTGGTTCTCTAAATTCCTCCGCTCTCGTTCTTACATTGTTAACATGAATGGCACCTCATCCTCCCCCTGGAAACCGAATTGTGGAGTCCCGCAAGGCTCTTCACTATCCCCTATCCTTTTCAACATCTATATGTCCTCCCTAAAACTCCTCCACCTATCCCCCCTAGAAACAATTTACTCTTATGCAGACGACATCCTCGTCGTCCTCGAAACCGATTCGAACCTCACCGACCTGTCTAAGAACATATCCTCTTGTATAATGAACCTACAATCCTGGGCCCACACTGTGCAAATGAAATTGAATGAGTTTAAAACAAGACTTCTTTGGCTCGGTCCAAAACTAGATCACCTACCCACCTCCATCCCACTACCCTCTGGCTCCTCTCTGCAGCTTGAGTTTTCGAGCAAGGTCTTGGGCATTATCATTGATTCCACATTGTCCTTCAATGACCACCTCCAATCCTTGGTAAAAAAAATGCTTTTTCAGCCTTCACATGCTGAGGAAAGTTAGATCCTGCTTCCATCAAAAACATTTTACCCTCCTTGTCCAATCTATCATCCTCTCCAGATTGGACTATTGCAACTCTATCTACTTAAGCCTAACTAAGAAAAACCTCCACAGACTCCAATGGATTCAGAATGCCGCAGCCAAGCTCATCTTTGCTAAAAGTAAATTTGGCCATGTCTCCTCGCTCCTGGCCAAGCTCCACTGGCTTCCGATAATCGCCAGGATCCACTATAAATGCGCCTGTTTAACTTTCAAAATCCTATATGGTATCCTCCCTCCCTTTATCCCTCTTTCTTGGAATTCCTCAAACCCTAATACCACCAGATCCTCCCACAAATTAAAACTATCCTTCCCTCGCTAAAAGGCATTTCCCACACAGGAAAGCTAGGGACCTCCCTCCACTTCAAAATCACTGAGCTCTGGAACAACCTTACCTCCCCTCTTCGGAACTTGAGCTCTCTCCAAGTTTTCCGCAAACATCTGAAAACCTGGCTTTTCTCAAAATATGTAAGTCTCCCTCCAATTTAGGAATCAAGGAAACTCTTATATCTTGGCATCCCAAGTCCTCTAAATTTTCTTCACACTTCTTCCTCTAACCCTCTGTTGTAGTTCCTTCCTATTTCTCCTACTGTAAACCGGGTCGAGCTCTACGAACGTGGAGATGATGCGGTATACAAACCTAAGGATTAGATTAGATTAGATTAAATATTATCCCAGCACTTATGAAGTTCAAGAGTTATTTTCTCCAGATTTTCTAGCAAAATAAATAAATAACAACAGAAAAACTCTCTGTGACTTGTATAGCACCTTCCCCAGGCTAGGACAGCTATATCCATTACCGTGTTCAGCCACACTGTCTCACCCACTGCTGCCATGGGTGTAAAAATAATACAAAAACTCAGCATATGTGGAGCGGCATAATAAAAAAAGTCTAAGTCTGTTTTGGGTCTAAGGCACTAGTCATCCAAAGTCAGCAGCATCTAAAGTCCTGTACGTCCAGCCGTTTGATCGTCCAGACCGCTAAGTTGTCTATCTTTATACCCCATTCTTGTACAAAAAAATCGTCCAAGTCCAAAATGGCTAGAAAAAGACCTTTTGGGCATGAGAGGAGTCAGCAAGGTGATGGACTGGCAACAGAGTAGTGGGGGACTTTACAGGGCACTGCTGTGAACTTCACACAAAGGGTGCAACATAAGCATCTCATCACAACTCCCTTGCAGGTTCTGTTTAACATAGGGCTCCTTTTACTAAGCTGCGATAGCATTTTTAGCGTGCGCAGAATTGCTGTGCGTGCTATACCCATGCTAAGCGGCTAGAACTAACACCAGCTCAATACTGGCATTAGCATCTAGCACGTGCGCTAAAACCGTTATCACAGATTAGTAAAAGGAGCCCATAATTGCACTCTGCTCTCATAGATTGTCCCCTTAAGACCATCCATGCTTCGCCTCACTCCTTTGACATTGTATCCATCCATTCTTTTGTTTTCAGCTATAATTTAACATACCCAAGAATGTAAGAGGCCTCCAAATAAAGTGTATTATATAATTGCTAACAATAAAGAAATTAATTAAAGCTTCCTTTTCCATTCTTAAAGATAAAACACCATCATCAGGCTCTTTTTTTTTTTTTTTATTACCTTCCTAATCCTTCCTTTAATTTTGGCTTTCTCTTTCAAAGATCATCAAATATTTATGTTACCTTCAGAATAAGACAATTACAGAACATAAGAATTTTTAGTGCAGATGACGATAGATGAAGTGAATCAGAAACAAAGCTGCCTGATATAGCATAGTATAGTAAGTGAAGCAATAATTAACAAAATATATCCCCTCCCCTTTTTTTACAAAAAACGCAAAAGTATTTTTTAGCACCGCCCGGCACACTGAATGCTCTGTGCTGCTCTGACACTCATAGAGTTCCTATGAGTGTTGGGAGTAGCACAGAGCATTCAGCGTGCTGGCTAGCGCTAAAGTTTTTTGTGGTTTCGTGGTTTTGTAAAAGGGGGGAATAGAAAGATAATTCTCAAAAATGACTTTCAATGCATATATTCTGCCATCATTTCTAGTTAATGTTTACTACTTTTGCAACATTGTTTGTTTGTTTGCCCTTTGAACTAAGATTTAGACTCTGAATAAAGTAGGGGAAGTTACTATATTGCAGTAAAATATGACATTTGGCCACAGCTTATTTAAACATGGGAGTCACTAATCAACAGTAATGCAATAATTTATGTTTGTGACTTCCAAGGTAAAGTAATAATGAAACTTGCAATCAACCGCACAAAGTCCATTATTCTACTTTCTGGGAGCACTGATCCTAGTACTTCTGGGAAAATCTTTTAAAGGGGCCAGCACAGTCAAAAGGACACAGTCTGGAGGTCATCCTTCTCCTCTTACAAAGATCCACTGACGAGACTCCCAACCCCCAGATCCATCACCACGTGACAAAACATGTCCATAAGTGTGCCATTCTAGAAACTATGAATAATTTTATGTAGTTAAAATGACCAACAGAGTCATTTTGATGAAAATTTAAAATTGTTTCTTATATAGAAAACAGTGGATTTGATGTACAGCTATTGAACAGAATTATAGGTAAATATGGTATTTTAAAATAAAAAAGCAATATTTTTCATTATAACTTACTGATGATTCATGGAATTTGTGAAAATAAAATATGAATAATTGAATAATTGGAAGTAAAAATCAAAGGTGTTTCTAAAACACATCATTCCATAAATATTGGTTGTTCTGGAATACAAACACAGTGCTTCTCGCCTTTTCTGGTACATTTCCTACCTCTTGCAGGCTCCAAAAATTCCACAGTTATGTCATGCGAACAAATCTGGAAGTTGTGTCATTTGTGGCCTTCCCCGAGCTCTTCTTGGTCATCAGATGCCTCAATCCTACATTTTCTCATGGAGATGTGATATTGTTGAAGCTCTGAAGATAACTGAAAGATAAACTCGCCTTCATTTATCTTCTTGCCAGTAATAGTATTCTATAACAATGATCTGTGCAACAAGATCAAAGGCATTGTAGAAAACCTGGAGTGGCCATTTGACATGATCCAGTGTGTTAATCTTCAATTTTGTTTTTTTGTAAAAGATTACTGCCTCAGATATCTATTTCCTGACAGTTCCAGTGTGGATGTCTGGATGGAGGGTGCTTAGTAGAAGAACATGTTTGTTTATCTTTCCTTGGTTCAGTGAAAGTGAAAGTGCAAGCTCCATGCATCATCACCATGGTATTATACAGATTTACTTGAAAGGGGGGGGGGATGCCAGTGGTGGAACCTCTCTTTATTATTGATTCACTATTCCCACAATGCTTCCACGACTTCTCGACTAGTTTCACTAAAGTAAAAAAAAAAAAAAAAAAATTGTTGGTAAAATAACATTTCTTCCCCTTGTTCAAGAAAGGACCTAGCAGCTTGGGGTGATATGTTCTAAAAGACTGATCAGTAATTTAGCTGTGTGCAATTATGGAGACTGCACCATAAAACATATATATAAGCAAAATTAAGTCAATCCAAATGGTGACTATAAAATTGGTCAATATTCTCTCTCAAAGGCAACAATTCTATATAGGTTGTCTAACTAATTGGCACAAACTAGTGGTCAACTAAGCATGATGCATTGACTAGAACAGAGGTCCCCAATGTCCCTCCTTGAGGGCCGAATCCAGTCGGGTTTTCAGGATTTCCCCAATGAATATGCATTGAAAGCAGTGCATGCACATAGATCTCATGCATATTTATTGGGGAAATCCTGAAAACCCGATTGCATTCGGCCCTCAAGGAGGGACTTTGGGGCCCCCTGGACTAGAATCAGGCTTAGCACCACCTAAACATTGGTAGGCATTGCTAAGCATCCCAACTTTTAGCAACACTGCATTTATGCCAGGGGTTTCTTCTCCTAAATGTGTATGCCTAAGTTAGATGCACACTGGCATCTAAGTCAAAAACAGATGCCTAACTTGAAAACATGCCCTTGATGTGCTTCTAACCATATCTACTTTTAGGTGGGCACTTTGGAATAGGCACCTACATTTTATAGAATTACATTTTTTTGAGTTATTTATTTATTTACCAACTTATATACCACTTTAAACCAAAACAGTGTACAATCGACATACAAAATGTAAAACGTACATCAAGCAAGCAACTCTTCCAAAAACTAATGCATTGAACTTCGCAGCTTCACATAAAAACTGACACATACAAATATGTCTTCAACATTTTCTTAAAAAACATCCCTGGGCATAAACAAAAGCGTTTAGTCACTCAAACCATTCCAAAGCTTGACACCCATGGCAGAGAACAATGACAACCCTATACGCACATGTGATATACAGTAGTGTTTACTCTGATAGTGGTCAGTCTCATTGCCTTTCTGACCTTAATTCTCTGGCCGGAGGGTTCTGTTTCAAAATGTCCCAAAACTATTTTGGGGCCCTATTATATAGGGTCTGATGTTCCTAATTTTCAATTAAGTTGCTTGGTCTTGATTAAATTGCCTGCACAAGGTAATTTTCAGATTACTTAGCCATCAGTCATCTGGCTACAACTGGTATGAAGGCATTACATTACATTACATTAAAATACATTTCTAGACAGCAATACCTTCCAGATCGATGCGGATTTCATCATCAAAAGACTTTACATCACAGTGAAATACAAGAGAAATATCTTCCTTACTTTCCTAAGAATTTTACAAAAAGAGATGTCTTTAATAGTTTTTAGAAATGCATATATGAAATCAAAGAAGGAAACAAAATATGCAGTTCCGAATCCCAACTAGCAGCCCGAAATGCAATTGTTTGATGCAAAAATTTCTATGAAGACAACCTCGTACTGGAGGGAACACAAACAATAAAGTTATCCTTAGTGGATGAACCGCCTTAAAAAATGTAAATTGTTCTATTAAATAACCAGGTGCCTGACCATGTATGGCTTTATAGCAGAGCGCCCCAAATTTAAACCAAACCTATAATATGGAGTAACAGGATCTGATTTCTTCAAATCAAAAATGAGATGCACAGCTGCAATAAAAAGTCAATAAAAATAGGACTAGAACTGATGATTAATGCTGAGATGGTGTTTCTGAGGAACATCAGTGCCATGAAATCACTGTCAGTTGCAATTGATACTCTGCAAGCTGGAAATGACTGTTATATTGGACATGTAGGACAGATTCTGTAACTGGTGCCTAAAGAGGCACCTATTTCATGTCAACCACATTTAGGGCTCCTTTTACGAAGCCGTGCTAGCGGGTTTAATGCGCGTGACTTTTCATCACGCACTAACTCCCATGCGCTGGCCTAAAAACTACCGCCTGCTCAAGAGGAGGCAGTAGCGGCTAGTGCGGCCGGCGGTTTAGCGCCTGGTATTACACGCGTTAAACCACTACTGCGCCTTCATAAAAGGAGCCCTTAGGTACCCATTATAGAATTGTGCCTAAAACACAGGCACCTATTGGGCACCAACAATGTAGGCCAAGGTTTTAAAAGCCTAGATTATAGGTGCCTAAGTACTTTAGAGATTCATGCCTAATGATGCCTAAGTCTTTCTCTGACAGTAAACATGCCTACTTTAGAGTTAGGCGGTATTAGGTGCCATAAGATAGGCATCTATCATCCAGTTAATCTTTGATTTTTGCAATTAAGTAATTATGAAAGATCATAATTTAAACAAATATGCTAAATAAGTTACAGTAGGTGCCTAACTGTAGGCACCTATTTGGCACCTATCATTAAGCACTTTTTATAGAATTTTCCTCATAATCCCTACACCAGGATACACCAGGAAGTGGTGTAGAGCCCTGAATGGCCAAGGTACCTAAGGACCCTCCCATCTTGCTCACCTGGGCCAATCAGATTTAATAAAACAGTACTTAATAATGTACAAAAATAAAAACAAGAGAACGGAATGCATAGGAAAAAAAATTAACATCATGTATATTACCATATATATACATTAATTACTTAAACCCACTCCCCCCCTTTTAGAGGAGTTTCTACCATGGCCCGGAGTGCTAAATGCTCTAACGCTACTCCGATGCTCATAGGAATTCTATGAGCGTTGGAGCATTTAAGTGCTTCAGGCCGAGGTTGAAACCTCTACTGTGGCTTAGAAAAAGAGGGCCTAAAATTCCCCTCTCATCTTGGTTACAGTAGATATGTGGTTTGTAACTTAACATATTTATCCTCTTTTAAAAAATTACCTCTTTTTAACATCCCACACTAAGTAGAATTTTTGGCATGCATATTACACTTTTACAGATGTACACTAAAAAAAATAAAATAAAAAAATAATGTGGTTCCAACAATAAAGGGTGATTGCTAAGAGAAAGAGTGACAGTTTCAGGTATGTGAGATCATCCCTTATGTTTCTTTTAATTCTCTTGATGTATTGTAAAATAGTTAATTAGAACCTCATTCAATCAAGTAACCTTGTTTCAGTGCAATCCTAATCAAAGCAGAGCCATGCTGTAATTCTCTAATACGACAGTGTTAATTTCATATTGTATTTCACATATGCAAAATGTTACATTCTTCAAATAGGAGAAACCATGATGGACAAGTGTGAATGTATGAAAGGATGTTTTATAAAGTGCACTGAATATCCAATAATATGGCAAGCATGACAACACAAAGGGATTCTACTTATGTGAGTTTTCTAAGGTTTTGCAGTTTCTGCATTGCTAAAATTAACACACAATGACAACAAAACCACCGAGTTAATTGTTGAGGGCATGCCTAGCATTTTGCTATTCAGTTATTAAAGAGGAAAGATGTTTTTTTTTAACATGTATTAACTCCATGGTAGGTAACACATTGGAATTAGCTATTCCACAAAGTAATGTTAACAGAGAAGCAGATAACATAGAGGCTTTAACATTTCTTCGAGGTGTAGCTAACTCCAACTGTAAGGCTTATTTCCTGTCCATTCTAATTCCTCTCTCACATTAGCCCCCCTTTTTATGAAGCCATGTTAGGCTGTTTTATCGCCGGCCGTAGTGGTATTAGCACCGATGCTCATATGAGCATCGGAGCTTTTACTGCTGTAGTAGGTGATTTAAAAAAGCCTAGTGCGGCTTCATAAATGATAAGATGTAGAAACTAAAGCACACTGTTAAAGCACTGCATTATTTTGTAGGATGAGTTCAGACTAACCTTAGTACATTGAAATTCCTGCATTTAGCTGCTAGCACAGATTAGCACTTAAGTATCAAAAAGATTTATTGATAAAGAGATGTTTATTTTTTTCAAAAATGTTTTGTGATTCTAGAAGAAGTTGATAAATTGTTCAATCAATACACCCATCTCCTAAAATATTCTAGAAACATTCTCTCCAACAGGGAAAAAACCAAGATGGTTCCAATTAAAAAGGAAATGTAAAAAAGTCTCACATAAACATTTTAAATTTGAATATTCAATAACTGATAGTCACAATCCAAAGTGTATTTCAAAACTCCATATCAACTTTGTTCCAAGGGGTTTCACCCTCCACGGGCTTTTTCAAGGAACACAACATTAATTAAAAGCTACATTATAATAATCAAATCTCATTATTGTCAATAAAAATGAAAAAGAACAAGGCAGTAGCACTCATCCCATGCATCACTGAACATCACTCAGCAATTAGATGTCATAAGGAGTTAACTCCACTCATCCACCATTGGGAGGAGAAGGGTAATATACTATAAGATCTTAAATTTGCATTAGGGAGCAATTTCCCCTGAGGGGAAAAGGCCTATCTAGGTTTTTATTGGGAAATTCTATCTCCCTTTGGGATTGAAATTGGTTGTCTATTTATTTATATAAATGTGAGTGGTATGTTTTGTGGTGTTTTCAACATATTTTTTTTTTTTTTGCAAGCGATGCCATTTTTACCCCTGCATGATGTTCATTTTATGGAGTACTAGCTGATGGCCCGGCGTTGCACGGGTATTTAATTATAGCAATAACACTGTAAATGGATTCAAATAAAGATACTTTATAGTGGTGAATGAAAATATCTTTTTCCTTTATAAAAAGTACAATATTCAAATTATAATGTGAAATATTTGACAAAATGAATACAATACAACTAACACAAAACTTGATTATAAACAACATTTTTAGTTTCACCTCCAGGAGCAAGAACATATACATTATTGGGTGAACCCACCCTTCCCACGTGTGCAGGTGGGCCGTGAGACCCCCAGAACATATCACCCCCGGTAGTGAGGGATCTGCATACCAATTTTCGTTCAAATAGGTCCCACAGCTTTTTACATTTTTTCCATTGACTTGAATGGGTGAAATCTGATTTTCTGTTTGTAGCTCCGCCCATGTGTGCAGGTGGGCCGCGAGACCCCAAGAACATATCACCCCAGGTAGTGAGGGATCTGCATACCAAGTTTCGTTCAAATCGGTCAAGCCGTTTTTGAATTACTGTGAGAATGGCATCATTTTACATTTTTTCCATTGACATGAATGGGTAAAATCCGATTTTCTGCTTGTAGCTCGGCCAACGTGTGCAGGTGGGCCGCAAGACCCCCAGAAAATATCACCCCAGGTAGTGAGGGATCTGCATACCAAGTTTCGTTCAAATCGGTCAAGCCGTTTTTGAATTACTGTGAGAATGGCATCATTTTACATTTTTTCCATTGACATGAATGGGTAAAATCCGATTTTCTGCTTGTAGCTCGGCCAACGTGTGCAGGTGGGCCGCAAGACCCCCAGAAAATATCACCCCAGGTAGTGAGGGATCTGCATACCAAGTTTCGTTCAAATCGGTCAAGCCGTTTTTGAATTACTGTGAGAATGGCATCTTTTTACATTTTTTCCATTGACATGAATGGGTGAAATGTGATTTTCTGTTTGTAGCTCCGCCCACGTGTGCAGGTGGGCCGCGAGACCCCCAGAACTTATCATCCCGGGTAGTGAGGGATCTGCATACCAAGTTTCGTTCAAATCGGTCAGGCCGTTTTTGCGTGATCGCGGCACATACATACATACATCCGATTTTATATATATAGATTGATTCCATAAATGCACATGCACTAGAACAGGGATCTCAAAGTTCCTCCTTGAAAGCCGCAATCCAGTCGGGTTTTCAGGATTTCCCCAATGAATATGCATTGAAAGCAGTACATGCACATAGAACTCATGCATATTCATTGGGGAAATCCTGAAAACCCGACTGGATTGCGGTCCTCAAGAAGGGACTTTGAGACCCCTGCACTAGAGCAATAATAATAATGTTAAAAAATGCATACGAGTACACCGGCATGATTTTTGTGTTTGGTAATTGCTGCACCTTTGGTGGTTTCTTTCATAATTGCCATATTGGTTTTATAGGGCAATTTAGGGCCAGATTCTACAACAGTCATCGATATCAGCTGGTGCCACTTAAACAGGCACCTGTTGTATGGAGAGCGGGAAGGATGCTAAGCGATGGTTGCAGCACCGGTTGTAGAATCGCGGCCAGGTCAAACATACGCGTTGCAAATGTAGGCTAAAGTTTTGAAGGCCTACATTTCTGGTGCCTATGTTTGATGTGAATCGCATCTACAGAGGTGCCTACTGGCATCTAAGGTAATTTCCAGCGTTAACCACACCTCCGTCGAGCTTAGGTGCCTTTGGGTGCCTCTGTAGATGAGATTCCGGTGCTGGAAAAGTAGGTGCCAGCAGGCACCTATCTTTATTTTAAATGCAACTTTTATTTCTTTTAAACGTCATGGTCAGTCACCATGTCGCTTAAAGGCAATTAAACTGATTGAGTTAAGTGGCGGTAGGGTGCCTACCACTGCCTATCTTCTGGTGCTGCTTCCAGAATCAGGGCCTTAGTATGCAGGTGCCAGCATAGAAATTTAAAGCTGATCTTAAAACATAGTACTTTCAACTAGTATTTGGTGATCTGGAGATTTGATAATTGTAAATTGGAGTTTGGGCAAAGCAGACTTTCTTGCCAATTTCTACACTTCTTCTTAGGTGTGTGATGGTCACTATGGGGCTCATAATCAAAACTTTAAAACATCCAAAAACCACTTGGCACTTGGGCATTCTAATAGCAGGGACATGCAGCAGCACTTCTAAGCTGCTGTGCATCCAGAGATCAAAGGGGCATATTGGGCGATGTGTTATGGGTGGGAATCATGCAGGCTTCAACCTGGACATACTGCAGTCATAATCAAAGCTTTTCTAGAGGGAACAGAGATGCTGGCAGTTAGACATGTTTGAGTTGCGTCTAAGTTCTATATAGGTGCCCATACTGACAAGAAGATCACTGGAGGATTTAAGACATGACCCCTCTTACTCCCCCAGCACTCAAAGAGCAAAGAAAACCCCAAAACCATGGGCTTCACATCAGATTATCACGGCAGAGGAATCCCCATCAGCTGAGACAGTTTCAGGGATTCTTGGCAACTCAGCTGATAGGGATTCCCCCTTCCAGAATCAGCTGAGCTGTGGAGCCCTACACCCCTCCTCCTGACATCCCCCTACATCCCCTGACATCAACAAAGAAGTGGGACCTCCCCTGACATCTCTACCCTCCTCCCACATCCCCCAACATTCCTGGGCCTTCATCCTACATCCTTGGACCCCCCACCTCCCTGTACCTTCGGATAAAAAACGGCAGGAGGGAAGTGAGCAGTATCAAAAGTGACTAGATAACCACTTCAGAGCCAAAGTAAAGATCCCCACACACTCCCCCAGTGTTCACTGACACCCTTCACACCCCAAAAAAGATCAGACGTTGGAAGCTGATCCTTCACTGAATAGTTTGAAATCAGACATCAATTCCTGCATCTTAAGAATCCAAGATTGGGCATCTTCAGTGTGCAAGAAATTAAATACTACTAAGACAAATTTATTATGGTTTGGGCCAAAAATTGAGCAGTTACCAGCTCAATTTTGTTAACCTCTGGAGACTCACTGAAAATTGATTTTTCATCTAGAATTCTGGTTTTTATTCTGGATTCTTTACTCTCATTATCTAATCAAATTAGTCATGTTACAAAAAAATGCTTTTTTAGTTTAAAGATGCTTAGAAGAGTACATGAAAAAGGTCATCACTTAGATGTGGTAGCTATGTCCACAAAGGAGATTCTAGACCCTTCCATCTCTCTACCTGATGGCACCTGGCGTCACAATATCTGGTCTGACCATTTTACTTATTATTTCAAGTTAATCTGGACTCATTTAAAATCTAAAACATATCTAAGGATAAAAAGAGAACATCTCACGAGGGGTCATATAAATCCAGAGAAATATTGATCACAATATGAACTACAAGTGGAGATAGGAGAAGGAGTTGATTTTTGGGATCACTGGATGAAAACTAGCACATCCATTTTAGATAAAATTGCCCCTAAATGAAATAGCAAAAGCTGCGCAAATAAATATAACAAATGGTTTTACACCAAACTTCTAAAAATGAAACAACTAGTAAGACGACTAGAAAGAATTTAGAAAAATAGGAAAATTGTCAGACTGTAACAACTGGAGATCCAACATAAAAATCTACAAATAACTGATAAAAGACAAATGTAAAGCATTTTACTCCTCTAAAATCAACTTATCTAGCACTAGCTCAAAAGGAATCAATACAAAAGTGCTGTTCAACTTGGTTACAAATTTATTTGACACCACACGCCACACTCAACTCATGCACAATATTAAACTACCTTCAGCAAATGATTTAGCACAGCATTTCGACTCAAAAATTAAAAACCTAAGAAACAACTGTTCGACAAATGATCATCAAATAGCTAACATACAAGGAAATGAAATACCAGCGGACATGATCTGGAGTTCCTTTCAAGATTTAGAATGGAATAATTATATTAAACTACTCTAATTATATCAAAATACTCTAAATCATACTGTGTTCTGGACTCATGTCCCCAAGAAATTATGAAAGCAGCTCCACTAGACTTTAAACTATTTTTGCTAAATTACTTAGAGGGGCATCATAAAAAAAAACGTCTAAGTCCCATTTTGGCCTAAGTCCTTAAACGTTCAAAGCAGAAGCAGGGAAAGTGTCCATAACCAAAACAAACATCCTTGTTTTGATTATGTACTGCCTCTACTAAACGCCCAGATCACCACTACGTCTAAAAGTACATCCACAGGACATCTACACTTTTTGGCCATAATGAACCAAAAAAACGCCTAAGCCCCAAATGTCAAACAGAAGGGCTTTTAGGTGAAGGAGGAGCCAGTCCTTCGCCTAAAAGCTGGATTCTGTAACCGGTGTCTGTCAAAAACAACACAACTATCCAGGCAGGAGGGTGCCAAGCCCTCCTGGCCCTGGCGACCCCCTACCCCCCACCCCCCACTACATTATGGGCAGGAGGGATCCCAGGCCCTCCTGCCCTCGACGCAACCCCCCTCCACCCAAAGATCGCCCTCACCAGAACCCCCAATCGCCCCCTCTACCCACAGGAGGGGCCTAAGGCTCCTGGGCCTATTCTGATTGGTCAAGGTGCCTTTGGCCCCACCTGTGGGCAGGGCTTTGGGATGGCTGGGCCAATCCGGGCCCATTCTGGCGTCGGCTGCCTGCCGGACGGGCGGGTTTGGCACCCGTCCATCCGGCCAACTTTAAAAGGTACGGGGAAGGGGGTGGGGGTGGGGGTGGAGAGGTCATGGGGTCGGCCGGGGGGGGTCGCGGGTCAGCAGGGGGGGGTGATCAGAGGTTCTGGAGGGGCAGTCATTGGGGGAGGGGGGTTGCGTCGAGGGCAAGAGGACCTGGGATCCCTCCTGCCCGTAATGTAGTGGGAGGTGGGGAGTAGGGGGTTGCCAGGGCCAGGAGAGCTTGGGTTCCCTCCTGGCCCAATCCAGTCACGGAGGGATGGTCACTGGGGCCAGGAGAGCTTGGGCTCCCTCCTGGCCCAATCCAGTCGTGGGGGGGTGGTCGCTGGGGCCAGGAGGGCTTGGGCTACCTCCTGGCCCAATCCAGTTGTGGGGGGGGGGGTTGCTGGGGCCAGGAGAGCTTGGGCTCTCTCCTGGCCCAATGTTATATCGTCAGGGAGTCAGCAGGGCAAGAGGGCTTGGGCTCCCTTTTGCCCCGATATCATTGGGGAGTCGGGGAGTCGGCGGAGCAAGAGGGCTTCAGCTCCCTCTTTCCCTGATGTTGTGTGTGTGGGGGGGTGATGCATCACGGAAGGAGAGATGCCTCATCTCCCCTACCGCAATGCCATCACTTCTCTACCCGAGCTGCCGCGACCCGCGGCAGTTCAGGTAGAGGAGTGATGGCATCGCTGTAGGGGAGATGAGGCCTCTTTCCTGCTGCGATGCTTGCGGTGGGTAGGTTGCCGGGCCGCTGAACTGATGGCGCCAGCTGCCATCAGCTCAGCGGCCCCTTTTTCAGCACTTAGACCTGGTTTGACTTTGTCTAAGTCAAAAAGGTCTAAGTGCCCACTAGGCAACCTGTTAATGTTTTGGTTATACCTGTTGTACGTCTAGGTGTAGGTCGGCCCACCTCCCGCCCACTGCCCGCCCTTTCCCCTCCTCTAAACACACCTCTTTTCTCTCTCTGCGTTTAGTGGCAGGGGAAAGGCCTAAGATACGTTTTTAGATACGTCTAAAAGCCAGCTTTGGTTATGGGTACTTGGATGATCAGGCTTTTTGATCATCCAAGTAGCCATTTAGGACACTTTTTAGATGTTTTTTTTTTAAATTATTAACCCTTAGCCGATAACCTAAAAAATGGAAAATTCCTCACTAATAATAGTCACATAATAATAACCCCAATTCCAAAAAATAGTAAAGAATCATCAGCACTAGTAACAACTATGGACCAGTAGCATCCATTCCATTTATTGTAAAAATTATGGAAGGATTGGTACATACACAATTGATGGAATATCTTGATCAGTTTTCTCTCTTACATGAAACTCAATCTGGTTTTTAGACCTTTGTTCAGTACTGAGACAGTAATTGCAGCTATCTTATATAATCTGCGTCTCTTGTTCAGTAAGGGCCTTAATGCCCTGATCATGCAATTTGATATGAGCTCTGCCTTTGACTTAGTGGACCCTTGGGAAACTGCTACAATGCTTAGATGTAATTGGTATCAGGGAAGAGGTGTTAGACTGGTTTTGAGGTTTCCTTATGTCCCGTACCTATCAAATACGTTTCAATTGCGATCTCTCCGATACCTGGAGCAATCCATCTGGCGTACCACAGGAGTCACCACTATCCCCATTGCTTTTCAATGTCTACATGTCCTCACTAGGTGCGCAATTGATCCAGCTATGGATAAAATTATTTAGTTACGCAGATGACTTTACAATCATTATACCATTTGCTAACTCTCTCTCGTAAGCTATTCCCAAGGCAACAGAAGTACTAAATTTGATGGAGCAATGGATAACTGAATTCAGACTGAAACTTAATTAAAAAAAACAAAATTTTTCGTAGCTTCACCACACCCACTTGACACCAAAACACCACTATGCATCAATAAGCTTAGTTATCCTGTTCAGTCTACTATGAAGGTATTGGGTGTAACACTAGACCAGAGCCTATCCATGAAAGACCAGGTAGACTCCTTAATCAGAAAGGGTTTTTCACTCTCTGGAAGCTTCGGTCCATTAGAGCATATTTCGATATGTTAGCATTTAGGATTCTGGTACAATCCCTCGTATTGAGTCGACTTGATTACTGTAATATCGCCTATTTAGCAATTTCCCAAAAGAATATGTGATGATTACAACTGGTGCAAAATGCAGCGGTCAAACTGATTTTCGGACTGAAGAAGGTCAATCATGTGATACCTTACTACCAACAGCTGCATTGGCTGCCGATGGAGGCACGTGTGAAGTATAAGTTTGGTTGTTTTTGCTTTAAGGTACTATTCGGTCTAGCCCATAAATATATAACTGACCTTTTTTCTTTCTCAGCCAACAGACATAAGAGAAGCTCATATTTGAACTTTGTTTCCCCTCCAGTTAGAGCAGGGGTAGGGAACTCCGGTCCTCGAAAGCCATATTCCAGTCGGGTTTTCAGGATTTCCACAATAAATATGCATGAGATCTATGTGCATGCACTGCTTTCAATGCATATTCATTGGGGAAATCCTGAAAACCCGACTAGAATGCGTCTCTCGAGGACAGGAGTTCCCTACCCTTGAGTTAGAGGATGTAAACTCAAAAGACATCATCAATACTTTTTCTCACATCAAGCAGCACTATGGGGTGAAGATATAGAACAATTGCTTACGCCTACTACTTATGGGGAATTTAGGAAACGCCTAAAAACATATCTGTTCCTGAAGTATCTAGGCAGCTGACTCTCACAACTCTTTCTCCACAATAACTGATCCCTAGAGCTGGTAATTATTAGTTTTTAACTCTGTTAAGTTCACTCATTCTTTTAATCATTGTAAACCTCATAGAACTTCACGGTACTGCAGTATATAAACTGTTATTATTATTGTTATCTTTTTTTTCAGCAACATTTTGCAGTTTTGGTTCTGGACATTATTTTATCTCAGTTGGATTATGGTAACTCGCTTTATGCTTGTTTAAGTAAATGTAATCTGAGGAGGCTACAACTTATCCAGAAAACAGCGATTAAATTGATATACGGTAAACATAAATATGACCTTGTCACATCTTTTCTGAGATCCCTTCACTGGCTTCCTGTCTACTGGAAGATTCAATTTAAGTGTGCAACTGTAATTTTCAAAATCCTATATGGTATTTTTTCTTCTTTGGTCCCTGTTTCATTTAATTCACAAGAAATCTCTAATTCTAGGAGCTTTCAGAAATATAAACTTGGCTTTCCCACTGTTAAAGGAATAAAAACTATGGCTAATTTTTGTCTATCATTTCTTTTTTATTCGTAACAGTTTGGAATGACCGTCCTTCTCTTTCATCTACCCACTTTTCGTAAAGCATTGAAGACACAATTATTTCAAAAATTTACTAATGATTCTTCTTTTTCAAACAATCAACCATAAAAGATTTAAAAAAATTGGCCTAAAAGATATACCCCCCCTTCTAATAAACTGCGCTAGCAGTTTTTAGCGCTGTGAACCACGTTGAATGGCCTGCACTGCTCCCGACGCTCATAAGAACTCTATGAGCATTGGCAGCAGGCCATTCAGCACGGCTCACCATGCTAAAAACTGCTAGCACAGTTTTATAGAAGAGGGCCATAGTTTCTGTTCTAATCTCTTGTATAATTTATTAATTATCTTATTAATTGAGTCGAGCCCTCCTGTTGGGATGAATCAGTATATAAAATAAAAGATTAGATTAGAATAAAAAAAGTACATGCCTGTCTTCAGAATATCAGCACTTCTTATGTTCTTATGTTCTTATGGTATATGAAAGCCTAGTAGAGCTGCACACAAGTATCTTAAATAGCATGGAGGGGTGGGCAAGTGAACCATAGAGAGGAGTGAGCCTACCAAAGCCCAACAAAACACTACTCTACTGCCATATAGGTGCCACCTGCAGCCATAAGGGCTATTGGGGTTGTAGACAGGTGGGTATAGTGAGTTTTGGGTATGTTTTGGGGGCTCACAATAATCTATATTGAAGTTCTGGTGAGCTGTTTATGGTGAGATAATCCTCAGAGTTCATCTGGAGTATTGCGTTCAATTCTGGTCTCCTTATCTCGAGAAAGATATACTGGCACCAGAAAAGGTTCAAAGAAGAGCGACCAAGATGATAAAGGGGATAGAACTTCTTTCGTATGAGGAAAGACTAAAACGGTTAGGGCTCTTCAGCTTGGAAAAGAGACAACTGAGGGGTGATATGATTGAAGTCTACAAAATCCTGAGTGGAGTAGAACGGGTACAATTGGATCGATTTTTAACGCCGTCAAAAACTACAAAGACTAGGGGACACTCAATGAAGTTACAGGGACATACTTTTAAAACCAATAGGAAGAATTTTTTTTCACTTAGAGAATAGTTAAGCTCTGGAACGCATTGCCAGAGGATGTGGTAAGAGCGGATAGTGTAGCTGGTTTTAAGAAAGGTTTGGGCAAGTTCCTGGAGGAAAAGTCTATAGTCTGTTATTGAGAAAGAAATGGGGGAAGCCATTGCTTGCCCTGGATTGTGTAGCATGGAATATTGCTACTCCTTGGATTTTGGCCAGGCACTAGTGACCTGGATTGGCCACTGTGAGAATGGGCTACTGGGCATGAAGGACCATTGGTGTGACCAAGTAAGGCTATTCTTATGTTCTTATGTAGCACCCTTTATGTGAAGTTCACAGCAGTGCTTTCTAAGGTGCCCCGCTACTTTGTTGCCATGGCTAGGTGGCCATGGCAACCTTGCCATTACAAGATTAACATAGTAACATAGTAGATGACAGCAGATAAAGACCCGAATGATCCATCCAGTCTGCCCAACCTGATTCAATTTAAATTTTTTAATTTTTTTCTTAGCTATTTCTGGGCAAGAATCCAAAGCTCTACCCGGTACTGTGCTTGATTGGCCCCTCCCATGTCCAAATGGTCTTGTTCTTGTCATTTGGAACTTGGACAAAATTTAGGTCAAAAATGTGGTATAAAGATATTTGTCTTGGCAGTCTGGGCGACCTAGTGGCTGACGTCCAGATAGATAGATATATTGTCATAAGGCTGCCCCTGTTCCTAGGGAGGAAGTCTTGCCAGAAAAGGGAAATGGGGTTAAACCCCTTGAAAGTATTCCTAAATCTGCTAAGGAGAGTCCCAAAGCAGCCCCTAGCAATACTTACAAGCCAAGCCTTCCAGCAATGAAGCTTCCTAAAGCAGGCAGATCTGGTTTAGCTTTACCTAAGCCAGTTATAGGAAAACAGATGGAGAGACTACATCTCCCAGCAGGCATAGAGCCAGGGAAAGGAAAGAGCAGGGTTGGAATACAAGCCACTCCCAATCAGGCTCAAACTGGTATAAGCCAAGTGAGAAGATCTCTGAAAGCAGGCTGCCCTAACACACCTGCAGGGAGGGCTAATCAGCTTCCTGCAGGGAAAGAAATGAAAGTAGTTTTCTCAAAGCAGGGGAGTCAGACCCAGAAGGAACTGGAGAGTCAGCCTCAGAGTACACACCTGCTCCCAACCCAGCAAGCCAGAGTTAGTCAGCAGGTTGCAAGCCACAGATTGACAGCCCAGAGAATCAGGAAGCCACAGTCTACCTCCTGGCTACCAGCCCAGGCAGAGGTTGATGAGATAGAAGCTACAGAGAACAGTGAGTCTGTGTTTGGGCAAGACACTGAGACGGCTGATGAGGACCTTGCTTATATTATGGAGATAGGAGAAACAGAGTTGCCCTTATGGAAGGAATGGAAATAAATTAATTTTTTCCTGTTAAAGAGAGCTGGGATAAAATTTGGACTGTGTACTAGATTAAGAGAAGGCTGAATTTGTTTGTTTGAAGAAAACTTTACAGTTGGGACAAGTTGTTATTTTTTCTCTTTTGAGATAGTTTGACTCTCCAATTGTGGGCTAAATATAATGTTAAATATAATTTCCTTGGTGCCACCTCACCTTTAGTATTGCATTCAGTTCTGGTCTTCTTATCTCAAAAAAGATATAGTGATACTAGAAAGAAGAGCAACCAGGATGATAAAGGGGATGAAAATCCTCTCGTATGAGGAAAGACTAATGAGGTTAGGATACTGCAGCTTAGAAAAGAGACAATTAAGGGGAGATGTGACTGAAGTCTACAAAATCCTGAGTGGTGTAAATGGATTGATTTTTTTTTTCTGCATCAAGATTTATAAAGACTATTGAAGTACAGCGGAGGATGGTTTGGCTGGTACGGGTCCGGGTGTGGGTGTGGGAGGGGTCATGGTGGCAGGATGGAGTGGGTATCTCTCCTGCTTGTATTTTGGTACCAGGGTCATTGGGAGGGCGGTATCATTAGGGGCGGAACCATTATTGGGGGGTTGGCTGACTTAAAAAAAAATGGTGGCAGATGTGCATATGTAACACATGCACAACATCTGTGCCCATTAAAAAAAAAGAATAATAATAAAAGCAGTTTCCTGCCCCGATCAGCTCAGTGGCAGGCGGCTGCTTCGGGGCTTTCCCTTCAGCTCAGCTGTTCGGGATTCTCTGCGCATATGTTTAATCGGTTTACCAATGACTGGTGGGGTGGGATTAGGGCAGACATTTGACTCGGCTCATTTGCATGGGAAGCCTTTTGAGCATGAATTGCTATTTAGAAATCATCCTAAAAAATGGCTAATAGCAATTTGCATGGTCTTAACGACCATGTTTTGTGCATCTTGCCCTGAGTTAGGAGAGCATGCTCTCATCCCCACCCCCACTAAGGTGACAAAAAATAGGCCATGCTTTGAATTCCAGGACCCTACCACCTGCCCAAAGAAACTGAGCAGAACTCTTAGTCTGCTCACCATCTGCAAGTGCTCAAGTGTCACATACTTAAATGTCATATACTCAAGTGTTAAACATGGGTGTTAGCATGTGGAAGCCCTTAACACAGACTTGCATTAACATCTAATGTACTCTGAAACCAGCCAGCATATTAACAGAAGGGCATTACTAATAATGACAGCTAGCATGCGGGCTGGTCCCATATACTACGAGGGGCTGCTGAAAAGTTCTCAGCCCAACCAAGAAAAGAACGATGTGGAGCCACGAAACTTACAAGTTATTCCACACTTTTCAATTCGTTTCATATCATTGAAACAAAAAGTGTTGAGAAAAGAGAGGAATAAATTGTAAGTTTCATGGCTCCACATCGTTCTCTTTTTGACTGGGCTGAGAATTTTTCAGCAGCCCCTCATATCTGTTGAATCTGCCCATAACATGACTGCAATTAAAGCTACCTCTTAAGAACACATTTTGCTTATAAAAACATGAAAACTGAGAAAATGAAGGCAACTAATGTCATATGGCCTATCTAGTCTGCCCATCCATACCACCACTATCCCTTCTTCTCCCTTAGATATCCTATTCACTTATCCCAAGCATATCCTCATCTCTATCTCATCCACTGGTTGACCCCTAGTGATAATACAATGATACTATTGCTAGGAGTTGTAGCCTTTACTTTGAACCTTGGAGCCAGACAGGATGGGAGTAAAGTAGAACCGCTCCTGCCCCCGCCCACTGGAAGAGAAGGAAAACCCATAAGTGACTCCTAGCGGAGGGATGAGTGTCATGGTATATTTGAAGGGCTCTTGTTTGGGGGGGAGATCTTTGGAGGTGCCTATTGGGGTGGACTAATCTTGGGGGTAGGGTTTTATATAGAGGGGGGTATATGTTTCAGGTGGATCACATCAGTAGGATGCTGTGCTATGTGGAGGGTTTATAGTTGTACCACAACAGCAGCTGCATTTTTTTGTAGCACTTCAGCCTGCCTTAAATGCTTTAGCAGTCTGGTGAGTCATGTGATGCAGGTATATACAGCGTCTGCCCTGTTTGGTATATGCAGAGCAGATTCTGGGCACTTTTTGATGCAGTAAATGCAAAAACTTACCGCAGTTTGTAAACGTACAATTCTCAAAATCTATATACTACTACTAATCATTTCTTTAGTTCTACTAGACATATGTAGTGCTGTGCTTCAAAACACAGATGAGAAGCACATGAAAAGAAAATCCAACGGAATCTGCAGTAAACAAACAGCAAGCAAAAACAAAAACTGCAGACCATGTGCAAGATGTAGGCACTGTTTATTACAATATTAATGCAGTATGGTAAATATACCACCTTATTCCCAACCAGTGGACCCAACACGGTCCTTGTTTCGGACAACACCATTCTCAGGGGTCTGTGGTGGATAAGGTATATACAAACTGCATTGAGCAAATCACACAAATGCCGTTCCGGCCCCAAAGTACAGTGCAGCACTGCGTCGCTATCACATTGTACTTTGGAGCTGGAACGGCATTTGTTTGATTTGCTCAATGCGGTTTGTATATACCTTATCCACCACGGACCCCTGAGGAAGGTGTTGTCCGAAACACGGACCGTGTTGGGTCCACTGGTTGGTAATAAGGTGGTATATTTACCATACTGCATTAATATTGTAATAAACAGTGCCTACATCTTGCACATGGTCTGCAGTTTTTGTTTTGGTTTTTTCAAAACACAGACGAGACAGTTCCTGCTCAAAAGAGTTTACAATCAAGTCAAGTCAGACAAACTGGATAAGAAGATGCATCAATACACTGTGCTCAGGTGGGGGAATTACAGAGGGAATGATAAGACAGATAGGGCTCCTTTTATGAAGGTGCGCAAGCGGTTTTAGCGTATACACCAGATTAGCGCGCACTAGCCGAAAATCTACCACCTGCTCAAAAGGAGGAGGTAGCGGCTAGCACGTGTGCCAAGTTAGCGTGCGCTATTCTGCGCGTTAAGGCCCTAGCACACTTTCATAAAAGGAGCCCATAGTACCTGAGTAAATAGCTATTCTTCATCAGTAAACGGACTTTAGGAAACTTCCCAGCCTTCCATGGCACACGCATGTCTACTTTTTACCTGCACCAAATGGAGGTGATCCTGTGATAAAGACAAACATTGTGTTGCATTTTCAAAACTACACATATGTATCTACAATAACAACCCCCCCCCCCCACACACAAATGTCAGTACTTGCTTTTTCCGTAGGCAAATTTCAAAGGGAAATTGTGAATTTACTTTTCCTTTAAAAGCAGGTGCAAAGTTCATAGGCTAAAGCATCATTATCTACAATCCCTCTTGGTACTATCTATAAGTTGTTGTCCATATAAATATTCAGTAGGCTTATCAATTCCGTATATATTATATTCATAGGCTTGAAAAGCTTTACCAAGTTTTCTATTAACCCCAAATCATACATTTATTCATGAGCTTGGTCCAGTCATGGACAAATCCTATTAGATAAGCTGTGGTGCATCATAAATTCTTGTTTGGGGGTCAAAAATCCTCACATTATTTTGTCTCATACTGGTTTGTTATAATTTATTCATGCACTTTTATAGAATATGTGATATATAAAAAGAAAAACCAACAAGAGGAAGAAATCCACAATAAGTTAGTTCTCCAAAAGCAAAAAAAGCTTTAAAAATATTTTCATTTGGCTTTGTTATAGCATTTTTGGATTCACAGTTTATCTATAAATGTTCCAGTGCTCCTTCTGTGAATGCTAACAAAGTGATTGTCTGTAAGATGTTGCAAAAAGGAGTTGAGCTGGGACAGATTGCAAGACTTTTTATGAGTCCTCCTTTGGAGAAAGCTGAATTATTCTTTGGATTTGGTTCCTAAAAATGAATCGGAAAAGTTCTGCCATATTCAGAATTTTTCATTCCCTTGGGTCAGTATGAATGATTTTATTGATCCTAGATTATGAACAGTTCTGTGAGTGAGTCTAGAGCAGTGTTTCTCATCTCGGTCCTGGAGTACCACCTTGCCAGTCAGGTTTTCAAGATATCCACAATGAATATGCATGAAAGAAATTTGCATATACTAGAGGCAGTGTATGCAAATCAAATTTATGCAAATTCAATGTGAATAACCTCAAAACCTTACTGGCAAGTGGGTACTCCAGGACCGAGTTGAGAAACACTGGTCTAGAGAGTATTGGTTCCCAACCCTGTCCTGGAGGACCGCCAGCCAGTAGGGTTTTTGGGATAACCTTAATGAATATACTTGAGAGAGATTTGCATATAATGGAGGTGGCCGACATGCAAATCTGTTCCATGTATATTCATTAGAGATATCCTGAAAACCTGACTGGCCGGTGGTCATCCAGGACAGGGTTGGGAACCAATGGTCTAGAGCAGGGGTATGCAATTCCGATCCTCAAGAGCCAGAGCCAGGTCAGATTTTCAGGATATCCACAATGAATATGTACAAGATGGATTTGCATGCATTGCCTACTTGAGATGCAAATCTATGTCATGCATATTCATTGTGGATATCCTGAAAACCTGACCTGGCTCCAGCTCTTGAGGACCGGAATTGCCTACCCCTGGTCTACAGCAGTGGTTCTCAATCCTGTCCTGGAGGATCACCAGCCAGTCAAGTTTTCAGGATAGCCCTAATACATATACATAAGAGAAATTTGCATATCATGGAGGTGGCAGACATGCAAATCTGTTCCTTGCATATTCATTAGGGCTATTAGCCCCGCTAGGTAACAGCGATCATAACACGATCCAGTGCAGGCTAGAAATTGGATCATCAAAGGGGAAAAGAACCACAATGACGGCACTTAACTTCAAAAAAGGAAATTATGATGCCATGAGGGGAATGGTGGGAAAGAAACTCAAAGGCAACATAGGGAAGATGGAATCCGTGGAAAAAGCCAGGACCTTATTCAAGGGAACTGTACACGAAGCGCAAAACCTGTGCATCCCCAAGTTCAGGAAAGGGTGCAAAAAAAATAGAACAAAAAACCCAGTGTGGATAACAAATGCAGTGAAGAAGGCGATAAGCGACAAGAAAGCATCGTTCAGAAAATGGAAAAAAGACCAAACAGAGGAGAACCAAAAAGTGCACAAAGAACACCAGAAAGAGTGTCACCGAGTGGTTAGAAAAGCAAAAAGAGAATACGAAGAGAGACTGGCAGAGGAAGCAACAAACTTCAAGTCGTTCTTCAGATACGTCAAGGGGAAGCAACCGGCAAGAGAAGAAGTGGGACCATTGGATGATGGAGACAGAAAGGGAGTAGTAAAAGAAGAGAAAGAGATAGCTGACAGGTTAAATGAGTTCTTCACGTCAGTCTTCATGATGGAGAATACAACCAACATTCCGGAACCCGAGGAGATTGCAATAGGAGACCAAGATGATAAGCTGGTCAATTTAGAGGTAAGCCAAGAAGATGTACTCAGGCAGATAGATAGACTAAAGAGTGACAAATCGCCAGGTCCGGACGGCATTCACCCAAGGGTACTCAAGGAACTAAAAAACGAAATAGTGGAGCCACTTCGACAGATATACAACCTATCCTTAAAAACCGGAGAGATCCCGGAGGATTGGAAAATAGCAAACGTTACGCCCATCTTCAAGAAGGCGACCCAGGAAACTACAGGCCGGTGAGCCTGACCTCAGTCCCGGGAAAGATGATGGAGGCACTGATTAAAGACAGCATCTGTGAACACACCGAAAAAAATGGGCAGCTAAAAACGAGTCAACATGGCTTCTGCAAGGGCAGGTCATGCCTCACAAACTTATTGTACTTCTTTGAGGGAGTGAACAGCCAGGTGGATAGAGGGGAATCTATAGACATCATTTACCTTGACTTCCAAAAAGCCTTCGACAAGGTACCACACGAGAGACTGCTTAAGAAGATATGGATCCACGGCGTGCAAGGGGAGGTCCACCGATGGATCAAAAACTGGCTGGCAAACAGGAAGCAGAGGGTTGGCATAAAGGGCCATTACTCAGACTGGAAAGGGGTCACGAGTGGAGTTCCGCAGGGGTCGGTGCTGGGACCGCTCCTGTTCAATATCTACATAAACGACCTAGAGGCGGGTACCAAGTGTGAGGTCATTAAATTTGCAGATGACACCAAACTATACAGCAGGGCTCAAACCAGGGAAGACTGCGAAGATCTCCAAAAGGATCTAACTCAGCTGGAAAAGTGGGCCGAAAAATGGCAAATGAGCTTCAACATAGGAAAATGCAAGGTCATGCACGTGGGGAAAAAGAACCCGATGTTCACATACAAAATGGGGGGAACACCACTAGGGGTCAGTAACCTGGAGAGAGACCTGGGAGTGATGGTAGACGCAACACTGAAGGCATCGGCGCAGTGCGCCACAGCCTCAAAGAAAGCAAACAGAATGTTGGGTATCATAAAGAAGGGTATTACGACCAGGACGAAGGAAGTCATCATGTCGCTGTATCGTGCAATGGTGCGGCCGCATCTGGAGTACTGTGTCCAGTACTGGTCGCCGTACCTCAAGAAGGACATGGCAGTACTTGAGGGAGTACAGAGAAGAGCAACTAAACTGATAAAGGGAATGGAAAATCTCCCATATACCGACAGATTGAAGCAGTTGGGACTTTTCTCCCTGGAAAAGCGGAGACTTAGAGGAGACATGATAGAAACCTTCAAGATCTTGAAGGGCATAGAAAAAGTAGACAGGGACAGATTTTTCAAATTAAAGGGCACCACAAGTACAAGGGGGCACTCGGAGAAATTGAAAGGAGACAGGTTTAGAACAAACGCTAGGAAGTTCTTTTTCACTCAGAGGGTGGTGGATACATGGAACGCGCTTCCAGAGGCTGTTGTAGACAAGAAAACATTAAATGGTTTCAAAGAAGGTTTGGATAGATTCCTAGAAGAAAAAGGGATTGAAGGGTATAGATAGGTGTAGGCCACTACTCAGGCAATGGGCCTGATGGGCCGCCGCGGGAGCGGACCGCTGGGCAGGATGGACCTATGGTCTTCCTCAGCGGAGGCAACTTCTTATGTTCTTATCCTGAAAACCCTTTCAATTTCCACCCCCACCTCAGCATCTTTCCCTCCCTCCCTCCATCCTATGTCCCAAGTCTGTGTATCCTTCCTCTCTCCCTTTTCTATCCATAGGTCATGCCCCTCCCTTTCTTCTGTGTCCCAATTTGTGCCCCCTCCCTCCTTCCAGCCTTTGTCCCAAGTTTGTGCCGCTCCCATGTCCCAACTTGTGCCATCCTCTATCCTCTCTCACTCCCTTTCCTGGTCCAACACACATGTGCGTGTTTTGTGGCACAACTACTTCGGTGCCTCCTCCCGCGAAACTATACCGGAGCCATCCAGGTCAGTTGCCTCCTTCCTGCCTTCTAGCTGCACTTGTTTGCAGGGTCGTGGGCTGCACATGCCTTCTCTCTGACGATGGAGGGAAGGTTTCCTGGTCAGCTACTAATGGCATGCTTGGAGCGCTGCACGCTGCTTGGTGAAGGGGCAAATGCAACTGGAGGGCAGGAAAAGGAGGCACACAAATATTGTGGAGCTCCTCGAGGTGCCTCCAACCCCGCGAGATCCCCACAGCTTCTGCGGGATTCCCATCATCCCCCGTTCCCATGCAGTTCTCTACTTTGAGTCAGCATGTGAGATGCTAGCACTTTAACAAGTACATGAGTTACAGCATGTGCATGCACTGAGCTTCAGTTGTGGTGCAATTTATCTAATTTTCCTCACTTGCTAATTTCAGTTGTAATGCCTTTGCTATCAGAGGTCTGCATGTGGCTTTTGCGGGCTCTCATTAATCTTATAGGCACAGAAAAGAATGCACAATCTCCTTGGAGTCCTCATTATGATTAAGGATCTGATAGTTTGGGTTGTGTGAAATGTTAAGGGAACAGTTCTGACATTGCTGCTTCAAGCAAGACACTTCAACACCTGCCTTGCTTCTGATTTGAATATTGAAACTTGATTTATTTGGGAGCAAAAAAACATTTGTACTGTTAAAGGCTAAAAGGGCCTTGCTGGTTGCCCAATGTTATTTTATGATACTTTGGTCACAAATTATTCCCATCTGGGTATGAAGGGATACAAGAGATGCAAAGGAAATTGGAAACTCCTTAGATATGTGAAGGTGGAGGCCTCTCATTATGTTAGTAGGTTTGTAAACTTGGTTTTGGTGCATAGTTTATTAACTGCTGATGGTCCTGGATTGTATCATTCATATGGGAATCACCTCTCAGACACTGACTTTGATATAATTTTTACCCTCCATTTAAGATCTCTTGGAGTTAATTAATTGCCAGTCACTTTTTTTTAGAGGGTGGAGCAGTGACAAGCAAGACTACTATCACTAATGGCGGTTTCTTTGAGTAGCTGTCTCCCTAATTTTGTCTGATGGGGGTTTGGAAATAGGGTGTGTGGGGGGGGGGGAACAAGACAATGTATGTGTCATTGTCGTGGTCTCCATGTGGTATTGGAGAATGGTATGGTGTAACCACAGATCATGCCAGTTTGAAAGACTTTCCACAGGGTGCTTCTGCACATCAATCAAGGTTAGATCATAACTGGCAAACAGCGTGACCTAAACTGAATGTAGATGGTATGGGGAAAAAGATTTGATGGATGTTATTAAAGGTTGTTAATTGTTATTAGGGACAACACTATTAAGCTCATCATTTGGAACAATGTTTATTATGAAGAATTAGTAAAACTGCTGCCAGTTCTGCCACAGAATTCTTGTTTTTGTCCTTTCTGTTGAAGGATAGGGGATAGGAACATTCAAATGCCTATGTTAAAATTAATTTTAATGGTCCTATGCTAAATCAGCTTATCTTAAAGAATTCTGGACTTAGTCCATTGGGAACTGGTGATTTAGTTAGCTGCAAATTAGAAATGACATTTCTTATTTCTATGTCCCTTGCAAGAACATTGAAATTGAACCTCTGGCCCTCTGTTAACTGTGGAATCTCCAGATCTTTGAAATAACAAGCATCCCTTGATTTCAATACAATAAGGATTTTGTGAATACAAATTTTGCTATGTCATCATCATATGTAACTGTGTCCATTAATTTTAATTTTTGTAATCCATTTTCTATTTTAACTCATCTAGCTAATAATTCTGTTGCTCTAATGCTATTGCTAAAAATATTATATATGGTGTACTATCCTTTGTCGTTTATTTCACTCTGTAGTCCTCTGCATCCTAATTCTATATATGGTGCTCAAAATTGCTCACAGAAATTTGATGTGTGCCCAATTTCTGTGTGTAATGGAACTGAATAACAAGCAAATTAGTGCTGATAATTGGATGCTAATAATCAATTATCGGCATTAATTGGAGTCAATTAAAATTTACATGCACATTTTTAGGTGCTGGAATCTGCTAAATTTTATTGCAGATCCAAAATGGGGACATGGCTATGGGAGAGGCATGGATGGATTGTGGGCATTACTAGAATTTATGTGCAGTTTTATAGAATAAGAGAGATCTGTGCGTAATTTAAGTACAAGAATTTGGTATAAATCCTCGTGTCTAAAGATAGGCCTGGACCTTGTCATCAAATGCCATTCTCTAAATAGCACCCAACTCTGAGTACCCTTTATAAACTAGCACTTAGTGCATAATTCAATTGGTGCTAGATAGCACTGAATATCAGATGGAAAAAGATGGCTAGTACAAGATGTAAAACAACTTAAGACTTGCTAATACTTAGGACTGTGGGGTCAGTACATAAAAACTTTGGCCCTCCCAACAATGACTCCTTTATTTATGGTATCTCCACTTCAATGCTGACTCCTTTATTTACAGTATATATCTATATAGGCTTTGTATTACATAAAAGGTGTGGCTTCTTGGGATTTTGGTTTAATTTATGTTTATCATTTGTTGGTCAGCTATTCAGTATTTGGCATTTGAGTTTTGTATGTGTGGCTGTGGCATTCTGTTAGCATGATTTTCTATACAATATTTTGTAGTAATTTGGCTTGTTTAGTTGTCTCATTAGTGGAGGGGATATTTGAGAAGGGGAGGGGTGACAAGGGTTTTGTTGATCCTTATTCTGCATTTGTGATTTATAAAATGACAGTTATACAGAATATTGTTTTTTTTTAATATACTTTAATAAAATGTTTTCAATAAAATCATCCAAAAGAAAGCCTATGGTTCAAAAGTATTATATACTAAACATCACAAGAACCACTGGTGAACGAAATAGAACTGTAAGGTTATATTCTATAGCAGTGGTTCCCAACCCTGTCCTGGAGGACCACCAGCCAGTCGGGTTTTCGATTTAGTCCTAATGAATATACATGGGGCAGATTTACATGCCTGTCACCTCCATTATATGCAAATCTATCTCATGCATATTTATTAGGGCTATCCTGAAAACCAGACTGGCTGGTGGTCCTCCAGGACAGGGCTGAGAACCACTGTTTTATAGGGGTTAAAAAGCCTCAGAATCTGGAGTTATGTACCCAATTTGGGTTATATTTTGAAAGTCTTCACATTCTCCTGCTCACGTCAGAGGCTTACACCCCTCTCATTCCCTAACTTTATTGTTTTCAACTTTATTTTTTCTTCTTTTCTTTATAAAAACAGATTCTCTACTCCTACCTGCATAAACCAACCAGCAAATTTATCTCGTGCTGCTGGTTTACCTAACAGTTTATTTAAATACTAGTGTTTAAGCCCATTACATTAATTGGTGCTAGAATAGATGTCTGTCTGTCTGTCTTTCTCCTGCCCCCCTGTCTCTTTCTTCCTTTCTTTCTGTTTCTCTCCCTGCCCTGTCTATCTTTCTTTATTTCTTTATTTCTTTCTCCCTCCCGCTGTCTATCTTTATTTCTTTCTTTCTTTCTTTCTATCTTTTTTTCTTTCTGTCGCTCTCCCTGCCCAGACCCTCACTGAAGCCACCTTCCAGCGATGCCAGCTAAGGGATCCATTGCCCTTTCCTCAATCCAGCTGTGGTCAGGAGTGTGTGGCCTTGCCCGCACACTCCTGGCGGGGGAGGGGAGGGGTTCCTTTAGCTCTCGTTCGCTGAGGTGGTGGTGGCCCACCCCATCCATGCACTCTCTTTCTCCTACCTGCACTCCAAATACCTGCTTCTCTCACCCGCCCAAAGCCTCTCTCTCTAGTGGCTATCCCATGTCTCTCTTCCCCTCACTAACCCAGGCCCCCAGGCCCCAACTCCCAATCAGGCATCTCTTTCCGCCCCCACCCAACTATCATTCTCCTCCTTGTCCTCCACCCTCATCTCATGATTGATTCCCTTGCTTCTGCCCCCAGCTGACCGTCTAACCTGCCGGTTCCTTCTTCAGACAGATGGGAATGATCTCCCTCTCCCCCCTTGCTCCAGGTGAGTTTACTTTGGGGGGAGGGTCACAGTCATGGGCATCGGGAGTTTTTGTTGTTGCAAGCTCCCCTTTCCCTCTATATGCCAGCGATTGTTGGGGTTTTTTTTTGTTTTTTTTCGACAGACAGAGAGAGGGCGGGAGGGGGGGAGTGGCTGCACTGGTGATCTGGCCGACTCCCTTGCTGGAGTTATTTTTCAGTTTAAAGGTGCCGCGGCGGCTCCTCTAACGATCCCCGCCTGCATTAGAAGTCTTCTCTGAAGCAGGTGCGGCTCGTGACAGGAGCCGCGGTGGCACCTTTAAACTGAAAAATAACTCCAGCAAGGGAGCCGGCCAACTGGCAGTTCAAGTCGGAGCTTCGGTCTGGCCTGCTCCCTGCTCGCCTTGCCATATTGTATTTTTTAGTTGAAAGATGCGGCGGCGGCTCCTCTCATGATCCCCACCTGCGTCGGAAGTCCGACGCAGGCGGGGATCGTGAGAGGAGCCACCGTCGCGTCTTTCAACTAAAAAATACAATACGGCAAGGCGAGCAGGGAGCAGGCCAGACCGAAAAACAGGACGAAAAACAGAACCCTAAGTGCACATGCGCACTCCTACCTGCGGGTCCCTACAGCTCACGGAAAACGGGCGCACGCAGTTGGAGTGCGCATGTGTGGCTTAGGGTTTTATCATATTAGATAGAACTGGCAAACTAGTGCAAGGTATGATTAAAAAATCGTAATAACTAATACGTTCTGTGTAAATCAATGGATGAATATGTACTTATCTAGAAAATGCTCTACTGTCTCTTTTGAGCTTTTTGTTTCACAAAATAGCTGTTAAGATGAATCCGTTGCTCATTTAACTGGCTTTAATTATAACAATTTGAGGCTTGTGCAGATGGTATCAGACCAGAGTTTGAAGTGATGGGGACAGAGTTTGTGAGGATGGGTCAGTGATGGGGACAAACTTTGTCCCATTAAATACTTCACCTAGGGACCAGGGTCAGTTAACTCAAATATCACGATTTGGGGCGGTGTACCCCAGCGTGCTGTTTGATATCACTCTGCAGGCTATCACAGTGCTTTTTTCTATACTTTTTGTTCATATGCAGGAATGTTTATTTTGAAGAAGTGGAGTTTTTTGCCAAATGAAGTAGAACTGAGGCTTTTTCTCCACTTTTTTCTTCATTTTGTTTTCTTCCTGCTGTTCTGTGTTGTGCTGTGTGGATGATTAATGTGTGTGATTAAGACCTTTTAGTGTTGCAGAGTGTATATCTATTTCCTTGTGGACTAACTTTGTCCCCATGTCATTCTCTTGGTGCCACTTTCATTAATATAAATAACATAAAATATATTACATTTTGTAACCATCAAAGAACTTGATATCAAAATATATTCTAAAAGTAAAACATATCCTAAAAAAAAAATAGGTTAATCAAATTATTATCTGTGAAATAAGATGTTTAAGCATTATATAGTAATATGTGCATGACATACAATTTAAATCTATTAGGAGTTGGCGTTCGAGTAGGCACGTTTTCACCGACTCCAACTCCAATAACCCAAAAATTGCTTCTGACTCCAACTCCACAGTCCTTTTGCTACAATGAGGGGTATAAATGTCCTATCCTAACAATTTGGAGTCGGGTGGGCCCAGCATAATAATAGACTGGCCACATAGACATCTCGACAGAGCAATAGGGCACCTTAGAGGGCACATCTGAGAACTTCATATAAAGGGTACCAGCTGTATATCTCACCACTAACCCCTTTATAATTTAGGGTGAGCTCCTCACACACAAAAAAAATAAAACCTATTATATTCTCCTGTATACCACTCCAATAGCTCTTATGGCTATAGGTGGCATATATATTGCAGTATAGTAGAGTTTGGGTGGGCTCACACGTTCTACCACATATATAGTGGTTAGAGTGGTTTATGGGCCTGGGTCATCCTCTCCATGGTTCACTAGTCCACCCACCAGTCTACTTAAGACACCTATGTGCAGCTGTAGTAGGCTTCTCTATACCATATGCTGCTGTTTTAGAGACAGGAATGTACCTTTTTGTTCTCATTTTTGTATGGTGGAAGGGGGTCAGTGAGGGGCCCCTTTTTCGATGCACATCCCATAAGGCAAAATACCTTTAAATTGTTGTTTTAAAACAATTGGAACCACTGATTGTGCTCACACTGTACTAATTCACATTTTATAAGTTAGGTACAAGAATTACCAGCTAAAAGGTTTCAAATTTCTAATGTCTAGTTCCTCTATCAGATTACTCTGAATTTACAAATAAGTTTCTTTCTAGATTACTTTAACTTCTAGGATGCCATCGTATAGTGTACCTGGAGACTATAATTGTATTTTAAATCAATAATGGAAAAATTATTTAATAACCTCTCATCAACCCAAGCCTGTAATTTTCTCTCTAAATGGGATCAATCAATATTTAAAGTAAAATATATGAGTTTAGTTGGACATGGTCATGTTATTCCCTTGTCCATTAAGCTTGTTCTACAGTGATTTTTAATCATGAAATCAATAAAATATGCAGCAATTGATCAGAACATCGATCCAGTTATCCATTTTGATCATACTATGATTAATTTAACATTGTCCCTGCTTTACTAGGCTGTCTAGAATATGTGTTGTGTGTAGTTATTTTTGCTAAAAGGAGAATGCATAAGGCAGGCTTTAAAAGCTCATTAAAGAGCAAGTGTATTCTCAGTATGTATGTTATCCTACTGTTTTATGAAGTAGATTAAAATTGTGCCTCTTAGAAATTAGATCATTTGTTTCATTTTCACCCAGAGCAGCAATAATAAATTAAGATTGAGAAATTATTACTGTCTTTCCAATTTTATTACCTACAGTACTTGAATTGCATGCAACATTTTGCATTTGCTAAGAACAAAAGCATGCAATTTTAAAGTGCAAAGTGATCTAATGCTTAAGCATTGTAAGATCATAGGTAATTTTTTTTTTTTTTTATATAGTTATATTTAGGTATTTGGATTCAAAAAACATTGGATGAGATGAAAGTAAATGAAAAATCCTTATTGCTAACGGTCTCAGAAATGTGTGAGCAATGGAATCCATTACATCTGTCGTGGTGGGGGAGAGTCCAAACGGTTAAGATGATGATTTTGCCTGTGATTTGCTACCAAATAGGTATGTTGCCAGTTTATTTTCAGGGGTTGAACAGCTTTTTACCAAATTTATTTGGCTAGGTAAAACTGCTAGAATTGCTTTAGTATCTTTATAAAAACCAATTGCAGTGGGTGGGGTAAATTTCCCAAACTTTTATAGGTACCATCAGGCCTATATACTGCATCAGGGGTATGTATTGGGTCCTTTTTGAGCTCATGGAACATCTTCCTGATTGGTTGTACTTCGAGTGGCAACTTATGTCCTCATTACGCTTGTCTCATGTGTTGAGTATCAAGTTACCTAGTTATGTTAAGGACAATAGTATTTTATTTGACACCTGGAAGACCTTGAAATTTATCAACAATTTAACAGAAATTCTAGTAGAGAAATCCATGTATCAATCCTTATGGCTAAATTCCAAGATTCAAATTGGCAAGTATAAGATTGCCTGGAAACACTGGATGCAGGCAGGCATACGTACATTAGATGATGTTATATCAAATGGGGAAAATGCTTAATTTTTCACGACTGCAACAATCTTTTGGTATTTCAAAGGCTCAAATTTATAAATGGTTGCAGTTGAAGCATGCCATTCAGAAATGTTTCCCTGATTGGCAAAATTTAAAAAATCATTATAGCCTGCGGGTCCTTTGCTTCCAGACAGATTTCATAGGATATCAGGCTGCCCAGTGGTATAAATTAATATCTGAATTCTTAAATAAAAAAAACAAAAACTAGTCTTAGACATTTGGAGCATTGAGATAAAGCAGCAGATTTCTGCTATTCAATGGCCACAAATTTGGACTTGGAGGTTGAGATGTACAGCGTCCATATCTGAGACAAATATGTTTTTGTTTGGGGTTTTTTTTGTTACATAGAAGTTTCTGGACCCCTGTTCATTTACAGAAATTAGATAGTTCTAAATCTAATAGATGCTGGCACTGTCATTTAGACATTGGGACACTGGATCATCTGTTCTTCTATTGTCCTTTGATACTCAACTTTTGGAAGCCAATATGGGGACAGATCAATAACATACTGGAGTCATCGATTCCATTGATGTATGAGGTTGTCATATGTGGGATGATATTACATATTAAACCCTCATTGGATAGGTATAAAAGTCGGCTTTCCTTATTATGACCGGGATAGCCATGCAAATGATTACTCGTAACTGGAAAAATTGGGATCGCCTTAGTTTTACTTTTTGGTGGGTGAATTTATGCTTAAGTTAAAAGTATGAGAAAATGAATGCTGATATGCTAGGGCATACTAAGAAATTCAAATTAGTTTGGGGTCCATTGACGTCTTTTGTAGAGTTGTTATAGTCCTTTTCTTTATTTCCCGTTGTTTCAGCTCCCACATATCCGTGGGAGGGGAAGGGGTGTCTCTTTTGTTTGGTATTATTCTCTGATGGAAAATGTTGGATGGGAAAGGGAGTTTTATTTTTGTATTAATACTGATTGATTATAAGTGCTTATCTGATTATTATTTGTATGTATATTGTATTGCATTTTTTATTGGATTTGAAAACTAAATAAAGAGTTAAAAAAAAAATAGAGATAGAGAGAGTTCTCATTATGCTGACTGATTATTGATCATTTTCATTCAGTTCTAGATCTGCTTCAGAGGAATGTATCCTTATACCATTTGGATATTTCCATATTTTATTTATACAACATGGATTATCATACCAACTCAAAAGAATTGCCCAAAAAACAATGTGCAAATAAAATGGCAAAGATCCTTGAATATACGAAGCAAGCTAGAAATAACTGATTTTCTAGGATTACTTATAAAGTACAGTGGGTGCAACATGGCTGCAGGAAAGTTTTCTGCTGCAATTATGAAAAATTATTAGTTCAAATAGGCATTTTAATAAACAGCAAACATGCACATGCACCATTAATTGACAAATTTGCCATCATCACACAGCATGTTGTCTAAATGTCAGAAAAGACTGGCAAGAGAATCCATATATATGGCTTGCCAAGATTCACTCATTTATTTTGTCCTGACAGATTTGCCTCAGATATCAAATTGTCTGAAACTAAGTCTCTGTGAACTATACAGAAAAAGTGAGATTATGCTAAATGTCACATTGATCCCTTTGGTATCATATCCATGCATAAGAAGGAACGGGAGATTCATTGAAGAACATATTAGAGGAGCTTTGAAACTGAGCATATTGGATTGGATTGGATTTATTACACTTGATATACCACTAGGACCATAATATTACATTCATTTTAAGGGCACTTGCTCATAAGCTTTCTTTTGATTCACAATATTAACAAATACAAATTAAACTCAATCCTGCTTATCTTGCAGAGGTTCACTGTTGGCAGTTTTCATAGAGTTTTGGACTTGATATTTAAAAGCGTTTTTCCAGGCCCGATTCATGAAGAGTCATTCTTCAGAAAATTCTTACAAACTGCCCCAGAACCATCCAGATTGTGTCAAAATGGAGTGAGAGTAGAGCATGGGCCTTCTGCCTATCTCTATGCATAGTCGGCAATGTTCAACCACCATCTTTTGTAGAGAGCTATGCTATGTTATGTTAATTAGGTTTTCTATTCCACCTTTCCTATTCATTTCAAGGTCAGATTATATTACAAGAGGTTGGGTCAGTTACCCAGTAAGTTACAATGGACAATTTGACATGGATATTTAATAGAGTTGCTAGTACTTGTAGATCAGTATAGCTATTAATAGAGTTAGATCATAATTACAAATACTTAGTTACAAGTTTAAGTAGGTTATCATTATATCCCAAGAGTTGCATTGGACAGTTTAGAAATGGGCTTTTACAATTACCATTTCTGTTACTTCTGGGTTGGTTCCATGTCTTGGTGCAGAAATGTTTTTAAAAGTTTTCTGAACATGAGATAGTGATCACAAGATCATAGTGTAAGTGGTAGTTGGTTCCAGCATTTTGATAATTGATATTGGATGGATAAAGTAAATTGCCTGGTGGACTTCTATATTGTTGCATGCTGGGAATTTAAGTGGAAAATATTTCTGGTGGAATATCTATTGGAGGCACCCTGTTAGGCAGTCAGGGAGATTCCATCTTGGAATCTTAAAGGCAGTGATGCCTAATTTAAACTTGATCCTTGCAATTATGGGCAACCAATATATTTTCATATAGTAGGGTTATAGATGTTCTGATTTCCACAGTGAGGACTAGTGGATCGTGGCCAGTAGTGGGCCAGTAGGGACGGTAATGGAATGGACATCAGGACATGATTGGTGCAGTATTTTGTGGAGTTTTTCTACAAAAATGCCTGCTTTTCGTATGATTCTGGGTAACTAGTTAGATACAAGCATATGTGTTAGTTAAGGCCACGCCCAATAGAAGCATACAAAAAGTTGGTGAATAAAAATCTGAATATGGATGTAGCCAAGGCCAGAAAAATACACTACAGATTAATATTAAGGAAAAGCATAATAATATTCTTTTTATGTACTTTGCTATTAAGCTAGATCATAGAGGAAATCAGGATATACATGAACTCCATCTTGAGGTAGTGATTCCATTTTGTTCTCTGTTTTTCTGTGTCTTCTGCTTGGCTTTACTCCATTTTGTGTTCAGCCTATGTCCCTAGTCTTTGTTCAGGTTTTTGCCCGCCTTGAACTTCCCTCGTGGTCTAATTGATACCAGATGGGCTTGAGCTGGGTATACTGGGCATAATAGAGAAAATTTTCTTGCATTAAATATGAATGAAATACGTGGATGGATGGATGAAGGGGCCCCAAGCGAGTGCTGGATGATGAAAGATATATATGAAAGATATGTGAAAGAATGTACTTGATGTCCAATATTTTATATATGAAACCTGAGCACAACATCTGGAAATAGTTAGAATCGGAGACCTGTAGCAGTCTCCAGCATAGTAAGGAAAGGGGGGCACATGAAGCCCACACTAAGGAAAGTATATCAGTGAAATTTAACACTAACAGTTTGAGCAAGGGGGAAATACTCCTCCTTCTTCTTTACTGTGCTGACAGGGAGAGCCGAGAATTTCTCAGCACTTTTTAACAAATGCAGGTTCTCTTAATATACCTTTTTGGAAAGGACAAAAAGACTATTGGATATGTAATAAAATGTTAATGTATATTCAGAAATGATGTAAATAAACAATATGATTTCTGGAACTTTTATTCCATGTTAAAGAAAAGTTCTTTGTCCAAATTTCAGGATAACCTCTGTTAGTAGATTGGTTGACAGTCAATGATGTCAAACTGGACTGAAGGTATATATTGGGGAGCTTCGAAGTATTGGGTGGAGCTCTTTGTCAGGAAGCCAGCATTTTGGCACTGTAAGGAGCTTCTGATGACACAATTAATCTTTTAAGTCCCATGATGGAAAAATAAAAGCAATAATAATAATTTTGATATAGAACTTGTGTCATGTGTCATCTCCATATATTTTTTATTTTACACACCTTGAACAAAGGCTGGCAGTTTAATTGGCAACTGCTGCTTAATGAGTGCGCTGGCATCCCCGTACCCATGCTCAATAGTCCATATATGTCTTGCTGCTGCATTTTGAACTAGTTGTGAACATGATAGCAATGTTTGAGGTAAGAGCTAGTGTTACATTATAGTAGTCTAGTCAAAATAGGATTAGGGATTGCACTAAAATTTGGAAAGCCTATGTTTTGAAGTATTTTCTGATGGATCTTAACTTTCTCATCACAAGGAACAATTGTTTTATTATTGAATGTACATGGCTCTTCTTGGTTATCAATTTCTGCTCCTATGATTCGGTATTGTAGTTCTAATGGAAAGTCAGTGTCTTCTGTTGGAGTGTTGCCCCCCTGCTCTTAGCCAACTTGACTTAAATTTCCCCTGCTCCTTCCGCAACCAACTCTATTCCCCCCTGCTGCAGACTCTCTCACACCAACCACCCCACCATGAACCCATCCTTCTGGATCCTTCTCCTCCTACTCTGCTCACCTCTCTATCCTTCCCTCTGTCTGAAACCTCCCTCCCCCAACCTACTCGACCCCGCTAACACCAATACTATCTGCCCCGGACTCAGAATCCCTACACTGATACGCACCAGAAACTCCCCTCCCACGAAAAACCCCTGAAAAGTCAACCTAGATTCTCTAAAGCCCCTACCCCCTGCCAATCTTCCCAACACTGTCCCGGACTCTCTCACCCCAGTCCCGACACTTTATTGCAATGCCAGATCCGCGTGCAATAAGACCCAAATCCTGAAAGACCTTCTAGATGAGCTCGACCCTGGTTTCCTGTGCATCACAGAATCATGGATCGCCAAAGACGATCTATTCACACAAAACGAACTCCTCCCCCACGGTTACCAAGGCCTCTTCTCCCCCAGACCCAATCGAAAAGGAGGTGGTCTGGCACTCCTCTCCAAATCTTTCTTCGACGTCCAGCTCCTTGAGACGGGCACCCATGCCTCCCTAGAATATTTGCTTGCCTGTTAATGACAAACTCCGCGCCCACCCACTGGGCATCCTGTTATTATACCGACCACCCATCCCTTGGACCAAATCTTCCAATCTCGTCTATGAGACTATAACAAATGCCTTCCTCAAATTCCAAAGACTTCTAATCGTTGGTGATATCAATCTCCACCTCAACGACACCAATAACAATGATACGTCCGAATTCAACAACTTCCTTACCTCTCTAGGCTTTCCCTCACCCACCCCATCCCCAACCCACGAAAAAGGGCATACACTAGATTTTACCACTTTCATTGATCTTACCGCTTTCAAAACCTCAACCGACGACACTCGCTGGGAACAAGTCCCTTGGTCTGACCACTTCTTAGGGTCTACCTGCCTCCCCATCTTCATGTCACATCTTCACTCCCCACCCCACTCCTCTCATTCCAAAATCTTCCGCAAAAAAACCTCGAGCAATCTATTCTGGTCCAAATTCCTCAACAAACTCTCCTCAAACCCTAGACTTACAGACCCCGAATCACACTGGCACAACTGGACCGCCCTCTCCGAGTCCACCTACCACTCCCTTGCTCCATTAACCACCAAATCCATCTCCTACCCCCGAAAGGCCCCCTGGTACCTACCTCTTCACAGAGAATTGAAACAGAAATGTCGCACTCTGGAGCGCAAATGGAAAAAATCTAAATCCCCCTCTGATAGACAGACCTGGAGGGCTAATATTAAATTTTACAATTCAACATTAAAAAAAGCCAGGAAAAACTTATTCGGAGACAAGATTTCTAGATCCAACAACCAGACCAGTGCGCTGTTCAACATCTGGCGCTCACTAACTACAAAAAATGACCCATCTTTGCTCCCACCATCTCTATCAGCCGATGCCCTTGCAAATTTCTTTAATGAAAAGGTTACCACCCTAAGATGCTCCTTCCCTCCCACAGTCTCCTTTAATTCCCTGACCTCTATTGATCTCAACCATACCTTAACTGTATCCACCCCCATTCCTGCCGACAGATCCTGGACTGCCTTCGAGCGTGTCTCCGAACCGCAAGTCTCCAAACTCTGCCTCAAACTAAAAACTTGTAAGTGCACTTTGGACCCTTTCCCCTCCTACTTATTCGAGAATATCCCTACACAGGCCATCGCTTCCCTCACCGAACTTATTAACTCTGCCCTAACATTGGGCCTTTTCTCCCCCGACATGGGACACATTTCATTGTCCCCTCTACTGAAAAAGGCCGACCTTGATCCCTCCATTCCATCAAATTACCGTCCTATAGCAAATATCCCTCTCCTAACCAAGCTATTAGAATCCATCATATCCACCCAACTCTCTTCCTACTTAGAAAGATTCTCTATCCTCCTACCCCACCAATTCGGCTTCAGACCCAACTTTAGCACCGAATCCCTCTTGGCCTCACTAATCTCTAAGGTGCAACAACTCCATTCTCGCAACAAATCTGCTGTTCTTCAATTCGACCTCTCCGCAGCCTTTGATGTCGTTCACCACGTCATCCTAATCTTCCAACTCTCCGAAATAGGCATAAACTCCACTGTCCTAGACTGGTTCTCGAAATTCCTACGCTTCCGCTCCTACACCATTAACACAAACGGTACCTCATCCCCCCCTGGAAGCCGAAATGTGGAGTCCCGCAAGGCTCACCCCTCTCCCCTATCCTTTTCAACATCTACATGTCCTCTCTGAAACTCCTTCATCTATCCCCCCTAGAAACTCTCTACTCCTACGCTGATGACATCCTCATCCTCCTCGAGACCGACTTGAACCTCTCTAACCTCGCTGAAAACATATCCTCTTGTATTACGAACCTCCAATCCTGGTCCCAATCTGTACAAATGAAACTAAATGAGTCCAAAACAAAACTACTTTGGCTTGGCCCTATTTCAGATTATTTACCCACCTCCATCCCACTACCTTCTGGCCCCACTCTTCAGCTTGAGTTTTCAAGCAAAGTCCTAGGCATCATCTTAGACTCCTCTCTCTCCTTCAATGATCACCTCAACTCCCTGGTAAAAAAAATGCTTCTTTAGCCTCCATATGTTGAGGAAAGTAAGATCCTGCTTTCATCATTCTCACTTCGCCATCCTCGTTCAATCCACCATCCTCTCTAGACTGGACTACTGCAACTCCATCTATATAAGCCTAACTAAGAAAAACCTCCACAGACTTCAGCTAATTCAGAACGCCGCAGCCAAGCTTATTTTCACAAAAGGCAAGTTTCATCACGTCTCCCCACTCCTCTCCAAGCTTCACTGGCTCCCAGTATACTCCAGAGTCCTCTATAAATGTGCCTGCTTAGCCTTCAAGATTCTACATGGCATCCTTCCCCCCTTTATCCCATTCCTTTGGAATTCCTCTAACCCACTCTCCTCTAGATCCTCCCAAAAACTGAAACTATCTTTCCCATCTACAAAAGGTATATCCCGCGCAGGAAAACTTGGAACATCCCTCCCCTTTAGAACCACAGAACTCTGGAACAACCTCTCATCCCCGCTCAGAAATTCTAGCTCCTTCCAATCCTTCCGTAAGCACTTGAAAACTTGGCTCTTTCCAAAAATCTAATCACCCCCCGTTCTCTAGTACCCTGTCCCTCTCTATCTTCTCAGTCCCTCTCCTATATCCATCTTTGTAGTTCCTTTCCTCTCAACCTCTGTAAACCGTGCCAAGCTCTGCGCTTGCGGAGATGGTGCGGTATACAAACCTAAGGTTTAGTTTAGAAACATAGAAACATAGTGGCAGAAAAGGGCTATAGCCCACCAAGTCTGCCCATTCCAAAGTATTCGCTCCCGAATTTACTCCCTTAAAGATCCCACGTGAGCATCCACGTGAGCATTTAGTTTAGTTTAGTGTAGCATGGATTAGTTAAGGGTTTTAGCCAAAGGAATTAGGCTTTGTTCTTATTTAGTTTGAGGCGGTGGGTTGAGTTCCAGTTTTCTATGATATGGACACATTTTTGACAGTGGTGAGGGTGTTGGCTAATGCAGCAATTACAAGTATCATGATCATTATGTCATCTACATAGGTGACATGTTTTATTCGTGCAGGATCTAGGTTGGCTCCCAAGGATTACATTAGAAGGTTGAACACTGATGGTGAAAGTAGAGATCCTTGGGGAACCCCACTGGGAGGGTGCCAGCTGTCAGAAAGTACACCATCCTTATGTACAGCATAGTGCCAAGTAGTTATGAAGGTTTGGAACCAGGAAAGGACTGGACTACTAAATCTGAAATCACCAAAGATCTTGGACATTTGATCAAAATCTTACTAGGTCAAATGCATTGCTTTGGTCAAATTGGACTGTGATTTTCTGTGACCCTTTCTTAGTAGTTATTTTCCATATGTTACTAGTGCATCATCTCAGTGCTGTGATTTTTCCTGAATCCCAATTGTGAAGGATATTGAAGCATAATAGGTAGCATTTGAGTTGTTCTGTATTATATCCTTCTATCATTTTGATAAATAGGGGGGTGGCAGCTACTGGTCATAAATTGGTCACATCGTAGGGGCTGAATTTTGGGTTCTTGGGAATGGGTATTAAGATAATTCATCTTCCTGATTTGGGGAAAAGTCAGTTTTTAGGTGATAGTTGAGCCATTGGGTTATTTTTCCTATGGCTGTTGGGGTGGCTGTTTTGATCAGGTAAAGTAGGCAGGTATGAAGGCTGCAGTATGCTTTGGAATATTTTAGGAGAAGTTGTTTATCTTTGGATGTAATCTCTTCAAAATCATTCTAAGATCTGTCTGTTGATATTTCACAAGTGGTTTTGTTACAGTGGTTCTAGTTGGACTGGTAGTGGTGGTGGTGGTGGTGGTGGTGGGTAGCTGGTTTCATGTGGATTTAATCTTTGTTTTAAAATAATTAGCTAGTTCTGAGGCTGTTGGAATAGAGGGGTTGTCACCATTTGTGATCTGGTTTGTGTTGAGAACAGTTTGTTGATTTTATGATTATCTTCTGTGCTGATCTCTTTAGAGTAGCACTCTTTCTTCTTTTGCATCAACTGCCATGACCCATGACAGGAGAGATGCCTAGGCTCTCCTGCTGTGGTTTGTGGCAGTTCAGGGTGAGGGGTGATCGTGATCACTGCATGAGATATTCACAATCTCTCCTGCTGCAATCCACCACCCCTGAACCAATATGGGCAGGAGGGAGCCCAACCCCTCTTGCCCACAGTGACCCCCCCATCCCCAAACCAATATGGGCAGGAGGGATCCCTGGCCCTCCTGCCCATGATGCACCCCCCCATGACTGCCCCCTCATCCCAACACCTCCCCCTTGACTTACATTAGTAGGCCGGACGGACGAGTCCCAAGCCTGTCCAGCTGGCAGGCCTGTCATCCTCCGAATGGTCGACCTTAGGGCCTAATTGGGCCAGGCACCTAAGGTCCCACACACAGGAGGGGCCTTAGGGACCTGGGCCAACCAGAATTGTCCAGTTGCCTTGGGCACATGGGGCCAATCCAGCCCACGTGCCTAAGGCCCCACCCACATGAGGGGCCTAAGGCAACTGGGCCAATTTTGGTTGGCCCAGGCGCCTAATGCCCCAATCGGGCCCTAAGGCCCGCCATTTGGAGGATGGAGGGCCTGCCTGGTGGATGGGCTTGGGACCTGTCCGTCCAACTAATGTAAATCAAGGGGGTATCGGGGGGTGAGAGAGGACAGTCATGGGGGGTGCATTGTGGGCAGGAGGGCCTGGGATCTCTCCTGCCCGTATTGGTTCAAGGATGGTGGAGCACAGTGGGCAGAAGAGTTTGGGTTCCCTCCTGCCTGTATTGATTCGGGGGGGGGGGGGATCATGGCAGGAGAGATTGGGCATCTCTCTTGCAGTGATCGCGATCACCCCTACCCCTGAACTGCCACGAACCATAGCAGGAGAGATTGGGTATCTCTCCTGCCGCTGGTCGCGGCAGTTCAGGGGTGGGGCAATCACGGCAGGGGAGATGAGGCATCTCTCCTGCCGTGATCATTGTGGGGTGTGCATGTGTGTGTATTCTGTAACCGGTGGTGTTTTTGACATATGCTGGTTACAAAATCCAGCTTTTAGGCAAAGGACTGGCCCCTCCTTCACCTGAAAGGTCTTGTTTTGGGCGTTTTGGACTTAGGCTATTTTTTGGTTGATAATGTGTTGTAGGTTTAGACGTATTGGTGGTCTGGTTATTTAAACAGCTGAACATAGAGGTAGGTCTTTCTCAAACCCTCCCCCCCAAAAAAAACAAAACAAAACCTTATTTTGGATGTTTTTGAGAATGGACATTTTCCCTGCTGCTACTTTTCAGCGTTTAGGGCCTTAGGCCAAAAGGGAACTTAGATGTTTTTTTTATTATACCCCTCCGTGTCTGATCAGGAAGGAGATGAGAGAGGAAGGCACTTTAGTTACAATGTTTCAGTGAATTAATGTATATATACTGTAGTTATTGGACCTTCTTCTCTCATAAAAATATACTAGAGAAACTTCCCTTATACAACACAGAAACTTCCTGTGAATCATCTGCTCTGTTTCTGTGAGTAGAGCTGATTTTTAACATTACGCTCCTAGGGCCTGATCTATAGGCAACAGTAGGTGTTGTGCCAATTTTCCGTGTGGAACTTAAAATTTTTTAATTGACTTAAATGGCTTAAAATGGTTTAAAACTGATTAAGTTCTGCATGGAAATCAACATGACACCTACCGACACCTAAACCAAGGTGCCTACTGGCTCCTAACTCTACTCTTATGAAAAAGTGTGGTTAGGACTGGATTTTGGGCATGGTAAGCATTCGGCACCATTAGGCACCATATTAGGTCCCTAAATTATAGACACCTACCAGTGCCTAACTTGATTTAAACACGAATAGATGTGATTCTATAAATGGTACTTAAATTTGATATACGGTAGATGACATTTTCAACAGCACCTATTGATTTAGGCACCATTTATAGAATCAGGTCCCTACTGCTTTCTCATTGGCTGGATCCTACCTATGGGCTCTGCTGCTAGTTAGAATGGACACAGGCAGGGTAGCTCACTCACATCAGGTATAGTGGTGGGGGAAGGGGAATTACAGGAGGAATTGGAGAACTATAGAAAGAGGTTTTAAACTCAGCAAATTTTTTCAGATATATTACTAATTATGATACCTTCTAAGGCAATGTCTCTCAAATTGTGTGCCATGACACAATGGTGTGCCCCAAAGAGATTCCAAGTGTGCCATGAGAGATTCCAGAATTTTGCTTTATTTTTTAAATTTCCTTTCACTAGACTAGATGACATGTATGTTGCTTGCACAAGAGTGTCAATGTTATGATCATCTGCATGTGTAAAGATACAACCGCCCAGACAAGCATCATTCTTTGACGTCATTGGTCCTTGAAAACTAATGGCAAGGCTTTGTTACCATTTGGATCATCTTATCTTTGCGAGCATTGATTTTCAACTTTGACAGAAGTTAGATTTTAAAAAAAAAAAGAGAATGACTGCAGAGAGTGGATGATAAAATGTGTGTTTGCTTGTCGGCTATCAAGACATATTTTGAATTAATTTATATTTTAAAACAAGCACATCCATCATACTGATTAGCAATTCTATTTTATCTACTTTAGTTTCACCATTCTACAATTACCCATAAATAGCTTAAAGAACTTTAAATAAATAACTCTCAAATTTTTGTTGGTTTTGCTATTCTTTAATTTCAATTAAAATGTGCCGAAAAAAAACATTTTCTCCGGTCAGTGTGCCGGAGCTAAAAAAATGTTTGAAAGACACTGGTCTAAGGCATTAATATTATATTCTGCTGACTTCTAAAGAACACCAAAGAATGAAGAGTGAGGTATGACAAACAAAAATATGTAAGGTGTACTTTATTAAGAAGACTCGACATGGCTGTGGGGATTACATCAGGCTTTCAAAGAGATGCTGTATGCCACTCAAGACTTCTACAGAAGTGACCTGTACTGAGCACCAAAATATGTGACATATCTTATTTTGATAACTTCACTGGCTTTAAAGTTGATCAATTCCATTTGAAGATTGCTGTAGCTCAGGAGCAGTAGCAGCTCCTTTGAAGCAGCACTAGTGAAACAGGGATCCTCTGTTGATTATAAAGCTATGAATTTGATGGCTGGAATAAAATTTGAAGAAAACTAAAGGACAGAGACTGTTTGGTGGATACTTGCATGCTTAATGCTCACATAGTCATTCGGCCTTTATCTGCCATCATGTTTCAAGTTTCAAGTTTATTAGGATTTTTATATACCGCCTATCAAGGTTATCTAAGCGGTTTTTACAATCAGGTACTCAAGCATTTTCCCTATCTGTCCCGGTAGGCTCACAATCTATCTAACGTACCTGGGGCTATAGAGGACTGAGTGACTTGCCCAGGGTCACAAGGAGCAGCACGGGGTTTGAACCCACAACCTCAGGGTGCTGAGGCTGAAGATCCAACCACTGTGCCACATACTCCTATATTTATATTATGTAGCTCTGTTTTAAAAAAATTCTGTTTGATATACAGTACTCCCCCGATACTCCATTCCAGGAACCCCCGTGAATGCTGAAAAACCGCAAATACAGTTTTTAGCATGGGAGATAGGAGAGGGTAACCAGAGTGCTGGCAAGTGAAGGAAATCACTCGCAGTATGCTCTGACCACCTCTTCCTATACTAAAGTCGGGCCTTACCAATCAGGAGCTGAAAGGGAACATTGAGCATAGAGCCATAACATTTAACAGGAGGAAGTGCTATTTTGTAAAATCAGTGCACAGACAGAAAACAATGCTGGGACTGTACACTTACATGGTAAACTATCAGTACTAGATCCAGCATCTCTCTCCCTATTATTCATTCTTTCCTGTCACTCTTCCTCTTCTTCCACTGCTCTAGCTAGCCTCCCAGGCTCCCTCCCGTTATTCCTCGTGCACCTTCACTGCTGTCAACCTCACTTCTTTGGTAGTGGGTCCATGGCTCCCCCACCCATGGCTTCGGTCTCCACCACTGCAACTATGGAAACCGCTTTTGCTGGCAGAAAGACCCCTTCCTGGCACTAGGCCTTGCTTTGACGTACCTTACCTCAGAACACATGTGCCTCCTAACCAGTTCTTCTACCGTTTACTGCAGATATGTTAATACCCATCCGTGACTCTATGGATTCATTTTCTTAGATTCTGCAAAGCATGTATTTCTTAGTCACATTCTCTATAAGTTGTAAGTTATTGATTCGATAGCTTTGTGCTTTGATCCTGTCGCTTGTTATTGACCCTGTAGTGTACTTATCTCTGTTCCTGAAAACTTTGCATGATCCTCTTCTTTACCTTCAGTTTGTTTGAGATTTAGTTTCAAATATATGCACTTTGCACATGTACTCTTGAAAATTTTAAATTCCTGAATGCATGCAGATGGACGGGTAGGCAGACAGATGGAGAGATGAGCTTTCACAACAGGCATTCTCACTTGTATATACTGTTTCTTGAATGACGCGTAATCGTTTCTATAAATGCAGACAACTACTTCTAAGATAAGTTTACATATGATGCATACTGATGCTGTACTTGGAAGTAGGTCCTTACAACCTATGTTAAAGTCCTGATTATTTGGCAAAATATTGCACCATTATTAAATAACATGCATCAGTGTTGAATCCTATCACATACACAAAGAAAGTTGCACCTGCTTTGGAGCAGGTGTAACTTTGCAGATGATCTTTCTAGTACGCTGTGCTATGGTACATATGTTGCCTTTATATAAATAAGCTCACCATATGTGCCTATGTGTTTTTCCAAAATGGTCCATATGTCTTTTTAAAATACAGTAGGTATTCAAAACTATCTCCAACAATGCAAAACTGTACTTACAAAAGTTTATAATATTTCTGAGACATGTACAAATAAGTACATATACTATATACATATACAGTACACATGTATTTTGTTTAACATATATACCTGTATCATAAGTCCATCCAAACTATACTTCTGGAAATGCCAGTGCATGTGTCACCTAAAAATAGATACTGATTTTGTTTTCCTACTTTTTATGTATATACCCTTGAGTAATTTTATACAAGCAATTTCCTTTATACTTTACACATGAAATATATTTCATAAAATCATTTCCTAAATGAATTTTGCATTTTATATAATATGTGACTATCTCTGGGAAAAGGCTACCAAATTTGCCAGAAACAAAACAAGAGGTTCTAATGAATTCTGTCAGAACAAATAATTTGTGAAACATTAGTCCAAGCCCTATCTCTTGAGTAAACTTGAAGGGCTGAATTTAGGACCAAAACTGGTGAACTGGATTAGAAACTGGTTGACAGACAGATGCCAGAAAGTGGTGGCTAATGAAATTCGCTCAGAGGAATGAATGGTGAGTAGTGGAGTGCCACAAAGATTGGTTTTGGGACATATCCTGTACAATATATTTGTGAGTGGCATTACTGAAGGGTTAGAAGGTAAGGTTTGCCTTTTTACAAATGATACCAAAACTTGTAACAGTGTGGATGCTCTGGAAAGAGTGGAAAACATGAAAAAGGATCTACAAAAGTTTTGGCAGCTAAAATTCAATGAAAAGATGTGCAGAGTAATGCACATGGGGAGCAGAAATTGGAGGGAGCAGTATGTACTAGGGATGAGAGACTGATATGCATTGATGGAGAGAGGGACCTTGAGGTGAAAGAAACATAGAAACATAGAAAAACGATGGCAGATAAGGGCCATAGCCCATCAAGTCTGCCCACTCTGCTGACCCTCCCCTTTAGTCTACTCTCCTAGAGATCCCACTCCTGATGACCCATCTTCTTAACTCTACCCTCTTAGGGATCCCACATGGGCATCCCATTTACTCTTAAAATCTTGCACACTGTTGGCCTCGATTACCTGCACCGGAAGCTTGTTCCAATGATCAACCACTCTTTCGGTGAAGAAATACTTTCTGGTGTTGCCGTGAAATTTCCCACCCCTGAGTTTGAGTGGATGCCCTCTTGTGGCTGAGGGTCCCTTGAGGAAGAAAATATCTTCCTCCACCTCGATAAGTCCGGTGATATATTTAAACGTCTCAATCATGTCTCCCCTTTCCCTACGTTCTTCGAGAAAATACAACCATAAATTGTTTAACCTCTCTTCGTATGAGAGATCCTTGAGCCCCGAGACCATCCTGGTGGCCATCTGTTGAACCGACTCTACTCTCAGCACATCTTTACGGTAATGTGGCCTCCAGAATTGCACACAGTATTCCAGATAAGGTCTCACCATGGTTCTGTACAAAGGTATTATGACTTCAGGCTTCCGGTTGATGAAACTTCTGCGGAAACAACCCAACATCTGTCTTGCCTTAGATGAAGCCTTCTCCACTTGATTGGCAGTTTTCATGTCTGCACTGATGGTCACTCCTAAATCTCGTTCTGTTAAAGCCCTAGCTAAGTCTCACCATTTAAGGTGTAAGTTCTGCACGGATTTCTGCTGCCGAGGTGCATGACCTTACATTTCTTAGCGTTGAAGCCCAGCTGCCAGGTTGAGGACCAATGTTCTAACAAGAGCAGGTCCTGTGTCATACTATCATGCAAATTGTATTTGCTCACTATATTACATAGTTTGGCGTCGTCGGCGAATAATGTTATTTTACCTTGAAGCCCCTGAGTCAAGTCCCCTATGAATAAGTTGAAAAGGAGCGGGCCCACGACTGAGCCCTGCGGTACTCCACTGGTCACTTCTGACGTTTTTAGACAGGGTACCGTTAACCACAACCCTCTGAAGTCTACCACTCAGCCAGTCATTGACCCATGCAGTTAGTGTTTCTCCCAACCCCATCAATTTTATCTTGCTCAACAGGCTACGGTGTGGGACGCTATCAAAAGCTTTACTGAAGTCTAGGTACACGACGTCCAGGGATTCTCCCAAGTCCAGCTTTCTTGTTACCCAGTCGAAGAAGCTGATGAGATTGGATTGACAGGACCTACCCTTGGTGAATCCATGTTGACTGGGATCCCGTAGATTCTCTTCATCCAGGATCGTGTCTAATTTACGTTTGATTAGTGTTTCCATGAGTTTACACACTATTGATGTGAGACTCTGTAATTCGCAGCCTCTGCCCTGCAACCCTTTTTGTGCAGTGGGACGACATTAGCTGTTTTCCAGTCCAAGGGGACTCTCCCCGTACTTAGGGAGAGATTGAAGAGTACAGATAGCGGTTCCGCCAGGACATCACACAACTCCCTGAGCACTCTGGGGTGTAAATTTTCCGGTCCCATGGCTTTATTCACCTTGAGTCTTGTCAGTTCACAGTAGATGTCTCCAGGTATGAACTCGAAATTCCGAAACAGGTCTTCTGCTCTTTGCTTTGCCTGCAACTGTGGACCGTGCCCCAGTGCCTCGCGGGTGAAGACTGAGCAGAAGTATTCATTCAGTAGTTCGGCTTTATCAGAATCTGATTCTACGCAATTCCCATCTGGTTTTTTTAAGGCGTACTATCCTGTCTGTGTTTCTTTTTCTGTCGCTAATATACCTGAAGAAGGATTTGTCCCCTTTCTTAATGTTCTTCACTAGAGTTTCTTCTACTTGAAGTTTGGCCTCCCTAACTGCCATTTTGACCACTGTAGACCTGGCCATATATTCCAGTTTAGCTTCCTTTTTTTCCGTTCGTTTGTAGGAAATAAATGCTTTTTTCTTTTCTTTAACGAGGTATGAGATCTCAGCGGTGAACCATCGGGGTTTATTGTTTCTCTGCCGTTTATTTACTGATAATGTCTGAGGATCTGAAGGTGAGAACAGTGTGACATGGTGGTGGCTAATCCATGTGCAACCCTAATTAGTAATTCAAATTATATTTTTATTTTCTTATCTTGCTAATATTGGCTCTGAGGCTTCTTATTGTATATATGTGCCTTTCCCTATTTAAGCTCTGCTGAAGTGCCTGTTCGGTATATTGCTTTTTACTTATTCTGGCAGTTTTATATATATATTTCCTTCATATATTATATGCCAGTACTCTATCTATTGCACTGTGATGTATTTTGGCTCAAGCCTATTTTATTTCTGTATTCTGTGCACTTTCGGCTTGTTCACATTTTTGTACTGTATTTGCAAAATTCTATAAAACCATTGAACTAAAAAAAAAATATTAAAAAAAAAATAGCATGGTCAATTACCATGCCATTTAATCCATTAAAATCAATTAATATACGCACAAATTATAGTTAGGCATCACTAGACATCAGTGATTAGGGCACCATTTGTAGAATTTACCCCATTATACAGTGGGAGTTAAGGGATGAGCTTTCATAATCCCTGTAGTAGCACACTACTCAATAGGAACACTTTTCTGAAACATTTAGCTGTCAAAAGCCATTGACGTTCATTTCTGTTCTCAAACAGAGAATAATCATTCATTTATTAGACCCATCTTAGTCCTTTCCAAATCATGCCCTCTTACTATATCCTGGCTTTGTAAAATTGGAATTAAACTGGCTGATGAACATCACTGCCTAACAGCTTCAGTTATTCAAAGCTGGGCCATGTCGGGGCACTGGCACTGAAAATTTTGGTCGAATTACAGTGGACACTGGAGCTTATGTGGATTCCAGTCAATATTCAGTTGGGGTTGCATAAAATAGTTTTGGGGGTCCCAGATGAATATCAGCCAGGACCTACAAAAAAGTGCCCTCTCCCAATCTCTTCCCACCCATAAGACTAGACTCCCACCTACCCCCTTGCAAGATTGAACCCCCTTCCACCCTGACCTCTCTCCCAATTCCATTGCCACTTAGGGTAGGTGCCCTCACTAGGGCCTATCTAAAGTCCCTGGTGGTCTAGTGGGACAATAGCAGCTGGTTCTCCAAGTTTGCTAAGCAAAAACTAAAAAAAAAAAAAAAAGAAACATACTGTGAAAACCACATTCATTGAAAACCAAAATTGAAAGAAGACAAAAAAAATCATAAATACAAAAAATGGAGAAAACAGATCTCATACACAGGCAGCCTGGACCACACTAAGCCACCCGTATCATCACAGGTCTGAAAAAACTCTGTACATATATATTATATCAATCTTTCATTTATTTCAATAAACTTATTTATCCAAACTCATTTTCTCTCTTTGTATTTAGACTGGATGAAAAAAAATGATTTACTCTGTGTAAAACTTGTTACAATGACTACAGCTGAGAAAAAGATATTTTTCAGTTCTAACTTTGATATGCAAAAGCGTGAAAGACTTATCTTAAAGTCATCTCTCTCAGGCAAGTGTGTTAAATTGCTTCTTCATGGAATGCTTCAAAAAGGCTTGCTCCCGACAGAAAACACTTCTGTTTCGCCTTAAGAAGGCTACATCAGGGGAAAAATAATAACATAACTTTACTCATCATTATCACTTCCATATGCTTTCATGCAACAAGAAAAGCAGGAATGGCACACCTCGAAATGGCCACGAGACTGAGGTTTAGAAAAGGGTGCAAAAAAAATCGAACAAAAGACCCGATATGGATAACCAATGAAGTGAAGAAAGCGATAGGAGACAAGAAAAAATCATTCCAACAATAGAAAAAGGACCAAACCAGGGAAAACTGGAAGGAACACAGGAAACACCAAAAAGAATGTCACTGAGTGGTTAGGAGGGCAAAAAGAGAATAAGAAGAGAGACTAGCCGAGGAAGCAAGAAATTTCAAATCGTTCTTCAGATATGTTAAAGGAAAGCAACCGGTGAGGGAGGAAGTAGGACCGTTGGATGATGGAGACAGAAAGGGAGTGATAAAGGAGGAAAAAGAGGTAGCTGATAGGTTAAACAAGTTCTTCTCATCAGTCTTTACAAGCGAGGACACATCCAATGTACCAGAACCCCAAGAGATCTTAAATGGAGACCAAGTAGAAAAACTGTCGACAATAGAGGTAAGCCATGAGGATGTCCTCAAATAGATAGATAGTTTGAAAAGCGACAAATCACTAGATCCGGACGGAATCCACCCAAGGGTATTAAAAGAACTAAGAAACGAAATAGCGGAAATACTCCGAGTTTGCAACCTATCCTTGAAAACTGAGGAGATCCCGGACTGGAAAATAGCAAATGTTACACCTATCTTTAAAAAGGGATTGAGAGGTGACCCGGGGAACTACAGGCCGGTAAGCTTGACTTCAACTCCAGGGAAGATGGTAGAAGCATCTGTGAGCACATAGAAAAAAATGGACTAATGCAAGCGAGCCAACATGGCTTCTGCAAAGAAAGATCGTGCCAAATGAACATACTGCACTTCTTTGAAGGGATAAACAGCCAGATGGACAAAGGGGAACCCATAGACATCATTTATCTCATCTTACAAAAAGCCTTTGACAAGGTACCCCATGAGCAGCTACTTAGGAACCACGGGGTGGAAGGGGATGTATACAGACGGGTTAAACACTGGTTGGCAGGCAGAAAGCAAAGGATTGGAGTGAAGGGCTACTACTTGGACTGGAGGAGAGTCACGAGAGGTGTTCCGCAGGGGTCGGTGCTCGGACCGCTGCTGTTCAATGTATTTATTAATGACCTAGAAACAGGGACAAAGTGTGAGTTCTAAAATTTGCGGATGACACTAAACTCTGTAGCAGGGTTAGGATGGTGGAGGAGTGTGAAGACCTACAAAGGGACCTGAAGAAACTGGAGGAGTGGGCAAATAAATGGCAGATGAACTTCAATATAGAGAAATGCAAGGTCATGCATATAGGGAAAAAGAACCCGATGTTCAGCTACAAAATGGGGGGAATAGTACTAGGGGAAAGTAACCTTGAAAAATACTTGGGTGTGCTGGTGGATACAACAATGAAGTCAACGGCACAATGTGCAGCAGCCTCAAAGAAAGCAAACAGAATGTTGGGCATTATTAAGAAGGTATTACAACCAGAACAAAGGAAGTCATCATGCCGCTATCGTGCGATGGTGCACCAGCATCTGGAGAAGGACATGGCGATACTTGAGAGGGTTCAGAGAAGAGCGACGGAAATAATAAAAGGTATGGAAAACCTTTCATACGCAGGCAGGTAGAAAGGCTGGAGCTCTTCTCCCTGGGAAAGCGGAGACTCGGAGGAGACAAGATAGAGACTTACAAGATCATAAAGGGCATAGAGAAGGTGGAGAGGGGCAGATTCTTCAACCTATTGGGAACCACAAGAACAAGGGGAGAAATTGAAAGGAGACAGGTTTAGAACCAATGCTAGGAAATTCTTTTTCACTCAGAGAGTGGTGGGCACCTGGAATGTGCTTCCTGAGGCTGTGATAGGACAGAGTATATTACGGGATTTCAAAGGAAGGATTGGATAAATTCCTGATGGATGTGGGGATTGAGGGATACAGATAGAGGTATAGATAGGATTATGTAAGGGATAAAGGGATAGAGGGATAAAGGGGATTGAAGGGTTTTAGGCAAAGGATCACTTTACAGGTCATGGACCTGATGGGCCGCTGCAGGAGCGGACTGCTGGGCACGATGGACCTATGGTCTGACCCAGCGGAGGCAACTTCTTATGTTCTTATATCACTGTAGGAATGTTAGAACTTCCCAGGGCTTCCCATGAATATCCTTTTTCTTAGAGCACTTGTCGAAGTCCTTCATTGTCAGATAGACTTGTTTCCCATGGTCTTGGGATACCTGGATTCCAGATGATTTTTAATAACTGAGTCCCTGTTTAATCTTTTCAGTGGATGTGAACACCTCACTTCTTCAGTGGGAACCAAAAAAACATAGGACTTGGAACATGGATAGCTGAAGACTTTTGCTGTCTCTCTAGTTCCTGAAAAGCATTGACAACTCCTGTTCTTGTCAATTCTGTTTGCCAGTCCCTAGCCTTGGGGGATTGGCTGCTACTTCTCTCAACATTCACTCATACTTCAGATCTCCCCTCCCTTCACTAGAAAGTTCCACTTTTTTATTCTATGGACACATATGCTCTCAATAGATGGCTAATTAGCTATAGCCCTCTACACAGATTTCCTCAATCACTTCCTGCCCTTTCTCAATCTATTAAAAATGCAACAGCATAATGCCTTTTTCATTTTGTCATTCTACAGGCTCCCCATCTACTTTGGCATTGTGTTCAGTTTCCAGAGATCTAAATGACATTTACACCTTAGAAACTGGATTCTAGTTATGCAAAGGGACTACTTAGAATGCATTCATAGTTTTCAAAAACACAAGTTACACATCCAAGCACAGTTAGCTAAATGAAGACATCTATAATGGTGAGTGATTAAGAGTGACATTTCAATTGAATGCACTGACAGACTATTTTAAAGTTTAGGTATCTAAATGAGCCATAACAGTGCAACAAACATTGAAGCAGCAAGGCAGGGACCCAAATTAAGCAGCTAATCTGATATTTATGTTATGATTTAAAGAACTATTAAAGGGCAAATCTATAACCTAGGTGTCCACATATATGTGTTCCATGCACATGTACAGTAAGGGCCTGATTCTGCAAACATGCATCTCAATGGTAGGCAGAAGTTGGCATCCTACTGCCATCTCGCAGCCAATTGGGATACATGTTAAAGAAAATAGAAAGACGCCTACATTATAGGTGTGTGTCGCATGTCTATGGAGACACATAGGGATGCTTAAGCATGCCTAAGGCGGGGCATGGGTGCGGTTTTACCCAGAAGTGGCCTAAGTCATACCTAAAGTCAGGCTTGCTTTAGGCATCCAATTTAAATGGTTAATGAGCCAATTAAGGGTCTTAACATGCGATAATTGGTACTTAGGCATGATGGACTACTGGTCTGACCCAGCAGTGGCAATTCTTAAGTTCTTAATGGATGCCCATGTTTAAAACTCACACCTATCTCAATAGGAATTGGTATGGAATGGGTGTGGTTGAGCAATGATTCAATTTGGACATCCTTGAATTCATTTACATAACACTGAGTGACCTAGGGCGTCCATATCGTGCCTATATTGTAGGCGAATGAAAACCAGGTCTACTTTTGAGCTTAGTTTGGGTTTCAAATAGATCTTTGAATGTTCTTAAAGCGATCTGCTAAATATCTCTCTGGGATTTATTTTTGCTTTATTAAGCTCAAAATACATTTAATAAGTCACCACATAAACGGGGCACATCAAAACAGATATACAGTATTGCATGTAAAACTTTCTATTTTTGTGGACAAACAGCAATGCTATTTTCTAATTAGAGGAAAAGATCCATTAACTGAAGCACAGTACATGAAAAACATAGCTTTAGTTTTCTTGCTAAAAAGCTACCTTTTTTTTCTCACTAAAGTTTGCTCCAATTAGGTCATTCTTGAAACAGGTAGATTCAGCAAATAAAACACATGACAAAAATATGCCATAAATTTATGGCATAACTTCATTTGCAAAAGATAAGAAACAGATACAGACCTTAGCATGGCTTCTACTTCATTACAAATGGAGGTTTGAAGCTGCACAATGGTGACCTCATTGTGAGATCATCAAGGTATACCTGCAAGTTAGAATGCCACAATTAAAATATATGTGCTGGGGGAGCTGGTTGGGATTCAAACTGGTTGTTTCCCAAACTCATGACTTCTGGAAGATGAGCACAAGGCTTTTACTTATTGAGCTATAGCAGCTTCCAGGCAGGTGTCTCTGACTATCCTATGATATGATAGCTTAGGGATCTGCTAAGTAGCAGTTGCTTGAGTGGTCAGTGGGTTCTTGCCAAATTCTTGGGATAGGAAATTTCATAGCTCTCTTTTACCTCCGTAACATCCTATAGAAGAACAAAATGAAATTGTGGTAATAAAAGCAATACATTTATTTCACATATGACTAATGTATATGAGATTCTTGCATAAAAATTCTGTAACCTAGAAATGATATTGATGAAAACTAAATATAAGAGAGTGTGGCATGAACTATATTGCTATTGATGAACTTAGCCTTCACTCATAAATTATGATACAGTAAAGCCATTTGTTTGTGTATGAGATTCTTGCAATATATTTCATATGATTTATTTTTAAATAACATTGAAAAATTAAAAATTTAAATATTTTTAAAATTAAACATTCTAAGAAATTTTATAGCAAAAAATTTCCTAGTGAGAAAAATTTTATAGCAAAAAATTTCCTAGTGAGAAACAAAATTGTCTTACCTTCCAGAATTTTTTGAAGGGTGCTCGCATGTGAAGTGTGGTGCCCAAGGTTTATCTTGATCCCCTGTAGGCATTGCACATCTTAACAGATGATTCTATTTGTGGTATTAAGATTGACGATTTAGCGATGTCAGATCGACAGGACGTATAGTTAGACGATTTTCAAAACAAAAAAATTTTGGACATATTTTTTGAAAATGTGTTCTAGGCTGTTTTTTACTTTGGACGACTTGCAACTTAGACGAAAACAGACTTAGACGTTCCTTCCGATTATGCCCCTCCACATAAATAAAAATATATGCTATGTTATGTTTGGTACTGGATTTTTGTGTATTTCACAAAAAAATCTTAACTTCAATTTAGATATCATATTAAAATTTGCCCCTCCACATCCATACATTGTTTTAGGGTTGACCCAGTTTCACTTTCTGTTGTTCTTGAGTAGAATGGCAAAAAAATGTAAATAACGTGCAAATATAAGAAATACAATATATAGGAAAAAATTGGGTTAGAGTGTATAACCTCAACAGGAAACAATAAAGCAACAAAATAGGCAAGCTAACACTTAGAATAATCTACCTACTACTGCTTTTTAATGTTTTATGTAAAAGTATATTTATAGCCAGAAAGAGGCTGCTGGTTTTTTTGTGGCATTTTTTTTGCTCTAGCCATGACTACTTTGATTAACAAAGTAAAATCTCCCACCCCAGTCATTTTGTGAATGGCTTTGCAATTTTGTGAATGGCTTTTTCTCCTGAAGGACAACCCTTCATTCATAGTAATAATAATCCACTATGCATTAAGCAGCCAATTTGCATGAGAGGATGGTATTAAGTTGCTATGAATGCCAAATGGAAATGGAATTGGATGACTTCCACTTGGCACAGCAGCTGCTATATCCTATGTAAAACATGTTTTAAAAGAACAACTTTTTAAGTTGTTAAAAATCTGTTTGAGAATGCATGTGGATGAGAGAGATGAGATAAGTATATTCCCCTAAAAGATAATTAACCTTTTTGTTTGAATTTAATTACAGTGTAAACTAATGGTAAGAGACATGCATACAAGGACAATGGTTTTTTACTGAACAAAAGTGCATTTCTCAGTCCGTTTCTGTTGAATACAACTGCGTGCAGTAATTATTATTTCCCTTGAAATTGGTTGACTTCAAAGTTGGAAAGGAAAACATGCCAATAATCTCTTACTATGGATACTAGCTATTTATCAATCAGTGTAACTTTCACTAGGACTTAAAATGGCATGCAAATGAAATGTCCTCACCCTATAACTGCTAGGTTGAGATATTGAATGAAGATTGCCAGAGATGAACACTTGAGAACATATACTGCATTTCCTTCTCTGAAATATCAACAGATATCAGATATATAGATTTATCTACAGTATATACTTGACTCCTATGTAACTTTCTTCAGTCAGCGTGCATGTGTGTAGCCATTTAAATCATTTTGAATACTGGGCTCATGGTATTTTACATTGCCTTAGGTTACATACTAATGAGAAGCAAAACATGCAAATGCATGTAAATCAGCTCATTGGTATGTAAATCTAATAATACAGTTTATAATGAATATCACAAACTGCATTATTACTGGAAAAATAATATTTGCAAAAAGCGGAGGTTATTATATCCCCCTGGAGCATCAGGTCACAGAGCTGTTGCCAGAAGCTCTGGAAGGCATCTTAAAGGGGCTGTTTGTGCTGTTCCATTCATCCAATGAAGACTTTTCTTATTCTGCCCAAACAGAATCCCCCTCCCCCAAATAGCCCCATTGGAATAGACCAGGGGTAGGCAATTCCGATCCTCGAGAGCCAGGTCAGATTTTCAGGATCTCCATCATGAATATGTATGAGATGGATTTGCATGCACTGCCTCCTTGAGATGCAGATCTATCTCATGCATATTTATTGTGGATATCCTGAAAACCTGACCTGGCTCCAGCTCTCGAGGACCGGAATTGTCTACCCCTGGAATAGACCCATAATAAGGCACCACAAGTATTCCTCCTTTGTCCTCTCTTTTGCTTCCCCCATGACTTACCTTCACTCATCAATGGGTCATAGGGCAGGAGAAATCCCCAGTCCCCCTTGCTTGCACTAGAAGACTTGTGGTACAGTCAGTAAGGGAGTCATTGGTGCCATTTTGAACCCAGTGCTCCCAAGTGTGGGAGCAACTGAGTATCATTGTTGTCCAGGGACTTACTAGACCATCATGAATAAGTGAAGGCACGCAAGGGTCAGGCAAGGGAAAATTCTTGTGGGGGGGAGGAGGAGGAGCTTGATGGGGGAGGGGTGTCTTCATTGAGGTAATGGGACAATACAAATGTCCCATTTAAAATGCCAGCTGGATCATTGTGCTGCAGCTTTGCAATCTGATTCTCTCAGGAGTGTAGAATAACACTGCTTACAACATTTCTCATGAACAACAATATTCATGTAGCATTGGAGTTGATAATCTGTGGTACTGAGCTATGACCAGGTGATAATTCCCATGTTACATTAATGTAAACAGAATAAGAAAATGATTAAAATACCTCGGGGGTGGAGAGGTTGGAGTAAAGACCCTGAACCTAGGAGGGCTGCCCAGTGCTGGGGGGCTCCCAATGACCTGATTTCGGGTCTGTATGTGGAACCGGCAATCGTACTGTATCTGGAGTTCTTTGTGGCTGTTCTAGGCCACTGTGCATGTGCAGGAATGCACCTATATTAATTAAAAAATGCCCAAGGGAGTGTTGGAAGCTGAAGGGGGGTACTGTGAGAGCCAGAAATCATCAATTTCATCAGAAAAACCCATGCGTGCACAGTCGTATCAAGGAGACTGGCAAGGAGATCAGCTCTGGAAATAAATATATAAAAATTCAAAGTTTAAAATAATTTATTTGGCCAGCAGAGGTGTTGGAGATCTCCCAAGAGCAGTTATATGTTTGCTGTCTTACAAAAATGTTGCCATTGCCCAGAATTGGCAGAAGCTGCTCAGAAGTAAAAAGAAAACTGCAAGTTGAAATTGGCAATATTTTGGCAGAATAGTGATTCTGATTGTTGGCACAGCTGAATTCTTTAATTTCCAGAAACGAAGGTTTTAAATGTTAAAATTAATTTAAAAATGTGTTTCAAGTTTCAAGTTTTATTGAGTTTAATATACCGACCATCAACATGTATCTGGCCGGTTTACAATGATAAAAAAAGAGAAAAAAAAAAAAAGGTAAAAAGTAAAATAATAATTATTTATATATGGGGAGAGGTGAACATTAAAAGACAATAGACAAAAACTTACATGAATTTGAGGGTATTAAGGAGAAGGAAAGGTCAATAAATACATTATTAAAATTAGAGTTAAAAGAAGAGAAGAGAGGAGAAGGATGTGACATGAGGGATAGGGTCGCTTTGTAAAAGTGGTTGAAATGATTTTGCTAGATTTGAGGAAGGAAGTATTTAGAGATTATGATATACATCTTGAAACAGAAATGTTTTTAGTTTGGTCTTAAATTTATAAGAAGATTTTCATGACGAAGTTGAGGTGGCATGGCGTTCCATTAGATTGGAGTGGCCACAGAGAAGTTAATTTTCCTAGTGTAATAGCATTCTTTGATAGAAGGAACGGCCAGTAAGTTTTGATCTGCTGATCTTAGGGTCCGAGAAGAACAGAGAGGGATAATAAGTTTGTCAAGAAAAGATGGAAGACGTGAGTTTGATTTTGAAAACCAGAATTAAAATTTTATGGGTGATACGGTGTGTGATGGGTAACCAATGGGCTTCCTTCAGGAGAGGAGTTACATGATCATATTTCCCTGCTTTATGTATAAGGTTTGATTGCTGTATTTTGTATGAGCTGCAAAAGACGTAATTTTTTTTGTGGGGAGTCCATTATATAGAGAGTTACAGTAATCTAGATGGGAAATAATCAGTGAGTGCACCAGGGTTGTGATTGTTTTAATTTCAAGGATTGAGGTTGTAGAGCGAATGAGCCTTAGCTTGTAAAAACAAGCTTTTACTACAGAGCTTATCTGGTCATGGAAGGTTAGATCTTAGTCTAAGGTTACTCCGAGAAGTTTTATTTTTGGTTCAATTTTTACGGGGCAGGATTTAATAAAGATTTTTCCTGTTATTGTTTTATTGTTCCTTATTGGAAAGAGTATACCGCAGAAGTTCTGCGCCTATGAAAGGAACTTTCTAATTGGCTGCACAAGTCAGAAAGGGACTTTGCAGGTCTGACAGTTGGGGGACAGCAATGGAAGATTTCAAAAAAGAAGTAGCTGTTGATAAATGCTCTATATGTGAGAGAGTGGTTTGCAATGGAAATTGAAATATTGCAATAAATAAAGTGATGAGTGTTTGAGAAAAGAAAGCTTGTTAAAGCAGAAATTTGGTTTAGGATTTTTTGACGGGAAAACAAGTCCTTAAGAGAATTGAAGGTAAATCTAAGAAGAAATAGAGAACTTAAATATCTTTAAGAAAATATTAATTTTTGAAGGGAAATTTGATGGCGGAGGGATTCAAGAGTTCCTTTCCTATTTTAAAGTTAGGAAAAAGTCTGTAACTAATTACAACTTGTTATAATTTATATTACTAGAGCTGCTAAAAAGGTTTTAAACTTTTAAAATGGAAATACTGTCTTGATTGTTGCTGTTGTCCGGGTCTCACTGCATCTGGCTAGGTAGAACCAACGTTTCAGCCATTATGCTGTGGCTTTCTTCAGGGTATGCTGTGAAGACTGCACATTGTCTTTAAGAAATCTTACTGTCTTCAAAATGGGTACAGCTATCACTGCTTTGAACTACAGCTTTTTAAACTGGATCAGATAAGCATCGCTATCAGACCTCTTCTTGAACTACTGTATATATTTGAATATATACTGAGATGTTTGGGCTAAAATTATGGCACAAAATGGGGATCTCAGTTTATATTTGAGCCACCACCTGACCACCAGTACAGCTGTCCTCCTCCACTCAAACCCAGATGATCACCAGGGTATAGTCAACCATTGTGAGCCCCCCTCCCCTGCTGCCATCGCTGTGATAAACACCGGCATGACTATCTACCATACACTTCCCACTATCCTTCAAGGATGCCCCCTCAGCTAGTATCATAGAAACATGATGGCAGTTAAAGGCCAAATGGCCTATTCAGTCTTGACCATCCCAAAAACCCTTATCTCTTCCTCTCTCTAAGGCTTTCGTGAGTTCAGAGACAGTCTCTCTCTCCACCACCTCTTCCGGGAGACTATTCCACGCATCTACACCCTTTCAGTAAAAAAAAAAGGTATTTCCTTAGATTACTCCTGAGCCTATCACCTCTTAACTGTAGAGAAGGTGGGAGCCAGCAATCCTTGAGCATATGCCGATGTACAGGTCCTGCACTGGATCATCATACAGTGTTGGCGGCAGCAGCTTACTTTGAGGTTGGTGACTGCGGCAACAGCTTTCTTTGGCATCAGTGGTAGCAGATCCTCAGAGATCAGCAGTGGACTTGCATTATTTGAGCAGTACAGTGCGGATTTGCCTGCATAAGAGTTTCCTAACTCTGCGTCATTTCAGCAAAGTGTCCCATGAAGAAGGCATCTTCTACACGCCAAAACTGCGATCCTTTTTGGGACCTACTATTTCTAATAAAGATTTTATTTTTGGTTGAAAAGACATCTCCCTTGCCTTTTCATATTCTATCTATATCTCAAGGCGAGGTGTTCTGTCTTATTTTGGAAGACCATTGATCTGGATCTTCTCCTTTTGACTGTTACAGCACTAGGAGTGCCATTTATAGAATAGCATTCTGTGTGGATTTTTATCGGCACCCGAATATGAGCACCATTTACTGAATCTAGTCCAAGTGTGCAAATGATAATTATAAGTGTTTCATTTCCTTACAGCGGGCCTAGCAATCTGCATAGTTCTCTCTTTGTGGTCACCTTTACCTAAGTTCCTCACTGACAATCTGCAAATTGTTACTTTTAAGTGCTGCTATAAAGAAGCTGTTCAAGTCAGTTTTAATGCTCCTTTCCTTTCCCAAACAATTTTATTTATCCAGATAATTCTTATGTTTCCCAAATGAAATGGGAGTGGGCATTATCTACCTGAAACTGCAAATGACATATTTCTCTCCATACATCAGTCCTTAAAATCTGTTTTATTATGACATCATGTCTTTTTTTTTTTTTTTTAATCAGACTTTGTTTTTCATCTGTCTTGTTTTCTATTCTTTGGTCACCACTCTTGCTTCTTCTGAGCTAACAAACCTGAAAATCACTGTTATAGTATAAAGGATTTATTGAGCTTTAATTCACCTCCTTTAAAATCCATCTGTGTGCCTGAGAAAGCAGAGATAAATCACAACATAGTGACAGCCAATAAGACTGCAGTTTATAACTCGTCCTGGAGTGTAATGCGCTGGACCATTCTGCTCTAAAGTTTCAAACAGATCAATGAAGTTGTAGATCTCAGTACATCAGACTTGCTGAGTCAGAGTTATAATATTTTGCACTGTTTATGTGAGTAAACAAATATTGTTGCTAAAAAAGCACATTGTGATTTTTCATTTGAGAGGAGTTAAATCAAGACATGCAGAAGGAGCCTAGTGGTTATAGCAGTGGTCTAAGATCCAGGGCTCAGTGTTCAAATTCCATTGACAAAGTTTACAGGTTTTCAGGATTTCCCAGTGAATATGCATGAGATCTATTAGCATACAATAAAAGCAATGCATGCAAATAGACCTCATGCATATTCATTGGGGAAATCCTGAAAACCTGACTGGATTGCGGCCCTCGAGGAGAGTCTTTGACACCCCTGGCTTACAAGCATAGACAATCATTTAACTCTCTATTACCTCTGGTTAAAACAAACAAACCACTAAAAAGATCCTTTTTGCTAAAGTGTTCTGAGCAGTAAGAGATAATTTTTTACACAGTCATGGAAACTGTTACCATGCTGGTAAAATAGATAACTCAAGCTAATCCACATGCTAGCCACAATCAGGGTGAAAATGGATGGGTTAGGGAAGGAGAATTGGCTTGAACTGTGTACAGTGCTCCCCCGGTCATTCGCAGTTGGCAGTTTGCAGTCCCGGTCATTCGTGGTATTTTCCGACCGCGAATGACCGGACAGGAGAGGGCAGCCGGAGAGGCAGGAGAGAGCAGCCGGAGTGCCAGCGAGTGAAGGAAATCACTCATGGTATGCTCTGACCACCTCTTCCTACACTAAAGTCAAGCCTCACCAATCAGGAGCAGCTCCTGATTGGCGAGGCCCGACTAGTGCAGGAAGAGACGGTCGGAGCATATTGCAAGAGATTTCCTTCACATGCCGTCGCTCCAGCTGCCCACTCCTGTCTCCCCCCCCCACTAAAAACCATATTCGTGGTTTTTCAACATTCGCGGGGGTTCCTGAAACGGAACCCCTGCAAATATTGGGGGAGTGTTGTATTGCAGTTACTGTGTTCTTTCATTGATATAGATCAATGGTCTCAAATTCAAACCCTTTGCAGGGCCACATTTTAGATTTGTAGGTTCTTGGAGAGCCTCAGAAAAAAATAGTTAATGTCTTATTAAAGAAATGACAATTTTGCAAGAGGTAAAACTCTTTATAGTTTATAATCTTTCCTTTTGGCTAAGTTTAAATAATAATATTGTATTTTATAGCTAATGAGACATATGATCAAGAAACTTTTTATTTTACTTTTGTGATTATGATAAACACACTGAGGGCCTCAAAATAGTACCTGGCGGGCCCTGGGCCGCGAGTTTGAGACCACTGAAATCCATAGTGTGGATATGCTTATTGTCTTCTGTTTTGGAGGTAGTAAGTGCATTTGTGGTATCTGCAACTGTATTTACCACACAAGTATTTTTCTGTGCAGAAAATATATGGGAACATGCTGGGGACCCTTACAACTCTTCCACAGAATTTGAACTTACTGGATGTTAATTCAGGTACTATACTGCACTATTTTAAAAGAGCCCCTTAGATCCGGGTTCCAATCCAGTTGGATTTTCAGGATTTACACAATGAATTTGCATGAGATCTATGCACTGCTTCCATTGTATGCAAATAGATCTCATGCATATTCATTAAGGAAATCCTGAATATCTGACCTTGCAAAGACTGAGGTTGGATACCCCCTGCCTTAGATTATATAAGCCCTCCAGAGAGAAGGAAATGCATAACCTGTCTGAATGTAACTCACCTTCAGTTATTACTCAAAAAGTGAGTTTAGCTCAAGTAAATAAATAAAAATAAAGATTTACCAAAAAAGGATGAGATATAAGAAATAAAAGGGCATTTTTAGGAGCAACTTCCAAAGTATTTGAGGAAATAGGTGATAATTGTAAGAGAGGCAATATAAATCCAGTCAGTTATTTTTGTAATGTACAAAGTAGAGGTCTGCACGGGAATGGGGATCTTGGAAGTCCCGCGGGAATCCCTCCTAACCAACGGGACTCCCACGGGGACCCCCCTCTAGCCAACGGGACTCCCATGGGGATGGAAGGCTTTGGAAGCAGGGTTCATCCATATAATATAAAGGACAAGTCAGCCTTAGTAAAAGAGGGGGTTTATAAGTTAATTACCTGAACAGAAAACAAAAAAAGGGTTCCACCAAAGAGATTTCACAAGGAAAACAGCAGCGCAAACACAAAAGAAACTGTAGAATTGATGATCTTGTCAGAAGTAATTGCTGCTTTTTATGGGGACGGGCGGGGATGGAGGTAATTCCTTGCGGGGATGGGTGGGGACGGAGAGGATCCTGATGGGGATGGGTGGGGACGGAGAGGATTCTGGCGGGGACAGGCAGGGATGGGTGGGATTTCTGTCCCCGTGCAACTCTCTAGTACAAAGCCAATACCTTGATATAACACTGATCATGGCTGTCACATAATACAAGAAGCTGAGACACAAGAGCCAATGTTCAACATCTTAGGAAACTGACATGCTAATAATGATTATTTCATTCAGCCTATGAAGCTCACTTCATTAGAAACCTAAACAAGGGAAACGAGCACTATATAGCATCATCAATGGACTTTGGAAGTAATGATAGATATGAAAAAGAAAGACAAAACTCTAGACTACTGTACTTATAATCTAAAAAAAAAAAAAAGGGAGTACAGTAGCCTTCTAATATCAAGGAAGAGAATAAATATGGATATCCTGGGATCGTGCTGCTTTGTTGAGGAAAAGCAATTTATAACCCACAACTGAAACAGAATACAGTGTCAGCAAAGTGCAGAGTGAGAATCTGACACTGTAATCAAAAACGTGTTTGTCAATGTTGTGGTTCAAATTTAGTAGGACAGTAAAAAGCATATACCCGACAGAGATATATGTAAAATATTTATTTATTTATTTATTGAGATTTGTTAACCGCCTTTATGAAAGAGAGTCACCCAAGGCGGTGTACAGCAGATATAATTCAACATAAAACGTACAATTTTTTAAATAGCATAACTGTAGCAAAAAGAACAAATATACCCCCTTTTTTTATGAAGCCGCATTAGACTTTTTTATTGCTAGCCATGGTGGTATTAGCTCCGACACTCATAGAATTCCTATGAGCGTCGGAGCTAATATTGCTGTGGTCAGCTCTAAAAAAGCCTAATGCGGCTTTCTAAAAAAAAAAAAAAAAAAAAAAAGGGGGGGATAAACTTAGGGCCTCTTCTATCAAACTGCGCTAGCAGTTTTTAGTGCAGAGAGCCGCGCTGAATGGCCCGCGCAGCTCCCGATGCTCAAAGAGTTCCTATGAGTGTCGGGAGCAGTGCGGGCCATTCAGCGCAGCTCTCTGCGCTAAATACTGCTAGTGCAGTTTGATAGAAGAGGTCCTTAAATACAATGAATGAAGTAGGGTTAAAATCAGTAAATTGAAACATAATAGGACTGCCATGAAAAAGTTTCAAAACTATACTTAACAGCACTGAAAGTCAAATGAGAGAGATATAATACACTAGTATTTTAGCCCGTTACATTAACGGGTGCTAGACTATATGTCTGTCTTTCTTTCTGTCTCTCTTCCTCCCGCTGTCTTTCTGTCTGTCTCTCTCCCTGGCCCCCTTTGTCTGTCTGTCTTTCTGTGTCTCTCTCTGTCCCTGTGCTTTTCTTCTTTTCTTTCTGTCTCCCTTCCTCTCGCTGTCTGGCTTTCTTTCTATCTATCTGTCTCTCTCCCCCCCCACTTCTCTGTGCAGCAGCCACAGCAGCATTCCTTCCCCCTCCATGTCCCTGTGCAGAAGCATCCCCTCCCCCTCCACTACTTCCCTGTACAGCAGCATTTAGATCCTCCCCTTCCCTGTGCAGCAGCCACAGCAGCAGCAGCATTCCCTCCCACCCCACACCACTTCCCTGTGCAGCAGCAGCATTTCCCTTACCCCCCTTTCCCTTCCCTCGGTCTTGCCTGCTCCCTTAGTCCCTTGCCGCCCCCACCCTTCCCTTCTCACGGTCCGACAAACCTGTCGATTCCAGCAGCATGTGCATCACTCTACACACGCTGCTTCGTGGCCTTTTACTGCCCTGATTTACTCTGGCACATCCCTAATGGCATCATCAGAGATGCGGCAGAGAAAAAAAAAAAAGGGGGTGAGTATACTAATAAAATATGTTCTCTCAGGGTTTCTGCAGCTGGTATCATGCTTGTTGCAGGTTTCTGGGTCTCACTGCGTCTTGCCGGTTAGAATCCTTCCTCTATTACAGTATCCTGTCCTGATCTGAAGAAGGGAATTTTGATCCATGAAAGTTCATTAAAAAATGTTTTAACATTAGTTCAATACAGCTACAATACTACTTTATTATAAAGCAACAAAAACAAATCTTTTTTCTACCTTTTGTCATTTTTTGTTTCTGCTTTTCTCATCTTCTCTTTACTCTCTTCCTTCCATCCACTGTCCACCTTCTCTCTTTCTCTGCCCCTTCCATCCATTGTCTGCCCTCTCTCTCCCTTCTACCCTGTGTTTGCCCTTTATCTTCCTTCCATATTGTATCATCATACCTGCCATGCCTCTTTTATAAATTGTCTACCCTCTCCCCCTTCCATCTAGCCTATGCTCCTTTTCTCCTTTAAATCAACTTGAATTGAAGAAAATAGAAATTTGTTCAAACAAAAAACTAATATAAATCAGAGAACAAATTCATATCAAGTTATATTGAATTACCAGACCTCAAATACCCAAGGCACTAAAATCGTTTTTCATGCCCTTACTGGGGTGGTAAATTCATCATTGGCCTTGGTAAAGTGACATGTGCTGTGAATATTTTTTGTTATTTTTAATTTTTATTTCATTCAATAAATATAAAGTGCATTTAGTGCATAAGGTGCTAAAGAAAGGAAGGTATTTATCCTCCTGATCATAATGTGCTACATGTAAATTAAAACATTAAGCACTCTTTTTACTAAACGGCGCTAGAGATTTTTAGTGCAAGCTTACAAGGTAAATGCTCTGACGCTCAAAGAATCCCTATGAGTGTTGGATCCTTTACCTCACCAGCCTGTGCTAAACACCTCTAGCATCGTTTAGTAAAATGCAGCATAAGCCTTTTAATATTATTAAAACTTACACAAAAATCTTTCTATAAAGTTCCTTTTTAATTACAAAATAGATGTAAATGAATCCTAAGGCTAAGCAAAATATAGGCATGGACTTCAGAAATCTCAGTCATGGCTTAGCCAAGGATCTGTCTAATTTTAGATGAAATTTGCAAATAAAAATTAATTTTAATTTATTGAAGTAGTACTCAGAAATTCATATGCACCAGACAGTTTAGAATATCACATCTTAAAAAAAAATAAAAATCATGAATTTTTCATGCTTCTATTGATGAGGGCCAGATTTCATGAAACAATTGCAGATCAGTATGGCATTTTTTAATTTTATTTCTGGAGGCAGTGAACACTGAAGGTAGTGACATCTTACATGCTTGCTCTTTATCATAATGCCAGTTGTTTGGGCTTAAGACAAAATCATTGGTTAAATAGTAAGTTGTGGACTTTTCAATATTTTGGTTGCTTGTCAATTTTTTTTTTTATCAATGTTTTATTAGGCCCCCCCATCTGAATTTATTGTTCACTGACCTTTATTAAAACTAGCAAAATACATGTGCATTTTACAAAAGGCTCTACATTTTTTTGTAAAATACTAGGAGAACTGCAAACATCCTGATATAGATGCCCCAGTTACTCTCTGAATGGGGTACATGGGGCTTCAAGTTGCTTAATTCAATTGACCAGGGAAGACATGCCTCATTCATTATGCATTATTAGCATAATGCATTTGAAATGGTTTAGTGGAGAACTAGCCAACTGGGTCAGAAAAGACAGACGTCCAAAAGATAGTATAAAATGGCACTTGGACATCTTACTAGTCAAAACGTCCCAAGTGGGCATTTTTGAAATTGATTTCCAGATGTCTAACTAAAAGGACTAAAAAGGAAATACATCCAGCGAATTTCCAGGCTGGATGTATTTCCTTTTTAGTCCTCCAGTTCCATTGGAATAATGTCCAATTAATATTTCAGAAGGAAGTTGGAAAATGCTTCATTTCCATGATTATTTTTGCCCTGTTTGGCCTTCCTTGTGGCCTTGTCTCCATCTTTGATTGGCAATGATTGGCAATGATTCTGAATAGCTATTTTCTATTGGCCATTTTCCAGTCACAAAATGGGTGACCTGACCTTTCTGTGATTACAATATGTGTAAAAACTAGAAATTGCAAAAAAAAAAATAAAAAAAATACACATGGATAGAAATAGTTGTGTAGATTGCATGCTTGTTCTAACAGACTAAAGGCATCGCTTTCAGGTAACCTGAACCAATTACTCCAAAAACTTGAGATCATATTTTCACCTGAACTCATCCTCCAATGAATAGTGAAGACCATGTGAAAACTCAGAAACGAAAGGTGTAAGCCCAAAATGAGTGTTTCTGCAACATATAGAGCTGCTTAACATGCTAGTTCAATGGATGAGTTTCCTTTTTCTATTATGTTTCCTGTAGAACATGTAAAGAGCTATTTTCAATATGATGTCCAAATCCAAGTTTGGACATTTTGCAAAAAATGTACAAAAATCCAGTAAAAAACACGGCCAATTTCATTTATATCTTTAGGGGTGGAAGGAGGTTAGTGACCACTGGGGGGGGAAATGGGGGAAGGATCATGCTCACATCCCTCCAGTAGCCATCTGGTCAGTTTAGGTACCATTTAGACACTTAGAGGGGCATAATCAAAAAAAGCGTCCAAGTCCCCTTTTGGACTAAGTCCTTAAACGTTCAAAGCAGAAGAAGGGAAAGTGTCCATAACCAAACCAAACGTCCTTGTTTTGATTATGGCCTTCCTCTGCCTAAACGCTCAATCACCACTACGTCTAACAGTACACCCACATGACGTCTACACTTTTTAGCCATAATGAAACAAAAAAATGCCTAAGCCCTAAACGTCCAAAAGAAGGGCTTTTAGGCAAAGGAGGAGCCAGTCCTTCGCCTAAAAGCTGGATTCTGTAACCGGTGTCTGTCAAAAACAACACCGTTTACAGAATCCCCCCCCCCCCCCACAACCATCCAGGCAGGAGGGTGCCCAAGTCCTCCTTCCATGTTGAATCGCAACCCCCCCTCCTGACAACATCGGTCCAGGAGGGAGCTCAAACCCTCCTGGCCCAGGCGACCACCCCCCCGCGTCTCGATCGGGTCAGGAGGGAGACCAAGCACTCCTGGCCCCAGTGACCACCCCCCCCACGTCTCGATCAGGCCAGGAGGGAGCCCAAGCCCTCCTGGCCCAGGTGACCAGCCCCCCGTGTCTCGATCGGGCCAGGAGGGAGCCCAAGCCCTCCTGGCCCAGGCGACCACTGCCCCAGCATTTCGATTGGGCCAGGAGGGAGCCCAAGCCCCCCACTACATTACGGGCAGGAGGGTTGGGCCCATGTGCCTCAGGCCCCACCCCCAGGAGGGGCCTAAGGCTCCCGGGACTATTATGATTGGCCCAGGTGCCTTAGGCCCCACCTGTGGGCGGGGCTTTGGGACAGCTGGGCCAATCCTGCCTCATTCTGGAGTCGGCTGCCTGCCGGGCGGGTTTGGCACCCGTCTGTCCAGCCAACTTGAAAAGGTATGGGGAAGGGGGTGGGGGATCATGGGGTCAGCCGGGGGGGTCACGGGTCAGTGGGGGGGGGGGTGATCGGGGGTTCTGGGGGAGGCAGCCGTTGGGGGGAAGGGGGTTTGCATCGAGGGCAGGAGGGCCTGGGATCCCTCCTGCCCGTAATATAGTGGGGGTGGGGGGGTTAGAGGGTCGCCTGGGCCAGGAGGGCTTGGGCTCCCTCCTGGCCCGATCGAGATGCGGGGGGGGTGGGGGCTGCTGGGGCCAGGAGAGCTTGGGCTCTCTCCTGGCCCGATGTTAATCGGCGGGGCAAGAGGGCTTGGGCTCCCTCTTGCCCCGATGTTGTGTGTGTGGGGGGGTGATGGATTGCGGCAGGAGAGATGCCTCATCTCCCCTACCGCGATGCCATCACTCCTCTACCAAAACTGCCGCGATGCTTGCGGTGGAGGGGTAGGCAGGTTGTGTTTTCGGCACTTAGACGCGTTTTGAATTGATCTAAGTCAGCGGTCTCAAACACGCGGCCTGCGGGCCGCATGTGGCTCTCCAGGTTTTATTTGCGGCCCGCATTCTGGAGGCGATCATTATCTTCCTTTCGGATCAGCAGCCGGCTCGTTCGTTCAAAGCCGTGGGTTGGCGGCTCCTTGCGCTATCCACTCCTGCATCGGAAACCTCTCTGATGTCACAACATCAGAGAGGCTTCAGACGCAGGCACGGATCTCGCAAGGAGCCGCCACCCGCAGCTTTCAACGAACGAGCCAGCCAGACACGCTGCTGCTCCAGTGGCGTACCAAGGGGGGGGGGGGGGCGGTCCACTGTTCTCCCTAGAGTGCGGCTCACGGCTCGTCTAGAGAAGTGGTGCCCAACCTGCTTCCCTTCCCTTCTCACTGCTGCCATCGGGGATCAGGCCGACACCGTGTCCTTTGATCTCCCTGCTTCTCTTCCCTGTGAGGCCGACCAACTCTCGCGGCCCGACGTCAATTCTGATATTGAGAGGGTGTTCTGGCTAGCCAATCGCTGCCTGGCTGCCCGGAACGTCAGTGCTCTGACTGTTGAGCCACGACAGGGGTCCCTGTAGAGCTAGTATATTCAGCAGACTTTATCATTGCCGAGGCTCGGAGGCGACTGGTTTTTTTTTCATCCAGCTTGAATTTCCCTAGCGAAGGCGGGGTTTGAACCGGGTCCAGCCTGGGACCCTGGGGACTACAGGGCGAGTTCTCTGACTGTTGAGCCACGACAGTGGTCCCTGTAGAGCTAGTATATTCAGCAGACTTTATCATTGCCGAGGCTCGGAGGCGACTGGTTTTTTTTTTCATCCAGCTTGAATTTCCCTAGCGGAGGCGGGGTTTGAACCGGGTCCAGCCTGGGACCCTGGGGACTACTGGGCGAGTGCTCTGACTGTTGAGCCACGACAGGGGTCCCTGTAGAGCTAGTATATTCAGCAGACTTTATCATTGCCGAGGCTCGGAGGCGACTGGTTTTTTTTTTCATCCAGCTTGAATTTCCCTAGCGGAGGCGGGGTTTGAACCGGGTCCAGCCTGGGACCCTGGGGACTACAGGGCGAGTGCTCTGACTGTTGAGCCACGTCCTTTCCGACGTTAGAATTGATGTCGGGCAGCGTGAGTTGGTCGGCCCCATGCAGAAGAGAAGCAGGGAGATCCCGGCCTGTTACTGATAGCAGCAGCAGCCTATTCTGCGGCGGCGGTGGCATGGGAGAGGGCAGGAAGAAAGGAATAAAGAAAGAAAGAAGGTGAGGTGGGGACAGGGAGCCAGAAAAAAAAGCAAAAAATGGGGCATGGAGGAAGGAAGGAAGAAAGAAAGAAGGATGGGGGACAGGGAACCAGAAACAAAGCAAAAAATGGGGCACGGAATCAGAGAAAGACAGACATAGAGAAAGAAAGAAAAAGTTGGAGGAAGGAATGAGGTCTGGAGGTTAGGAAGCATACAGGAGGCTGAAAGAAGGGAAGAATTATTGGATGCACAGTCAGAAGAATAAAGTGCAACCAGAGACTGATGAAATTACCAAACAAAGGTAGGAAAATGATTTTATTTTCAATTTAGTGATTGAAATGTGCCAGTTTTGAGAAAGAAAAGATATTGAACTTTAAATGTGAGTGCTGCAGAAAAAAATAGAGTACTTGGAGGGCCGCAGAAAAAATAGTTAATGTCTTATTAAAGAAATGACAATTTTGCATGAGGTAAAACTCTTTATAGTTTATATATCTTTCCTTTTAACTGTTAAAGGAAAGTTTTATAAACTATAAAGAGTTTTACCTCATGCAAAATTGTCATTTCTTTAATAAGACATTAACTATTTTTTCTGCGGCCCTCCCAAGTACCTACAAATCCAAAATGAGGCCCCACAAAGGGTTTGAGTTTGAGACCACTGGTCTAAGTCAAAAACGTATAAGTGCCAACTAGGCAACCTGCCTAAGGTTTTGGTTATACCTGGTGTACACCTAGGTGTAGGTCAGCGCCCACCGCCCGCCCTTTCCCCTCCTCTAAATATGCCTCTTTTCTCTCTGTGCGTCTAGAGGCAGGGGAAAGGCCTAAGCTGGTTTTAGATACGTCTAAAAACCAGCTTTGGTTATGGGTACTTGGGCGATCAGGGTTTTTGATTGTCCTAGTAGCCACTTAGGACACTTTTTAGACTTTTTTTTTTTTTTTAATTATTATTATTACCCCCATTATTTGTTATTAAAACAGGTATAGCCTCGGGGGGGTCATGTGATGCTGGAGACCTGATTGGACGTGCCTCTCTGCAGCTCCGGGCCACTCCACCCTAATTCTTGCTTTAAACCCGCGGATTTGGGAGGTGCATCGCGCTTTTCCCTTCCCTGCAAACCGGCGGGCGGGGTGCGCCTCCGCGTTGTTCTTTTTCGCGCCGGTTATGCCTACTAAATTTCAAAGAGGAACAAAGGCTAAACACTCTGTGAAGGGCCCTAAGATGGCGGAGCAGCACGCGGTGCCGATGTTCACCCTGCAGGACGCAGCCGTGCAGGAACTCACGCGCTCCCTAACATTGGTTATGGAAGATAAGCTCACTAAAATTCAATCTTTTATGGAGGAGATGAGAGAGCGCTTAAAATCTCAGACGAACCGCCTGCAACGCGCTGAGGACCGCATTGTTCAACAGGAAGTCCGCACGGATAGCTTTGAGGAGCATCTACGCACTCTGGAAACAACGGCTAAAACCCTAACGGAGCGAGTGGTGGACCAGGAGAATCGTAGTCGCCGAAACAACCTGCGCTTCATCGGAATCCCTGCCTCCGTGCACGACGTGGATCTCCGCTCTCGCCTTGAAGCGTGGCTGCCGGAGGCCTTTGATATACAGGCCCTTCTGGCCCCGCTGTTGATTGAGTGGGCACATCGAGTGGGGATCCGCAATGAGGGAGAGCAGCGACCGCGACCCGTCATAGCACGCTTTCTCAATTTTGCTGTGAAGGAGAGGATCTTGTTCCTGTACCGAAAAGAGAAGGAGTTACAGTTTGAGGGTCACAAAATCCTCATTTTCCAAGATTTCTCACCACACATTTCCTATCAGCGACGTGCTATGGCACCTTTCTGCAATGAGCTCTTCAAACGGCACATCAGGGTTAACCTTCTGTACCCAGCTCGGGCCCGAATATTCTACAACAACAAAGTCACCTTTCTGGACACTCCGCAGGCTATGGAACACTTTATTCAAAAGCTTCCTCCTGTGATCGATCCCCCTCAGCTGGGTGACTGAAGGATTTGTTTTTCTTTGTACTTTGATTGCTAATATATCCATGAGGCCTGGGTGCTGCTGGGGTCCGTGGGCATTATTCATTGCTACATCTTGTAGCCCTGATGTACATGTTCATGGTTTGGAACCTTTTCCTATGTCGGGGGACTACGTTAGTTTCCTGCATTTACTTCTCTTCTCTGTTCTTTCGGGAGCGTGAGGGGGAAAATGTGGAATTATCCCGACCTACTGACCGATGACTGCTGCCTTTGGTCTAGCACCGGGCGTTCCCTTGGCGGGGCGCCTCTTACATGTTATACTTTATAAGTGTTCCTTATTATACCTGTTTCTAGGGTACATGCCATTTCTTAGTTGTTCAACTGTTATTTGTGTCTCAGCTTTTGATGTTTTATATGCAACTGACTGATATGCCTTATATGTTTTCTGTTTTTTGGGTTATCCTCTATTATTTAACAATTCCCCTTAGTGGGGTTGGGGTGGCCCGGAGCTGCTGTATCTATGCTGTTCTGTTGTATTGGGGTAGACTGTATGGTCTGGGGAGGGAGGGGACGGTGCTTCGTGGGGGGTGGGGTGGGAGGACACAGTTGCAGGTACGTGTGTGTGTGTGGATGTGTGTGCTTGGTTGGATGGTTGGTGATTTGTCTGGGATCCTAGGGCGTGGTGATTTGTCTGGTGTTTGGCTGAGATGGATGCCGCGACGGATGGATAGCATTCTCCATGATCTATGGAGGAGGGGGATTTGGCTGGGACGATCCCTCTCTCCTCTATGGTTTTTGGTTCATTTCATTACATTTCCTATCTTTACTTTTCATACTGGCTAACTTGAATGTTCATTCTTTAAATGTTGATGGTTTTCATTCTCCTGTGAAACGTACCAAGATTTTATCATACCTGAAGAGGGAGCGCTGTGATATAGCTTTTCTTCAGGAGACCCACCTGTCCGCCACAGAACATCTCAAACTCCGAAGAGATTGGGTGGGACAGGTGGGTTTCTCTGCCTACTCTTCCCGAAAGCGTGGGGTGGCGATCTTGATTCATAAGAACATTCCCTTCTATGTCCATAAGGAAATTAAGGATCAGGAGGGCAGATACTTATTTCTGATTGGAGATCTGTGGGGTTCCCCTCTAGTATTGGGTATGGTCTATGCTCTGAATGTATACACCCATAAATTTTTTTCCTCCTTGGTGGGGATTTTGGCCGCCTACTCTTCCCATCAGTTGATTATAGGGGGAGATTTCAATGTGGTGGCGGAGCCCCTTTTGGATTGTAAACCAGCTAAAACTGCCCCTCAGGGCCATTATAACAAGGGGAAACCTTTTCTTCTACAAGAATTGGGCTTGTTGGATGCCTGGCGCACCCTGAATCCGCTTGATAGTGACTTTTCCTTCTATTCCCACCCTCATAATGTATACTCTCGCATTGATTACATTCTAATTTCTGATGGCCTGTTTTCTAAATTGACCAAAACAGGTATGGCCGCTCCTTTGGTGTCGGACCATGCGCTCTTGGGCGCCACTTTGCAGTTTTCTCCTGCCTCTCCTGGCAGGATTTGGCGGATGTCTCCTCACCTGTACTCAGACCCTTCTTTTCGTACTTATTTGGGGCAGCAGTGGGAAGAGTTCCTTCAGACGAACGATGCGGAGGATGTGAGCCCGGTTACATACTGGGAAGCGGCCAAGGCCGTTCTGCGTGGTCACGTACTGGCCTATTCTGCTGCTGCTAAGAAAAAACGGGATAGGGAATTGTTGTCCTTGACTGCTGAGTTACAACGCTTGCGACGCTCTCACATCTCGAGTCTTACAAGTGACTTGCGGGATAGGCTTTTGGACGTCAAACATCGGGTTAATGATATTCTCTCCCAACGGGCCTCTCGAAATATCTACTTCTACAAATATAAGCTGCATGCTTGGGGTAATAAAACCGGTCGATACTTGCCAATTTGATTCGCCCTCCTAGAGCCCGACATGTCATTACTCATATCAAGGATGGAGCGGGGAAGGTGCATACTCAGCAACAGGCCATTACAAACCAATTTCTTCAATTTTACCGAAGGTTTTATGCCGAACAGCCGCCTGATGACAGAGCGCGAGACGCCTTTTTCTGCAATGTGTCCATGCCCACGGTCTCTGACCAACAGAAGATGGCGCTTAACCAACCGATTAGTGGGGAAGAGTTGCAATTGGCTATTCGAAAACTCAAGCTGGCTAAAACTCCTGAGCCGGATGGCTTTGGCCCGGAGTTTTATAAGCTCCTGCCCCCACTGGCCTTAGGCTCTCTGCAAGCTTATTTTATGGGACTTCGGTCGGAAACACCTCCCGGTAACACTCATAACAGCGCTCACATTATCATCTTGCCGAAACCGGGGAGACCCACGGACCAACTGGGTTCATATCGCCCCATCTCACTTCTGAATCAGGATGTTAAGCTTCTTGCTGGGATACTGGCGTCGCGCCTTAACACGATCCTACCGAACCTGATCCATGAGGATCAGGTGGGCTTTGTTCCAGGGCAGCATGCCTCCATGAATTTAATTAAAGTGCTCATGGTATTGCAGCTTCCTTACCATGCCTCCGATAGGGCTTTAATAACCAGTCTTGACGTAGAGAAGGCGTTTGATATGGTTTCCTGGCGACACCTCTTTTGGATCCTTGACCGTTATGGCATTTCCGGGGACTTTGTCGCCTGGGTGGCAGCATTGTACACTAGCCCTAAATCCCAGCTGATGATCAATGGGGGGATCTCTGAATCTTTTTTTCTGGGTCGGGGCACACGGCAAGGCTGCCCATTGTCCCCTCTGCTATTCCTTCTTTCTCTTGAACCCCTAGCCATCCGAATCCGTCAGGACCCGGGATCTTCAAGGCTTGGGCATCGGGGGACACGAATTTCGTATTAGTATGTTCGCTGATGATATGCTGCTTTAAGTTCGGCATGCCGATGTCAACCTTCCTCGCTTGATGGATATTATTAATTCGTTCGGACTATTTACTGGTTTAAAGGTCAATTATGAAAAAACTGAGGCCTTACTGTTGCATGATTCCCCGGATGTCCTTTGGTTCAAGAAGTTGGGAGTGGGCATTGCACCTGGGAAATTGAAATATTTAGGGATATATCTTTACCAGGATTCGAAAAAACTATATGAAGCCAATATCACGGCGGCGATTGGTAGGATCCACTCCCTATGTCATAAATGGTGCTCCCTTCCCTTATCCCTGATGGGCCGGATAGCCCTGGTGAAGATGGTTCTCTTCCCGAAACTTTTGTACGCGGTACAGTCGGTGCCCTTCTGGGTTAGTCGTGAAGATGAACGCTACTATAACTTTATTGTCCGTAAATTTATATGGAATGCCAAACAGGCGCGCATTGGATTCCTCAAACTGTCTCGCGCTAAGGGGCAGGGGGGGCTTGGGCTGCCAGACATTCGCCTCTACAATGTCGCCTCTCTTTTTCGCTGGATCCATGAACATTTGACATTGCATAGGCGCTACTCCCCTCTGGATCTCCTGGCTTACTTGCTGTTCTCCAGTATCTTTTGTTTCATTCATGCATGGGATTCAGGGTTCACCAGTCTCTTTGAGGTACCCCTCGTTACATTACCTATATGCCTTTCAGAGAGCTTGGGCGTGGTGGAGGAAACTTCAGCATAAGGTACCTTACCCGTCCCCCTTTCTATCTCTGATTGGCAATCCTAATTTTGTACCTGGTTTTCGGGGTTTGCCCGGTTTGAGGGGTCGTGCTGAGCGTGAATCCACCATATGCGATCTATTATACTTGGGGGGCGGACGTTTCCCTTCTTTTTCCTCACTTTGCACCCATTGGGGGCTCCCCACCAACCAGTCTTATCTCTATATCCAAATTAAACATTATTATGACTCTCTGACCCATATTTCCCCTACCACTTGGGACTGTGGATCTTTGGATGAAAGGGCTCTTGATGTTCCACCCCACAAGAACAAGATTGCTACCTGGTACACAGAGGGTAGGGAGAGTCAGGGAATGCAGTGTCTTCAGCCCATATTACTGGACTGGACTAGGGACTTGGGATTGACAGTGTCTCTTCATGATATACATGTCTTCTTTCAGAATATATACTTGTTTGTTAAATCTGTCTCTTTACAAGAAACCCAATTTCGTATACTGCACAGAGCATATCTTACCAGATCTAGAGGTTTTCACATGGGGCTGTGGCCTGATAATTTATGTGTTAATTGTCATCTCTCCCCAAGCACCTATTTGCACTCCTTTTTTCTCTGCCCGAAACTTACCTTCTGGGTCCAAGTTCACCGGTGCTTGGAGGATGTCCTAGGCTGCTCCTTCCAATGGAATCCACCTGCCTTACTATTGGGCGATGTGCAGGACTTATCTTAACAGGACCTCAATGCGTCCTCACAGAAATTTGTTCTCCATGCTATCTTGGTGGGGAAAAAGCTAATTTTGCAACACTGGGCTTACCCGGAGGTACCCTCCTTTTCTGTATGGTCCAGTCACATGGATACTTTGGCTTCATTTGAGCTGCAAACTTACTCTCAGCGCTTGCAAGCTCACTGGAAAGACTGAAATTGTACACTTTGGGATACCTTTATGAAGCGCTGCTCTGCTTCTGCGTCATAACCATTGCCTCTCTGGTGTTTCATAGACTTGCCTCCCTACTTGCATCTGCATTTTAATAGGGTTTAGCCTTAGCCTTTGACTTTGACATTGCCTTTGTATTGACAGATGACTGAGTCTCTTTCCACAATATATATCACCATTGGTACTGATTTATGAGAGTTCTTTTCTTCATCCTGTCTTAGCCGTCGGGCACGGTGTCCCTGGTAGTTTGCTTGGTGAATGTGCGTCTGTTTGGGGACGGTGTGTGTGGGGGAGGGGGGAGTGCAGGTTGTTTCGGTGTGTGCTGTATGGATGGTGCTGGTATGTATGGGGGTGTGTCTGCGGGTTTTTTTTTCCTATGCGTCAAGGTTATAGTTTCTTCTATAAAACACTGGGTGTTTGAGATGACGGCATTCCGGTCCCTTATCAGAGTACTTTCTTTCATATATTTTGCTATTTTGCTACTTGTTTGATATCCATGACACTTATATATTGCAATTGTTGTTTGCTGTTTATGCTGTTATCTTATTTTACCCAATAAAGATGATTACACACACAAAAAAAACAGGTATAGCCTCAAATATCCAAATGGTGCCCTGGACATATTCTTAAATATTGGATTATGTCAGAAAAACATCCAAGTCATGAGCTCACTCTAGTGCTGACCACCCCACGCCTCTAACACATCCCCTTCAGATTTAGATGCACTGTGAATGAACAGCATGGATATTCATCTAGAAATCAGACACGTAGATCATCTAAGTGCACCAGTCTACGAGGGGGTGCTGAAATGTTCTCAGCCCAACCAACCAACTTCCTAAATTCTGAGCGTTATTTTGCCACTGTAGCTGAAAGAGTGTTATCTTATTTCATTAAGTGCCAATTTACAGAAACAAAATTCTATGGGCTCCTTTTACTAAGCTGCGTTAGGGCATTAACGCATGGAATAGCGCATGCTGAATTGCTGCGCATGCTAGACCTTAACGCAGCTGGCATTAGTTCTAGCTGCGTAGCATGCGGTATAATGCGCGGTAATATCCCGCGTGCACTAAAAACGCTAGCGCAACTTAGTAAAAGGAGCGCTATGTGTTGACTTTGTTTCAGATCATTGATTGAACCATATCCACGTCATTCTCTTCTTGGTTGGGTTGAGAACTTTTCAGCACCCCCTTGCAGGTACCTAACTTCAGGCACCATTTATAGAATCAGGGCCTTTGTGCATTTTGTATGACTTTCATGCAGTTATTCAGTGGAAATAAAAGTGAGCAAACAAGTTCAGGATGATACCTTTTTATTGGAATAGCTTTAACATGTCTGATTCATTAGAGCTGCATATGCCATTAGTGCTCAGTAAACAGGGACACACCATGAATTTAATTTAAAATAAATCCAAGAAAATATTTTTTTTCACTCAATACATAGTTCTGGAACTCATTGCCAGAGGATATGGAAAAGTAGTTAGTGTAGCTGGGCTTAAAAATGTTTTGGATATGTTCCTGGGCATAAAGTTCATAAACTGTTACTAAGATATATCTAGGGAAAGTCACTGCTTATTCCCGAGTATAGGTAGCATGGAATCTGGCGGCAGCATGTAGGAAGAAATGCTGCTGGCAACCTGTTGAAAACAAATGCCTTCTCTGATTCAACTTTCCTGTTTTCATTTGTTGGGTGGTGATAAGTATCTTAACTGGAATTGATAGCTCCAAATTAATTAATGCTCCACAAGGAACATAACAAACATATTTTTATTTAAAGAGAAGTCTTATTAGCTATGTTTTGAATCACTTGGAGTCTCCCTAATTGAGTGATATTTAAGCCCATGTAAAAAGAATTGGCAAAAATCCAATTGAGATATTAGAGCAAGAGTTGAGATGTATAATGATAATTGAGAACAACACAAACTGATCATATTTGTTTTAAAGCAAAAAAAAAAAAAAAACCACTTTTTTTTATCAACAATGTAGATTTGAGATTAAGGCTGTTGTTTGTTTTAAATCAAAAATGACCCCCAAAGATCTTTACTAAGTCTTTTGTATAACTGTACTCTACTACTGGAAGGAAGAAGTAGAGCCAAAGATGAATGTTGTTAAATAACTTCTGATTTATCTAGCTTTTTTTTTAATTAATTTATTTTTAGGCATTCTGATATCTTGTTCAGCTTTGAAGAGAGAGTAGCTACTGAGTTGGGAGGGGGGAGTAACTGCATCCTATGAACAAAGAAGTTGGATATCCAGCATATCTAAAATAAATAAATTAAAGTGAATGAATTAGTAAAGCAAGAGGTGTTAGAAAAAAATGTTAAGTAGGACAGGCCCAAGAATTAAATCCTGGTGAAGATGAGAGGTTATGGGCAAATGAGAGGAGATTGCCTGGAATCAACAAACTTGAAGCCATGAGTAAACTGCCAGAGATATGAAGATCAAGAGGACAGTGTGATAAAAAAAAGTTTGGATAACTTCCTAAAAGAAAAGTTCACTGCTAATTATTAGGATAAGCAACATAAAATATGTTTATTCTTTGGGATCTTGCCAGATACTTGTGTCCAGTGTTGACCACTGTTGGAAACAATACTGGGTTTGATAGTCTTTCAGTCTGTCCCAGTATGGCAATTCTTATGTAAAAGTTGCCTCAGAGGAGGGCGCCGGAAAAGGAAAAGTATGTGGGTCATATAATAGTTTAATTTAGGGTCTTATATATTGTAGTATGTATTTTTTCCAATTAATATTTCCAAATTAATAGTTGTAATCTGATGATCTGATAAGCCCCAAAGTTATGTTGAGCTCCCAAATATAATTGTTTGTTGTTAAGTGTGTTTTTGGCTAGTCGTGTGTGTGAGTGAATAACCATGAGAATCCCATAGTGACTTATTCTGTTCTCATAGGAATCCTGCAGGTTCCACAGAATTCCTGCAATCCCTGTTCCCATAAATCCTAATTAGTGCCAATTAATATCAATAATTGATAGCACCCAATTATTACTGTTAATTGGCTTTTTACCAATTAACCCCCCTCTTCTACAAAACCACACTAGCGGCTGCTGCATGGTATCGGCCCCAAAGCCCTTTAAATCTCAAGGCTGTTACCGCATGGCAGCTGCTAGCACAGCTTTGTAAAAGAGGGAGTAACTTGCATATGCATCTTAGGATCATGCTCAAATTTTGGTGTGTAAACTTGAGTGACCTTTATAGAATCTGGGGCTTAATGTTTGGGTTTTTCATTAACAGCATTTAATTACCAACTTGACACATGGTAACTTCAAACCTTATCACAGCTTAGTAAAGTTAACTTTGATACAGAGTAATCCAAGAGTAATCCGACACACCACACATTGCATTCTAGAATAAGGGGGCAAAGTAACAATGTGTGGTGTGTCGGATTACTCTTGGATTACTCTGTATCAAAGTTAACTTTACTAAGCTGTGATAAGGTTTGAAGTTACCATGTGTCAAGGGGTAATTAAAAAGCCAATTAACAGTAATAATTGGGTGCTATCAATTATTGATATTAATTGGCACTAATTAGGATTTTGACACCTAACGGGCCAAATGTAGTTTAGATTTGACGTTCCACCTTTCAATCATAGCAGCTAGACAGTTTAAAATAAAAATAAATTAGAGAAGAGGAAAAGAAATGAGGCACGCCTCTGATCTCCTAAAATCTAACAAAATAGATCAGGACTCCTGAAAAGCTTGGGTGAATGAATTAGATTGGCTGTAAAGCAGAACTGCGTAGCCCCCCCCCCCCTTTAGAAGAAAGGCTACGCAGTTCTGCTTTACTATGATTTTTATGCAGTTTGTTAGTGGTTCAATAGCACGATAGCACTTTTTAATGTTGGAGTTGAATCTATAATTCTGAATTTCATTATTTTAGCTTTACCTCTTTCTAAAGTGTCTGCATCATGTAGAAAATATAAAATGTGACTAATTTCCTTTCAGCGTGGGCTTAGCTTTTAGCTTCATGCCTATCCTTGATGTTGACATCAGCAATTTGTGCCCAGCAACAGTTTCCTTTTGTTCTATTTCCAGATGTACATGATGTCATCAGAAGATGCATATTCCATAAGGCATAACCAGTGAGAAGGCAAATGTGAATGATAATTTATTCTGCATTCTCTAGTAGAGAGTAGGCTTGAGCATCATAAAAACTAATATATACAGTAAAAGCTGCAATATGTAGCACCGTGTGTTCTGGATCTCTTCATTTGTACTTTTTTTTTTACTGCCTCAGAAGGGAAAGTTAGGAAGCAACTTTTTTTGTGTGTATGTGTGCTAATAAGAATGGATTTTTTGAAAAAAATTAATGCAAAGTAACTACTGGTGCCAGTTAGTTAAAATTCACAGTGTATAATACCATATGCCAGTTTATGCCTAATTTTCCCTAATGACAGTTAATATAATATGTTAAAATGCAAGCATATTCATTTCTAGTTTGAGCTGAAAAAACTCTGACTATATTCACACAAATAAAAATATAAGGATATGTTTAGAATAGTTCAGGAAGCCACATGTAGCTCTGTAACCACCCGAATAAAGATAGACAATCCCTATCCTAGGTTGTCCTTGCCCCCTCCCTTAAAATATAAATAAATTAATTAAGGTATCCCAAATGTATCTGTGCAGACAAAAAAATGTGTATTACTTTGTGTTGTCTACAGTTTTTTTTTTTCCTTTTATTTTATACACTGTATTTTGCCTCTTTTAGGGCCCCTTTTACAAAGCTGTGGTAGCGAGTCTGCCACAGCAAATGCATCAAATCCCATTCAATTCCTTTGGGCTTCAGGGCATTTGCCGCGGGAGAGTCGCTACTGCAGCTTTGTAAAAGAGGCCCTTTGTTTCCATAAATTTTTATTTTAAGACAATTTTCTAAATTAAGAGGTAGCTGGGGCTGCTACTTCAAACAAACAAATTTTAGCTTCTGGTAAACTATCCCAGCCCCTCAATCTGAACTTCCCCACTCATACATACAACATAACAATCCACATCCCTTTAAGAACCTCACCCAATCCACCTCAGACCCCTTATACCTACTGAAGAGGCAACTGGACCTCCCTGGCACTTTCATGGATATCAGTGGTATAAAGTTGGGCTAGGAGCAATCTCCCTTTGTTCCCAATCCCATTTCACTGAGGCCAAGGTATCCATAGCACCTGGACAGGAATACCAGGAGTTGGAATCTTGGAAGTAAAAAACACTAATGTAAAAGTAATTGCAACCTGGAATGGAATACCAGGATTTGGAGTGTTGGAACATGTGCCTTCAGCCTTCAGATTGCACAGAAGTTGGATGTGCCAGTGGTGATGTGTCAGGTTTTTGTTACCACTGGCATATCTGCACAGAACCTTTATCGGCGAATGAGATCATTCGAGCAGAAAGTACCATCTTACGTTGTGTACAACAAGAAAAGTATGCAAAATAATTCAAATGTATTAGGAAGGGTATAAACCTTCCAAAAGACAGCCTTCTGAAGATAAACTCCTTCATTGATAAAGAAGGCCTCCTGAGAGCTTGAGGTTGCCTCACCCAAGCAGAACTTGAAAGGGGTGAGAGTGTCAGGTTTCTTTATCAGCTTGTCAATGATATGAAATTGCAATGTGGATCAGGCATACTATGGCCCTTCTGAGTACTGACCATCTTAAGAAACGAGAAAAGCAATTGGCTTCCAAGTTGCTAACAGTCACAATCTTTGTAGCAATAACAGTCATTTATGGAATGATCTCTGTGTCTGAATCAGGGTCTATGAGCTAAAATTTAGAGTTCTCTATAGCTGAAGGTGAATGACCAGGTTTTAGGAAAAATTGTGGTCCATTTAACCAGGTAGTTTCCATTAGCTTGGATGATGGCACAGCTCAGGTTGCACAATCTACTGGATTCTGGTTAGTTGGCACGTATTCTTATATGTTCAACTTTTTTGCTGATGTACAGAACACACAAAATCCTCTGGTTTGGTTATAAATATAGCTCAGGATGACTTTGCTCTTGGTGTAGAAGTAGACTATATTTACTTGAATATCGAGTTCTTTGAGTACTATTTCTACTGCTACAACTGCTCCACACAATTTCAATTGTGAAATGGTATGATTAGGTTGAGGTGATAACATGGCTTTTTTTTTTTTTGCCAAAGATCAATCCTACTCGGGATACTACATCTGCATCTGTACCTTTCAAGTAGACCACTGCTGCTTTTGGCTTTTCCAGAAGTGTCTGAGTAGATGCATATTTCTCTGTAACAGATAGTATTGAGTGTTGCAGGGACATAAGTGAGTGAGATACTGTATGTAGTTATTCAAGAGTCTTTAGAGAATATTTCAGTTTCCCATTCTTTGTTTCTTTTGGGTGGCAATGAAACATCCAACTCAGTACTTTGAGAAAGCTTTCTTAGTAGGGATCTCCCTTGAATGGTTACTGAAGCCACAAACCCCAGTGGATTATATAAACTATTAATTGTAGATAAGCCACCTCTCCTTTTTTTCTTGAGTAAACACTTGAAATGTGAAAATGCCCCTTTTTAGGTCCCAATGCAGTTTAAGACTTCTCTGAAGTAGTGGGTTGTCTACTCTGAGATATAAGGTGGTACCTTGGTTTGCAAGATTCGTTCCAGAAGCATGCTTGTATAGCAAAGCAAATTTCCCCAAAGGAAGTAATTTACATAAAAACATAAGAATTGTCGCTGCTGGGTCAGACAAATGGTCCATTGTGCCCAGCAGTACGCTCACGCGGAGGCCGTTAGGTCAAAGACCAGTGCCCTAACTGAGACTAGCCTTGCCTGTGTACGTTCTGGTTCAGATGGAACTTGTCTAACTTTGTTTTGAATCCCTGTAGGGTGTTTTCCCCTATAATAGCCTCCAGAAGAGCGTTCCAGTTTTTTATCACTCTCTGGGTGAAGAAGAACTTCCTTATGTTTGTACAGAATCTATCCCCGACCCCCTATCCCTTCTTATCTCTGTCTTCTTGTGGTCCAACACTTTTCCCACTCCTTGTTTTGGCATGTCTCCCTCTTCTCCACTCTCCAACTAGATCTAACATTTGTACTTCCCTCTGTTTCCATCCCCACAGACCATCTTTCCCTTTTATTATTCCCCATCCATTATCTTTCTCTCTTCCTTTTCCCCATCCCTATCTTTTTTTCTTTCTCTCCTCCACGGTTCACCTTCAAGCCTGCCTTCAGCTACCTCCCGCCAGCATCACAGCATTCCCTCAGCCAAGCTCCGCCACCTTTTGATTCCACTTCCTGTTTCCAGTGGAGCTGGATGTGGCATAGGCAAAGTGGTGGTGCCAGTGTGGGTTAGTTGGTGCTGTTTGCCGATGTCCACCAGAGGTAAAGGTTTGAAGCTGGTTCCCGGGGTGGGTTGGTGGCAGCTTGGTTTGGGGAGTGACAAGCACGTACGTGCTCGTTTATCGAGTCAATACTCGTTTTGCGAGTCAAAATTTGCTGGAGTGTTTTGCTCATCTTACAAAACACTCGCAAACTGCGTTATTCGCAAACTGAGGTTTGACTATATATCCTTTAAATCCTTGGCATTTTTATGCCACTCACGCTACCTGCAGCCCGAAGAGTACAAAAAACAGCTGCCGGGAAGGAGAAGGGTGAGAACTACTGTATCCCATGGAGGGAGGAATGTGTGCTGGGGGTGGGAGGTTGTTTGTGTATATTAGGACTTTTAGTTTGCGGTCCTGTAATTGCACAGAGTTTTCTGTGTTCTGCATGTGTGATCAAGGCCTGGTGTTCTTGTAGGAATGAATGTCGAGAAGCATTATTCGTGGCATGGCCCAAAGTAGGAACATATTTGTCAGCTCTCCTTAACTCATTTTGGACCCAAAATGGCCCTCACTTAAAATTTAGCGAAGACCATTACTCTAGGTTATACCTACTTAGGTCCTCTTTTACAAAGGTGCGCTAAGTGTTTTAGTGCGGATTTAGCATACACTAAATCAATGTGTACACTAAATCAAGGCGTGCGCTAACCGCTAACGCATCCATAGGATAACCTGCATGAGTTAGCATTTAGCGTGTGTTTAGCGCACGCTAATATTTAGCGCACACTAAAAAGCTTAGCACATCTTTGTAAAAGAGGGGGTTAGGTGTTTATCTTTTAATATATCTTCTGGTGCAAACCTTTTCCACTCTTGTTGCTTTTCTGGGAAGGGCTTCAGGGTTTTTTTTATATCTTTAACAGAATGAAAAAAAATCCAAAACTTTACTGTACGCAATTGTAGTCCAAATACAACACAATTGACAGAAGGAATCAATCAATAAAATATTGACAGAACACATATGCTTTCACCTTTTTCTGAAAAGACAAATTATTATGTTCCAGTAATATACCCACAGGTATAGATTTCTGCAACCATGTTCCTGTTAGAGAAAATGTCCATGTACAAGTAATAGGCAATTGGGTCTGTCTCAAAAAGAGATTTTTAGTAGCCCAGTGTGACACGAAGGCAATGACTGAAGAGCTATACAAACCTGTACCAAGTTTTACACATAATTTAGGAGTCCTTTTACAAAGCTGCACTAGAAAATGACCTTAGTATACCCTTATGCGGGATTATCCTGATTGCTAAGGCTATTTTTACCGCAGCCAGAAAATGTCCAATTTTCTATTTTATGAATTAATGGTCATGCACTAATGTTGCTATGATCAAAAATTAGCATATGAGCCATTGTTACCTCCTATTTCATAGGTGGTAGGGGTCAGATTCTATAAACAAAATCAATTTTTTAAAAAATGCACCATTTATAGAATCATGCCTAGCGGATTTAGGCATCTCTAAGCTTCGTAGACATAAGTGCTGCTCCTTTAGGCCAGCTTTTCACTCACTTAGTTTGGTAGCACCAATGTTGGATGCCTAACACTAATAGGTCAAAGGCTTTTTGACTAAAAAGATGCACGATTCCTGTTTGCTCCTCATCCGACTGTTCCTGTACTTTATTATCTGCCAAAAATTCACAAAAACTCAGATATTCCACCTGGTCGACCGATCATTTCCTCACATAAATTTCTTCTTGCACCTTTGAGCAAGTTCTTGGATTTTTTTTCTGAAGGACATTGTAACTCAAAGCAGCAACTACATTAAAGATGCAGCTCATTTTCTCAGAGTTTTGTCTCTGGTTCCTGCAGAAGAATTTCCTTTTACGATGGTGATGTTAGACGTTACGCCACTTTACACTGTTATTCCTCAAGATACAGCAATACAGATTGTTAAAGAAGCTCTCCTCATCAAGACCATTTTTGATTCCTCTGGAGTTTTTGATCAAATTAACTAGGCTAGCTTTAAAAGAGAATTATTCATGTTTGAGGAAGAACTTTTTTTTACAACTCTCAGGAGTGCCATGGAAGCGACTTTTGCCCCATCTATTGCCAACTTTTATACATGATTCAATTTGAAATTCAGTAGATTCAGAATTTAAAAAACACCCTGTGGTGACATGCACCCTAAAAAGTCTTACTTGACATTTGGAGTGGGCCTCAGAGACCTGAATATCAGGCAGTGGACTGCTAGGTGTACTTGCAGGTCTGTGTCTCAATCATTGGCCCAAACCAAGTCACTATATCTTATTTTTATAAATATTTTTAACGTTTTAAAATTTTTATAAATAGATAAATATTTTATATATTTGTTTGTCCTTATCCTTGCATAGTTTAACATTCAAAGATAGTGTCTTATCTTTGTGAACGCCGCTGAAACATTAAAGCACTGCTCTGTGAAACCCAACGGGGCCTCCGTTTCACCTCAATAGGCTTCATCAGGGGATATTGTTATGGCAATACGGCACACAACTTTCTGCATGGCTCAGTTTGTTTTATTTATTTATTTTTGATTTAGGATAAAGTATTATTGTAACTGTGTTGATAATCATTTATTAATAGAAAATGGAAATAAGGTGATCCTGTTTAGTGGACTAATTTTAATACATTTTTTACTATTTCAGAGACCATAAGGGTTTGGACAATTTTCCAAAGGAAAAGGGGATAGAAGGGTATAGATAGAGGGTTAAATACAGGTTTCTGGACTTGATGGGCCACCGCGTGAGCAGACTGCTGGGCATGATGGACCTCTGGTTTGACCCAGCAGAGGCACTACTTATGTTCTTATGTTCTTAGGTCAGGACAGGGATACTGTAACAGCAGTATAGTTTACTGACCTGAAAGAGGTTTTAACCTCTGAAAGCTAATTGAGATATGTATTAGTCCAATAAAATGGCGGGCATTAAATTTTCTTCCCGCCATGCCCCATCCCTCCTACCCAAATGCAAAATATAAATTGGTTGGCTTCCCAAAGCCCTGTCAGCTGAAGATCTCTTCCTCTACGAAGGAAGGGGGGGATTTGTTCAGAGATGTTTGAAGGTTGCATAGAAGAAAAACTGTACACTGGTACTGGTATGGTAATCTTTGTTGTTTGTTTTGAATTTTAAAATAAAAGAAATAAAGTGGAAATAAAGAAGTGAGAAAATGGGTAAATGGGCAGAGCGTGGGGCGGGCATGGCACGGGGGTGGGTGGGGCCGGGGGGCCCACTGGACTTGTGTGCCTAGGGGCCCTTGACAAATTAATCCTGCCCTGCTGGCTACCTGTTATAGCAAGAGTGCTTTTTAAACTTTATGTTAAGTTTTTTTTAAATTGTGGGAAGCTCCCTCATATATGACAAGTTTCAATACATTGCTGCATGGTTCAAATTCTAGGTACAATACCTGCACTCAGTTTTAATTACACTTTCCAGGTATAAATAGTTTAAAAAACAGTGAAGCATTTATCTACATCTCTATAATATCGGAAGAAATCTGAAATAATTTGCCTCTCTCTTTGAGATCCAGAAGACATTTTATGCAGTTTTGGAAAAAATGTGAAATCATTCTTCTTTTGCAAATTTGGTTTATCGGACTATGATTCTAATTTACAGTTTTAAATTATCTGTAGTTAACTCTGATCATCTTTTTTTTTTCTTTTTCTTTATGCAATTCCCAGATACACTAATCTGTTTTTTCTTAGTGTAATCCATCCGGGACTGCTAAGTTTGTGGCGGAATATAAGATCTGGTATAAGTAACATAACAGATAAAAGCAAAAACCATTCCTTCTTAGACCATAACATTAGGGGAGCAGCATAGGAAAGACGATGTGGTCACATTGAAGAAAAAAAATATATAAAGAAAGGCAATTTACGTGAAATTAAATCCATTCTTATGATAGTTCAACATAGGCCACTCCAGAAGTGATCTTCTTCAAGTACAAAAAGGCTCTTAATATGCTAGCTTGATAATGCTTCCATACTACCAACTCTCCACCTGCACCACACCCCATAGCAGAAAAATTCAGCAATCAACAGTTTAAACAGGCAAATTACCTAAAAACCCCTCAGTGCAGCATGATAACTGCATATTAAGATATAACACCCTTTAGCTGAAGGCTCCTTAGTGTGTGCTAAACACATTAATCTATTCATTAATGTGTATTAAATTAATTAATCAGAGTTTTTAAACTATAAGAATGTACATAAAGAACTAAAGTGAAACTGAATAGGCAGTTAAGTCCTGAAGGGGCCCCAACCTCTCACCTCTCCCCTCTCCCTACCTATGCACTTTTAAGTTGAGAGGCAGGAGTGATGACCACTTGCTCCAGCCTTCATGGTGTCATCTTGAAAAATGCGGTGATTTAGTTGCACATTCGGTGCCAAATAATGCAATTACTGTTATTTTGTGCAATTGGGAGTTGGGAGGGTCTGGGGGATTGCTTGAGCCACCAGGGTTATGGGGGGGGGGGTGCCAAAAGTTGGGGGTGGGCTCTGCTTCTGCATTGTACTTTTAAGCCAACCTCGAGCTGGCATAAAAATTCAGTGCTATAACGTGGGTAGAGTTAATATGTAGCAATTTGCATGCCTTATACGATACCCTTTAGCACAGTAATTTTATATTGATTTTTCTGTGATGATCTTTCTTCCTGCACTGAAAGTATGATTAGCACAGGAAAATCAAGCATACACTGTTATGCTAATGGCCCAGCTTACTGCATCAGCCCTTATCCTTTTTATTAAATATTGTTCTAGTTATAAACAGGTGGACTTCCTTTCAGTTCTTCACCTATGTGATTTGTGTAACATTATCCATAATGTCTGATATTGTAAGTGCATGGACAGATTCCAAGTCAGAAACAGGAAACTGCAGTAGATCATTTTGTAGTGGAACATGATCTGTACAGCTCTGTAACAATGAAGACCTGATAGCAAATAACAAACCTAGAGTAGTTGTCACTAATGGAAAACCCCTGTAGCTCTTCTTTGTCATGCATAGATAATTTTGTACTTGGCAATGTCAGAAGGAAACAATCGCCACTGAAAAGCATGTCCAGAATACATGAATAGATACAAACAGTTCATCAAAGCATGTTTGCTAGCTTTATTCAATAGACTCCAAGGTTATGCATATTTTTATGCTAAAGTGAAGTTAAAAAAATAGGTATCAAACTATATGGGTGTATAGATTCCAAATATTTAAATATGAAAAGATATATTTCAATAATCTTAAAAGAAGTCACATAGGAAGGCACAACAAAAATATTATTCTGTATAAAGGTAGATAGATCAAAGTAAGGGCCCCTTTTATCAAGCTGCAATAGAGGTTTTTAGCATGAGGCACACGGTAAATGCTTCAAAACTCATACAATTCCTATGAGCGTCAGAGTACTTACCTTGCTGGCCTGCGCTGAAAACCTCTAGCACAGCTTGATAAAAGGGGGGAAGGGTAAATCTTTTAAAGACAACCATTTTTCTGGGCATAGATTTGTAGAAAATAGGAAGGAGCTCTGTTAGACAGTGGTTTGATTCAAGGACATATTCTATTAGGGGTGTGTACAACAAAAAATTCATTTTGCTTAGCAGCTCGTTATTTATGGGATTTGGGGAATTTTTTAAATTATTTTTTTATTGTTTTGAGGTAATGCTATTAATAATACACACTATTTTGAAGTATGTATGAACTGTCTTGCAATAGTTTATAATGGGCACCATTAGCCAGGGTAGCATTTCCCGCATGGTAAATGGGACGCAGCCCATTCGATTCCTATGGGCTGTGTTGCATTTGCTGCTCTGGGACTCGCTACTTCAGCTTTGTAAAAGGGGCCTAATATTTTGTGATATCGCTCAGTATTGAAAAATAGTGCGTCCTTGCTCAAATGGTGCTCACTATTACAAAATATTGTATACAATTGATGACACACACAATAAATTATACATATATATATATATACTGTATTGTTATTTGAGGTTTAAAATGGCATGAAATATTGTTTATTGCTCAAATAGCATCAGAGCACTTACCTCACCAGCCTGAGCTAAAAACCTTTAATACAGTTTGATATAAAAAGGAAGAAATAAATAAATAAATAAAAGGAAGGATATTTCATATCTTGCAGGCAAATATTCTCAATGGGAGTGGGAAAGAGTAAGGGGTCATCTTCCGCTGATGCTACCATTCTACCTTCATATAGCAGGGGCTGTCAACCCAAGACTGACCCCCTCTTCTATTAAACTGCGCTAGCAGTTTCTAGCGCAGGGAGCCATGCTGAATGGCCCGCGCTACTCCCGACACTCGTAGAGTTCCTATGGGTGTCGGGAGCAGTGTGGGCCATTCAGTGCGGCTCCCTGCGCTAAAAGCTGCTAGCGCAGTTTAATAGAAGAGGCCCTGAGTGGACTACATGTCTCAGACTGCACTGGGCTTCATCATTCAGTGCTGAGCTACCTTAGCAAGGTGACCCTGCAGAAAGGTATTTATCTGCCACAGAGGAGAATCATTGGGAGAGGTCCCAGAGTACGAAGGTCTTGACGGAGAGAAACCTTCCCTAGTTGTGGCTGCATTCAAGCCATGGGGAGGACTGGAGTGAGAAAACTAGCTGAGAATCCATCCAGGAAAACACTAGAGAGGTGAGCATCTAAATCAAAGACCTCTGTAAACTGAACTTGCTGGTTTAAAGGTGACTGTTTTGTGTTTGAGGGTGCCAGCTGAGCTGAAGCCAATTTAAACTATTGCTGGAGAAAAGGGGTTTCTTTCTCCTAAATGTTCTGTTTGGACTATTTAACAAGTGAAGGAGGAACAAGCTTTTGGTGCTTTAAACTGAGAGAACTGGGTAAATTGACTAAAAGCTGAGGTTGCTGGATGGAACATGATGTGACTAACTGCCTAAAGTGTACAGGCTGCTGCACTAGACACAAGATATAAAAGTTAAAAGCATATATTTGCCTTTCTTGAGCCTATGAGGGAATAGGCTTAGGCAGAAGTCTCAATAAAACATTTTGTTGCACCTTCTAAAGTGGTTTAAGTGTGCTGATTGGGTGAATATGCTGGGTTCCTGGAAAACCTGGCCAGGAATCTCTCACAGGGAGCTCTAATATGTTTGCAAAAAAAGATTCTTGCATTCCTACTAGTGTAGAGATACCTCCTGAACTCTTATCAATTTTTAATTTTCTTATTCAAAAGTAGTTTTTAAATGTCTCTGTATTTCATGACAAAATGTCATAATTAGAATATGCTAATATCAAAACAAAAAGTCTGCTGTGTTTGTTATTGAGGAATTTATCCTGTCTTCAAATTCCATGCAATGCGATCAAAATCTTATCATTCAACTGTATGCCTTTATGTATTTATGAATGTAGTTCGGCAATGGCTAGCATTTCACTGAACTGCTGCTTCCTATACAGCATCTGCTTCCCAGAAAACATTTACACAATATTCCAAATCTACTCATTTAATAGGATTGTTCTCATGCTGACAAACAGAAAAAAAAACCATCTGGCTCCTGCCTCTTATTCCCATCCCCCAAAACACTGCAGATGATCTATTTTATATAATCTTTAAGTCGCCCCAATCGCCTGTTGCCACATAGCATCTCTCCTAGACTTCTTCAATCAAAATAAGGCTGTTGCTCCATTGATTTTCCAAAATACTGAATGATAAAGGTCCTGTTGTCTTGAATTGGCTGTTTCATTTTTATCAGCCAAAGAGAACTTTGTGCTCTGGGAATCAGATGAAGCTTGAAATTCTGTCATTGAATGTGGTAAGATCAAGAATTTGTCAATCTATGTTGTCAATACAAGGAGCAGTAATATGGAATGTGCGACCAATTGAAATGAACACAGATGGGGGCAAAGGACTCAAAACTTCCTAGAGTTGAGTGATTAGAAAAAATATCCTAAATCCAATAAAATAATCACTCTTAATTGATTTCAAAATATACAGTTTCAAGGATACTTCAACTGTTAGTAGGTTTTATGCTCAGAGTCATGGAGGCAATAACAGGGGAGAATGCCAACACTACTGCCTCACCGCCCAATCATCGCATAATTAAGAAACTTTTGTAAGTAGTACGGTTGTTTCAATTACTAACATCATATGCCACTCAGGCTAAACTATTTGCTCTATACGTTTATGATTTGAATCTAAACAGCAAACGTATCTTTATGGCTTGCAGGTTCCGACGTGACACATTTCGTTTCTGCTTCAGGGAACCAACAATATTTTGCAAAAGTTTTCTAATTATGGGCGATGTAGACACAAAAAGTTAGACATGTCTTGCATGCTAGCCGAACAGTTCTGTCTAACCTTTTGAGTCTACATCGCCCATACAAAAGTTTCTAAAATATGCGATGATTGGGCGGTGAGGCAGTAGTGTTGAGGTTCTCCCCTGTTATTGCCTCCATGACTCTGAGCATAAAACCTACTAACAGTTGAAGTATCCTTGAAACTGTATATTTGAAATCGATTTAAGAGTGATTATTTCATTGGATTTACTAATTGAAATGAAGCAGGCTTCAGATGTGATGCAATTTAGAAAAAGCATAATAACTATCCCCCTCCTTTTCTAATGCATGGTGCGGGTTTTAGTGCCAGCAGCAGCGGTACCTGCTCCGAAGCTCACAGAATTCCTATGAGCGTCGGAGCAGTTACTGCTGCTGCCAGCGCTAAAACCCATGCTATGTGTTAGTAAAGGAGGGGATATGTTATTTGAGAGGAAATATAAATGAATTGATTTTTTTTTTCTTCACTTTTTTTCAGGCAGGCCTGTTTGTTTATTATATAAGTTTCTGTATACAGTATATAGTAAATGCTAGAAAAAGTATACCTTTTAGTATGGGGTCCTTTTTACTAAGGCACTTTAACAGATTTAGCATGCACTAATTGATTTAGTGCGCACTAATCTTTAGCACATGTTAAATTAATTAGCACGTGCTAAATCAGTTAGCATACGTTAAATCGGTTAGCGTGCCTTAGTAAAAGGAGCCCATGTTTTAATTGCATGTTGAATATTTGTTTGACATTAGTTATTATGAATGTTGTTATGCAACCCGCTGAGAACTGTGGATGTAGCAGATTATAAAATTGTTAAATAATTAAATTAAATAAACACCACAAATGTATTGCTCATAACTTTTTCTTTTGAAAATTGCAGTTAGTCAGATCTACTGTAATTGTCTTTAAACCCATTTAATCACATAAGTGTATTTAATTTTAATACTGACTGCGCTGGTTTCTGGCATTGTTTCAGTGACAATTTCATAGCATATTTGGTGTAATTCACTACCAGCAGTTGAATTTAGTGTCCCCTGAGGAAGGCATATGCATATGCTGAAACCTGGATCCTTGTTGGGACAAACAATTAAAGAATAAAGATACTGTTGGTTGAAAGGACATCTCTCTTGCCTTTTGTGTTTCACAAGTTTATTTATAGCTTGATATACCGACCATCATTCACAAGTATCTGGTTGGTTTACAATAATAATAATTAAAATAGCTTAAAAAAAAAAATAAATTGAAATAAAAATAGGGGGGATTGAGGCCAGGACAAGGACAAAATTAAGGCAGGTTGGAGATGAGAAGGACAGGGAGGGAGATTTTAATTACATTGTGTAAATAAAAATAAAAGGAAGGGAAGAGGGAAAGGATAAAACAAGAGGGGGAGGGGGAGGGGGAAGGTGGTTCTGGCGACTAGTAGTGCTATAGAAATAAGTAGTAGTAGTATAGAGGTCACTGAGATAGGATGCAAAATCCCTGCTTTACACCTTTCTCTGCTCCATAGCAAGGTGAGGTTTTCTCTGTTAGTCTGTTTAATAAATCCATCCAAACATCACATCCTTATCAGCTGGCTCATATGGTTATCCATTTAAATTTAACTACTCCATTAAGAATCTACAGATTTTTCACAGCGTCCACAACTTAACTAACTGATATTTTTTCATTATAATGAAGCATTTTAAAATCTTGCTATTCTATTGCATCATAATTCTAAAGAACTTCCAATTGCTGACACATCCTGTCTTCCTTTACTGCTGTTCATGTATAAATGACTCAATTGCAAAGCAAATAGCTTCCACAAAAAAAATATACAAGTTACCTATACTATGGCCCTCTTTTACTAAGGTTCGCTAATGGATTAGCGCATGTTAATCAATTTATCGTGCACTAAACGCTAATGAGTGCATGCTAGTCTATGGTTGTGTTAGTGTTTAGCGCATGCTAATTCGATTAGCACGTGCTAATTGGTTAGCGCACATTATTAAAAGAGGGATTATGTTTTCATTGATGGATATTTGGATGAAAAATCTACCACTGTTTCCGCTGAAGTAGACTTTTCACACAATGATCTCCACCCAAGGAATTCTGGAGCATGATCAATTATACTTCACCACAGTTAACTGAATCTATGTTGCTGAGCAATACAGTGTGAAACCAGTGAAGCCACTATAGTACAATGTTTAAAACTAGAGTAATGCTCAGTAATCCTCGTTCTGAAAGTTTCATGCCCAACATTTGTCATCTTGCTTGGATACTGTATGATATATACCACAAAAATGATTAGTACAATGTTTTAAAAGAAATTTATCTAGAGCATAAGAATTGCCACTGCTTGGTCAGACCAGTGGTCCATCGTGCCCAGCAGTCCGCTCATGCGGTGGCCCCCAGGTCAAAGACCAGTGCCCTATCCGAGACCAGCCCTACCTGCGTTCGTTCTGGTTCAGCAGGAACTCATTCAAGCTTGTCTTGAATCCCTGGAGGGGTTTTTTTTCCTTATAACAGACTCCGGAAGAGCATTCCAGTTCTCTACTACTGTCTGGGTGAAGAAGAACTTCCTTACGTTTGTACGAAATCTATCCCCTTTTAACTTTAGAGAGTGCCTTCTCGTTTTCTCTACCTTGGAGAGGGTAAACAATCTGTCTTTAACTACTAAGTCTATTCCCTTCATTATCTTGAATGTTTTGATCATGTGCCCTCTGTCTCCTCTTTTCAAGGGAGAATAGGCCCAACTTCTCTAATCTCTCACTGTATGGCAACTCTTCCAACCCCTTAACCATTTTAGTCGCTCTTCTCTGGACCCTTTCAAGTAGTACTGTGTCCTTCTTCATGTACGGTGACCAGTGCTGGGCGCAGTATTCCAGGTGAGGGCGTACCATGGCCCGGTACAGCGGCATTATAGCCCTTTTTGCCACCGCTGCGCACTGCACAGACGGCTTCATCGACTTGTCAACCAGTACTCCCAAGTTTCTTTCCTGGGGGGTCTCTCCAAGTACTGCCCCGGACATCTTGTATTTGTGTATGGGATTTTTGTTACTGAGGTGCATTACCTTACACTTATCCACGTTGAACCTCATTTACCATGTCGTTGCCCATTTCTCAAGCGTTGCGGATCTTCACAATCCCCCTGCATCTTCACTACTCTGAATAACTTTATCATCCACAAATTTGATCAACTCACTCGTTGTACCCATTTCCAGATCGTTTATGAATATGTTGAAGAGCACGGGTCCAAGCATCGAGCCCTGCGGCACCCCACTGGTGATGTTCTTCCAGTCCGAGTATTGTTCATTTACTCCCACTCTGTTTCCTATCCACTAGACAGTTTTTAATCCATGTATTTCACCCTCTATTCCATGGCTCTCAATTTTCCAAAGTAGTTGTACATGCGGAACCTTGTCGAATGTCTTCTGAAAATACAGATATACAATGTCGATTGGGTCACCCTTGTCTATCTGCCTGTTTACTCCCTCAAAGAAGTACAGAAAGTTCATCAAGCAAAATAGTCCTTTACTGAAGCCGTACTGACTGGTCCTCATTAGCTTGTGTCCGTCAAGGTGATCAAGGATGCGGTCTTTTATCAGCGCCTCTACCATCTTTGTTGGAAGGATTAAAAATATGTGATTAGTTCTTCTCAGTAGCCCCAAACAGTGTTTACATTTTAAATGCCCAATAGCCCTGAACCATTATGGAATCAAAAAGGAAAAAACATCCAAAAAATGTCATAAAGTGACACTTGGACATTTGCCAAAACACCCAAATCACCCTTTTCAAAACCTACTTTCTAGACAGTTTTCTATGCTGTTTCTCCGCAGTGTGTCTATATTTCATGGGGCATGTTGGAGGCATGTTTTGGCTGGCATTAGGGTAGACATAGAACTTGGGGTGTTTTGCAGCGATAATCAAACATTTTACAAAACATCCAGGGCATCATTTAAATGTTTGTGGATAAATTGGTTTTTTAAAAACATAAGTGCCAAAAAGGTGCCCAAACTGACTAGATGACCACTGGAGGCTTCTCCACATCCCCCATGTGGTCACTAACCCCCTCCCACCCAAAAAAAGTGAAAGAAACAGCGCATATCTTTTTCTATGACAGTTGCAGATATTATGGCTAGTCCTAGTACAGCAGCAAACGGGTGTCTGAAGGAGCCTGGTAGTCAGTGCAGTGAACTCAAAAGAAACTTATGAAAGTTATGGTACCCACCAAAACCCTTCTGTACTGACATAAAGGTGACACTTGCAGGCATAAGGGCTTTTGGGGTGGTAGGCAGAGGTGTACAGTAAATTTTGGATGAGTTTTGGAGAGCTTCCATTACAATGTAAGGGGGTTATAGTGAGATGTACTTCAAGCCATTCTTTCGATATATTAAGGGGAAATGACCTGCAAAGGAAGCGATGGGACTGTTGAATGACTATGGTATAAAGGGAGTGCTAAAGGAGGACAAAGCAATCGCCGACGAACTGAACACATTTTTTGCATTTGTATTTACTGAAAAGGATATACACAGCATATTGGAACTATATGCTGGAAACAAAGACGGGAAACTGACAGGGTTGATGGTCAGTCTAGAAGAGGTATGCAGGCAGATTGATAGGCTTAAGAGCGATAAATCCCCAGGACCGGATGACATTCATCCGAGGGTCATCAAGGAACTGAAAGGGAATATAGCTGAACTGCTTCAACTAATAGCCAATCTGTCGATCAAATTGGGAAAGATTCCGGAAGGTGGCGAATGTTACACTGATCTTCAAAAAAGGTTTGAGGGGAGATCCGGGAAGCTACAGACCAGTGAATCTGACATTGGTACTGGGACAGATGGTAGAGGTGCTGATGAAGGACCGCATCATTGATCATCTTGACTGACATGGTCTGATGAGGACCAGCCAGCATGGTTTCAGCAAAGGCAGATCTTGTTTGACAAACTTGCTGCATTTCTTTGAGGGAGTAAACAGGCAGATAGACAAGGACGACCCGGTCGACATTGTATATCTGGATTTTCAGAAGGCATTCAACAAAGTTCCACATGAACGACTACTTCGGAAAATTGCGAGCCATGGAATCGAGGGTGAAATACTCACGTGGATTAAAAACTGGCTGAGCATAGGAAACAGAGAGTGGGGGTAAATGGACAATACTCGGACTAGAAAAGTATAATGAGTGGAGTGCCGCAGTGCTCGGTGCTTGGAAACATGCTCTTCAACATCTTTATAAACGATCTAGACATTGGTACAACGAGTGAGGTGATTAAATTTGCGGATGATACAAAGTTATTCAGAGCAGTGAAGACACAGGAGGATTGCGAAGATCTAAAACGTGACATAATCAAGCTCGTGAAATGGGTGACATGACAAATGAGGTTCAACGTGGATAAGTGTAAAGTAATGCATGTCAGTAACAAAAATCTCATGCACGAATACAGGATGTCCGGGGTGGTACTTGGAGAGACCTCCCAGGAAAGTGACTTGGGAGTTCTGATCAACAAGTCGATGAAGCCATTCGCGCAATGCGTGGTGGCGGCAAAAAGGGTGAACAGAATGCTAGGAATGATTAAGAAGGGGATCACAAACAAATCAGAGAAGGTTATCATGCCGCTGTACCAGGCCATGGTGCACCCTCTCCTGGAGTACTGCGTCCAGCACTGGTCACCATACACGAAGAAGGACACGGTACTACTCGAAAGGGTCTAGAGAAGAGTGACTAAAATGATTAAGGGGCTGGAGGAGTTGCCGTACAGTGAGAGATTGAAGAAACTGGGCCTCTTCTCCCTTGGAAAGAGGAGACTGAGAGGGGACATGATTGAAACATTTAAAATACTGAAGGGAATAGACTTAGCAGATAAAGATAGATTTGTTCACCCTCTCCAAGGTAGGGAGAACGAGAGGACATTCTCTAAAGTTGAAAGGGGATAGATTCCATATAAACGTAAGGAAGTTCTTCTTCACGCAGAGAGTGGTAGAAAACTGGAACACTCTTCCAGAGTCTATTATAGGGGAAAACACCCTCCAGGGATTCAAGACAATGTTGGACAAGTTCCTGCTAAACTGGAACGTATGCAAGTGAGGCTGGACTCATTTAGAGCACTGGTCTTTGACCTGGGGGCCACCGCGTGAGCGTACTGCTGGGCATGATGGACCACTGGTTTGACCCAGCAGCAGCAATTCTTATGTTACCTGGGACCCTTGTTGTGAATTTCATTGTAGTGCCCCCTAGTTGCCCCACTGCTGTGCTAGCATATCTGTGTGGCCAGTCCACTGTAAATGCTGACCCTTCCTACATTCCAATGGCTTGTTTTGTGTGTTTTTCATTTGAACATTTTATTTTACTAGAATAGCCAAGACTCATAGACACATTAAGGGCAAACATGTCTACAAAGGTCATAAAAACAAAAAAAATAGACATTTTGCGGTTTCAAAAATAACCATTTTGTCTTCGTGATTTTTGGATGCACTTCTCAAAATGTCCAAAGTCAGACTTAGAAGATATCATATCGGAAATACCCCTCCACATATCACAAAGACATTATACAGGAAGAAGAATCTTTATGAAACAATACAAGTATTGAAATGACAATTAACAGTACATCTGCAAGCCCAATAAAAACTGTAACATATCTTGGTGAGCTTCATTTTGGTAATGGTGTGCATAGATCAAGCCACTGAAAAAATTCCCCCCCTCCCCCCTTTGTTGTTTTTTTTTTTACAAAACCAGAAAAGCAGTTTTTAGCAATCACTGGTGCACTGAATGTTCTGCTCTGCTCCTACCGCTCATAGGAACTCTATGAGCAGCACAGAGCATTCAGCACACCATCCTGTGTTAAAAACCGCTTTCACGGGTGGGTAGGGGGGTTATGAAGAACATTAGCAATATATCTGAAATATTATGATCAACTTCAATATACTTTGGCATACGTATGAGGTTCATTTTTATCATGGTATAAGCAAAGTTAACCCAATTGGAGACATTACTCATAGAAACAAGCTTTCTAATTAAATTCTTTTATTGCCCCACTCCCTCAAGGGTAAAAGTACCCACAAAGGCACCTCTACGATTAACATAGCTTTTAGTTATTCAGGACCTTACTTATGGAATTCTTTTCCTCCTAATATCCATGACTTTTCAAGCTATTCCTGTTTTCACAAGCTTTAAAAAACTTAAAGTTTTGACTGCATGGCACGGCAGAGGGAAACCCCCAGAGCAGGCCTTTAGGAATTGCTGCCAGCAAAGTAACATTTAAAGCGCCACAGCAGGGGTTGAGAGAGGGAAAAGGAGAACACAAAAACAGATACCAAAACTTCAGCAAGGGGGGATGATGTTTTAAGATATTAATATATTAAAATTTATTAACATAAGTTAAAAGTTTAACATGTTAAGCTTGTTAAAAACATATTAAAAATGCAGCCCTACTTTGTACTGTTTATTCATTGTGTTCTCTACTACTAGGCTGGCTGCTATAATAAGGATGTGTCAAAAATCTGCTTTAGAATTTGAACACACGATTATTTTTTACTTCTACATTAATATTTTACTTTCTTTCAAATGTGATAAATTAATAATATCTGGCATTTTGAACTGAGTGCCGCAAGCATATTCCTTTAGCATCTGATGAAAGATTATACATGGGAACTCAAGACAAAGAATTGCTAGCTCTCGGAGACCAAGCCGGATCCTGTAGCGAAGACCTACCCTCAAGGAAATATAATATCCTCTCACACCAAGGATATGTTCCAGAGGCACATGCACAGGAGGGTAGGGGTTAGGACTATCTTAAGTGGCAATTCATTAATTAGAAATAGAGACCTCAGTAGCTGTTGGACATAAGGATTTTTTGGTAGGAGGGCAGCATACCTCATGCATCACCTAGATAGATTTTGGATAGCGTTGAGGTAGAGTTGGCTGTCATAATATATACAGATACCACTGACACAGGAAGATGCAGGAAAGACATTCTGAAAGCCATAATTAGGTAGCATTCTTAGAAACACACCCCTTCCTTGCACAGGACACAAGAGGCAGGCAGAACTCCAGAGTCTCAGTATGTGGATACGAAAATGATATAAAGAAGATGATTTTAGGTTTGTTAGGAACTGGATAGCAATTTGAGGAGGTGGGTCCTTCTAAAAGACACAGAGCAGTTTTTAAATTAGATTGTGTGGGAAAACTGACAGATGATTGGAAGTCCATGCTCTGTAATGAGGTATCTTTGAGGGATATTAGCAAAATTGGGAAGTTAAGGCAAAAATAGCTACCTACTGGGCAGCTAATCTCGGGGTCTGTAATATATTTCTTCCACATTGGGCAAACCCACCCTGCATGCTCTATAGGTATCTAATGTTGTTCCTTGTCTTCAGTTGCCCAATAATAGTCTACCCATCTATGAGTTAGTATACGAGGGGGTGCTGAAAAGTTCTCAGCTCAACCAACTTCCTAAATTCTGATCATAATTTGCCACTGTAGCTGTAAAGCATGCTATTTTATTTTTCGAAGTGCCAATTTGCGGAATTGTAATGCTATGTTTTGACATTGTTTCAGATCATTGATTGAACTATGTCAAACAAAAGTTTGGAATTTTCAAGTGTGGGACTCCAAACCATCATGAAGTTTCTATTTCTGCAGAAGAAAACTCCAAATAAATCAATGAATGTATTATGCAAACACTTAGTGAGTGAAAAATGCCCATCCTATTCCACAGTGAAGAAGTGGTATACAAACTTTCAGCATGGAGATTTCAAGACCAAAGATGCAGCAAGGTTTGGGGTGGGGGGAGGTCTCAAACGGTATCAGCTCCTGAAATTGTTGACCATGTACATGACCTGATTTTGACAGAATGACGCATCTCAGCTAAAACAATTGCTGATACACTACAGATATCCAGGGAACATGGGTGTATAAACCATAAGCAGCTGGGTGTAAAGAAGCTGTCGGCCAAGTAGATGCCCAAATGTTTGAATTCTGATTAGAAACAATATCAAGTGGACACTTTCAAGTTGATTTTGCAGCATTTTTATTGAGCTGGTGCCAACTTTTTGGAATGACTAGTTACTGTTGATGAAATGTGATTACACCACTAAGATCCTAAGACAAAACAGCATTCCATGCAATGGTGGCACTTAGGTTCACCAAGGCCAAGGAAATTCAAGACCTAAAAGTCAACAGGAAAGGTCATGGTCATGTTTTGGGATCAGAAAGATGTTGTAATAACTGACTATCTTTCAAGGGGCCAAACATTTAATGCAGAATATTACTGTAATGTACTTTGCCAATTAAAGGAGGCATTGAAACAAAAAAGGAGAGGAAAGCTACGGAAAGGAGTTCTCTTTTTGCAAGACAATGCACCTGCTCACAAGGCTGGCAAAATGATGGATATTTTGATATAGTTGGGGTTTCAGTGCATACACCATCCACCCTACTCGCCAGATCTTGCTTCATCTGTTTTCTGTTTCCAAACCTTTAAAAGAGTTTGAAAGGGCAACAATTTTTGAGTGATTTGGAGGTGATTGCAGCAGTGGAGCAGTATTTCAGTGACCAGACATCAGAGTATTGTTTGGAAGGGTTACAGAAACTTCAGATACAGTGTGTCAAGTGTGCTGAACTTAGGGGTCAATATGTGAAATACTTGTCAGTTTCATGGCTCCATGACATTTCCTTCTTGGTTGGGCTGAGAACTTTTTGGCACCCCCTTACAAGGATGTATAGATATTGTATAGGTCTGTCCTTTTTATAAGAACATAAGAATTACCATACAGGGACAAACCAAAAGTCCATGAAGCTCAGTATCCTGTTTCCAACAGTGGCCAATCCAGGTCCTAATACCTAGTTAGGTCCCAAGATTTTATGCTGCTTATCCTAGGAATAAGCAGTTGATCTCCCCAAGCCATCTCAATAATGGCCTATGGACTTCTTTTTCAGGAAATTATCCAAACATAAGAACATAAGAACTGCCATCTCCGGATCAGACCCATGGTCCATCGAGTCCGGCGATCCGCACACGCGGAGGCCCAGTCAGGTATACACCTGATGTAGTTTTAGTCACCCATATCCCTCTATGCCTTTCGTAAGGAGATGTGCATCTAATTTGCCTTTGAATCCCAGCACAGTGGATTCCTTAATAACCTCCTTTGGGAGAGCATTCCAGGCGTCCACCACTCGCTGCGTAAAGCAGAACTTCCTGACATTTGTCCTGGACTTGTCCCCCCTTAGCTTCAAACCATGTCCTCTTGTCCGTGTCGCATTGGACAATGTAAATAATTTATTTTCCTGCTCTATTTTATCGATGCCTTTCAGCATTTTGAACGTCTCGATCATGTCCCCTCGCAGCCTCCTCTTCTCAAGGGAGAACAGTCCCAGTTTCTTGAGTCGTTCCTCATATTCCAAGTTCTCCATACCTCTTATTAGCTTCGTTGCTCGTCTCTGCACCCTCTCCAGCAGTTTTATATCATTCTTTAGGTTGGGAGACCAATGTTGGACACAGTATTCCAAGTGTGGTCTGACCATTGCTCTATAAAGCGGCATTATGACTTTCTCCGATCTACTCGTGATTCCTTTCTTTATCATGCCTAACATTCTGTTTGCTTTCTTTGCCGCTGCCGCGCATTGTGCCGATGGCTTCAGGGTCCTATCTATCAGTACACCCAGGTCCTTTTCTTGTTCGCTCTTACCCAGAGTTGCGCCTGACATTCTATACTCGTGTTCCTTATTCTTACTACCTAAATGCATTACTTTGCATTTCTCCACGTTGAACTTCATCTGCCATTGCTCTGCCCATTTCTCTAACTGATACAAGTTGCTCTGGAGTTCCTCGCTATCCTCCTGCGATCTGATTGCCCGGCATAGCTTTGTGTCGTCTGCAAACTTAATGATCTCACTGGATACTCCTTCTTCCAGGTCATTGATGTAAATATTAAATAGGATCGGCCCAAGAACCGAGCCCTGGGGCACACCACTAGTCACTTTCTCCCAGTCTGAGAACTTCCCATTTATGCCCACTCTCTGCTTTCTGTTTTCCAGCCATTTGCTTATCCACCTGTGTATATCTCCCTCTATTCCATGGCTTTGTAGTTTCCTGAGAAGTCTTTCATGTGGAACTTTGTCGAACGCCTTCTGGAAGTCCAAATATATTATGTCCACTGGCATTCCACTATCAATTTGCTTGTTCACGGTCTCAAAAAATTGAAGTAAATTCGTTAAACATGATTTCCCTTTCCTGAACCCATGTTGACTGGGTTTCATCAAGTCGTGTGTATCTAGGTGCCGGACTATGCTATCCTTGATCAGTGCTTCAACCATTTTTCCAGGTACAGACGTAAGGCTCACAGGTCTGTAGTTGCCCGGTTCCCCTCTCGATCCTTTTTTGAAAATTGGCGTGACGTTCGCTATCTTCCAGTCTTCTGGTATCTGTCCAGTCCTGATTGTCAGATTGGCAAGTTTTTGCAATAGCTCTCTGATTTCAACCTTCAATTCCTTTAAAACTCTCGGGTGAATTCCATCCGGTCCAGGGGATTTGTCACTTTTAAGTTTGTCGATCTGGTAGTATATCTGGTCCAACTCCACTTCAACTGTGGTGAGGCTGTCTTCTATTACTCCACTAAACACTTTCACTGCTTCTGGTATTTTTGCGGTATCCTCCTCCGTAAAGACGGACGCAAAGAAGGAATTTAGTTTGTCTGCAATTTGTTTATCTTCTTTGATGTACCCTTTTCTTCCCTGGTCGTCCAGGGGTCCCACTGCCTCTTTTGTGGGTTTTTTCCCTTTCACGTATCTAAAGAAGGGTTTGAAGTTTTTGGCCTCTTGCGCTATTTTTTCCTCATAGTCCTTTTTGGCATCCCTCACCGCCTTGTGACATTTCTTCTGATCATCTTTATGTTTTTTCCATGCTTCGGTTGTTTTCATGTGTTTCCATTTTTTTGAAAGAGTCCTTCTTTTCTTTTATGGCTTCCCTCACCTGTCTGGTAAGCCATGCTGGTTCTCCCTTACCTTTTGTTCTCCCCTCTTTGGAGATCCTCAGAATGTGGAGATTTTGTGCTTCTGTGATAGTATTTTTCAGTAGGGACCATGCCTGGTCTACCGTTTTAAGTTTATCCACTTTTTTCTTGAGTCGTTTTTTCACCATGGCTCTCATGTGATCGTATTTGCCCTTTTTAAAGTTTAAGGTTTTGGTTAAGGTTTTGGCATGTTTTCTATTCCCGATGTCAAGCTTAAAGCTGATCACATTGTGATCGCTCGTCCCCAGCGGTACCGTAACTTCTACTTCTTTTGTCGGACCCGTGAGGCCATTTAGTACCAAGTCCAGGGTGGCGTTGCCTCTTGTCGGCTCTTTTACCATTTGTTCCAGGAAGCAATCCCCTAGCGCCTCCAGGAACTTGGCCTCCTTGCCGCAGTTGGAGGTTCCTAGTTTCCAGTCTATCCTCGGGAAATTGAAGTCTCCCAATATTATTACATTGCCCGTCTTGCATTCTTGTTTGATTTCCTCTATCATTTCTGAGTCAGTTTCCTCCGCCTGTCCTGGGGGACGATAGTAAAGGCCAATTTTTGTGTCTGCGCTGTTTTGGCCAAGAATCTTGATCCAGAGGGACTCTAGCTTCTCTTTCATTTCCGTCGTAGCCACTTCAACATATTCTACTCCTTCCTGAACCTTTTTTAAACCCTACTAAGCTAACTGATTTCACTACATTCTCCGGCAATGAATTCCAGAGTTAAATTACACATTGTATAAAGTAATATTTTCTCTGGTTTGTTTTAAATCTCCTACTTAGTAGCTTTATCACCTGCCCAAGTGTTTTTGGGTTTTTTTTAATGACAGTTTTTTGTATATGATGTATAGAATTTCCCCCTTCATGCTTATACATTAAACATCACCACCCCTCATTTCTTTCCGGCAGCCTGGCATCAGCTTTATTTCTGTGCTGGGATCTTCTTCAGCTAGCAAGAGGACCTGAGTGATTAGTGCTTCTTAATTCATGTTGCTTCTTTCACTGCTGGCCTCCTCCTGAAATCAAAATTGTAGGAGTGCTATAGTTTCATACATCCTCCAAGCCAATAGTGGAAGAGAGAACTTTTCATTAAACCCCCAATTCTATAAAGTCTACCTAAAGTTAGGCACCTACATTGGCACTAACGCAAGCACCTAACAATTGATTAATAGGTTTACTTGGTGCTAATAATTGGCACTTACCTCATAATTGGTGTTAACTGGATTTAATTGAAAGTTAAGCACCTAATTTTAAAATGTGATTCTATAAAAGATAGATGCCTAATCTAAAGCATGTAGTTAAACATGGGGGTGGTTAAGGGTGGCTTGTGTATGTGTTTTTGAGATGGGCACCTGTTTTTGACTTAGGTGCCATTGTGCTGCTAATCTAAGTGCCTAACTATAGGACAAGAAAACCCTGGCATAAATATGGTGCCCTAAAATTTAGAAATAGACAAAAAAAAACCTCATTTGTTGAAGGATCCCCACAGCATTAAATCTTAATCAAGGAACATATTTGTACCAAAATATAAATTTATATTTTTTAAAATCTCAAAGAGAATTTCAGTAGAAGGAACTTACCGTGAGGAACCTTGTAGTCACACCTTTGAGTGGAAATCATTAAAATGGGTCCACAGCTACATCATATTTTCTCTTTGAGTTTTTTAAATTTTTATATTATTAAAGCATAATTTTCTCAAGGAGACTTCCTTTAATCAAAGCATCAAAATAATAATAATGATAATAATAGCAGTTTATATATCGCAGGACTGTGAAGTTCTATGCAGTTTACAATGGTTAAAAGATGTTACAAATTAATTAGAATTAACAAGGTTAGAAGCTAGTTATTAACAGCGCTAGAGATCAGTTATTGTGGAATAGGATTGTACAGGTTAGTTGCCTAAATACTTCAGGAACAGGTATGTTTTTAGGTGTTTCCCAAATTCCCCATAAGTAGTTTGCGTGAGCAATTGTTCCAGATCTTTGCCCCATAATGCTGCTTGATGTGAGAGAAGATGTTGATGGTGTTTTTTAAATTTACATCCTTTAATTGGTGGGGAAACAAAATTTGAGTGTGAGATTCTCTTATGTCTGTTGTTTGAAAAAGAGAAGAGGTCAGTTATATGTTTAGGAGCTAAACCGAATAGTGCCTTAAAGAGAAATAACCTGTTCACTTTTGACTCTAGTTGGCATAAGCAAAACTTTTTTATATATAGGAGTCACTTAGCTGTTTTTTTTTCTTTTGGCATGGCAGGAAGGTAGACACTGATTCCACTATCGTAAAGCTTCTATCAAGAATTTTTCATGTGTTCAATAAAGAACTTTAGTGTTGAGTGTCGAATGTGAAAGTAACAGCTTATTTGAATGTTTTTTTTTAAAGAGGGTTGTCTAATCTAGTCTAATCTTTGGTTTATATACCGGGTCATCTCGTAATAGAGCTCAACTCGGTTCACAAATAATTAAGATTAGATACCATATAAAATGTGAACGTGAGAGAAAGATGTTAAAATGCTATTAATTTGTCAATTCAGAAGGTAAGTCATTAAGATATTGTGTAAACAATAAGGTTTTTAGAGCTTTACGGAATTGTTGTAGATGGTCTATCAATCTAACTGAGTCAGGAAACCTATGCTAAGTTTCTACTAGTTTGAACACAAGAGATTGATTAAGCTTCCTGACAGATTTAATTCCCTTAAGAGAAGGGAATGGTAGGTTATGTTTCTGTAAAGTTCTCGAGTGTCAAGATCTAGAAGTATTCCAATGTAAGGGAACAAAAGGGTCAAAATTTGTTGTCGTTCGATTTTGTATTACCGTAGTAGAAAAAAAAACATGATGACATCATCAAAATTAACTTTTTAGGACACCTAGTGATGCTTAAGGCCACTTGGGTGGTCATAAGCATGATTCTATACAATGCACCTACTTATAGAATCATGCTTAGCGTCACAGTAGTCTGTGCCAAATTTTTAGATGACATATAGATTTGGGGCCTAATTCTCTGCCTGCTATTAGGGAAAATGCTAGGGCAGAAGACAGAGAGAGAGTGAGAGAGAAAAAGAGAGCTTTGCATCAACTATGATCCATCCTCACCTTCTGTCTTCACAGCAAATCATTTATGGCACAGCTGAAGTTCCCCCCCCCCCAGCCCATCAGTTAGAAATGTGTGATATACTGTAGAATGATGATTTAGTCACACCATTCTTATGCGTTTTTATTAAGAAATTTCATTACTGTGATTGTATGAACTTCTCATACAATTTACACAAACTTCATTTAACTCCTTTTTGCTCCAATGAACCCCCCACGGCAGGATTTAGCTGAACAATTATCCAGAATTTGAACTGCTTGCCGGGGTTCCCATGGCTCTATCACGTGCCTTAATGAGAAGACATTCTTTCCCATTAGTGCTCCTTTCTGGAAATTATCTTTACCTCTGGGACTTATAGTTCAGAATTTAATAGGGAAAGAAGTACTAGGAAATTCTGACTTTTAAAGAAATTGCTACAATAGCAACAGGACTGGAAATATAGAGAGAACTGCATTTTGGGGGGGGGAACACAAAGAAGTTGTCTGTAAAATAATACAATTGAACAGGCACATAAATCTTTTTTTTTTCCTATGAGAACCAGAGTCTTTGAAGGAGATAGCATCTCTTTTGGGACTAGAGCAAGAAGGATCTAGATCTGATGTTATCCATAAGCTTCTTAAGCCATACAAGTTGATTCTTCATATGTGGTCTGGGAAGTTCATGCACAGCATTTTTAGTTCATGATTAAGCTACTCCAGTGAAAGGTATTGCAAAGCATAGGTAATCAATTATTCTCCAGCTACTGGATCAAAAGAGAATTTACAACAAACAATGATTTTTGTTAAAATAATACGTATTTTAAAGATTTCATGTTGCAACAGAAAATTGATAACCATGTTGCAGAGCAAATATTGGGAGCGCCATAGCTTATCACTTTGAATTTCATGTGCGTATCCTAACCTAGCTGTGGTACTTAGTATATTTCATTGAAAAAAAAGACCCTGACCCTTCAGAGTTTGAGCGTCTCTAATATTGCAGAATTGCAGAGCCCTGATGATTTCTATCATGAAACATTGGCCATCATCGGCACAGTATCGCGGGGAGAGTATCCCGCTACGATTACAGTCTACACTGAGATAGAGATAACGGAGAACCAAAGCAGCATCCAGCAGAGCATTTAAAAGATAAGATATATTTATTTTTTTTATTTTGTTACAAGCTGGTATTCACTGCTTTATTTAGCAGCCAGTATTAGTGAACTTTACTGTGCTTAAGAGTAGGGGTTTTTCAGCCAATGATAGAAGCATGAGGGGGAGCCATTGAGAAGGCAAAGCTCCCCTTCATAGCTCCGGTGCAAAAGTTTTGTCCTGTGACTTCTGAGGCTTTTCCCTTTTCCCCCCTTTATTCTACAGTTAGTGTTCACTTTTTGAAGCTTCTAGCAGTAGAGGTTGGGTCGTAAGTGGCATAATATTAGGAACTCGCACTCTGCATTCAAACAATTCAAAATTTGAACAAAATACACTAACACATCCTTATTATGGCATAAATTTGGCCGCAGCTTTATTCATTTTCAAATTGCATAACAGTGAATTTAACTTATTTCATATCCCTCTTCCTAGGCGGCCTTTCCTTTCTTTCCCAACAGCTAGTCGGTCCCGACCTAGCTGCTTCTCCCCAACATCCCCACATTAGATTACATTCCAAGTATCCCATCTGCAAGACCTGCGGTGTCGCCCGGCCTCACCTGTCTGTGGCGGTACCGCACACAGCATACAACATTTATCATATCTTGAACTTATTTCCCCACAATCCCTGGCCGCCTGGAAGGAACTCCATTTCATTTTCCGCAAGCTGCGACTACCTACCCTCCCCCCACCCCCATGTTTGCCCCCCACCAGAATTAAAACCAACCATGAAACCACCTACCCATCTAAACATCACAAAGAAATTATACACTCCCCAACTCTGTCAAATTCCCCTCACCCACAAAGGGAAGGGAGGGAGGGGATTGCCTCCTACCCTCAACTCCTAATTTCCCACACACCTTCCTGCCTACCCTCCTCACACCCCACCTCCCACACAAAATCTTCAACAATTCTCCCGCCGAAAGCCACCACACACAATTCTTCCTTCTCAACCAATCACCACTCACCTACACTTATCACTAGCCCAAACCTATAAATTTCAAACCAATCAAAATCTTCAAATTCCCCATTAATTCTTGTTACCTCTTATGTACCTCACTCCTACCCCCCCCCCCCTTTTAACTTTAACCTGAACTCATGCAGGGCTCGTCCCATATTATGCGCCCTTTAATTAATTCAAAGGGCTTTCTTAATATTAGGAACTCGCACTCTGCATTCAAACAATTCAAAATTTGAACAAAATACACTAACACATCCTTATTATGGCATAAATTTGGCCGCAGCTTTATTCATTTTCAAATTGCATAACAGTGAATTTAACTTATTTCATATCCCTCTTCCTAGGCGGCCTTTCCTTTCTTTCCCAACAGCTAGTCGGTCCCGACCTAGCTGCTTCTCCCCAACATCCCCACATTAGATTACATTCCAAGTATCCCATCTGCAAGACCTGCGGTGTCGCCCGGCCTCACCTGTCTGTGGCGGTACCGCCCACAGCATACAACATTTATCATATCTTGAACTTATTTCCCCACAATCCCTGGCCGCCTGGAAGGAACTCCATTTCATTTTCCGCAAGCTGCGACTACCTACCCTCCCCCCACCCCCATGTTTGCCCCCCACCAGAATTAAAACCAACCATGAAACCACCTACCCATCTAAACATCACAAAGAAATTATACACTCCCCAACTCTTTCAAATTCCCCTCCCCACAAAGGGAAGGGAGGGAGGGGATTGCCTCCTACCCTCAACTCCTAATTTCCCACACACCTTCCTGCCTACCCTCCTCACACCCCACCTCCCACACAAAATCTTCAACAATTCTCCCGCCGAAAGCCACCACTCACAATTCTTCCTTCTCAACCAATCACCACTCACCTACACTTATCACTAGCCCAAACCTATAAATTTCAAACCAATCAAAATCTTCAAATTCCCCATTAATTCTTGTTACCTCTTATGTACCTCACTCCTACCCCCCCCCCTTTTAACTTTAACCTGAACTCATGCAGGGCTCGTCCCATATTATGCGCCCTTTAATTAATTCAAAGGGCTTTCTTAATATTAGGAACTCGCACTCTGCATTCAAACAATTCAAAATTTGAACAAAATACACTAACACATCCTTATTATGGCATAAATTTGGCCGCAGCTTTATTCATTTTCAAATTGCATAACAGTGAATTTAACTTATTTCATATCCCTCTTCCTAGGCGGCCTTTCCTTTCTTTCCCAACAGCTAGTCGGTCCCGACCTAGCTGCTTCTCCCCAACATCCCCACATTATATTACATTCCAAGTATCCCATCTGCAAGACCTGCGGTGTCGCCCGGCCTCACCTGTCTGTGGCGGTACCGCCCACAGCATACAACATTTATCATATCTTGAACTTATTTCCCCACAATCCCTGGCCGCCTGGAAGGAACTCCATTTCATTTTCCGCCAAAGTGGAGACAGCATAAGCTTGTCACCACTCCCCCAAACTAGCTGCAGCCAAATTACACTTTAAACACAGCTTCCAACAAATCCTGCACTGTGCTAATAAAAATATCTAGACCAATATCAGATAAGTGAGCCCCATCCGGCCGGTATAAGCCAGGGCAGTCAGTGGATAACAAATCATGACTAAGGATCATACCCCCCAAACAGCCCACCCATCTAGCAACCTCCACATTCACCCTGCGCCGCAATCGCTCAATCGCACGCTCATTTCGAGCATCTTTCCATACCAAACGAGGAATAATTTTTGACCAAACTAAGCGAGTTAACGGAAAATGAGACAACAGAATAACAAAATCCTTTTGCATTTGCCTAATTAAATCCACCCCCTTAATATGACATAAATCATTCCCTCCCAAATGTACAAGTATCAAATCTGGATAAGAAAAACGTTCTGCCTCCAACAAGGTTGGCAAGAGTTGATTCCAGCGCATCCCACGCTGTCCCAGCCATTGAATGGAGATACCCAATTCAGCCAGTCCAAGATTCAACCCCCAACGAGAAGTAACTGCATGCTTCCTTGCCCAGAATATGAAAGAATGCCCACACAGCCAGACACACACCTCCACTGGCAAAGTCCGGATGCAAGCTAAATAAGATAAGGAGAGAAAACAAATTAAGTGTAACTGAGCAATATTAAGTAGTACGAACATAACCCAAATACCTATTGGACGCCCACCTCCCAATTTTCCTAATGAAATCCGGAGACCCGCCCTCCTGAGCCGCAAAAGTAGCTGCCCCAATTCGAAAAGAATGAGTGCCAAATAGCGTAGGGTTTAAACCCACACAACCCAGCACTCGTTTAAAAACTGCAGTAAATTGAAACCTAGTTAATGGTGACCCATCCGCATGCACCAACCAAAACAGGCCCTGTTGAGGCCGAATTGAAGCATACCGATGAGCCAAAGATACCGGACACTCCGAAAATTGCACCACTGCATGCAATCGAAACCAACATCCTTTCCCCATAGGATCTGTCTTGGAACGCCGGATACAACCACGCAACTCTAAGGAAGATAAAACCACATCTCTAAACAACAACCCCGTCCTACCATCCGAATTCTTGGACGAAGCCACCAATTCACTTATACGCAAAGCCCCAAAAAAAGCAACTGAAAAGGCTAGTCGAAAAAGAACCACTTCAAAAGGAGACACACAAATCAGAGGAAGTGACTCCCCCATACTCACTAAGTGGTCCGTCAAAATAGGCAACCTTACCAAAGCCGGACTAAAGGAAGCCTTCCCACGAACAAAACCCACTCGAAGCTTACGAACTAAAAAGGAGGAAGTAGGATCCTGCCAACCTTGAATCTTACAAACAAAAGCAACCCCTGCCAATACTTGATTCACAACCCCCACCGACCATCCAACAGAATGCGCAAATAAAATAAAATCAATGATAGAACGCTCATCAATTTGCAAACAATCAGCTCCTTGAACAGATTGTAAAAATTTTAGAAAACGACGCCATCCAGCACTGTAAACTTTCCACGTGTTAGGTGCCAACGAATTCTTCAACAGAGTCTGGAAGCTTCTAGGAAGTGCTGCCACAAAGATGCTGGCATCAGTGTCGGGCCACCTTCCGCTCCAGGAGCCAATGCATGAAAACGGGTCCACTGAAAGCGAGAAAGAGAATCAGCAATTGCATTAGTATGACCAGGAACATGACGCGCCCTCAATGTCAAATTCAAGCATAAACACTCCAGCACTATCAAGCGCAACAAACCCAGTAACAATTTGCAATGCACTCTCTGTCTATTTACCGCTTCCACCACTGCCACATTGTCTGAACTTAATAAAACCCGTCTATTCTCTAACCTACAACCAAATAATTTCAGTGTCACCCAAACTGGAAACAACTCTAAAAATGCTATATTATCACACCATCCCCTGGCCCGCCAGCCATCAGGCCAAGCCTCAGCACACCAAGCTCCATGAAAATAGATTCCGAAACCACATCCACCAGAAGCATCTGTAAACAGACGCAAATCAGTATCCGATACCAATGGCTGAGGCCATACTCTCACCCCATTAAACTGAACTAAAAATGTTTTCCACATTAACAAATCCTCACGCACTACCCGCGACAATCGTATACGATAATGCTTCTTTGTAACGCCTTTAGTTAATAAAGCCAAATGACGTGCAAAAACACGACCCATAGGTATAACGCGAGAAGCAAAATTCAACCGCCCCACCAAAGACTGAATTTCAGTGAGGGTCAACTTCCTCTTCTGCAAAGCTCCGTCAATTGCAGAACGCAAAGCTTGAACTTTTTCCAATGGCAATCGAGACTCCATTCGCACAGAATCTAACTCAATGCCCAAAAAAACCAAAGTCGAGCACGGCCCTTCTGACTTACTTTCAGCCAACGGAACACCCAACCTATGCATCACACCACGGAATGTATCTAACAGCACACTACACTGATTAGACCCTACAACACCTCCAAACAAGAAATCATCCAAATAATGTACAATACAAGATGACCCAGAACATTGCTCCATTACCCAATGCAAGAAAGTAGAAAAAGCTTCAAAATATGCACAGGAAACAGAGCAACCCATAGGCATACATTTATCAAAATAATAATGATGTTCAAATTGAAAGCCTAATAAATAAAACGACGAAGGGTGAACCGGCAATAACCGAAACGCTGATTCTATATCTGCTTTAGCCATTAACGCACCAGGACCCAAACCCCTTAACATGTCTAACGCCCGATCAAAAGATGCATATTGAACCGAGCAAAAACTCGGATCAATAAAGGAATTTACACTAAACCCCAAAGGAAAGGATAAATTATGAATCAAACGGAATTTTCCTGGCTCCTTCTTTGGAATCACCCCCAAAGGTGAAAGCACCAAATTATCAAAAGGAGGAAACAGGAAAGGCCCCGCGATTCGTCCTAAATCAATTTCTTTTCCCAATTTTTCACGAACCACCATAACATGTTTCGCAACAGATGGTGAATTCACACAGGTATGCAACAGCAAGGGACCATCAAAAGGGATAATAAACCCTTCAGTAAAACCCCCCCAAAGCCTGTCAGCATCTACCTGATTAGGATATAAGGGCAACCAACAAGCAAGCTCCTGCAGATCAACGGGGGAAGGGGCCTTGTCCAGACACACCCGGGGCAGCCGCTCCAGCGGATCGCCCAACCGGTCCTTTACTCCAGGCACCTGGACATCGAATGGCAGGGTGGGAGCCCGAACATTGACTGCACACATGCCGGAATCTACACCCAGCTCTGTCACACCGACCTCCATTAAACTGGAAACAGGCCGAGCCCACCAATCCGACTCTTGCACCACCTTGCCACCCCACAGATCCCATTCCCCCAACACCAACCCCTGCTCGACCCATTCCTGCTGGACCTGAGGCTCCCCTCCCCAAAGGCATAAAGCCTCCTGAGGAGGGGACTCCTCGAAAAAACGAAGGCCGAACTGAAGTCATTTCAGTCAACCACAAGTCCACATCCCTGAAGCCCCAAGCTTCAGACTTATCACGAGCCATACCACGCCGAAAATGCTCGTCATAATTTAACCAGGCCCACCCACCATAAGTCCTGTAAGCCCGTAAAATCAGATCAGCATAACGCAGTAAGCCAGGATACAGTCCCGGCTTGGCAGACCCTAAAACACTAGCATACACATGGAAACCCAATAACCAGTTAAATATAGTTCGGGAAACTCTACTTCTCTTTTTCTTCCCTTCCTCTTTTCCTTCCTCACTTTTCTTTCTTTCAAAACCTTCTTGCTCAGATTCCAATAAAGCAAAAACATCCACATATTTCATTCTCAAAATTTTTCTCTTCCATTTCTGAGACAACTGCCCATCCAACGGTGCAATTTCACATAACGTATGTCCAGAACGAGAAAATTGAGCCATGCCACCCGACGTACCAGGCACACAAACACCACTTTCGCCCGATGCAGCCACAGGCACCACATCCGACGAAGAAGATGAGGAAGGAGAATGAGAAGAATCCCAAGAATCAGAAGATTCCCAAACATGCATAGGATCAACCACATCCAATCTCCTACTCTTACGATCCCTATCCAAATGCCTCACCACATGCTGCAAGCGATGCAAAATTTTTTTATTCCTCAACCTTTTACCTAAAGACTTCCGTGAAGCACCCACCGCACTACCCACCCCACCACTAACCACACCTTCAGACTCTCTACCCCCAGCCACCATACCCAACAACTCAGACACACATCTAGCAAACTCACCAGCCGGAGCCGTAACAGGCGTTGGTGAAGTGATTGATTGAGAGGTGCCAGGTACAGCAGCATCAGGACCTTCTTCAGCGAGCTCAGCACTCAAAGCCTCCGGACGCAAGCCACTGCCACTAGCGGACCCCACTACAGCAGCTCTCCGTGCAGGTCTCACTCCAGCTGAAACACTCAATCGTTCAGCTGCAATACGCCGGGCCACTTGTCCAACAGTGCTATCCCTGGAAACATTATTCTCCTTCCTAGTGGCCTTACCCACCCGTGCTACCTTCTGCCCCTTTCCAGGCTGTTTCTTTTTAGGCAGCACTTTTTGTTTAGGAGCCATCACTGAACCAGCCCCTTTGTCTAGCTGATACACACACAATGCTCCCAACCAGAACACCAGGAGTTAAACTACAAAATACAATTACAACAAGCTCCCCCACCAGCTCAGAGCAAACATAACTCAGAGCAAACAGAACTTACCCAACACGCTGCAGGACACCACCGCGTCCAATTCAAAACGAGCGCCACTGCCTCGCACTTTGTAGCAGTGCTAGAACCCCGCTCCACTCCAACAATGCTCCCCACCGGACCACGGCAAGTCCCGCCGCCGCTCAGGCCGTAAAGCAGGTCGCTCCTGCCGCAAAGCACCCGACAGGAAATAAAAGCCTGTCAAACGACGTGACACCGCCCACGGCAACTGCAGCCGCGAACACCGTCTACAAAAGGAAAAGGGGGACTGCCCGAACCAGCGCTAAACTCGGCGCGGCGACTACCCCTACTAACACCACCGCAGCGCTAAGGTAAGCAAGCCGCAACGACCACAAGTAATTCAATGAAATTGAATTAAATTGAATGAAATTGAATTAACTGAAAAAGATTGCCTCCTACCCTCAACTCCTAATTTCCCACACACCTTCCTGCCTACCCTCCTCACACCCCACCTCCCACACAAAATCTTCAACAATTCTCCCGCCGAAAGCCACCACACACAATTCTTCCTTCTCAACCAATCACCACTCACCTACACTTATCACTAGCCCAAACCTATAAATTTCAAACCAATCAAAATCTTCAAATTCCCCATTAATTCTTGTTACCTCTTATGTACCTCACTCCTACCCCCCCCCTTTTAACTTTAGCCTGAACTCATGCAGGGCTCGTCCCATATTATGCGCCCTTTAATTAATTCAAAGGGCTTTCTTTATACACAGCAAGTATAATACTGGAGTTAGTTGATCTTTTTGTTTAATATTATTGACTCCAGTTTCTCCACTTTGATTGGATTGCAAAAAGATTGCATGTTAAAATTGTATCTCACTCTCTTCCAGTCATAAGGAGTTAATACACTTCAGAGAAGACCTGAAGAAGTTGGCCTTGTCTTGGATTTTAATGTGCGATAGTAAGAATGGCCTGATTTACTAGATCAGTATTTGAACCCCAGGATTCTGTATAGGATGCCTAGCAATGCCTAACTTTGGAATCTGCATGCAACTTTTAAAAATTGGTTTAATTGGTGTGGTAATTGACTGCGCCAGTTCTCAGCCAATAAAAAAAAAAAAACAATTAAGAGTTTGGCGCTGAAATGTTAGGACTCCTAACAATGCCTAAGTCAAGTTTCAAGTTTATTAGGATTTTATATACCGCCTATCAAGGTTATCTAAGCAGTTTTTACAATCAGGTACTCAAGCATTTTCCCTCTCTGTCCCGGTGGGCTCACAATCTATCTAACGTACCTGGGGCTATGGAGGATTAAGTGACTTGCCCAGGGTCACAAGGAGCAGCGCGGGGTTTGAACCCACAACCCCAGGGTGCTGAGGCTGTAGATCCAACCACTGCGCCACACACTCCTCCTAAGTCAAGGTACCCTCTGACACCTAATTACAACCATCTGAAAAGTAGGCATGGTTACAGGCAGAGAATAGGCATAGTTGATTTAGGTGTTACTAGCGGGCACCCAAAAGGTAGGCGCTGAAATAGGCTCTGTTCAGCACGATCCAAGTAAAATAGGTGCTGTTTAATGAATCACGCTGAGCGGAACCTATTTTGGAATTGCCCAATAAATAGGCCAGCTCTAGGCACAACTAAAAGTTTGGCACCTATGTGAGCGCTTGCACACGCATAGCGCAGCGATTATGCAACGAGGTGCTTAACACGTAGCCACACATGCCTAGCGTGCATAGCACCTATTTTTTTGAAGGCCGCCTAATTTTTTAGAGGCACCTTATTGCAGAATCGCTCTTTTCTTGATAGGCACCTAAGGTTCAATTACTGCTGATTAAAAAGCTTGATTGAGCTTGTTAATCAATTTAGATAGGCACCTATCCGGTTGCCTCCAAAATAGGTGCCTAACATTAGGCGCCGGTTACAGAATTTGGGCCCTAATAGGTGTCCAAGTTAGGCACCAGTAAAGCAGGCCAAGTAAAAGCCTGGCCTAATATGCCTACCTCTAGGATGCCTAGTGATGCCTAAACATGCCTAGATACCACTAGGTGGGATTCTATAAGTGGCGCCTAGCGGTTGATTGACAACTGCACTGAGCAGCACCTAAAATGCAGGCAAGCTTAAGCACTGTTTATACAATCTGATCCTTTATGTATATTTAGGGTCATCATCTATAGAAGCAGTCATTCTCTGTATATACGTAAAACACCAACTATATGGACAGCAGAAAAATACTGTTCTAACTTCAGGCCGTTTTTAATAAAGTTGTACTTACTGTTTATTAACTAAGCTGGGTTGGAACAATCAAGATGCAAATATCAGTTTAGCCTAAGGTTGATTTTGCAGAGTTCTTTGAATAGAACCTCTGGTTAAAATGAGTTGAAAGAATGTTTTGAGCCGCCTTTCTGTCTTTTGAACAGAGACTTGGTGAGTTATATGTTTTAAAGCAGGGTGTGTGCTCTCCTCCAGTATCTCCGCCTCTCTTCCAGCCAGCTTGGATTGATTTTCCTTCATGACTCTGAGGTTTTCAGCTTTTCATATTGAATGGGTTCCTGATGAAGGGACTTTCTGCTTCTGAAACCAGGCTTTGTAGAACCCAGCCCAGAGAACAAGGACCTGCTGACATCGGAAGGACATATTTTTTCTTCAATTCAAGCTAAGTTTTACTTCTTGTGGAGTTGGCTTGGGGGTTCTTAGAGTGGTGTTTTGGCCTCCCTGTATTGTGTGTTTCACTTTTGATTCACTGGATAATTTTGATTAATTTGGTTAAGCACATGGGTGATATCTAGTGATGGTGTGCAGGTGGTGGCTTCCTGCCGCCACTTTGTTGTATTAAGCGCTGGAGGTTCTCCTCCCCTCGCTAATCCCTCACACTGAGGATATCCTCTTATCACTAATTATATTCTTATTTGGGTTATAGGGCGTTCTGATTCTGCCTCCAGGTTTGGCCATAACACCTCTCTGAGAATCTATTGACTGTACTGCCTTTTTGTTTGCATCTTTGTTACTTTTATTGTCGACAGTTTTTCTTCTTGGTCTCCATTGAAGATCTCTTCGGGTTCTGGTACATTGGATGTGTCCTCGTTTGTGAAGACTGATGAGAAGAACTTGTTTAACCTATCGGCTACCTCTTTTTCCTCCTTTACCATTTCCTTACTGTCTCCATCATCCAATGGTCCTACTTCCTCCCTCGCCGGCTGCTTCCCTTTAATGTATCTGAAGAACGATTTGAAATTTCTTGCTTCCCTTGCCAGTCTATCTTTGTATTCTCTTTTCGCTCTCCTGACCATCCGGTGACATTCTTTTTGTTGTTTCCTGTGTTCCTTCAGTTTTCCCCGGTTTGGTTCTTTTTCCATTTTCGGAATGATTTTTTCTTATCTCCTATCGCCTTCTTCACTTCATTAGTTATCCATACCGGGTCTTTTGTTTGATTTTTTTCTTTTTTTTTTGCACCTTTTTCTAAAACTGGGGATGTACAGATTCTGTGCTTCTTGCACCGTGTCCTTGAATAGGGACCAGGATTTCTCCACGGTCTCTGTTTTTCTCGAGCTGTTTCTGAGTTTCTTTCTCACCATTGCTCTCATAGCATCATGGTTCCCTTTCTTGAAATTAAGCGTTGTTGCTGTGGTTCTCTTCCCTTTTGATGTTCCTACTTCTAATTTGTACTGGATCATGTGGGGTCGCTGTTTCCTAGTAGTCCTACTACTTCCACTTTCTTTGCAGGTCCCCCTAGCCCGCTGAGGATTAGGTTGAGAGTGGCATTCCCTCTTGTTGGTTCCTTGACGAGCTGGTCCATGAAGCAGTCCCTTACAGCCTCTAGGAATTCTGTTTCCCTCGCGCAGTGGGAGTTTCCAATACTCCAGTCTATCCCGGGGAAGTTAAAGTCCCCCATTACCATCACGTTTCCGTTTTTGCATTCTTGCCTCAATTCTGCTTCCAGCTCTTTGTCGTTTGCTTCTGTTTGTCCAGGTGGATGATAGTACAGTCCCAATTTTATGTCAAATCCTTTTCTTCCTGGTAATTTAACCCATAATGATTCCAGTCCTTCCACCTTCGTTGCTGTATCCACTCTGATCGAGTGAATGGTGTCCTTTATATATAATGCTATCCTTTACCCTTCTTGTGAGTCCTGTCTCTTCTATAGAGTTTGTACCCTGGCAGTACTGTGTCCCATTTGTTTTCCTCATTCCACCATGTTTCTGTGATTCTAATGACGTCTAGGTCCTCTTTTTTGGCCGTGACTTCTAGTTCACCCATTTTGGTTTTTAGGCTCCTCACATTTGTGTACAAGCAATTTAAGTCATGGTTTATTCTTTTTCCTGCTGTTTTTCCTTGTGATTTGATCCTTTTGCCACTCCCCCTCATGAGCTGCCAGCCCCTGATTTCTGTTCATTTCTTCCTCTTTCTTTGGCGCATCTTTTCTGTCTGCAACCTGTTTCCTCATTTTCTCCTGTTCTTCTAGCTCTTGCTGTTTGCTCTTCTTTTTGTTCTCTAGTTTCTCTTGTTCCATAGACTCATGTTGTTCATCTTTTGTTTCTTCCCAGCCGTTTTCCCACTCAGTATCTTCTTTGGATACTCTCGTCTAAACCGTCGACGTCAGGTCGACTGTCTGCTTTCCCCTTCTTCTTAGTTTAAAGCCTGTTCTATTCCTTTCTTGACGTTGTTCACTAGCAGTCTCGTTCCTGCCATGCTCAGGTGTAGTCTGTCCCTCCTGAAGAGCTTGTTCTTCCCCCCCAAAATTGTCCAGTTCCTCACAAAGTGGAATCCCTCTTCTTCGCACCATCTCCTCAGCCATGCGTTTATTGCTTGTAGTTCAGTCTGCCTCTTCACGTCTGCCCTCGATACTGGGAGGATCTCTGAGAATGCTATCTTCTGTGTCCTCAGCTTCAGTTTCCTTCCCAGGATCTTGAACTGCTCTGTTAGCGTAGTCCTGCTGTAATTTCTCCTGTTGACATCATTTGTTCCAACGTGGATTATTACTGCCATCTCTTCCGTCTCTGCTCCTTCCAGGATCCTCTCGATTCTGTCGGTGATGTCTTTCATTCTTGCTCCTGGGAGACAGGTCACTAGCCAGTCTTCTCTCCCTCCTGCTATGTGACTGTCCACTTCTCTCAGGATTGAGTCTCCCACTATGATTGCAGATTTCCCCTTTTTCAGCTTCCTCACTGGTCTCAAGTCTGTATCCTCGGTGTGGTTCAGTACTTCTCCTTCAGGGTACATCTCCTTATGAGTGGCATAGAGTGACATGGGTAAGGGTAAGCTAAATGCACTTCTCTTTACAAGAAGCTTAGAGTGATATGGGGACTAAAACTATGCCAGGGTACACCTGGCGGGGCCTCTGCGTGTGCGGATCGCCGGACTTGATGGACCTAGGGACTGTTCCGATTTTGAAGGACCCTAACATTCTTTATGTGAACTGCACATGAGTAATTGTGTTGTAGAAATACAATCTGACCTAAGCTTTAGTAAACTCAATAATATGTGAACCTTCACAAGGGGATAATAGGAGTCATGCATATTAAAATTAGCATGATGATTTATTACATGCATTAGAATAGCAGTCAGTTTTTAAACCTATGTAAATAATATTTGGCTTTTCTGCAATTTAGATGGCCCCTCGGCTATCTTTTTACAAACATGGAATATGAGGATATTTTTTAAACAAATGATATATCTTTTAGTCATGTATATTTCTGAATTCAAAGGCTGGTTAAATTGATTCCCATTCATCTTGCATTATTTTGTGTACAATGTAGGTATAAATCTATCTATATCAGGCGTTTTCAACCCGATCTGTGGGACACATCCAGTTAGTCTGGTTTTCAGGATATCTACAGTGAATATACAGTAAATGAGATAAATGTGCATGAACTGCCTCCATTGTATGCAAATATATCCCATCATTCTGGGTATGCTGAATGGATAAGTGTGTCCTGAGGAATGGGTTAAGAACCGCTGATTTATCTATCTATTTATCTATTTTTTTTTTAAATCAATGATTTAGAATTCAAGAGCCATACATCTTCTATATGGGGATTAAGACTACTACCTGGAAGGCACTGAATTACCTTTCCAGAAAAAACAATTTGGCATTAGCTTGTCACCCCCCTCTCCCACCACTGAACTATAGTATCATGCTGTGTTGGGGGTTAGGGAAGGAGTAGGTGGCTACCTTTGCTGGTTCCTAATTGAGCAAGGGACATCAACGCCTTTGTGAAAGCTTCAGGTTTGAAAACAATAATACATGCAAAATGACACCAGCGCAAGGTTTTTAAAATTATAACCAAGATTTATTGAATTATTGATTCTATTTTTCCATTATTAGATCAAAAGAACAGCATCATTGCTTAACGTTGCGCTAATGGGAGATCGTCATTGTGGCCCAAAGGCTGGCCTTCTAACAACGGTCTCGTTTTCATATCTCATTTCATTCCATTATATAACTTTTGGTTTAGTGACATCATCAAATTTGATGACCAATAACATTTCCCCAAAGAGGTGGTCTTAAAAGTTTAGACAAAGGAAAATAAATCCCTTCATGTTTCCATGTTTAAAGTTTAGAACAGTACATTTGATTTCTGAATTAACATTATAACATATTCAAAAGAATTCCACAATTATTAACAGGGTGCTGAGAAATTCTCAGCCCTAAAGGAAAAACTCTCTTCCTAAGCTGACAGGTTCAAATTGCATAGCCTTACACAGAAACCTTACTCTGGAAGAGGAGGGGGGGTAAGTCCCCCTCTCCCTGAAGCGTGGGCTTCCAATGCCCCCCTTCTTCCTATTCTTGAGGCTGACTCTAATTACTTCCAGATGCTGCCTTAGGATTTTCCTTAGTGTTTCTTCAGGTTTAAAATATATAAAATATGTTTTTTCAAAGCAACACAGTCATACACTTCAATCCAATCATATTTGTTTCATTCACTCTTTGCTTGGCCAAGCTTTCATTCATTCAATAAATCATAATTTTCATTCAACTACATCCAATTCAGTTTGGGACACGTTATCCTTCTTTACCAGTCTAAAGCAAGCACATCTGGTGTTACGAGGCTGGGAGAGGGAAAAACTCAGAGAGGACAAAGAAGGCAGAAAACCAGTCACTGGCCCAAAATGGATTCCATGTAATCATGTTTTCCACCATGATTTGGCTCAACAGCAAAGTACATACATAGATATTATTATGCTTTCCCTTATATTAATCCTTAGTATATTTTTCTCTGGCCTTAGCTATATTATTATTTAAATTTTTATTCACCTGTTTTTCCATACGCTTCTATTTGGGCGTGGTCCTTAACTGACACAGAATTGTCTCTAACTAGAATTACCCAGAATCATACGAAAAACTGGCCTTTTGTAGAAAAAAACTCCACAAAAAATACTGCACTTATCATGTCCTAACATCCATTCCCATTTCCGTCCCATAACCAGCCACGAGCCACTACTCATAATAAAAAAGCAGGATTTTCTTGGCCCTGATGATATTCTATGAACCAGCTCCTGTGTGATGGATGTGGTGGCTGATCACAGCTGCTGTTTTGCTTGCAGCTGATGATCTTGATCAAAAATTTGAAGTGCTATGAAAAAAAAAATACCCTGAAATAGCTACAAAATAATTAGCCATTGAAATTTAGAAGCATCATATGTACAGTGGTGGTAGTCCAATACAGACCAGCTCACTACAGAGGCCATAATATTAATACTGTACACTCTGTAATGCAGAACTTCATGCTTGGTATGCAACCTTAGTAAATATTTATCTCCATGGCTAGAACATACATTCATTCATTCATTATGCATAGATACAACTAAAGTAAAATCTGCAGGTCTATCCCTTAAACTAGTGATCATCACAGATTTTTGAATGAAGGTCACTTTTGCTCAAAAGTAGCTGAATGAGTGCTAACAAATCTTTCCATGTAGGACTGCAACCTTGCTGGGCAGTATTTGCCAATGATATTTTCCTCATCATTCTATAATTTTGTGCCTACATTTACATGTTGAGTGCTGTCACAGGGTAGACCCTATGACTGAGAAGGGTGGTAAGAGAATGCCTGTGCCCAGGGTTAACCAAGGGAAAATACTGTCCCAAAGTGGAAGAATCCAACCAACACCTCAACCCAGAACTAGAACCAGTCAGGAAAGGTTCAGTCATGAGCAGGAAAATACCTATTTGTTTTCACCTGAATTAAGAAAGGGGGAACAACGTGTAGGTGGAACTAGTAGTGCTGGGAATAGTGTTCCTAGGGGGAATGTACATAAGGCAACTCATAATATTCATGGGGGACCCAGTTCAAGGTGACACCAAGAACCTTCCAGTCTCCATTTTAGCCAGGAACAAGCGACACCTGTAGCTCATTACCCTGAGGCTTATAAGGGCCAGCAGCAGTGCTCAGGGGAAGGCAACCACTGAATCAACCCAAGCTGGGGAGAAAATGGTATATTAAATGAAGACCAGTTCCTAGGACTCGAAGCAACTTACCTCAACAGAACACTCAGGTCAGATCTAATGCTACTGATTCTGAAATGTCAAAAGATTTTATAAGTGAACCTTCTATGAATGAAGAGTATTTAGACCCTGAAGAAGCCAAGGACTTTAGTGTGGGAAATACTGAAACTGACCTGTGTGACATAGAAACTGATTGTATTTGAACTGAGGATATGTTGGGACTTTGCCAAATAGCAAACTTAGAAGTTAAAATGGTTTGCTAGTTTGTTGACAGGCTGGCTGCCCTAGTAAACTCAAGTTTGGAAAGTTTACTATAGAGCCTTAATGCCATTTGAAGGTTTTTGCAAGTTTCTTTTCAAAGAATGAGTTTTTCTAGGCTGTGGCAGTTTGCACTGCACAGTTCTGGCAGTGGTCTTTTTGGTAAAAAAAAAATAAAAAATATGAGTTCAATGGGGACCTAAGTCATATCACGCCTAATCTTCACTTCTAACTATGCCTAGTTTTCAGGTAGGTATGCATAGGCAACTTGGTTTAGGCGTCAGTAGGCACTGCGCTGAATTCCCCATTGATCTCATAATTGTTTTTTTATTTTTTTTAATTAGTTTTTAAAAGTGTGGTTAATTACCATTAATGGACAAAAGCAGAAGAAAACAAATCCTCCGCAGGGTACCAACCAACAAACCATGCAGCGAAGGAGATGAATCCAGTGGAATATAGAGGGAACGCTTTATTTAAATGTCACAAACTGGCTCGACATGAGTCGTGTTTTGGCCAGAGGCCTGCATTAGGTGTCAAGAGCCTGCATTTGTTCAAGAAAGTTCTGTTCTGATTAGGTTACAGTTATAAAGTCTCCAGAGTATTGAATTGTAAAGAACTGGTTTTAAAATGCAGCACCTAGCCTAGGCACCTTTTATAGCAGGGGTAGGGAACTCTGGTCCTCGAGAGCTGTATTCCAGTCGGGTTTTCAGGATTTCCCCAGTGAATATGCATTGAAAGCAGTGCATGTATATAGATCTCATGCATATTCATTGGGGAAATCCTGAAAACCCGACTGGAATACGGCTCTCGAAGACCGGATTTCCCTACCCCCCCTGTTTTATAGAATCTGGACCATTGTGTTAAATGCAAAAAAACAAACAAACAATTAACTCAAAGTGTATTCTTATTTTTGTCACTACATCCATACTGAATTTTGTAAATATACAAAATCAGTTGCTATTTCTGTGTGTAAATTAGAACCAATTAAGAAACTACTCATGAAGTTTTCATAACTGTTTATTAGTAGATAATTAGGACAATAAGGCAGTTGTGTGATAGGGTTGTCCCTAGGTTTATTCAGGTTAGACTGAAAATGAAATCATTTTTGCAACATGGCCATAGCCATGTGATTCTCTAGTGCAGTGGTTCCCAAACCTGTCCTGGGGGACCCCCAGCCATTCAGATTTTCAAGATATCCCTAATGAATATGCATGAGAGAGATTTATATACCTGTCACTTCCATTATATGCAAATCTCTCTCATGCATATTCATTAGGGATATCTTGAAAACCAGACTGGCTGGGGGTCCCCCAGGACAGGTTTGGGAACCACTGCTCTAGTTAATGCATTTGGAAAGAAAGTGTTCACCCTTTATCAATTATATTTTGACATTTCTTTTATCTATACCATATGGTCTGCAAATTGGATGGACATTTCTTTCCTTCTCAGTCAGCATATGACACATACCACATATGTTATTGCCTGTGGAAATTATGAGCTTTATTTCATCTGGTAATTACTTTTCCAGATTGATATCATGAATCCAAACAATCAATGATAGATCCAATTGATTACAGTTTTATTTTATTAAGTATGATTGCTGTTTGCTTGCCCTTCATTTGGACTCACTCGTCTTGATAAAGCCTGAGGCTGAAGCTCGAGAGTGCTCAGTCACAGTGAAAAGCTTTTTCAACGCCTTACTGAAATGCAAGCAGTCTTCTGTAAATTGATTAACAGGGTTGAAATCAAGAGTGAGATCATGCATAGAAGAAAGAGATCATCATATAATACTAAGATTTATCTTGACAAGCATTACAATTGATATTGTTCTGTGTTATAATTTTATTTTCACTCATACGCTCCAACTGCAATAATAGTTCATATTAAGATTAACATCTTTTTAACATTCATAAAGGACCACAGGTCATATTTGGCTAAAACTTATTTTGTGCTCTTAAATGCAATTATCAATCATTGTTATTAGTTATTGCTTGAAATCACATGCATAACCAATATAATTATCAAGGCCAAACCATTTACCGGTTCATTTAACTTTAGCTGTGTACAATTATGTTTGACAGTTTAAAAAAAATAAAGAGGCACAATTTTCATAATGGTACAATCATTTTCTTACTTAATCAACAAGGGCTTTAATCATTTTATTTCTCTATCTTGTGTTTCTAAGACCTAACTTCAAAAGTGCTGCAGGAGTCCAGTGTTAATGGAAAAGTCAACGGTGATGGTCTGCAATTGCTTCTTGTAAATGGTTTTTCTCTTTTTACATTTGTTCCAAAATGAATAAGATGGAAATACTGCAAATTTATTTTATAAAAATGGAAAGGTACTTTTCAGTATGGAAAACAGACAGGTTTGCATGGCGTTCACAACTTGAAGTCCATAGTTATTTCACTCTAAATTAACAAATTACTTATGGATTCCAAGAAATTATCTTTAAAATCTGCTTCCCAGTCAATTATCATGGGCTACATAAAAGCATTAGAGCAGACCCATGACACGAGCCCCTCTGAGATAAAACCATTCTTATCCAGCAAAACAATTTTTACTCATCTTAGGTTGTAAAATGAAAATTTTGTAAGTGTGTGTGTGGGGGGGGAGGGGAGGGGGGGTGGTGTTTATTGAGTAATTGCAATCCTAATCTTAATTGTTGTCTCTTATTATGGACACCCCCCCCACACACACACACAACACCCATTTTCACAGGCTTCTCAGATTCTTGATCCAGGCTCTCTAGATTTTATTTGCTGGTATAATGATTTTACTTCCCAACATATAGAATGAAAGAATTACATAAAAGGGATTGCTCTCTGTTTATTTATAGGCACAGTATCTCTCTCTCAAAAAAAAAAAAAAAAAAGGGTCATAAATTCAGCAAATTTACGTGTAGGAAGAAAATGTAAACATATTGAATGAGTTCAGGAATCAGAGATCGTGTCTTCAAAGAACTGAATCTTCAAAAAAAAAAAAACAACACCATTGCTTTCTATAAGAAGCGATTAGAAATTGGTGAACTTTTAAAATGTTGATAACACAAAAGCCAAACGAAATAGACAGATAAAGACAGGAGAAAATAATTGAAGCAACTAGTACCTTCAAGCTCACTTCACCCACACTTCCAAAATCACTCACATACATAGACAAATCTAGATAATGTCTCCCATATACTCTTATTCCCATTCACACCTATACTGTGTACTCTCTCTACACATGCATACCTCAAAATCCTAACATTTTTATCCAGCATAAATACCTTTACATACCCCCAGCCTACTGGCATACCTGGCTGAGCAGGAACCCCCGGCGGAGCATCCTTCCTCTAGCTGGAGCACCCCCCCTCCCCCCTGCGTGCAGCTGTCAGCTCTGCCAGCCCTCCACCCCAGAACAAGAAGTTGATGTTAGAGGGGATGGGGGCTAGCAGAACTGATGGCCATGTGTAGGCAGACCACAGACCTATGGCCTCTCCAACCTCTCCACCCCGCCCTTGGTATGCCACTGCCCTAGCCCCAATATATATTCTCACACATATATTACAAAATGTACCTCACATAATGTCTCCACACACCATGCAGTCATATACCTCTATACAAATACATACATCACACAGACACATAACTGCTCCTCCGCACCCCCACATACACTAGCATCTGTATTACCACACATAGAAATAAAAAAAATTGACATGAATTATCTAGTCACATCCCTCATAATCTCCCAAACATCTCCCAACCTACAAATACGGCCCCCCTCCCTTCATCAAAAAGCACATAAGATTCCCTAACACAAAAAGTCCTATCTTACTAAAACACCCACTTACCCCCACTTTTACTAAGGTGTGCTATGCTTTTTAGCGAGCGGAAAATAGCCCGTGCTAATCACACACTAAATGCTAACATGTACATGTTATTCTATGGACGCGTTAGTGGTTAGCGCACATGTTTATTTAACATGTGCTAAAACGCTTAGCGCACCCTTGTAAAAGAGGACCGTAATATTCATCCTTACACACAACCTCATCCAAATACATACTGTATATTTACTCCCCTCACATTCCTACTTATACCCTCATATATACACATATACCTACAGTATACCCCCAAATAAATCTCCACGCATACCCCTCACCACATCTATTTAATATGTATGGAACACCATAGACCTACACATATTAAGTTTCTAACTGTAAACAACCCCTCCCATACTACCTGAAAACATACAGCTAATACCCCCAAACCTGAAAACGAACTTGTATTCTCAGGTATACAGTATACATTGCTTAGATGTTCATGTCCCCAGATGCACATCTTTACACTCAGCTGTATTGATTCTAATGATTACTTGGCTCGAGAAGGGCAATGTGTGTTGTACATGTAGCCAAAGACCAGCTAATAATAAATAAAGACATTATGCTATAGCACAGATTGATTACAAGAAAATCTTTCTAGCATCCTACACTTCTGGATAATAAACTGCTTTGCAAATAACAAAATAAATCCTGGATTGTTCGAATACATCGAGTTTACCATGAAAATGTGACAAACCATACTCAATATACTACTATTTATCACTTATATGGTGCTGAAAGGCATATGTAGCGCTGTACATTTTGACATTTATAGACGGTTCCTGTTTGGAAGAGCTTACAATCTGATCATCTGGTCAGTTTGGATACCTTTTTGGCACTTAAAACTCTTTAAAAACATATCTAGTTCCAGACATCTCAGTTTCATCTTGGACGTCCTGGAAAAGGTTTGATTATCACCACAAGATGTTCAAGTGCTAAGCCCACCCATAACACGCCTCCATCACACCACCTCAAACTTTGGACACACAGGGGCAAATTCTATAAACGGTGTCCAATTGTAGGCAGTGGTAGGTGTCCTACTGCTGTCTAACCAGCCAATCACGATGCACATTTGAAAAAAAGAACACCCCCAAGCAGGGTCGCCTCCTACCAGAACCCCCCTGCAGGCATGCCCCCACTCTGAACCCCTCCCCCAAGCCCACCCAGACTCTACCAGTACCTTTTTTTCCATTGGCTGATTGGAGGGATGCTTACTACCCCCGGCCGGCAGGCCCTCCTTCACAGAATGGTTGGCCTTCCCCATCCTGGTGCAACATGGGATGCACCGGAGAGGGACCTAAGGTCCCTAAGGGCCCAGGCGCTTAAGGTCCCTCCCATATGAGGGGCATTAGGCACCTGGGCAAACCCAGAATCTTAGGCCTCTCTCAGTGCATTCTGGGATGCACTGGGAGTGGCCTAAGAGATCTGTGTGTTTAACAGGAAGAGGGAGGGGTAGCTGGGTAAGCAGAAGACAGAGAAGCAGCACAAGCAGTTTTAAATTTCTTTGTAGTGTGAAAGAAAACCCAAATCTTTGTTAAGTCCTGTCTGGTAGGTGTCAAAAAATGTTATCCTTTTTGAAGAAATTCACCAAATAATAGATTGATCTCATTACAATCTTGAAAGACTGCATGTATATATAAGAAATCTATATTCACCAGGTCATTTTTAAGAATCAGTATATGCCAAGCTATACTGTGTACCAGATTGTACATTCCTAGAGCAAAAGTGGGCCTGGGTCTTATAGAAATATTATGGCCCTCAAAATCACATAAACTTCCACATTCATCTCAAAACTAATATACTTAAAAATAACACCCTATGGCAGGAAGCAAATTATTAAGTGGGAGAACCATGGCCACAGCTTTATTGAGCACATTAGCAAGCAACATAAGAAATTCAAACATACACATTCCCCTGTGCAATGTGGCCATAATATATGGCTACTGTGGAACTGAAATGGATTAGAACCTCTTAAATGTAGACAACAAAACAAAAACAAAAAGATACAGGTTCTACACGCAAAAAGATACAGGTGTAGAACCTGTATCTTTTTGTTTTGTTGTCTACATAATATATGGCTAGCCAAACATACAGATTTCAACACTAAGCACTTGTTTCTCATTATTCCATTGTCTAAGTCACAACATCTAAGTTTCATCCAGGATATATAGTAAAACATTTGATTATACCTGCAGGATGACTAAGTCTAGGTCGGCCCACATCCTGCCCTGAGCAGTTCTCCAGATATGCCCCTTTCAGCTCTGGGTACACGGCAGCATTCAGAGGCCTAAAAAGTCCCTGGATATGTCTAGAAATTCGGTTTGATTATCGGCACTTGGGCGACCTGTCTTTTAGGTCGTCCAAGTGCCAACTTGGGCGGGTTTTTAGACGTGTTTAAGTTTTGATTAAGTTTTGATAGTTTTTTGAGGGTGGTGATGGTTGTTATGCATTTAAATTTGGAAAACTTCATTAAAGGAATCAAGGAGTTTATGTAAACAATTCTGTTCCAGCTAATTTCCGATTTCTTCTACTATACAATAAAGAAATGTTGTAATGTGTAGTAAAAAAGCGCCAGTACACAAAAAATAAAGGGAGACCTAATTTTACCCTTATTACGTTTCTTGACTAGCTTTCAAACATTTAAGAACATAAGAAGTTGCCTCCGCTGGATAAGACCAGGGGTCCATCGCGCCCAGCAGTCCACTCCCACGGCGGCCCATCAGGTCCATGACCTGTAAGTGATCCTTTGTTTAAAACCTTTCAATCCCCATTATTCTTCTATCTATACCCTTTCATAATCCTATCTCTACCTCTATTTATATCCCTCAATCCCCGTATCGTTCAGGAACTTGTCCAATCCCTCTTTGAATCCCCTTAATGTACTCTGTCCTTTCACATCCTCCGGAAGCGCATTCCAGGTGTCCACCACCCTCTGTGTGAAGAAAAATTTCCTAGCATTGGTTCTAAACCTGTCCCCTTTCAATTTCTTTGAGTGCCCCCTTGTTCTTGTAGTTCCCAATAGGCTGAATAATCTGTCCCTTTCCACCTTCTCTATGCCCTTCATGATCTTGTAAGTCTCTATCATGTCTCCTCTGAGTCTCCACTTCTCCAGGGTGAAGAGCCCCAGCCTTTCTAGCCTGTCTGCGTATGAAAGGTTTTCCATACCTTTTATCATTCTTGTCGCTCTTCTCTGAACCCTCAAGTATCTGTGACCAATATTGGACACAGTATTCCAGATGCGGGCGCACCATTGCGCGATACAGCGGCATGGATGACTTCCTTCGTTCTGGTTGTAATACCATTCTTAATAATACCCAACATTCTGTTTGCTTTCTTTGAGGCTGCTGCGCATTGTGCCGTTGACGTCATTGTTGTGTCCACCAGCACACCCAAGTCTTTTTCAAGGTTACTTCCCTCTAGTACTAATCCCCCCCCCCCATTTGGTAGTTGAACATCGAGTTCTTTTTCCCTATATGCATGACCTTGCATTTTCCTACATTGAAGTTCATCTGCCATTTATTCGCCCACTCCTCCAGTTTGTTCATGTCCCTTTGTAGGTCCTCACATTCTTCCACATTCATCTGCTGCAGAGTTTGATCTGACAAAAGGAACATAGCTCTTGAAAGCATTGTTTGTGCAATACGAAGTAACACTTTAGAAAATATTATTTCTTGTGTGTTTAATCTACTGTAAGCAATTGCAAATGTTCTCTTAGTCTTTATTTTTTCATTCCTCCTAGTCTAAACATTTTTATCAGATATCTGCCACATTACTTTGCTACTGCTTTTGGACTAACCCACTGTTGTTATTTTCACCTTGATTGTAACTTTAAGCTGTTCCATATGATTCAGCTCTTTTTGCACTTTATCTCTTAGAAGGATAGTAATATTCTGAGATATGTGAATGACAATGATGAGACTAAAGCATGCCGGACAATCATATGCAGACAAACCCGCTAAGACAAATGCACACAGGATGTCAGTGCACCGGATTAAATGGCAAGTTTAAAGTGCTCCAAGAGTGGGAGAACCCCCCCCACACACACTTTACTTAGAGCAGTTGCCGCTGCCGTTGGGGGTGGAGTTGGGGGGAACACTAAAACACTGGGAAAAATTACACTTTCCTCTGTAATGGGGGGATTCCCCCCAAACCCCCGAATGGCAGTGGCAACTGTTCTAAATAAACTGTTCTAAATAAACTGTTCTAAATAAACAATTACCCCCTCGGAGCACTTTAAAATTACCTTTTAATTCAGCTCGCTAATGTCCTGTGCACATTTGTTTTAGTGGGTTTGTCCGTGCGCGATTGTCCCGCGCGCTTTCATTTATGAACTGTGAATGGCAGCTGGTACCTGTGAATTTTTATGAAATATTACTTAATCAGTCTAAACTTTGGAACACACCTCTGTAATTGTATGTCAGCATTCCAGGTATCATTTTAATTCCCTTTCTAATAAATTACCCCCCCCCAACCTTCCCAGTTGCATAGTAAAGGGGGGTGGGGGTGGTTCACCCTGGGCACCGTCTCAGTGAGAGCGCCAGCATCCCTCCTCTTCTCTGTCCCCCGCTCCTTCCCACTCCTCCCCTGCCATGTACACACCTTCACTTCCCCCCACTGTACATCTGTCTCTTCATTGGCATGAGCAGCAACTCAAACCTGCTGCTCGCAATAGCGTTGGCTCTCCCTGTGATATTACTTCTGGGTACCGCATGTAGGAAATGACCTCAGAGAGAGAGCTGGCACTGATGACAAGTTGTTGATGCTGCTCATGCTGGGGAAGTTAAAAGTGGTACGGGGAAGGGTTGAAAGCGCGTGGCAGGGGGCGGCATGGAAGGAACAGGGGAGGTGGAGAAGGGAGCAGAGGAGGGGTACCACTGCCCCAAGTGCCTCTCACTCTCGTTATGCCATTGACTCCACCCCCTTTTTACAAAGCTACGGTAGCCACAATGCAAAAGCCCCAAAGCCCTTTAAATCCCTATGGGCTTCGGGGCAGTTACAGCAGCAGCCCGCAGTATCGGACTTTGTATAAGAGGGGGTTTTGAAGAATTTGGTACCTAGACTAAGCACAGTTTGTGCACTAAAAGCTACTGCAGAGAATGCTGGTTGAGTTTCTTTGTCCTTTTGTTCCAATTTAAATAATATTTTCTAGACACTTCTAGCCTTTTTTTCCAGAGCAGGTTAACTAATCTAGTTTTTGAATACTGAAGTTGCTGAGGTTGCATGGCTTTGTAAGTTTTAAAAGACAGTTGCCCTGTGTCAGTTTTAGAATTCACTGCTTTGTGATCATTTATAAGGAGGCCATTCATCTTGTAGAGTTGAACATTTCAGTACAACAATGAAAAAATCATGTTCTTTTGTTTCTGACAGAATCAATATATCTCTACTGTGAGATATTCTGTCCTTAACTTTACCCGTTTTAGCAAAATGATTAAATTTTCTACATTTCTTGCATTCTTTCTCATATATTGGATAGAAAATTGTACTATGACTGATGCCAGGCTCATAGCAGACCTTTTCCTCTTCTGTACATTTCTTTTGACATACAGTTTGGTTAGGATTTTTGCTTGTTACAAGCTTTCCTTTCCTCTGACTCTGGCTTTATAGCCTTCAAGACATATGTTGACTTTGGGCATCTGATTGTTTTTCTGCTGCCCTCAGCCTTTTCAGTGTCTTAGTATCCATTTCCTTACCTCCTAACAAACTCGCTTCACCCTGTGGGGATAGAAACCTAGAAACACAGAAAAATGATGGCCTATCCACAGAACCCACTATCTCTACTCTCACTAAGACCCTCTTTTACTAAGGTGCTAATCGATTTAGCGTGCGCTGTTAGTCTCTGGATGCATTAGCGTTTAGTGCACGCTAATTCGATTAGCGTGCACTAATCGGTTAGTGCACCTTAGTAAAAGAGGGGGGTAAGTGATCCCTCGTGCCTGTCTCATGCTTTCTTGAATTCAGACACAGTATTTGTATTCACCACCTCTACTGGGAGACTATTCCCAGCATATACCACCCTTTCTGTAAAAAAAAGTGTTTCCTTAGATTACTCCTGAGCATAACACTTCTAAACTTTATCCTTTACCCTCTCATTCTGGACATGAGACTTGCCCCATGCACATTTATACCACAATGCACATGAGTGAGTATCTTTCACTTGAAAGGAAGCTTTAGAATGAGAGCACATAGTATGACGTTAAGCGATAATAGGCTCACGAGTAATCTAAGGAAATACTTTTCTACAGAAAGAGTGATAACGCTAGAGAATGACATAGGGTCAAATTTGTCCCCAGTCCTGCAGGATCTGTCTCCATCCCTGTCCCATCTCTACAAGTTCTGTCCCTGTCCCTGCCCTATTCCCACAAACTCTGTCCTCATATGTACAAGCCTTGAACACTTTAAAATCATAAATATTCAAGACTTCTGCATTTGAGGACAAAGCTTGCAGGGATGAAGTTGAGATAGGGACAAAACTCATGGGGATGGGACAAAGATGGAGATAGATTCAATGGGGACTGGGTTAAATTTGTTCCTGTGTCATTCACTAGACTTGGTCTGTTTGACTTGATGCTATATACTATTCTCAAGATTCTATATATGATGACTTAAGTTGTGTGCAAATTTGGCCACACGGTTAAATTGTGTACCCAGCTTAAATATTTAACAAGCTAATCTGTGCTGCACTAAAAAAAAAATTGACACTAATTAGAATTTATGGGCATGTCTAAAAAAATTACATGCACTGTTATAGATTCTGCCTGATCTGTGTAGAATTTAGGCACGAGCATTGATACTAGGACCTTCTTTTACAAAGGTGTGCTAAGCGTTTTAGTGTGGATTTAGCATGCGCTAAATCAATGAGTGCACTAACCGCTAACGTGTCCATAGGATAACATGCATGCATTAGCGTTTAGCATATGCGCTAAAAAGCTTAGCGCACCTTTGTAAAAGATGGGGTAGGTTTTAGTTAATATAAATGGTTGTGACTAAATTTTAGTTATGAGACTGGCCACTACATGCATTCTGTAAACCGTGTCTAACTTTAGGCATAGTTTATAGAATAGCTCTAAACATATTTTTGTTCCATACCAATTTTTCAGGTATAGAATTATATAGAATTTAGTCTTATTTATTGTTCATTGAAAGCTTCTATAACTGCTACTAATGACTGGGGAGTCAATTCAGAGCGGTTTACATGAGTTTCTGTAATGGTGTAACAATACAGAGTTAGCACTTTGGAATTAGATGCTAGTAAGCTTCAAAACCTTAGATATCCCCTATCTATGCCAGGGTTTTCTTGGCCTAAATACCAGTGCCAAAGTCCATTTTTGGCACCTTCATGGAAAACACATCCATGATATGTCCTTAACTACACCTACTTTCTTTTAAGCACCTCAGGCCAGGCACCTATTTGAAATCGTTAGGTGCCTACTGATTTATAGGCACCTAACTAGCAGTTAATTTCAATATAAGCCAATTATTGAGCCAATTAAGCTTATCAGTGCTGATTAATAAAATTCAATAATTAAGTTAGGCACCAACATCGGCTAGGTGCACCGTTACAAATGCTAACTTTAGACGCCTTTTTATAAAATCGGGGCCTAGGTGCCTTAGTGAAGGTAGGTACTATTCTATAACTTGATCCCTAATGTGTTTTACTGTATAAGTGCAAAGAGGGTAATCACATGGGAGGGGCATGAGCAGGGCATGGATAGTCCAAGCATTTGTACATGTTTTATTGAATACTGTCCATTAGATGCCTAATTGCTTCATTTAGGCATGCTCATTTACATCTGCCAAAAAGCAAACGCAAATGGGCACACCAAAAGTTAGGTACTAAATTGCTGACTTATGCCAGTACTCTATAATGGAGTAGGTGCACAAATATGCCATTGTAAAATAGTAGCTTAACTAGAGTTTAGGTGCCTAAATGGTTATCACCCTTTATAAAAACATAGAAAATGATGGCCATATGGCTCATCCTTATCATTCACTGTCTCTTCCTCCCCTTAAGAGATGCTACATGCCTGTCCATTCTTTATTGAATTCAATATAGTCTTTGTCTCCACCACCTCCACTGGGATGTCATTCCATGCATCCTCCACCCTTTCCATGAAGAAGTATTTCCTTAGATTACTTTTGAGCTGATCCCTTTCAACTTAATTTTATGCCCTCTCATTCCTGAGCTTCTTTTCAGTTGAAAGAGATCTGTCCTCTGTGCATTTATGCCACAGAAGTATTTAAATATTTCAATCATATATCCTCTCTTCCAAAATATACGAGTACATATTGAATTCTATGAGTCTGTCTCTATATGCTTTATTTTAGAGCCGCTTTCTGGACCAGCTCCATTCTAGTTATCACTTTTTGATGGTGTGGTCTCCAAACTGCACACAGTGCTCTAAATGGGGCCTAGCACAGTGATATGCTGTGAGGTAGGGAATGACACGGGGCCACATTTTTCTCCGTCCCCGTAGGAACTCAATTTTCCAATCCCATCCCTGTGAGTGTTGGCGCTGTCCCTGTCCCTACCCATTCCTGTAAGTTCTGCCTTAACCGCACAAGCCTCAAACACTTATGATTTTAAAATATTTGAGGCTTGTGCAGCTGAGGATGGAGCTTGCAGGGATGGGGCAGGGAGAGGAAAAGAACTTGTGGGGATGGGACTGGAAAATGAGTTCCCGCAGGGAAGGGGAAATATTTGTCCCTGTGTCATTGTCTACTGTGAGGGTTTTTGGGGATTCAGTGAATCCCCAGATCTACAGCCCTTCTTTTCTATTTTTTTTGTTTACTTATTGCTTGATGTGGTTTGATTTGCTGAGTAGGCAGCTTGCTCAACCAGTCAAACTGCATTAAACAAAACGTAAATTAAATTAAAAAAAATGCAGGGCTCTTGGATTGGGGATTCTCCAAACCCCCTAGCAGTACTGATCTGAATTTGATTGGCTAATCAGCACCTGCCTGATGTCTGTTCAACCAATCAAATTCAGAGCAGTGCCATCAAGGTCTTTAGGAGGTGGAGTGAATCCCCTGAAGGCCCTGACCACATGCCTATGGACCTCATCAGAGACTTATGCAGAGGCACTATCACCTCTTTTTTCCTGCTGGCCATTCCTCTTCCTATGCACACATGGTGCTAAGCCAATATTCTATAATGGAGAATTATTGCAACTTATCTATTAAAGAACAATAGTGTAAGTCAGCAATAAGATAATTAAATTTAAGCATGATCATCTACAGTTCCTCTATGTCAGGTACAAATGGGCATGCCTAAATGCAGCAATTAGGTTCCTCACTAACAGTAGTCAATAAAGTCCATAGTTAAATAGTTGGAACACCCATGCCCCATTGATGTGAATTCCCCTTTTGCACTTATGCTCTAGAACAGTGGTTCCCAACCCTGTCCTGGAGGATCACCAGGCCAGTCGGGTTTTCAGGATAGCCCTAATGAAAATGTATGGAGAAGATTTGCATGCCTGGCACCTGCATTATATGCAGATCTCCCTCATGCATATTCATTAGGGCTATCCTGAAAATTCGACTAGCCTGGTGGTCCTCCAGGAGAAGGTTGGGAACCACTGTTCTAGAACACATAGAGCGGCATAATAATAATAAAAAAAATGTCTTAAGTCCGTTTTGGGCCTAAGTCACCCAAAGTCGGAACATCCAAAGTCCATTCTCAAAAAATACATCCAATTTTTTTTTTTTTTTTCTTTTTTGAGAACCATCTACTTCAATGTCCAGACCACTAAGTCGTATACCTTTATACCCCATTCTCATCTCAAAAGTTGTCCAACTCAAAACACCTAGAACAAGGCCTTTTGGATGTGGGAGGTTCCAGCAAGGTGATGGACTGGCCACTCAAGACATGGCAACAGAGTAGTGGGGAACCTTACAGGGCACTGCTGTGAACTTCACAAAAAGGGTGCCACAAACATCTCACCACAACTCCCTTATAGGTTATGGTGAGCCCCCCAAAACACCCCTAAAACCTACTAAATCTACCTGTCTACCACCCCAATAGCCCTTATGGCTGCAGGTGCCTACTATATGGCAGTACAGTCGGGTTTTGGGGCGGTTTGGTGGGTGCACATGTTTTACTATGAATGTAGTAGTTAGAGTGGCTTATGGGCCTGGGTCCTCCTCTCTATGGTTCACTAACCCACCTCCCAGACTACATAAGACACCTCTGAGCAACTCTACTAGGTTTTCCAATGCCAGATGCTGATGTTCTGTACTTTTTTATTCTGATTTTTATGGTTGTAGCGATGGTGGGGAGGATTCAATGATCACTGGGGGAGTGTGTGTGGGTTAAAATCCAGGGTGAACAACAGATTCAGACTGAGGCTTTGGAGGCTTTAAAAAATTCTGAGTCATATGAAGTGAAATTAAGTGACATGCGCATCAAATCTGATAGATTTAGAAGTAAATTGTGCCAGCAGAAAATTAAAAAATTTCAGAGAGGCCATAGGGATTACGCCTCTGGTTTTGTATATGTATGTATGAAACGAGAGACTGGCATCCCTGAACAAGGGGACCATAAGAAAAAAGTGACCAGGTTCCAATTATCATCGGGGGATCGAGTGGTAGTGAGAATACATCTCAGAGTGGAGATCAGGACGGGGAGCAGAGACAGCCCAGGGGACGCGGGAATCACCGCAGAAGATGGGGCAGAAAATATTAAACCAGGTCCCAGTCCCATGCTGATCAATTGTGGTAAACATTTCTGATTATGTCCTGTCTAAGGCTGAGGAAAGTTTTTTGGCCAAAGGATTATCTTTTGTCCCGACAGAGAAACATTCTCAATTTCAGTTCCGGGTGGACTTGGAAATTTTCATCCGGAAACTTCAGCTGCGTTTATTTTTCTCACAATCTGATGGTTCTTGTTTGGACCGTTCGGTGGTGAGGAATAAATCTGCTTGGACCCCCCCCCACCCCCCGGTCCGCTTGATCCTGTTTTGACTGCCTTTCGACTTGCTGTTTTAAAGGACATTGAGGTGGTGGAAAGGGCTGATGGTCGTTTCCATCATAATCTTACCCGTGAGGAACGGGAAGCCGTGACTAAATTATGCTCTGCTACTTCGGTAGTCATCAGGCGAGCGGACAAGGTGGGTGCTACAGATATTTGGGGACGGAGTCAGTATTTGTCTGAGGCTAATGCCCAGTTGGGACAGGGGCAACACTACCTTGCCTTAGATCAGGACCCATCCGACAAAATTTTTAGTTTGCTATTGAGCATAGTGAATAGGGGCAAACAATCAGGCTTTGTTACCACTGTTGAATATAGTTTTCTTACACACAGGTTATTCAAGGTGCCTGTTTTTTATTTGCTCCCTAAAATTCAAAAAAATCTTGTGAATCCCCCTGGTAGGCCCATCATTTTAGGGAGGGATTTTATGCTTGAGAGAGTATGCAAGTATGCTTGAGAGAGTATGCAAGTATGTTGACATCCATTTGCAGCCTTGCTTGTTGAATGCGAGATCTCTTTTAAAGAATACCACCCATTTTTTGAAATTATTGGAGGAGTGGGACTGTAGGGCATCAGAGATCAACTTTTTGGTGATGTTTGTCGCTGCCTTGTATACTTCAATCCCTCAGGATGAGGCTCTTGAGATATTACATCAAGCATTATGCCATCTCCCATGCCCTTGGTTGATTACATCAGATTTTTTGATTGAGTTGTGTGCTTTAGCTATGAAGAATAATTATTTTTTTGTTTGAGAATCAATTCTTCATGCAACTGTCTGGGGTGGCTATGGGGGCGACCTTCGACCTGACGGTTACAAATGTATTCATGGGACATTTTGAAGAACAATTCATATACCCCTCTTGTTTTTTTCAGACAGATTTTGGGGTGGGCCCGCTTCATTTTTTGTCTGTGGAAGGGGGGTCCCTGGAGGAATTGTTCAAATTAGAGAATATGTGAACTCATGTCATACTGCTTTGCGTTTTGAGAAGACATATCATTGGACATACATCTCATTCCTAGATGTGAGATTGGAGATTCTGGATGGACATTTTAACACCACTATCTTTGTGAAGGATACGGATCACAATTCCCTTCTAGAATTTAGCAGCATGCACCCGTACCCATCTAAGACCAGTAAACCTTTTGCCCAGTTTCTCCGCTATCAACGGATTTGTAGCTCCAATGCCGAATATAGGCACCAGTCAGTAACATTGATTGAAGTTTCATCAGAGAGGATATCCAGAAACTATTGTGTCTAGAGCAGCTAGATGGGCTCTTTACAATCACAGGGAGGCCCTATTGGAGTATCGGAGGGAAAAACCTCAAGGGGATGAGATCCCTTTTGTTTCTAAGTTTAATCAGATGTCCCCTCAGGTGAAACGGGTCATGCAAACACATGTTAGGCTCCTGCGGGTTCACCCCTGTTTTCATGATACTAGGATCCTTTTTGCTTATGGAAGGAACAGGAATTTATGTGACATCTTGAGCCCTAATATGTTACCTGCAGTGGACAAGGAGGGTGTTCAGAATGGTGAACGGGGACACCACAGTTGTGGTGGATGCTCTGTGTGCTCTCTGATGTTAAATATCACTGAATTTGTGCATTCGGTTTCAGGACAAAGGTTTAGACTGAAGAGCAACACTTCCTGCATTACAGAGGGGGTTATTTACATCATCATATCCTTTGTTATATGTGGGACAGACCTCATGGAAATTGAGGGTCAGATTACTGGAGCACAAGTCATGTATATATACTAAGAGAGTGGAAGAACCCCTGGTGATGCACTGCCTTGAAGCCTAACATGCTTCTAGTTCACTGAGGTGTGTGGTGATTGATCATCTCCCCTGCTCTGTGAGACGTGGTGACTGGAGAAGTCAGAGGGAACAAAGATGGATCTACAATCTACAAACTGTCCACTCAGCTGGGATGAATGCCCGAATTGAGTGGGCGGCATTCTTTGGTTGAAGCTGGCTGGGGATTGGTCTGACTGGAAGGGGGAGGAGTCTGTACTCCATTTTGAAGATACTGGTTGCTGGAGAATCCCATGCCTCAGCTTCTATGTGTGTGGATGTGACCAGTTGGAGCACTTGGAGAGCCTCTACAGTTGCTGGTGGAGTAGGCTGGAATCATTCCTCTGACACAGCTCAGCGAAACGGAGGTTTCCCCATCGGGAAAGAGTGGCTGCAGGGCCAGGCAGGCTTGCACTTTTTGGATGCATGGAAGACAGCCTGGACACCGTCTACAGCTAAGTGTTTGTTTTTTTCCTGCTTACCATTGACTGTGTTTGAGACTCATATATGTGCTGCTTGCTTTACTAACAAGACAAAACTGCAGATCTGTACAAGACGTAGGCTCAATTTATTTGTGACAAAAAATTATTATATGCAAACCCTTTTACCAATCAGGGGACCCGACACGGTCCGTGTTTCGGACAAACCTTCGTCAGGGGTCCTAATAGGTACAAATATGACATAAAATTTATTATTATTATTAAAAAAAAGGACAATTAAACACATAATAAATTAAAATAGTAATTAAAAAACCATCATAACAAATAAATAGTGTGTAAACCAAACTTATACCAAAGTTTGTGAGGAATACGACAAAGATACGCATGTGCATAAAGAAAAAAATAAACGTGGAATAAAATACATAGAAAAATAGGATAAGTGACATAAATAAACTATAAAAAGTATATATATTAAAAATATATATGTATACAAATATTACTATTTATTATGTCCGTTTCTTAAATAAGTTTTATAACGTGTTCACTATTACTATTTCTTTAATTCTGCCCATTCAGATTTATAGTTTTGTGATATATTGATATATTCATTGACAAACATCATCTCTAGTCTAATTTAATTTTTATTAATTATTATTTATTCGTCGCCTAAATACTTGTAATAATCCCTGTATGTAAAGTCTTTTTAAATACGTTTTACTTGTTTTAATTACACTGCACAACAAAGTTTTTGCTTCCTGAACACTGCTGGGTGTTTCTTATAGAATTTTGGGTGCTGATCATGAATATTACATCAAAAATTACCCATCACGTACCATTTCAGAGAAATCTTCAATTTTGTCGTGATTTTTTCTTATATTTGGATGCAAACAATTTTTTCTCCCATAAGTGTCTTATCAACAACGGTTTGTGCCGCCTGGGTATGTCCATGCATAAAATCTAGCCAGGTTGGAAGCTGTTTTATGGAAGATGACATCCTGGGCATGTCTGGGCAGGTCTGAACGAGCTTGCGCTGTCTCACCATGCTATAATGGTGGCTTCCATACACCGATCCTGCTCATTTGGTTAATATAGATAGTCCGTGTGTGTATATAGTATCAGTATAGTAAAGTATAGTAGTATAGTAGCTGTAGCAATATAACAGTAAGTAAGCTTGATGCTATAGACGTTTTGGTGTCGGGCAATATGTCTCGTCGGTGTCGTAACAGCCGCGACACATTCTGCTATATCTGTGGGGAATATACACTTACGCCTCAGAGACGTTCGATGACTGCCCTTGTAAAGAAAGCCTATCATCTGTATTTTGGCTGCAAAATAGGTGATCAAGACAAGCAATGGGCGCCTCACATTTGCTGTGCGACATGTGCTGTTAGTCTGAGAGCCTGGCTCAGAGGTACTCGAAAGACGATGCCATTTGCTGTTCCGATGATATGGCGAGAACAGAAAGACCATGTGACGGACTGTTATTTCTGTTTGACTAATGTGTCTGGTTTCTCTGCCAAAAACAAGAAGTCAATTGAATATCCTAATCTGCCTTCAGCAATGAGACCCATGCCACATGATGACAGTCTTCCAGTTCCGAAACCACCAGAGGATTGGACCTTAGACGAACCAGATGAAGAAACTGCAGTGCAGGGTTCTAACAGTGACATTGACCCGGATTTTGAACCATCCTCATCAGGCGATCCACATCTGATAACACAGTCCGAATTGAACGATTTGGTCAGAGATTTGGGTCTGTCAAAAGCAAAAGCTGAGCTGCTAGGTTCGAGACTGCAGGAATGGTGTTTGCTATCACCAGGTACGAAAATTTCTGTGTTTCGAGACCGGCATCATGATATAACCAAATTTTTTGCACAAGTCGACAGTCTCTGTTTCTGTTGTGACATTGAAGGATTGTTCTCGGTCTTTGGTTGTGATCACAACCCGGAAGAGTGGCGTCTTTTCATTGATTCGTCAATGTTAAGCCTGAAAGCTGTTCTGTTGCACAATGGCAACGTTTATCCTTCAGTACCTGTTGGCTATGCAGCACATATGAAAGAAACATATGAGAATATGGAAATGTTACTAAAGTATGTCCAGTATACCAGGTATAACTGGAATATCTGTGGAGACCTCAAAGTCGTTGCTCTGTTACTAGGACTGCAGCTTGGCTATACAAAGTACTGCTGTTTCATCTGCGAATGGGACAGCCGAGACAGAGAGTCGCACTATTCTAGAAAGAACTGGCCACTCCGTAAAAAGTTAGTTCCAGGACAGAAAAATGTAGCACATGAATCGCTTGTTGACCCGACAAAGATATTTTTGCCTCCTCTTCACATTAAACTGGGACTCATGAAGAATTTTGTGAAAGCAATGAACAAGGAAGGGGAAGGTTTTCGTTATTTAAGACAGATGTTCCCAAGAATAACTGATGCCAAGATCAAAGAGGGTATTTTTGTTGGCCCCCAGATCAGACATGTTATGAGTGACAAGCGATTTGAAGATCTGTTAGTTGGGCCGGAAAAAATTGGCTGGAAAGCCTTGAAAGACGTTGTTGACAATTTTCTGGGCAATTACAGAGCCCCAAACTACATTCAGCTGGTAGACAAACTTCTCAAAGCATACAAGAGAATGAAGTGCAATATGTCACTCAAGATTCATTTCCTCCATTCACACTTGGACTTCTTCCCCGCAAATCTCGGTGCTGTGAGTGACGAGCACGGTGAAAGGTTTCATCAAGACATAGCTACGATGGAGAAACGATACCAGGGCAATTGGAATCCGTCAATGCTTGCCGACTATTGTTGGATGCTACAACGTGATGCACCAGACACTGAATATAAAAGAAACTCGGGAGCAAAACACTTTTAATTCTGTTTCATTTAGTCGCTTGTGCGAAACGTAAACTTGACTATATATTTTATTGTCAGTAAACATAAAAATGTCTATTTCTCATAGTTCTTACGTGATGCAGTAAAACCAAAACCATATTTGAGCATACCAAGTTGGTACCTGTCATAATCACCAAAAACTTTTCAGGAATCAAGACTTAACCAAAAAATTGTTGTGCAGTGTTATTTTATAGTATAGTTGTGGTTTTCTATTCTTATCTCATGATGTATGTTATAAATACAATTCTCTTGTAATAGTTTTTAAGATCTTTTATAATTTATAATATATGGTTGCTGTTTGCACATTTTACACCCTTATGACTATTTTGTTTTCTTATTTTATTCTATAGCTGCCACTATACAGTTTTTTGTGACTTTTTGTTTTTTTCCCTCTATTTTTACCATGGTATGTATTTTACTTCTTATTTATTGCTATAGTACCTACTTATTCTTTTTCTTTTCTTTTTCTCTATTGTGTTCTTCTTCTACGGGTCACGTTTTCTGTGTGTCTTTCTTTGTCTTTACATACTTTTGTATACATATATATTTTTAATATATATACTTTTTATAGTTTATTTATGTCACTTATCCTATTTTTCTATGTATTTTATTCCATGTTTATTTTTTTCTTTATGCACATGCGTATCTTTGTCGTATTCCTCACAAACTTTGGTATAAGTTTGGTTTACACACTATTTATTTGTTATGATGGTTTTTTAATTACTATTTTAATTTATTATGTGTTTAATTGTCCTTTTTTTTAATAATAATAATAAATTTTATGTCATATTTGTACCTATTAGGACCCCTGACGAAGGTTTGTCCGAAACACGGACCGTGTCGGGTCCCCTGATTGGTAAAAGGGTTTGCATATAATAATTTTTTGTCACAAATAAATTGAGCCTACGTCTTGTACAGATCTGCAGTTTTGTCTTGTTTGCTCTCGGTTGTTTTTTACTGCAGTTTTGGTTGGAACTTTTCTTTTTGTTTTGCTGCTTGCTTTACTCACATTTTTTTGAAGTTTTGTAATTTGGCGTGCTAGAGTTTTTTTGAGGTAGTTCTATGAGGGCTACTATAGTGTTTCTCACTGCTGAATGAACTGATACATTTTGGACCTTGCTTAATGGTTGTTTATAAGTGGAGTTTTTTGCCATATGAAGATAGAACTGAGGCTTTTTCTCTTGGTTTTTTTTGTGTTAAGTGAATGAGTGGGTCTTTGTATGAGTGCAGTGGGTAGACCTGGTAATGTCTAGGTAGGTCCCTCCTATGGTTAATTTATTAGCAGTGAATGTCACTACACCCAGTTGAAGCACGGGCGTAGTGACATTCACTGCTTTACGACTTCATATTTAGCAGTTGCGTTTAGAGGGTGCGTGTATCTTTATATATTGTATGGTTTTTCTAATACACCTGTCGAAGACTCATAAGACCCCTGAGGCAGGCCGGTAAGGCCAAAACATGTACATGTCGGGTCATTGAGTCATGGATGAATTTATGAGGATTTGGATGAATAAAGGCATTTGAATTTATCAGATGAGTTGAAGGACACTTTATTTGGTGCGCACCAAATTGGGACAATTGGGACAATTCCACTCTGTTTCTGTGCTTATGAGATTGTGGTTTTGTTTCCCCTGTTTCATGTTTTGAAAAGAAAAATTACATACTAATAAAGAATGTTCTAAATTATTTTTGGACCAGTGACTATTATTGTCCTCAGGACTCAGGGCTGCTTTTACTAAGCTGCGGTAATGTTTTTAGCATGTGCTGCGGATTAGTGTGCGCTGACCTCATGCTACACACCAAGAACTAATGCCAGCTCAATGGTGGCATTAGCGTCTAGTGCACGGGGCCGCTACCGCAACGTAGTAAAAGGAGCCCTCAGTGAAAGTTTTTTTTGCTTCCAGGTTGCACTTTAATGGTTTGATATGCAAATAGAAATATTTTCTATTGGGGGAATTATATTGGTATTTTATATTGTATGCATTTTAGAAATAGGCATTCACATAGGTGGAGTTTCGGTAGAGCCTGGAAGTGTCTCACAATTATGCGTGTAACTGATTACCGTAAGCATGTGCTTCAAAAGAATGTGTACTTTGGGCCCACCATGTGTCCACTATGTTTGCAGGCAGCTTAGCAAGGATTAAACAATGTACATGCATTTGAAAATGCTAAAGGCCATGCTATTTACTACTATGACCTAAACATACCCATAGAAATATATCTTTTGAACCCATCTAAAAGTATGAGTATGATGGAAACCTGTATGCTCTTTAGGTTGTACTCGTATATTGTAAATAGAGGCAATTTTCAGCTAAAGCCAACTTATGCAGGGTAAATGGCTTTGATAAATTGACCTGTTAGGGTCTAGTAATCAGCAGGCACTATGGTTCAATAGTTTTAGATTTCAAGCAGGTGAATAATGGTTTCTCCTGAAAACCTCATAAAAGAGTAAAAGGTTATCAATATGTTGAGTCAGCCTGCTGAATTAACGGCAGTGCTCTGCAAATCTCCCATGTCTCTGATCTAGCAGTGGTTGAGCAAGCTGTGAAGAAGGTGCAGGGTGAAGAAGGGCTGGTGATGGCCAATATCATGGCAAACATTGCTGATGGAAAGAAAGCTCTAAGGATTTTAATCTTAGAGGACACATTCTTTCTATCACTGGTCAGTTAAAGAACAGTAGTTACTCACAAGTCTATTGTCTGGAATAGGAGATTGCAGCAGTCAAGGGTTTTTTTGAAACACTAACTACTATGGATTGATTTAGGTCCAGATCATTTAAAAATAAGTTAAATAGTAGCAGTCCCAGTACAGATCCCTGTGGCACTCCACTGTTCGACTATCTCCATTGCGGAAAATGGCCATTTAACCATATCCTCTGTTTTCTGTCCAATAACCAATTCCTAATCCATAACAAAATGATAAAATATATTTTTCCCTACAAGCACTAGTTTTTGTCTGCTAAACTCACTGTCTCAGGGAGGTGGTTCCAAGACCTGTCCATATAATATTCTATAGCAAGAAAAAACTCGGAATTGTGAAACTCAAAATATTACAAAAAACACTTTCACTGAAATGAGAAAATGTCATAAAAGGAACGCAGCACTGCTATAGTTCTAAAAGGGAGGTACAGCTAACTGGAGGAAAAAGCCTCAGATAGGAGCCCTTCCACCACCACAATGGTGGTCCAAGGTGGTTGGACGTAACACCTCACTGGCAAAAAACCTCCAGACCGACCCCCCGTAGTAAAGAACTTAAAGCAGGGCGGCGGTGCAAACGATAGAGGATAACAATCCACTTATCTAGATTAGTAGATCGGTACACCGACGATGGCCAGCGTTTCACTCATCTGCTGCCTCAGGGTGTAGAGAAATCCGATCAAAACTAGAACCAGAATCAGAACAAAAATTTAAATTTAATCAGTAAACTGGTAAAACTGCACAGCTTCAAAGATAGTTAAAGGAAGCCTTAATGACATACCTTAAGATAGGACGCAAGCTGCATCTCAAGATCAAAAGATGGCCGTAACATGACAGAACTGGGATTTATATAACACTGCCGGGTGGTGAACCCGGAAGTGACAATAGACAAAGAATTATTGCTGAACCAGCACTTGTGGAACAAATTGTATTATAATGAAAAAATATATTTTCTCTTTGCTTAATTTTAGTATATAAGTGTGTGTGTGAAGGAAAAGTTTATATTTCTACAAAACCCAAAATTTCTTGTTTAAATGTTTTAATGACAATAGACCCAGAAATTTAAAACTCAAAAAATAAAAAATTAATTAAAAAATGAAAGAATGAAAAAGATCAGTAGAACGCACTCCATTCCAATTTAGAATTTAGTCCATCTGGATCTTCACTTTTCAATCTGTGGATCCATTGTTGTTCCGCTCTTAATAAACGTCGCTGTCTGTCCGGAACATCCTCCCTAATGTGGTCAATCACACAACATTTCAAGTCTGTAAACTGATGGTTGAATTCCAAGCAGTGTGTGACCATAGGTGCCTGTAATCTGTTGTTCTTCAGACAACTCTTGTGTTCAGTGGCTCGAGTTTTAAAGGGACGAGTGGTCTGACCCACATAGATTAAGGGACATGAACACATAAACACATAAACCACAAAAGTCGATGTACAGGAAGTCCTATGTTTCAAATAAAAACTCTGATTGGTGGAAGGATGAATGAAGGTGTTAGACAGTTCTTTAGTGATGGTGCAAATGGAACATTTCCCACACTTGAAATGACCAGTTGAGAGTATGGTAGGTGGACAAGGATCTCTTATGTCAGATGGACTTAAAAGTTCTTTAAAGTTCTTCTGGCGTGAGTAAGCTATTCTGAAATGAATGTCTTTCAAAGAGGGATGAAGGTCCATTATAGTCCAGTGACGTCTGAGTATCTTGGAGATGATATTGATGTTAGGAGAATATTCTAGAATGCATGTAGCAATATTGTCAATGGACTCAGGTTCACGGGGTAGGAAAAGAAGATCTCTATTAATGAACTTAGCCCTTTTGTATGCTTTTTTCAAAACACCAGTAGGATATCCTCTGCTCTTTAAACGAGAGTACAATTGTTTGCATTTAGTTTTATAATCTCCCATGTCGGAACATAACCGACGATAACGGAAAAATTGAGAGGTGGGCAAACTTCGCTTCAGAGGGTTCGGATGGTTACTAGAGAAATCCAAAAAGGTATTCCTATCTGTGTCTTTTCTATATACTGTGGTTTTAATAAAACCTGTTTCTTTGATAACAAAAACATCAAGAAAAGAAATGTGTGGAAATGTTCCATTTGCACCATCACTAAAGAACTGTCTAACACCTTCATTCATCCTTCCACCAATCAGAGTTTTTATTTGAAACATAGGACTTCCTGTACATCGACTTTTGTGGTTTATGTGTTTATGTGTTCATGTCCCTTAATCTATGTGGGTCAGACCACTCGTCCCTTTAAAACTCGAGCCACTGAACACAAGAGTTGTCTGAAGAACAACAGATTACAGGCACCTATGGTCACACACTGCTTGGAATTCAACCATCAGTTTACAGACTTGAAATGTTGTGTGATTGACCACATTAGGGAGGATGTTCCGGACAGACAGCGACGTTTATTAAGAGCGGAACAACAATGGATCCACAGATTGAAAAGTGAAGATCCAGATGGACTAAATTCTAAATTGGAATGGAGTGCGTTCTACTGATCTTTTTCATTCTTTCATTTTTTAATTAATTTTTTATTTTTTGAGTTTTAAATTTCTGGGTCTATTGTCATTAAAACATTTAAACAAGAAATTTTGGGTTTTGTAGAAATATAAACTTTTCCTTCACACACACACTTATATACTAAAATTAAGCAAAGAGAAAATATATTTTTTCATTATAATACAATTTGTTCCACAAGTGCTGGTTCAGCAATAATTCTTTGTCTATTGTCACTTCCGGGTTCACCACCCGGCAGTGTTATATAAATCCCAGTTCTGTCATGTTACGGCCATCTTTTGATCTTGAGATGCAGCTTGCGTCCTATCTTAAGGTATGTCATTAAGGCTTCCTTTAACTATCTTTGAAGCTGTGCAGTTTTACCAGTTTACTGATTAAATTTAAATTTTTGTTCTGATTCTGGTTCTAGTTTTGATCGGATTTCTCTACACCCTGAGGCAGCAGATGAGTGAAACGCTGGCCATCGTCGGTGTACCGATCTACTAATCTAGATAAGTGGATTGTTATCCTCTATCGTTTGCACCGCCGCCCTGCTTTAAGTTCTTTACTACGGGGGGTCGGTCTGGAGGTTTTTTGCCAGTGAGGTGTTACGTCCAACCACCTTGGACCACCATTGTGGTGGTGGAAGGGCTCCTATCTGAGGCTTTTTCCTCCAGTTAGCTGTACCTCCCTTTTAGAACTATAGCAGTGCTGCGTTCCTTTTATGACATTTTCTCATTTCAGTGAAAGTGTTTTTTGTCATATAATATTCTATGACACTATTCAGTTTAGTGAGGGTAACTGTCTTGTCAGGACCATACAGCAGGAATTAACAAGACAGGCCCTGCATGGCTAATTCCCTTTGAATATCTACACCATAGAGACTAACATTTTAAAATCAGTTTTAATATGGCTCTCTATTGAAAAGAATACAAAACTATCATGGACACTTTAATCCTCTCAAATCTGTTTGTATGTTTTTAGTGAGGCTTTAATTTTATTATGTGTACTTTACTTGGCTATAATCCCCTTGTGGCAAAATTAGGGCCCCTTTTTACAAAGCTGCAATAGTGAGTACTGGTGCTGCAAACGTGATGTAGTCCATAGATATTGAATTGGCTGTGTCACATTTGCCATGTGGGAATCACTACCATGGCTTTGAAAAAGGGACCCCTAGTTAACATCAGGAAATCAAGCTTAAATAAAGCAATCAAATAAATAATTTGTGAAATAAAATAGTAATCAAGAATTTATGAACTGGATCATAAATACTCAGATGTTTTCAAGCACAAATCAGACTCCTATTAACAATTTACTCTGTGCTCCAGACAGAAAGTTCTTACTGGAAATTGATTCTTGTAAAGCGCAATTCACCCATCCCATCAAATACATTATCTTAGCAACCAAAGACTCCAAATCACTGCTCTAAAGTCTAAATTCCCTACTCTTCCTTTTACTTGGGTATTTTGTCTTCCCTCACTGGGCACCTTTGAGGGACCTTTGGGTGGTACCTTGTTTCTTTCAGACATTCTAGGCTCACTCTGGATCACTGTTTCTCTGATACTCCAAGAGGAAAATCCTGACAGATAGTAGATTTTCTGTCTTCTATTTATAGTCAACACCAAAAAGTCCAACAGGACAGAGAATCCACGGGTATTAAACAGTACAAAAGGAAGTGGGAACGGACAATGAACACTCCACTGAAGATCACTGATGTAAAATCAACTTGTTTATTTCATAAAAGGACACAAGCAGAAGCTGTGGACCTGACACAGCACTGTGTTTTGGCGTCTGAGGAACACCTGCAGCAGGGGTCACTAAACATAAAAACATAACATAACATATTAAATCACATCATATAAAAATAAAAAAAAAATTCTAAGCCATACAAATAAATCAATACCAGAAGCCAATCAAATAAATAAATACATATAAATATAACAAATGATACATATGTGACAAACAAAACATATGATAATATTTATATGAATTCATAAAAATGAAACCAAACTTGTGGTGTATATATTCACAGATGACAGGTGCCATCTACTCCCTTTCATACAACTTCTTCACTCCTTGCTCCTTAATTCTGCTCTCTGGATGAGAAACATTATGGACAGGCCTTACTCCTGTTCTTTACCCATATAAAGAAGCCCCCAGACAAAACATTTAGAGCTCCTTTTGCTAAGCTGCGCTAGCAGTTTTAGCGTGCACTTAGTGCACACTAGATGCTAATGCCTTCATAGAGCTGGCATTAGTTTTTCCATGTTGCGCAGGAGTTAGCGTGCACTAATCTTCAGGGCGCACTAAAAACACTACCGCAGCTTAGTTAAAGGAGCCCTTAAATTTTCCAGGTTTATTTTAATTTTTATTTCTCACTAACTTTGAAGTCTTTAATTCCTTGAACAGAATCGGAGGGGGGAGCACCTTAGTTTGTAGGTTAGATAATACTTTCCTATGCATTCAATTTTGTTAGCATATCTTAAAAAACATTGACCCCCCTCTTTTATTAAGCTCAATAGAGCAGGCCTACATATTAAATGCTCTGACACCCTAGGGATTGAATGTATGTTGGAGAATTTGCCACATGGTACTCACTCCCATGGCTTAGTAAAATGGGGTTTTATGTGAGCAAAATGAATTTATCTTGTTAACCAATGAATTAATGAGTGTCTAACTGATTTACATGCATTAAATAGTCCTAACCTACATTATTATTTAATTTATAGACCATTACTCTTAAGTAACCTAAAGTGATTAACAATATCACTTCCCTCTACTCTCACCTCATCCTTTCCATTAAAACCATTGCCACTAGCTTATAGTTTACAGTCTATAATCCCTTCCCTCATCCCATTTATGCTGAAAAGTCCTGCCTAACCAGACAGAAATTTAATAGACAACAAAACTGCAAATCCTTGCAAATTTCAAATTCAAATAAGATAGGTATTCTACCCGGGGCTGGATAAATGAATAGGCCCAGAAAGCACGTGCCTAGGGCCCAAAATTTCAGGGGAGCTCGCTGAGGGAGGACAAACAGAGAGCAGCTGCCCTACCATCTCCCTTCACCTCGTTTATTTTTTATTTTTTAAACAGCTACGGCAATTAAGATCGGCTATGCGCTCCCCCCAGGCAGTTAAGATCAGCTACGGCCCCCCTCCTCCGGCATCAATGGCACTTAAAAGAACAGCAACAGGCTCCCCGGTATCAACAACAAGTTAGATCAGCAACGCGGTGCTCAGCGGAAACAGTAAGCTGTGTCAGAGGGAAACTTTGGGCTGAGGACCTCATTGCCGATCTTACTTGTTGATACCAGGGGATCCGTTGCCGATCTTTTAAGTGCCGTTGATGCTGGAGGAGGGGGTCCATAGCTGATCTTAAGTGTAGGGGTGTGTGTAACCAATCTTACTTGCTGTAGTCATTTGAAGAAAAAAAGGGCGAGGTTAAGGGAGATGGTAGGGCCATTGCTGATGCTGATCTTAAGTGCCGTTGATACCGGAGGGATGGGGGCATTGCTGTTCTTAGGGGGGGCGGTATTTCTGATCTTATTTGTCACCGTTTGGAAAAAAAAAAGCAGAAAGATAGTTGAGTGGTGACCCGCAAAGGTGAGGGAAAGGGAGGGAGATAGGCCTGGGGTAGAGGGAGAGAGAGAAGGAGCAGATGATGAAAGTGGGGGGAGAGAGAGAAAGGGGCAGATGGATATCAGTTCAGAGGAGAGAGCAAATGCTGAATGGAAGTAAAGAAAGAACACATTATGGATGGAAGGAGGGGATAAAGAAAAAGGGCATATACTGGATGGGGGGAAGAAGAGAGTTTGTGAGATAGTGGAGGGTGAAGGAAAAGGGTGGCAATCTATGGGTAGACATAGTAAAAAAAAGGGAAACTGAGGACTGAATAGTAAGAGAGAATTTAATTTAGAGAGAAGCAGAAAATAGAGAGGAGAGAGATCCCAGAGCGTGGGGGGAAAGGGGGAAGGAGACAAAAATATCGGTTCTGAGTGGAGGAAATGAGAAGAGAGGGGAAAGGAAGGAAAGATGAATGGAGAGAGATGCCAGACCATGAGGGGAACAAAGGGAAGAAGATGGATGCCAGACCAAGGGAACAGGGGGAGGGCAGGAGGAGAAATGGAAAGATGGAAGGAGGTTGGTAGAGAGTGGATGGAAGGCGCAGAAAGTGGATTGAAAGGAAGAAAATGACAAGATGAGGAAAGCAGAAACTGGGAGATAAAGGTTATTAGATGCCATCAACTTGTGCTGGAGTCCTAGTCCAATATTAGATGAATATTGGAGAAGAGCAAAGAATACCAAAACCCCCTATACCTTTGCTTTATTGACTCCATCAAAGCTTTTGACTGTGTGGATTACAGTAAACGATGGAGAACTCTAGTGCAAATGGGAATACCAAACACATAATTCAGCTGATGGAGAGCCTATATGAAAATCAAGACAACAAAGGTAGAAAAAAAATTCAATTTTTTTTTATTTTTTGCTATAGGATAAAGTAGTATTGTAGCTGTGTTGATAAATGTTTATAAATAGAAAATGCAAATATGGTGACTGTTTTATTGGACTAATTTTAATACATTGTTTACTAACTTTCAGAGACCAAATTCTCCTTCCTCAGGTCAGGACAGGATACTGTAATACTTTGCTGACCTATGGAAAGAGGGTTTGACCTCTGAAAGCTAATTTTAAATTGTATTAGTCCAATAAAATGGTATTATCTTATTTTCCATTTTTTGTTTTATTTTTATTTGTTAATTTGTAAAGTGATTTGTTATTTCTCTTTTTTCAAATTTACATCTGCTATATTTATATTTTGTTCAGTATTGGTAGCTGTTTCTTCACCCCCTAAACTGTACAGTTCCTTCGGTTTGTAGCACAAGCCAGCATGCTGAATGCTCTGCACTACGCCGATGGTCATAGAATTCCTATGATCATCAGAACAGCGCAGAGCATTCAGCCGACCAGCGCTAAAAACCTCTTCCGTGCTTTTGTAAAAAGGGTGTGTGTGGAAAGGGTATTTTGTGATTACTTATTCCATACAGGATGAGGGTGGTTCTGTGTCCTGTATGTATGAAAGACATACTGCATCTTTTACAAAGCCGCATGGCAACGGCCCTGAAGCACTTTAAATCTCTATGGGCTTTGGGGCCATTAGCGCAGAGCAGCCGCTAGCGTAGCTTTGTAAAAGAGGCCGATAGTTTTCTGTTAGCATTTACCAGCTTTGTTTGGTGAAATTCATCAGGCATGGCTCCTGGGAGCACCTTGAATAAACCTGATTTGAATCTCCTTATTGTCTGCCGATCTTCTTTTGTTCCATGTTGGATTCTTTGGTGGACCACTTGCCTTGTTGTTTTGTTACAAATTAACATACATGGAGTGGAATGTACCAGAGGAGTTACAGATTTGGTTGTTTATACATACATATGAGTTAAAGTTGGACAACATAGAGTGAGGCAGTTGAGAGGAACTACAAACTTGGTTATTAATACAGATTTATGTTTCCGATAGTATTATTGCTTTACAATGCATTTGAACACTTTTATATACGTATGGAAAGGGTTCAGAGTTAAAGTCCTGGGAAATATAGAAACATAGAATATGATGGCAGAAAAGGGCCACGGCCCATCAAGTCTTCCCTCTCTAATCACCCTCCCCCCTAAGTTCTTCCTTGAAGTGATCCCACATGCTTATCCCATTTTTTCTTAAAATCTAGCACGCTGCTGGCCTCAATTACCTGCAGAGGAAGATCATTACAATGATCAACCACCCTTTCGGTAAAAAAATGCTTCCTGGTGTCGCTATGAAATCTCCCACTCCTGACTTTCAACGGGTGCCCTCTTGTTGCAGTAGTTCCTTTAAGGAAAAAGATATCTTCTTCCACCTCAATACGACCCGTGACATATTTGAACGTCTCAATCATGTCTCCCCTCCTCGAGTGAGTATAGCTGTAACTCACCTAGCTGTTCCTCATACGGGAGATCCTTGAGTCCCAAGACCATCCTGGCAGCCATTCACTGAACCGACTCAATTCTCAGCACATGTTTTTGATAATTTGGCCTCCAGAATTGTACACAATATTCCAGATGAGGTCTCACCAAGGATCTGTACAACGGCATTATAACTTTGGGCTTCCAGTGGGAAGGAAGGGGGGGATTTGTTCAGAGATGTTTGGGGCTTGCATAGAACTAAAACTATACACTGGCACTGGTATGGTAATCTTTGTTGTTTTGAATTTTATAATAAAAGAAAAAAAAATACAAGTGGAAATGAAGTAAATAAGAAAACAGGTAATTAAAGGATGGCGGTCCATAGGCGGCCAGGGGTGGGGTATGGGTGGGGCATAGGCAGGGCAGGGCTAGGGGGCCCAGTGTACTTGTGTACCTAGGGGCCCTTAAAGAATTAATCCTGCCCTGATTCTACCCTATTGGTCTCAGAACCGAGAAGGGAATCCCCCTGAATGGGTGTTGGAGCATACCTCTACTATTCCTGGCATCACTAGCAGGTCTCTTCTTTGAGAGTAGAGATCACATTATGGTACATACATGTTCGATTTATTGGGCAACTAAACTGTCCCTAGCCCATTTAAAACATTAAAATATTACTACAAATCATTTGACTCTAATGAGGAAAGGTGTAGGGAGCCAGAGAAGGCTTGTGAACATGAGGGACACATGAATGTGAAGCCCTGTATCTTTAAACCAGTCATTGTCTACTCTTTTGACACTCTTTGCCATTACTCTTGCAATTTGGGGCTGAAAATATTGATAGGTTTCACATTTTTAAACCATCTATTTTCGGTGTGTATCCGATTTCTATCAACATTTAGGTACTGAGTTGTATATTAAAGCTTAGTAGGAGGATTCCACACTGACGTTTGTAAACTGCAGGATAATAGAACAGACCTTTGCTTTACCACTGCCAAAAATATTCCCTCCTCATGCTCTGTAATCACAGTCAAGAAGGAAAGAATAAAATTGAATTGTTACTGTTGAAGCCATAAACAGTTGATGATTAATATAAAGCACTTAGTCTTACAAAGAACATTGTGCATTCAATATCTCTACTAAAAGCAATAAAACAAATACTGAGGATAGGTGACTAAAGATGTTTTTTTTTTTTCTAATAATTGGTTAGACAGGTATAACTTGTTTGGCCTGAGGATGAATTTATTTCAAAATCACTGCATGTCTTCTGAAAATGATGGATTTTTAATCATGAACAAAATGTATTTGACATTTTCCTATACCTGTAAATGGAATTTAATATTTATCATAGAATTTCTATTTAATTCGAAATTAAAAAAAAAAATTATGATGGAAACAGCTATGGCTTAGATGTTCCCTAGTATACTGTAGATTCAGACACAATACTTATTTTTATTGGAATTGCAAAAATGACCACAATCTTACTCCATATCTTAACAGAGGAATCTAACCTACCTTCTGTATAATGTATTATGCATGCTCTCTCTTGGCCCAAACCAAGCACAGTCAATATTCTAATAGGCAACTGGACCATAACTTTGCTATGCAACCAACTAGAGCAGTGTTCTTAAACCTTTTGACACCTATGGACCGGCAGAAATAAAATAATTTTGTGGACCAGCACCGGTCCCCAGACCAGCAGTTGAAGAACACTGGGCTAAGTAGTGGACCAAACCCTGCCCATCTCCACCTTAGACCCCACCCCCCTAATAGTATTAATTGTAACATCATTTTTTCCATTCATTTTCATATAAGAACATAAGAACTGCCATCTCCGGATCAGACCTTTGGTCCATCAAGTCCGGCGATCCGCGCACGCGGAGGCCCTGCCAGGTGTACCCTGGCGTAATTTATAGTCCATCATATCTTTATATGCCTCTCTTAAGGAGATATGCATCTAGTTTGCTCTTGAAGCCTAGGACGGTCGATTCCGCAATAATCTCCTCTGGGAGGGCATTCCAGGCGTCAACCACTCTCTGAGTGAAGCAGAACTTCCTGACATTAGTCCTGAACCTGTCCCCCCTTAGCTTCATTTCATGTCCTCTAGTCCGTGTCAAATTGGACAATGTAAATAATCTTCTCTGCTCTATTTTGTCGATTCCTTTCAGTATTTTGAAGGTCTCGATCATATCCCCACGCAGTCTCCTTTTCTCTAGGGAGAACAATCCTAGTGTTATAAGTCTATCCTCGTATTCCAGTTTCTCCATACCCTTCACCAGTTTTGTTGCTCGTCTCTGCACCCTCTCCAGCAGTTTTATATCCTTCTTTAGGTAGGGAGACCAATGTTGGACGCAGTATTCCAAGTGTGGTCTGACCATTGCCCTATAAAGCGGCATTATAACTTTCTCCGATCTACTCGAGATTCCTTTCTTTATCATGCCCAACATTCTATTTGCCTTCTTTGCCGCTGCCGCGCATTGTGCCGACGGCTTCAGGGTCCTATCTATCAGTACACCCAGGTCCTTTTCTTGTTCACTCTTCCCCAGAGTTGCACCTGACATTGTATACTCGTATTCCTTATTCTTATTGCCTAAATGCATTACCTTGCATTTCTCCACATTGAACTTCATCTGCCATTTCTCCGCCCATGTTTCTAACCGACACAAGTCGCTCTGGAGTTCCTCTCTATCCTCCTGCGATCTGATTGCCCGGCATAGTTTTGTATCATCTGCAAACTTGATGATCTCACTGGTTGTTCCTTCCTCCAGGTCATTGATATAAATATTAAAAAGGATCGGCCCAAGTACCGAGCCCTGTGGTACACCACTAGTCACTTTCTCCCAGTCGGAGAACTTCCCATTTATGCCCACTCTCTGCTTTCGGTTTTCCAGCCATTTGCCTATCCACCTTTGTATATCCCCCTCTATGCCATGGCTTTGTAGTTTCCTGAGAAGTCTTTCATGTGGAACTTTGTCGAACGCTTTCTGGAAGTCCAAGTATATTATGTCCACCGGCTTCCCACTATCAATTTGCTCATTCACAGTCTCAAAAAATTGGAGTAAATTCGTCAAACATGATTTCCCTTTCCTGAATCCATGTTGACTGGGTTTCATCAAGTCGTGTGCGTCCAAGTGCCAGACTATGCTATCCTTGATCAGTGCTTCAACCATCTTGCCGGGGACAGACGTAAGACTCACAGGCCTATAGTTGCCCGGTTCCCCTCTCGATCCTTTTTTAAAAATTGGCGTGACGTTCGCTATCCTCCAGTCGTCCGGTATCTGTCCAGTTCTGATTGTCAGGTTTGCAAGTTTTTGCAATAACTCTCCGATTTCAACCTTCAATTCCTTTAAGACTCTCGGGTGAATTCCATCCGGTCCAGGGGATTTGTCACTTTTAAGTTTGTCGATCTGATAGTATATCTGGTCTAAGTCCACTTCAACTGTGGTGAGGCTGTCTTCTATTTCTCCTGCAAACACTTTCTCCGCTTCAGGTATTGTTGAGGTGTCCTCCTTCGTAAAGACGGACGCAAAGAAGGAATTTAGTTTGTCTGCGATTTGTTTATCTTCCTTGATGTACCCTTTTCTTCCCTGGTCGTCCAGGGGTCCCACTGCCTCTTTTGCAGGTTTTTTCCCTTTCACGTATCTAAAGAAGGGCTTGAAGTTTTTGGCCTCCTGGGCTATTTTTTCCTCATACTCCTGTTTGGCATCCCTCACCTCCTTGTGACATTTCTTCTGATCATCTTTATGTTTGTTCCAGGCTTCGGTTGTCTTTATGCATTTCCATTTTTTGAAAGAGTCCTTCTTTTCTTTTATGGCTTCCTTCACCTGTATGGTAAGCCATGCCGGTTCTCTTTTGCTCTTTGTTCTCCGATCTTTGGAAATCCTCGGAATGTAGAGATCTTGTGCTTCTGTGATAGTATTTTTCAGTAGGGACCATGACTGATCTACCGTTTCAAGTTTGTCCACCATCTTCTCGAGTCGTTTTTCTACCATGGCTCTCATGCGATCGTATTTACCCTTTTTAAAGTTTAAGGTGGTGGTTAAGGTTTTGGCATGTTTCCCTTTCCCGATGTCAAGTTTAAAGTTGATTACATTGTGATCACTCGTTCCCAGTGGAACCACGACTTCCACTTCTGTTATCGGTCCCGTGAGGCCATTTAGGACCAAATCCAAGGTGGCGTTGCCTCTTGTCGGCTCTTTTACCATTTGTTCCAGGAAGCAATCCCCTATATACACACACACACACACAATATAATTGTATTAACATCACATAATGGTTAACTACAAAATTAAACTACACAAAGCACACTGTATGCTTCTCAATATTCATTCCTACCAGAACACAGATAACCCCATGCAAATACAGGACCAAAAACTAAAAATACTAACATATACAAGCAAACCCTAAGATGCAAGATTCTGCATGCAGTACAACCCCAGAGGAAAAGAAACAAATGCATTTCTTCCTGAACAGACAGCAGATGTAAATCAATCACTAAATTAAAAAATAAAATCATTCTCCCTACCGTTGTTGTCTCCCTCCCTCCATGCTGTGCCTTGCCTTCTGGCCTGCCCCTCGGTGTTATCTTCGGGCTGGCTCATTACTCAGTGCTGCAGTGCACAAAGTCATGGGCAGCGGCTCCTTGTGCGTTCCGTACCTCATCTGAAAGCCTTCCGCTTGATATGACTTTCCATAATACGCCGCTTACTGACAAAACAAATCTTTTCTAGCCAACTGGGGGGAAATCTCATTATATTTATATTTAGTTTTCATTAGGGCAGTTAAAATTTCTGGATTCCATTTTAAAGCCAATTTTGATTCTAAATCAGAAATTTTTTTTCCAAATTAGAAAACTCCATTCTAAGTAATTTCATAACATGTGCCAAATAGGATATAATTTGCCCTCTTAAGGTTGCCTTAAAATGACCCCATATAGTTCCCAAAGGGATCTCCACTGATGCATTGAGTTGATAAAACTCCTTCACTTTTATTTGAATTTCCTCTAGAAAGTTTGAGTCTGCAAGTAGTGTATTATTGAACCTCCAAACAGGTCTCTGGGAATCCTCTTTAGTCAACTGTTATTCAATCCAAATTCCCGCATGATCTGTCAAAATAATAGGAATTATATTAGCTTTTGTGACCTGTGGAATTAAATGATCCAAAACAAAAAAATAATCAATTCTTGAAAATGATAAATGAACTAGGGAACAAAATGTAAATTCACGATCATTAAAATTGAAAATCTGCCATATCTTTTAAACCACAATTATTCATGAGATTATCAAGACCTAAAGATATAAATTGTCTGCTTGGTTGTGTATCCATAATTGGATCTATTACAGCATTGAAGTCTCCAGCTACAATTAAATCAGGCGTACCGAGTGAAAGAATTACTTGGAGTTTTTTAAAGTATTCCCCCGATTTTGTATTTGGTGCATAAATATTGAAAAGCATCAAGGTATCATTGCTTGAAGTCATATTAACATAGAGCCATCTACTCATTGGATCAGCCTGAAAATGATCAAACTTAGCAGATATTGTCTTATTAATCAGGATTGCCACACTTGCTTTTTGACCAATCGCTGGAGCAAAAAAACAATGTTTATCCAGCCTCCTTCTAGCTTAGCTGATTCTATTGCTGACAAATGGGTTTCTTATAAAATATATGTCCGCTTGTTATTTTTCAAAAAGGTAAGTATCTTTTTTTTTTTCTTTTTGATGGGATGATTGAGTCCATTAACATTCAATGAAAAAAATTTCAAAGCCATTTTATTAGAATCAAAAAATCAAACTTTCAATATTCCGATTTATTAATAATTCTACACATCCAGAACCAGAAATATTTAAACTCGCGCAACCCTCCCCTCCCCATCCCTATCAAATATATTGTCCATATTGTGAAAACAATAATATACAAAAGGCAAAATGATATAAATAGCTAGAGTTTTAGATCAAATTTTAAAAACATCTGATTGAACAAGTAAAATCTATTCAAGGAAATATACCAATTAATAAAGGTAAACTAAAAGAGTAATCAATAAGAATAATCAATAGCAATTAATATGACGATGTCCCTAAATTAATTAACTTCCTAATTTAATATATTAAATATTGAAGAATTAATTAATATAAATCACATCTATTTAATAAATCGAAAACATTTCCGTAAGTTAATACCAACTCTTAACTTAATACATAATTCAGTTTGCCAGAACAAAAAAATTGTAAATATATATCAATTAAAAAAAAATTAACGTAACTTTAGGAAATATAAATGATAATGAATAACTTTCCAAGCATGCAGAATAAATTGAAATATTACCTGAGAAAAGAAAATGAAAATGGAATTAAATAATTAATAGATAATATAATCATATTAAAAGAACCACCAATACAGGAATATTTAAAAACAATGAAAGTAGTATATTGAGTTAGTGAGCAAAGAAGCCTGAACCAATCCTTGGCAGAAGTACTGTATACCGAGTACTCTGTCTCTCATTTCCTTAAAACTGTCACTCTTCATCAGTTTGTTACAGAGACATCTTCAGGAGCACACCAATCTCCAGTTTGGAAAGAACAGTCCACAGCTAGGCAGCCAAGATTCCCTGACTCTCATTCAGGATCCGGAGGGCAAGATGGTTGTAAAATAAGATGCAGGTTGTGACCAGCCAGGAATTCTTCCAGCGCAGGTCCCAGTCAAGATAAAGGGAAAAGAGGTGAAACCAAAATCCCGGGTAGGAATTGGGAAAGAACAGGTTGGATCTGAATTAAATAACTTCATAGACCACCGGGGGAGCCCAAGAGGCCCTTGGAATACTGCCAGGGCTGATACAGCAGGGCGTTTCCCCAGAGTATATAAGCCTGCCCCTGACAACAGGGGAAGAAGCCGGCTAGGGAGGAAGTTTAGGCTTTGCCTCCCTAGGGACCCTGACGAGCCAAACAGGGACAGAGAGCCCCAACCTATGGAGCTGGATGAGGTTGAACAACCAGAGGGTTTGTCTCATTCTGAGGAACTTATGGACTTCCAAGAGTCTTGTGCTGGTGAGAATGCTAACCTACCTGAACCAATGCAGGTGAACTGGACTCTGAGCCACAAACAGTGAGTGAGTTTTGGAAACTGTTTGTGTGCTGTTCTTTTGTTTTTGAATGCTGATTTTTGCTGTGAAAGTTTAGAGAGGTTATTTGGGGGAGAGGTTTTGCTTCCACCTGGGAGGGAATGTGAAAGTCTGTTTGAAAGACTGAATTTTTGCAAAACCTACTACTCTCTCCTTTGCCTGGCAACCTTGATTATTAATTGCCAGAGGCTTTCTTATTTTTTTTGTTATGGACTGCAATCTAAGTAAAACTTGAAAGCTGGACTGTAGCTGTTTTTGAATAAGGAAAAGGACTGCTTGGTAGCAGTCAGAGTGAGCTCTCTACTGAGCCCAGGTCTCAACAATAGGAGAGACTTAAGAAGCAGTGAGGAAAAGAAAGTTAGAGTTAATTAGCCCTGCTTCAATTACTCTGCCATTTTGACAGTGTTGCATGTTTTTTTTTATATTTTCTTTCTTGGACTTCTGTCTGGAATGTTGAATCAATGAAAGTATTACTTACCTGTTTGGAAGGATTAAGTAAAGAGAACTATTGATATAAACTGTCCCTGTGTTGGAACTTTATTTGTGGTGTTTTCCACTTTTGAAAATCCGATCCTGCAGGGTGACTCCAGGCCGGGTCACACGCTTGGGTGCTGTTTAGTGTAGCCATCAGAATTGCAACAAAGCCCTGTTCGGGGTTAAGCTGGTGGCCACATAATTGGTATCAGGAGTGGGATAGTGCACCTCCTGCAGGACAGTTGCTGGAACTGCATTTGGAAAAAAAAAAAAAAACATGCAACACTGTCAAAATGGCAGAGTAATTGAAGCAGGGCTAATTAACTCTAACTTTCTTTTCCTCACTGCTTCTTAAGTCTCTCCTATTGTTGAGACCTGGGCTCAGTAGAGAGCTCACTCTGACTGCTACCAAGCAGTCCTTTTCCTTATTCAAAAACAGCTACAGTCCAGCTTTCAAGTTTTACTTAGATTGCAGTCCATAACAAAAAAAATAAGAAAGCCTCTGGCAATTAATAATCAAGGTTGCCAGGCAAAGGAGAGAGTAGTAGGTTTTGCAAAAATTCAGTCTTTCAAACAGACTTTCACATTCCCTCCCAGGTGGAAGCAAAACCTCTCCCCCAAATAACCTCTCTAAACTTTCACAGCAAAAATCAGCATTCAAAAACAAAAGAACAGCACACAAACAGTTTCCAAAACTCACTCACTGTTTGTGGCTCAGAGTCCAGTTCACCTGCATTGGTTCAGGTAGGTTAGCATTCTCACCAGCACAAGACTCTTGGAAGTCCATAAGTTCCTCAGAATGAGACAAACCCTCTGGTTGTTCAACCTCATCCAGCTCCATAGGTTGGGGCTCTCTGTCCCTGTTTGGCTCGTCAGGGTCCCTAGGGAGGCAAAGCCTAAACTTCCTCCCTAGCCGGCTTCTTCCCCTGTTGTCAGGGGCAGGCTTATATACTCTGGGGAAACGCCCTGCTGTATCAGCCCTGGCAGTATTCCAAGGGCCTCTTGGGCTCCCCCAGTGGTCTATGAAGTTATTTAATTCAGATCCAACCTGTTCTTTCCCAATTCCTACCCGGGATTTTGGTTTCACCTCTTTTCCCTTTATCTTGACTGGGACCTGCGCTGGAAGAATTCCTGGCTGGTCACAAGGTGTCCATGATGTGAATACCAGCTGTAAGGGATTAAGGCATTCTGTGCAGAAGCTGGTGTTGGTGGGCTAGGGGTATCTTTCTCTTGCAGTTACACCCTGTATAGCTGTGATGCATGTATAGTTTCCTCTTGTGCTGCCAATAGGTTTATCCCTATAGAGTACAGTAGGGTTGTGGAAGATGGGACCCTGTGGAGATGGCCATGTGTTGAGCTTGATACAGGCATTACATTGTTAGACCCAGAGGAGTAGCATTTTCATGCACAGTGACTGGCATTAGCTGAAACTGGCCTCCGGATCAGGATATTGAATTGATTTCACAAAAAAACCATGTGTTTCTTGTTGTCTGGCAATCAGTGGGTTGTTGAATGTTGTATGGCAAAGTCCACAAAACTTGTCTGAGTCTGTGGAGTCCTAACTTTTTATTTTTAGGGGACACAAAAGAAACAGCAAAGTTTATTGGGGTGCTCTGCTGAAAATAGTTTCTCTACAGTGTCTTTATTCTTTTATCCTCAGGTTCTTAGCATGGGTTTTGCTCTTAAAATGAGAGTATGCTACAACAGGTACTGAGAAGACATGTTACAGATAGGACAACAGTTAGTACAATCCTTATTACCATTACTGCTCTCCTTGTCACCAACAGCATTGTCTCTTATGCCCACACAACTCCAGCAGAACTGCACCCATCCCAAACAAACTGAAAGCTCACCTGATTTGCCCTATTTCCATGGAAATACCATTCACAATATGTGAGCTGAAGCCGAAAAATCAGGCAATCCTTGCCCTGAACACACCACAGCCCCTAGGAGATTGACATACACATTTTACTGTTGTTATAACAGGCTTTCCATCTTGTTTACACAAAAGCACATTGAAGTTCCACCCCCTTCATTTACTATCCTATATTCCATTGGCTCACTTAAAACCTATTACAAGTTTACCAAAAATTATTTTATTAGAAAAAATAAAACTCTAAGAAATAAAAATGAATACCTTATCCAGGCCTTTGTATGATCTTCTATTAAAAATCCAAATTAAACAAATATTTATCACTTTTGAAAAATAAATCCAGTCTTTCCTTGTCACTGCCTATGTCATAGGCTCCAAATGCTGATTAATATATTCTTGCAGTTTAGTCAGATTATCATAGTGACTGGTTTTATTATTGTAAGTGATTTTCAGGATTTACGGATACAAAAGCCCATACTTAGCCCGCAACAGCTGCAGCTGAGGTCTGAAAAACAGAAACTGTTTCCTCAAATTAGCAGTTGCTTTAGCAAAGTCAGGTAAAAAAATAATTTTATTATCTTGTCATTTCAGCAATTTAATTTGGCAGTAGTTAAGATATCCAAAGCCTGCTGAAAAAAAAGTACCCTGAAAATCATGTGTCTGGGTTCATTTTGTCTGTTATCTGAACGTGATAGTATGCGATGAGCTCATTATCTCCAATGGATATTTCAGCTTGAGGGAGAGCAATTTAGGTAAAAAGTCTTCTAAAAAACTTATTGCATTTGAGCCCTCTGCCCCTTCTGGAATACCCAATAACCAGATATTATTTCTCCTGCTTTGGTTATTGGCATCTTCAGTTCTTTGGTTAAACAAGCCAGTGTTTTATGGTCATTTTAAAATGGATTCAAACTGCCTTCTGCTTCTAAAACCCGGTGTTCTAACTGTTCAGTCCTGGCATCACATTCCTTCAACTGCTGAGAGAGAGTATGAACTTCCTCTTGTAAAGTATTTAGCTTAATTGTATTATTTTTAAGCATTTATTTTAGAGATTTCAGCTCCAATATCACTTGTTCAAACATTTCAGATGTGTCCTTAGAGAGAGGCACTTTTGATGGAGTTGGTAGGTCTGGTTTAGCCCACTTAGCTGTTCCCGCTGCAGCAAATGCTGTATATAATCTGGTCTGTCTCCTAGAAGCCATACTTGCTGTAGAAGATGTTACTAAGTAAATTATTCAATTTTAAAGAGAAAATTTGATCTGCTTTGCTGACAGATTATCTGAATAGTGCTGTTGAGGGAAGAGCAGTGAGATCATGCATCCATCTTACTCTGTAGCTAAGCCACACTTTACCAAGTTAATCAATAGTGGAATATTCAATATCTGCTTTAGAGCAGATCCAAGATGGTGATCTTACACAAGATCATGTGAGTGTCCTACTTATTCCTGGCTACTATTCTTGGCTATTATCATTATTATTTCTTATAACATGCTGAAGCAGTGTGGTAAAATGCAGCCAGAGTCCCAGAGCAGTTGATGCCCTCCATGGTTGATCTGAAGGATATTTTTACAAGACCAGATAAGCTCTGTAGTAAAAACTTGTTTTTACAAACTAAGGCTCATTCGCTCTATAACCCCAATCCTTGAAACTAAAGCAATCACAACCCTAGTGCACTCACTGGTTATTTTCCATCTAGATTACTGTAACTCTCTATATAATGGACTCCCACAAAAATAATTACATCATTTGCAGCTCATACAGCAATCAAACTTATACATAAAGCAGGGAAATATGATCATGTAACTCCTCTCCTGAAAGAAGCCCATTGGTTACCCATCATGCACCATATCACCCATAAAATCTTAATTCTGGTTTTCAAAATCAAACTCTCACGTCTTCCATCTTTTCTTGACAAACTTATTATCCCTCCTGTTCTTCTCGGACCCTAAGATCAGCAGATCAAAACTTACTCGGCCGTTCCTTCCATCAAAAAATTCTATTACACTAGGAAAATTAACTTCTCTGTAGCTGCTCTAACCTTATGGAACACCATGCCACCTCAACTTCGTCATGAAAATCTTCTTGATAAATTCAAGACCAAACTAAAAACATTTCTATTTCAAGATGCATATCATAATCTCTAAATACTTCCTTCCTCAAATCCAGTAAAATCATCTCAATCGCTTTTACAAAGTGACCCTATCCCTCATGTCATATCCTTCCCCTCTCTTCCCTTCTTAACTTTCATTTTAATAATGTATTTATTAACCTTTCCTTCACCTTAATACCCTCATTCATGTAAGTCTTTGTCTATTGTCTTTTAATGTTCACTCCTCCCAATATATATATAATTATTATTTTACTTTTTAATTTTCTTTTTAGCATTGTAAACCGGCCAGATACATGTTGATTGTCGGTATATTAAACTCAATAAAACTTGAACTTGAATTGAAAGGCTGTTTTGAGTTGAGACTCCTTGGGCTAGGTGCCACCTTGACCCTGACTTAAAGTTCCTCCCCTACAGCCACAGGATTTCAGTTTGCTGATGAGGGCATCATCTGTGTCACTATTGGGAAGTGCAGTAGACACTTACCTGTCTGGGGTCCAAGTTCAGCAACCATTGGCTTTGAAGCCCCTGAAGTTGGAAGATATTCTGAGGTAGTTTCTGTGCAAGTGTCATCTTTTCAAGGAGTGAGGAGTATTTCTGGTTGTGAAGTGGAAGAGTCATTGCCTATCTCGATGCTAGCTTTACACCTGCCAGATTTTTAAATGCTAAGGCATCTGAGGTAACCCTGGATAGTTTATGTGACTTAATTGCAAACCTTTGTAAGTTTTTGTGTCCTCAAATTCAATCTTTGGATAATAGAGTTAAAGCTTGTGAACAAAAATTAAAGAATACTAAGATAGAATTCAGACCCAGAGACTGTGTCTGAATTCAAGAGGGAAACCTACCTAGAGGCAGCACAGATCACAAGGTTCGAAGAGTGGCGACTCAATGACCAAAACAACTGTGAACACACACTAAAGAACATGAATAATATAAAATTTAATATAATTTAATTATGGAGTACCCTCAGTGTGACAGGGCAGAGAAGGGAGACATACTCCAGCGCTTCACATAACGAGACAGGGACCAACAAGCCCCTGCCCCCACACCATCATAGGGTACCTCCTTGTGTGTAATAAATCAAAAATAGTGAAAAATAAATCACCACCAACCAGTGAACACAAATGAGGTCAATTAAGGAGCCACTCTAAGAACCTTCCCAATCAGCTCCCACAATAGAAATCCAAAACAGACTTAGCTTAAGATGTTCTTGGAAAGTTGTCAAGACAACAGCAACCCACAATAAAGCGCCGCTGAATACCAGGTCCAACCAAGCCTGGTTTTGGGACACCAAAATCCCTTCTTCAGGAACCCATGATTGTAGCAAAAATCACTGAAGATAATTGAGCCAGCAGAGGGTGATGGTGTGGGGGCAGGGGCTTGTTGGTCCCCGTCTCGTTATGTGAAGCGCTGGAGTATGTCTCCCTTCGCTGCCCTGTCACATTGAGGGTACTCCATAATTAAATTATATTAAATTTTATATCATTCACATTCTTTAGCGTGTGTTCACAGTTGTTTTGGTCATTGAGTCGCCACTCTTCAAACCTTGTGATCTGTGCTGCCTCTAGATAGTTTTTTTTCTTAAATTTCTCTGGCAGGTTTCTGGAGTGTTTGTATTTTGTTGAATTCAAGAGGGCCTGGGATAAGCAGGTGGGATCTCTCAGAGAGAGAAAGAGATAATGGTTACTGTGGATGGGCAGATTAGATGGGCAATTTGGCCTTTATCTGCCATCCTGTTTCTATGATTCTTTAAATGCTCAGGTCAATAAAGTTTATAATGGATTGCTAGAGACCCAGAAAGTGCAAAGTATTATGATTAAGGATGTCATGAGCTTGAGAAGGAAAGTTAAGTCCTTGGAAAATGGGATTCATAGTAATAATCTTTGTTTTTTAAATTTTCCTCAAGTATTTACAGTAACTCTTAAGAATATGTTTGGCCACCTTGAAATCATCACATACAATCACACCCAAGTCCCGCTCTTCTGTCGTGCGTATAAGTTCTTCACCTCCCTAAACTGCAATGTTCCCTCGGGTTTTTGCAGCCCAAATGCATGACCTTGAATTTCTTAACATTAAATTTTAGCTGCCAAATTTCAGTCCATTCTTCAAACTTTGTCAGGTCTTTCTTCATGTTATTCACACCATCCGGCGTGTCTACTCTATTACAGATTTTGGTATCATCCGCAAAGAGGCAAATCTTACCTGACAACACTTCAGCAATATCATTTATAAAAATGTTAAAAAGAACAGGCCAAAGAACAGAACCTTGCAGCACACCACTGGTAACATCCCTTTCCTCAGAGCAATCTCCATTGATCACTACCCTCTGTTGCCTTCCACTCAACCAGTTCTTGACCCAGCCCGCCACTTTGGAACCCATCCTGAGGGCACTCAGTTTTTTTAATAGACGTCTGAGTTGAACACTGTCAAAGGCTGTGCTAAAATCTAAATGCACCACATCTAGTGCACTCCCTCTATCTAATTCTCTGGTCACCCAGTCAAAGAAATTGATCAGATTTGTCTGACAAGACCTACCTCTAGTGAATCCATGTTGCCTCTGGTCCTGTAATCCACAGGATTCCAGAAACTTGACCATTCTCCGTTGTAAAAGTGTTTCCATTAAGTTGCTTACCACAGAAGTCAGACTTACTGACCTGTAATTCCATACTTCTTCCTTATTTAACTTTTGTGGAGAGGGACCACATCCACCCTTCTCCAGTCCTCCGGTACCATTTCTGACTCTAGAGACTCATTGAAAAGGTTAGTCAGCAGAGCCATCAAAACTTCCCTAAGTTCCTTCAGTATCCTCGGATGCACACCATCCGGCCCCTCTCTACACACCTTCAAGTTTACTAAGGTCCTCTTAAGTAATAGCTGTAACCACACTCTCTCCAAAGGAAATCCTAAGATGTGACATTCTGCATTCTATAGAATAGTCTACATACTTGGAATGCATTCCCAGGAGGCTTTGTGTAATGCAAGACTATCTCTGTGTCAGGAAACAGATGTCTCCCTTGCATTGAATGGAAGAATCAACTAACAAGCTAGTCACTAATACCAGTTGCACATATTGTAGAGGTATGTGCTTATCTACTCCTACTCTAGCTGAGATTGTTTTCATGCACCTTTTCTGACTCCCTGTGCAATTTTTTTCTTATTAATGGTTATCTTATCTGTTTATATGTTATACCTCTTCCTTCAGTTTGTACGATTTGTGTTTTATGTGAACCACTGTGATGCTTTTGGTGGAAAGTGATATATCAAATTGAATAAATCAAATATTAATATAAATAGGTGTTTTTCTTCGTGTTAAGTCCTATTCAAATCAGATGCAGATTAGACTTTCTTCTTAAACCTGGCTGGTTTTGGCGTATTGTCTGCCCTTCAGTCACCCAGTGGTTCTGAACCTTCATGACAGAATGTACACCCATCACAATATAATGATCCACATGGTCAGCAGACTTTATACTATTCATTATTGCTCATTTACATTTACAAGAAAAGTTTCTTTTGAAACACTGGAATACTTTCATTTGCTCAGGTTTGGCTTCTGAACTATATTTATAGCACAGTTAAGTTATATCCACCCTCTAGCAATAATGTTAACTATACCAGCAGTTGTAAAAATAAAATAGAAGTCATATATTCAACAGTCCATACATACTGACACTCTGAAACTTGAGGCTCCCAAGTTTCCATTAGAATCTATACACTAAGGAACTTTGCTTTAAAAGATACTCAATGGCATTTGAATTAAAGAGTGCTATTAAAAACTCCAAACCAAAATTACCCCTACAGGGATGCAATTTTTTTCTTCCTCTTTCTTGCTTGTAGATTTATAAACCCCAAGGTAGAGATTTGTTTTGAAACCTACAAAAGTGATATATGATAGCAATTTAAAGGAAACAGATTGAACCTAAACTTCATGTAATGGGACTGAACCTACTTGTTAAAATGACAGAGGGTTTTTTTTTTTTTTTTAATGGAATAGCTTATGGTAATAGTAAATTTCAGAAAGTATTGAAACTTACAAGAAGCTAAGATTTCCCAGTTCTCAAGTAATACATTTGCTATTGATCTATTCATTGCCATCAAGTTAGAACAGAACTACTTTTTAAATGTTATTGTACTGACTGCATTATACCATGTTATAGTGCTTGCTCATATTAAATATAAGATGCCATGTGGCTACGTGAACACCACCAATGATTGGGGTGCTCATGCAAACTACAAACCTACCATCTGTACTTAGTGACAAGGGGACTTAATGTAGAATTTCTATGAGCAGCGTCTGAGTATTTAGCGCTCCAGGTCACAGTAGAAAACTCTACCGGGGCTTAGTAAAAGAGGGCCTAAATGAAAGTACAGTGAAAAACACATTAAAATATTTACTTAAGTGACAGTACAAAAGCTATTGCCTAATATAATATACTTGTGAGTCATTATTAATTACTGCACTGGAAGAAGGTGGAATGATCAATCTTCATACCAAACCAGGCTGCAATACTACTGATATCTTATGACTGGTCTGCAGGTATTGATCAAAAGAATCTCTGTCTGAAGCACTTGACAGCATATTGAGACTGACAGAACAGAGGATATTATCCAGACTGTACCACCAGTATCAATGACCCCTGGCACATGTGTTCTGCTGAAACATGGCTTGTGTTGGATCTCTCTGTCTTTACCCTGTCATGCTCAAATACTTTTTCTTTTCATTGGCCAAGAACAGGGTGGCCAGGGGAAGAGTGTGAAATTTGGCTGCCTTCTGCAAGTTGCCATATTGTCCAAGCCCCTGTGCACACATTTTGCGCTAATGTCGGTGCAAGGATGCTGAAGCATCAGATTGGTGCTGAAATTTATGTGTATAATTATCACATGAAAAATCAGAGCACTTGATAAAGCGGGCACTAATAATTGCAGAATGATGGCACAGTGATTGAATTATGTATTGTTATTTGTGACCCTATTCAATAAAATGTACTGAATAAGTGCCCTTTATTAAATAGGGTCATAAATATCCATGGATGTTTGTGTGCCCATCCTAAATTTTTAGGCACCATTTATAGAATTTATTACAGAGTATAAAAACTTTTACATCAGCTTTGGAGCAAGTATAAATGTGTGTGTTGCCATTTGTGCACTGGGATTGATTCTGGGAGCCTAATTTAGGAATGGACATAAGTAATGATTGGAATGGTCATATGGAACCTATTCTGATGTTTGCAATGTTAAACAGCTGTTTAATGCCCTGTACAATAAATGTGAAATCCATAAAAACTCTCACAGAAATCAAAGCTCGTTATTCCGAGCATAGATGAATGGCATACACATCAGCTGTACCATTTTAAAGGTACTGGGATCAGATGCTTAAAAGATCTAAATGGTTTAAATGATACTAAATCAATAATGAACACTCTCTTTCAAAAGTAACTATAGTGTTTCAAGGACTGAAAAGAGAGAGAGAGAGAGCATTGAAAATGTAATAAACTAGAGGTGTGTTGTGTTACAGAATGAGTTTATTGTAGCACACACTAAAAGATCATCATTTAACTACGGTAATGTGACCGCTAAAGCAAGTAGACAACATCCTTCCTGGTAAAACTCCCCCTCCCCTGCCATCTCATTAGTAGTTGTATAAATAAGAACACTAAAGTACTGTACATATGAAATTTTAGAAACATTACCAAGACACAATCAATTTTCAAAGCTTTTCTCACAAGTAAATAACTGTTTACCTGCAGAAAAAGACCTTCTGAAAACTTTATACTTGTAAAAAAAAACAAAAACAACACCACATTGATTGCATGCTTTCTTTTTAAAACTACTGCTGCTCATAATCTTTGGTGTCTTCTATAGGTATTGTAAAATTTTCATTGAAAATGCCGTCTTTAAAAATAAAAGTTGTCTTTACTTTCTGTGGATATATTTCCACTGGATTTAAAGTACCTGCAAATATACATACCAAAGTCTCGGCCCCTTATTCCTGGTCGTCAACTTCTTCACAGAGAAAACCCATAGGAGTCAACTTTTCATAATGATTGGGGGTACCCAGTGCTGGGTATCAACTACTTACAAATGAGTTTAAAATACAGTTGCTTTACTAAAAAGTAGTTTTAACTACCTGATTAACTACATTTTCCTTGAAGTACTTTGACATAACATAAATCTTTATTTATATACCGCAAAAGGCTTTCAGTTCTAGGCAGTTTACAGGAAAAGTGGCTGAGGAGTGTTAACTCTTGGGACAACTTTTGTTTTGAAATTTCCTGACAAAGACAATACTCCCAGTGAGGATCACTATACCCCTCCTTCCCCAACTCTCCCCAGGTCTTACTGTCTCACTGCAGCTCTAAATGTGAACTTTTGGCCTCTTGATCATCTTCCCTGACATCTTTACCCCTATGATTACCACCCTAACATCTGACCCCCACCCTCCTGAGGTAAAACCCATCCAGACCATCAACTGCTCCCCTTTCCAAGTGATGCAAACCCCCAAGGCAAGAACCCCCAGCCAAAAATGGATCCCATCACAATGCCATAGCATAAACCTCTCCATATTGCCTCATTCAAACCTGTTTGTCAATCAAATGCTGACATCAAGTCAAAATAAAATGATCATTTTCCTGAATCTCCATATGCCAGCTGCCATAACCAATCTCTGACAGTTTAAATTCACAGCACCGACAGCGTTCTTTTGACGATGTTACCACATCGCAAACTTGAAGCATTCTATCAGCATTGAAAAGGTTTTTCAATTTACATACAATAGGGTCTCCTGAAGAAGGAATCGAAACGGGGCCACGTAGAGACCCCGAACCTGTTATAAACTGAATTATCAAACTGCTCTCAATTTTCTCACAGAGCGATGTTCATTTGAAAAGATTTGTAAAGATAAGAAAAAACAAAGTATTTTCATACAAGTGTTTGAAAGACTGTAAAGACATTTATTTATTTATTTATTTATTTACTTTTGTAATCAAACTTGGAGCGTAACCAGAACTAATAAAGTTGCAACGACTGAAAAATATACTTTGGTTCATCACTAGAGGGCGCAACTCTCTTCTTGAAGAACTCTATACCTCTGAGTGACTTTCAAACGTGACGGTTGCAATCCTGAAGTTTGGTTACCAATTTGAATGAGAAGACAGTTCTTTTATTTGAACTCTAATATTTTTCTGACTTCCACTAATATTTAACTATTAGTACCCCAGTGACATTATAAAGAAATTATAACCAATCTTTCAGCAGTTTGCAAAACTGAAAATAAATATCTTCCAAGTAAATCTTGTCAGACAATGTATTCGCCAAAATAACCTTAATACAAAAAACATTCTTATCCTAACACTTTAGAATTGGAACACTTAAAATGTGACGGGACCTCTAAAGAAATTCCTACCCACAAAATGCAAATTCCCCCATGGAAAATAGATGGATAAGTGGTCTCTCAGTTATCTTCTTCCATTCATTGTATGCAATAGTTAAAACTATTTTTTTTTAAAATAAATTTTGGAGTGGACATATATGACAGTGTTGCTGTGGTACTTTTTACAATACATAAGAACATAAGAATATGCCTCCGCTGGGTCAGACCAGAGGTCCATTGCGCCCAGCAGTCCACTCCCGCGGTGGCCCATCAGATCCATGACCTGTAAGTGATCCTTTATATCCTTCAATCCCTTTTATCCTTCCTTTTCTATATCCTTCTAACTATACCTTTTCTTTATCCTATATCTTCTCTATCTATATCCTTCAATAACTTTTTCTTTCAAGAATTTATCCAATTTCTCTTTGAAACCCTGTAAAGTACTCTGTCCTATCACACCCTCCGGAAGCGCATTCCAGGTATCCACCACCCTCTGAGTGAAGAAGTACTTCTTTTCATTGGTTCTAAACCTGTCCCCTTTTAGTTTCTCCGAGTGCCCTCTTGTTCTTGTAGTTTCCCATAGGCTGAAGAATCTGTCCCTCTCCACATTCTCAATGCCCTTCATGATCTTATGTCTCTATCATGTCTCCTCTGAGTCTTTGCTTCTCCACTCCGCTTATACCCTGAGTATCTCTAGTTTTGCATGAAGGTTCATTAACCATTTCTACTTCTTTTATTACTACTACTTATAATTTCTATAGTGCTACTAGACATACGCAGTGCTGTACATCAAAACATAGAAGAGCCAGTTCCTGCTCATAAGAGCTTACAATCTAATCAAGACAGACAAACTGGACAAGAAGGTGCAGGTATACACAGTGCTTAGCAGGTAGGGGAATTACAGAGGAAATGATAAGACAGATATTGGTGCTTAGCAAGTGGGCTGATATTTGGAATTGAAAGTAGCATCAAAGAAGTGGGTTTTGAGGCTGGTTTAGAATACATTCAGAGATTGAGGTTGACATACTGGGTCAGGTAGTTTTTTCCAGGCATACAGTGCAGCAAAGTAGAAGAATCTGGAGTTGGTCGTAGAAGGGTACAGATAAGAGAGACTTACCCGATGAATGGAGTGCATGGAGGTAGGGGTGGGGAGGAGGAGAGGAGAGATACTGAGGAGCTACGGAGCAAATACACTTATAGTTCATTAAGGTTCCCTTTTATAAAGCTGTGTTAGGGATTTTTATCATTGGCCGCTTTGGTAAAAGCTCTGACACTCATAGAATTCCTGTGAGCATCAAAGCTTTTACCACAGCATTCAGCGATAAAAACCCTGATGTGTCTTGTATACTTCATTTGTTATCCTTTTTACAGAGACAGTGTTCAATGAGAAGATGCAACCATATTAGAATATAATCTATGAGCATATCGAAGACTAATAACTGGGAACCATGGGGGCAATTCTATGAAATAGGTGTTAACATTTGTGTCGAGTGTATATGTAAATGATCAGAATACCATCATAGATGTTCATATGTTTGCACATTCATGCATAGATGTCAAAATGTGCTGTTTATCCGTCCAATGTTGTGCTAATGGAGCTTGCATCACTTCTTTGCAAGCTCCATTAACGTAACATTGGAAGGATAAACAGCACCAAGTAAAATATATTAAGTGGATAATTATATTGATTTAATAAAGATATGGAGGGAGGGTAGAAATTTTGAAAAGATTAAGGGCTAGATTTACTAAGGGCACGGATCGTATCCAATCAGTGGGGGATCGGATCAGATCCATGCCCGGGGGGCTGATTTATGAATCACCCTCATGCAAATGAGGGCCATCGGAATCACACCCCGAACTGCCTGACTGGATCACTCTATAGTGATCCCAGCGCATGCACAGACCATCTGAAGATGGTCTGCGCATGCGCTGGACCTCCGGGCCCAGCAGAGATTTTTTAAAAACTTTTGTGGAGCCCATAGTTTTAACCCGCTTAAGCCTGTGGGTTAAAACCACAGGCCTGCACTTCGGGGAAGGGTGGGAGAGTTGGGGCAGGCAGGAGATCAGGGCAGCGGGAGAGTTGGGGCTGCAGGAGGTGTGTCTCTGCGCCAGACGATTATCAGCAGGAGAAAGGGGAACGAGAAGAGTTCCTTAATTTTTGAAAAGCATGTTAGGGATCCATATAAAAGTGTGCCAAGCCCAGGAACCATTTTAATGGCCAGGAATAAAGCGCCATATATGAGAAGCATCTGACAGGGCAGAGAGCAGGGCGGCAGAAGACAGGGCAGTCAGAAAGGACTTGAGCGACTGGTCCTCAGCAGTCACTTGTTTGTGATCGGCCAGCCCAGTCAGTGTTGCAGGGTTTTGGTTAGAACATAAGAACATAAGCAGTGCCTCCGCCGGGTCAGACCATAGGTCCATCCTGCCCAGCAGTCCGCTCCCGCGGCGGCCCAAACAGGTCACGACCTGTCTGAATCACCAGAAGGGGCCCCTTTCCACCTTGGTTTCTCATTAAAGTCCTATCTTCCCATCAAAGTCCTCACCCTCTTGTCTTGCCCATGCACGACCTGGTTGGCTTTCTATACTTATTACCTGGTTAGCTTTCTATACTTGTGTTACATCTCAGCACCTCTCTCAGTATCCCACGATCCCTTTATCCCTCAGGAATCCATCCAATCCCTGTTTGAATCCATGTACCGTACTCTGCCTGATCACTTCCTCCGGTAGCGCATTCCAAGTGTTCACGACCCTTTGGGTGAAGAAAAACTTCCTTGCATTTGTTTTGAACCTATCTCCCTTCAGTTTCTCCGAATGCCCCCTCATACCTGTTGTCCCCCTCAGTCTGAAGAATCTGTCCCTATCCACCCTCTCTATGCCCCTCATGATCTTGAAGGTCTCTATCATATCTCCCCTGAGCCTCCTTTTTTCCAGAGAGAAGAGCCCCAGCCTATCCAACCTCTCAGCGTATGGGCAGTGTTCCAGCCCTTTTACCAGTTTCGTTGCTCTCCTTTGGACTCTCTCAAGTACCGCCATGTCTTTCTTGAGGTGCGGCGACCAATACTGAACGCAGTATTCCAGATGTGGAAGCACCATCGCTCGATACAATGGCATGATGACTTCCCGCGTCCTGATTGTTATGCCCCTCTTTATGATGCCCAGCACCCTGTTGGATTTTTTTGAGGCTGCTGCGCACTGTGCAGATGGCTTCAGTGATGCATCCACCAGCACACCCAAGTCTCTCTCTAGTCTGCTATCTCCCAACAATGCCCCCCCAATTTGTAGTTGAATAACGGGTTCTTTTTCCCTATATGCATGACCTTGCATTTTTCCACGTTAAAGCACATTTGCCATTTGTTTGCCCAGTCTTCCAGCTTGTCCAGGTCCCTTTGCAGGTCTTCACACTCTTCCCTGGACCTAACTCTGCCGCACAGTTTGGTATCGTCTGCAAATTTTATAACCTCGCACTTCGCCTCCTTTTCCAGGTCATTGATAAATATATTGAAGAGTAACGGCCCCAGCACCGATCCCTGTGGCACACCGCTCGTGACTCCCCGCCAGTCAGAATATTGGCCCTTTACTCCGACCCTCTGCAGTCTACCCGACAACCAGTGCTTGATCCATCTGTGCACATCCCCTCCCACCCCGTGGTTCCACAGCTTCCTAAGCAGCCTTTCATGTGGCACCTTGTCGAAAGCCTTTTGAAAATCGAGGTAAATGTCTATGGGTTCCCCATTGTCCACCCGACTGCTTATTCCCTCAAAGAAGTACAGAAGGTTTGTTAGGCACGACCTTCCCTTACAGAATCCGTGCTGGCTAGTTCTTAGTAGGCCATTCCTCTCGATGTGCTCGCAAATGCCATCCTTGATCATAGCTTCCACCATCTTCCCTATAATTGAAGTCAGGCTCACCGGCCTGTAGTTCCCGGGGTCACCCCTTGATCCCTTCTTGAAGATAGGTGTGACATTCGCCAATTTCCAGTCCTCTGGTACCTCTCCAGTTTTCAAGGAAAGGTTGCAAACATGCTGGATTGTGCCCGCTATTTCTTGTCTTAATTCCTTCAGAACCCTTGGGTGGATCCCTGATTAGAGAATCAGGTCCCTGCCTACTTTGCATACCGTTCCCCTCATTTGCATGTACGGATCGGAGGATAGTCGGCAGAGAGGTAAGTGAATCAGGCCAGAGGGAAATCGGGTCACGAAGGGGTCACAAACTGATTGGTACACAATCGGTTTGCTTAGTGAAGCTAGCCCTTAGAATTTTAGAAAATAGTACTTGATATATACACTAAATACAGTGACTCCCTTTGGTCTGAATTTGGAGATCGAATGGGTGTCATTGATTTAATCAGGGACATTTTTGATTGGTGGCTGGTAGTGATGTAATTGAACAGCAACATAAATTTGAGTGAGTGTGTCAGAACCATTTGATGCCCGGAAAAGCTGGGGCGGATGGTGGTTCACAGCAGGAGAAGGTTTGTATGTAAGGGTAAAATTAAATGTGTGAAAATAAGGAAATGAATATTTCCATGTTTGTTGCAGGGGAAGTCCTTGAAAAAGCCATCTTTTTGGTGAAACCTTTTGGACATGTTCTCCCTGGCCGACAGACAAAGAGTTTTGAGATGTTATTTTTAATAAGGTTATTGAGAAATGTAAAGCAAAGTATGAGTGATTTGATATGTAAAGTGCTGAAAATTTAAAAAAGCTAATGATGAGGTGGGAATTTAAACCTTAGCACTCAGTAGGTTTCATTGCACTATGTGGCTCCGCTGAAGCCTTAAAAAGTTGGAAAGTAAAAGAAAACAGTCCTGCTGTATCCTGAGAGACTTTTGTTGCATGTAGTTATGTATATCTTGGGATAAAACCCACAAGTGCATGCAATTGTTGGATTAGAACAATGAATGTTATTAAAGCAACTTAAATGCAGGATACATGGAGGAAGCATTTTATGTCACTTATATCTACACATGTGTTGTCTGCAGATCTCCAACTCACATGAAGGAATTAGACGGGGATCTCTGGTCATAGATATCCCAAAACTGGAATTAAAATGGAGGAGCTGTTGCTAGAACAATTCAACCTACTGGTTGCATTCAACCTACTAGAGCAGGGGTAGGGAACTCCGGTCCTCGAGATCCGTATTCCAGTAGGGTATTCAGGATTTCCCCAATGAATATGCTTGAGATCTATTTGCATGTACTGCTTTCAATGCATATTCTTTGGGGAAATCCCGAAAACCTGACTGGACTACGGCTCTCAAGGACCGGAGTTCCCTAACACTGTACTAGAGCATTCCATCTGCAGAATCAATTAGAAAGAGAAAAATCATGGATGCCTTTCAGGGAGATGTGCTCAGGCAAATGGTGATTTTCATGTTATCTGAGCAAGAGCAAAATAAATCTCTCTATTACCAGGCACATTGTGAAATAATACAAAACCTAAAAAAAAAAAAAAAAATTCTAAATTGATATACCGGTACATGTAGCAAACATGTTATATAACAGTAGCACTAAACCTATGATTCAAATAGCAAGAACCCTACCTATGAAAATGCAACACTACACAAATTGCACTGGCCCTAAACCACTACAGTAGTGCAAGTAAAAAACGAACAAGTGAGAGTGTTACAGATCTCTACACAAAAACTGCATGCAAACAGATACTGAACCAGTGTCACACACAGAATACAAATCAAGATATGAAAATCCACTAGTGAGCAGAACCAATCCTTGTTAATTATCTCAAAAATGAGTTTATCAGTATTTCTATAGATTTAACATGGGGGAAAAAAGCCTCAGAATACCAAGTCTCTTGCACATTTGATCCGTGTAAGATGAATCGGTAAAACACTGCCGATTTTGGCTCATATAGACAGTCATTGGCAAAAAATCCCCAAAACATTTTCTTTTACTTTTTTTTTTCTCTTACATTTTTTTTTCTCTTGTGAAATACTTATTAATCTCTTTATCTTATTTTAAAGTGTTTCTTCAATACTACTCTGTTAATCTCAAAATAAGGGTCAGCAATATTCATTTTACCCGCTACATTGTAGCGATTCGTGCAGCAATTCACTAAACACTTACAACAAAATAAACTTATCTTATTGGTCTAATGCTTCAGTCTACTTTGGTCCGTTTAAACCATCAAAGGCTCCCATGTGTCTTTCTCAAATTCTTAAAGTTTAAAGTTGGAGCCGAGAGAGTGTCCTTGCCGCTGAAAATTTAAGCCAACGCGGCCAGTAGGTCTCTTCTTTTCGCTGCTGCTTCAGGGCAGTTTATATTGGGCACATTTCATCTGCAAATATACCCTCAGTTACCATATATTTAAGTTCAAACATCGTTATAACTTAATAAAGCTACCGTGATATATAACCACTTACTTCACACATCCTTTCTGATCGCTGGAATGTTCAGACAGTGACAAGATGGCTACTGCATCTTTTTCATCGTTCATGTAATGACATCACCAACCGTCTGTTATTTCATCAACATAAGAATTACTGCTGCTGGGTCAGACCAGTGGTCCATCGTGCCCAGTAGTCCGCTCCCGCAGCGGCCCTTTAGGTCAAAAACAAGTGCCCTAACTGAGACTAGCCTTACCTGCGTATGTTCTGGTTCAGCAGGAACTTATTTAACTTCGTCTTGAATCCCTGGAGGGTGTTTTCCCCTATAACAGCCTCTGGAAGAGCATTCCAGTTTTCTACCACTCTCTGGGTGAAGAAGAATTTCTTCACATTTGTACGGAATCTATCCCTTTTTAACTTTAGAGAGTGCCCTCTCATTCTCCCTACCTTGGAGAGGGTGTACAACCTGTCTTTATCTACTAAGTCTATTCCCTTCAGTATCTTGAATGTTTCTACCATGTCCCCTCTCAGTTTTCTCTTTTCAAGGGAGATGAGACCCAGTTTCTCTAATCTCTCACTGTACAGCAGCTCCTCCAGCCCATTAACCATTTTAATCACTCTTCTCTGGACCCTTTCGAGTAGTACCATGTCCCTCTTCATGTACGGTGAACAGTACTGAATGCAGTATTCCAGTGAGGGCATACCACGACCCAGTACAGCGGCATGATAACCTTCTCCGATCTGTTTGTGATCCTCCTTCTTAATCATTCCTAACATTTTCGCCTTTTTCGCCATCAGCACACATTGCGCGGACGGCTTCATCGACTTATCGACCAGTACTCCCAAGTCTGCTTCCTTGGGGGTCTCTCCAAGTACCGCCCTTAAGCTTTGCTATAGTTTCAACAGCGAAAGTTTTTGATGCCTGTGATCTGAAGTTGGTGGAGTGGATTTCCCCCACCATTCGACTGAGGCTTTTTATTTTGCTTGCTTTGACTTGCACTGCTTAAGTGGTTGGTTTTTTTTTTGTGTGTGTGTGTGTGTGGGGGGGGGTTTAATGGTCTTGGGGAGTTTTTTTGGATTAATAATATTAAGTGGAAGAGAACGCAGAATGCAAAACCTAGGAACAATTCACAATCACTTTGTTTTCCTATTCAATGTGCCCAAGAACTTGAGCTTCTCCATTTCTCTGTCCCTAGCTGGAGGAAGCTAACCTATTTGCACATTTCTCCCTAGAAGACTGTCCTTGAGTTGCCTTTGTCAGAAGCCTGATGTCACAAAATTAAAGCTTTTCTCACTCAGTTGATTCATCTGAAGATGATTGGAAATCTGGCATTGATTTTACAAGTGTGTTTCAAGAGTGTGAGGAATGGAATAGCTGATAAATTCAGAATGGAAAGCTACTGAAAAATAAGGAGATTGTATTGAAAATACACTTCTGTTACATGTACTAAGCAATTTTCCTCAGCCTCATAAATATAACTGGAATTATTGAAAGAAGTCTTTATGAAATTGAGAAGCAGGAACTCCTGGAACAAAATAATAGAAGAGTGCTTTACTTGTTCTTAGAAATGATCCATACTAAAACTTCTCTCTTTTCAAAATTCCACATCTTAATCTGAACTCCAACCCAGCATGATCAATGTGTTACCACTTCTAAACTGTGTTTTAAATTATGTTTACAATGCAGTGACATTGGATAATTGACAATTTTATATTACATTCTGCACAGCAATCCTCTGCTGGCTTTTTTTTTCAACCATTTTCTCATAGGTATGAGAAGACATACTTAATAAATCAGGGCTGTTACATTAATGTGATTTCAAAGAGAATAGGTATTATCATTAAAGATTGTAACACAGTCAGTTCACTAAAGCTTGGTAATGATTAGTGTGCATGATAAATATTGTCCTATTCACTAAGGCCCTGATTCTATAAATAACATCTAACTTCTAGGCACCATTTGGCATAGTTGTCCATCAAATGCTACCTGTCAATTATAGAATAACACCTAGTGGAGCCTAAGTGGCACCGGTAGGCATTAAGGGACATTAAGTGATACTGTTCTTGACTTGGGACCAGATACTGTAATTGACACCTAAAAAACAAAACTCAGTGGAGATAACTGGTTATCTCCCCCTGAATATTCATAGATAATCAATTAAACACAAAGCAGTTAGAGGTAATTGCTGTCTGATTAAATAGCATTGAATGTTGTGGGTATTTCTTTGGGGCAGGGTGGAGAAAGGATCAGTTTGTTGTACCATTGATGCTATTTGCTTAAAAAGTAAAAATCAAACATTCAGAATAACTCAGCTGAATTTCCATTAGAAAATTGGTACTAACACCCCTTTATACTAAACCACGATAGTGGTTATTAGCACTGGGAGCCGCGCTGAATGCTCCGCATGGCTCCCTGCGCTAATAACCGCCATTGCGATTTAGTAAAGGAGGGGGGAGGGGTAAGTTTGGAAATCATTATTACTAAGATTTGAAATAGGTTTTGAGATTTAGGCCTCTGAATCTCTGAAGAAAAAATTGTCATCTTTAAGGTTGGCCATTTAAAGAAAAGTCCTGAAATTCAGGGCTCCTTTTACTAAGGTGCGCTAGCGTTTTTAGCGCACGCAGCAGATTAGCACGTGTTAACCCCAGCTCAATGCTGGGGTTAGCGTCTAGTACGCACGGCATTGTAGCGCATGCTAGTCTGCGCGTTAATGCCCTAACACAGCTTAGTAAAAGGAGCCCTTAGTTTCTTTCCTCCTGTGGACAGGGTTAGTGATTTGTAATGATCTGTTCTGGATTAAAGTTGGGCTTCTGAGTGGGTCATGACAACAGACAGCATTTCTTCAGGAGTCTAAACACACCAGAAACGGAAGAAGTTACATAAGTTGCACTTGTTTCAGTCATATACAGGGTAAAAAAAAAACCATCCTGAGCCTAAATATACATGTAGAACTTTAAATCTTATAGAACAGTATAAAACAAGCGATAATTGTATGCTTGCATGTATGTAGGTAAATTTTATCTTAAAAACGGATCTAAGGATTTTCAAGAAATGGGGTGAATCTAGGGTTTTCGGGTGTGAGAAAGTGATTTAACTAGGTCTGGAGTTTGGCAAAATTAATTGGGGGGGGATCATACATGGGATCTTTCCAATGTTCAGTTACACGGGGAAGCAGGAAGATAGGCACAGTCTTTATAGCTACTGTTCATGCCTTCCCATGCAGTCCATTGATCAGACATTCCTAAGGGAGATTAGCCAGCCAATAAGCAGAACTGAATGTTAAAGTCTCCTAAGCTATTGGTCCTGTGCCCTCTAAAGCATATTGGCTGGTTAAGAAATGACTGATGAATAGAAACATAGAAATATGATGACAGATAAAGGCCAAATAGTCCATCCATTCTGCCCATCTGCAGCATTCAAAGCCAAGATCTTCACTGGACAAAGCAGCAGACATCCTGTCAGCCTCCAACATTCTGTCTCCACTTTCATTTCTAATTATTAATCTCCCTCTATAATTACTCTGGTGATTCATTTGTGGTTCCACTTTTTGAATAGCTATTCTGTTTTCTTTGCAGCACCACATAGCTTCCAATAAACCAGACTGCAAGGTGCTAGAGATGTGTACCCAGAAATTGTCTCTTAAACCCCCCACCCCACCGGTTGGAAATGAATGTTAAGAGTACACATTTTTCATGAAGAGTGCACAGGATATGCACTTGGTGTTTACTCTCTATGAATATTACATGCATGTGTGAACCAGTATACATGCATACATACATCATTAGGAAAGAGTGCACAACCATGTGCAAATAGCATACACTAAGAAAGGTGCATTCTCATCAGTATACATTTGTTTGAAACAACTTAAAAATATAGGTGTTGCCGTACTGGGACAGATTAAAGATCCATTAAGTCCAGTATCCTGTTTCCAATACTGGCCAAACCAGGTCCACAAATACCTGGCAAGATCCCAAAGAATAAAAAATATTTTATGCTGCTTATTCTAGGATTAAGCAGTGGATTTCCCCAAGTCCATCTTAATAATGGCTTATGAACTTTCCTTTTAGGAAGTAATTCAAACCTTTTTAAACCCTGTTATGCCAACTGCTTTCACCACATTCTCTGGCAACAAATTCTAGAGAACACAGAACAGCTGCAGTGTAGGTGAGAGAGGCTTTCTGCCTTTTGTCTACCATAGAGAAGGAAAGAAGTGTTGAGGGAGGTTCTGGGAAAGTAACGAAGAAGGAAAGAGTACACACAGGTTGTAAGGCATGGGTTGTGAGGGGAAGAGAGACTGAAGGAACACATATGGACTATTAAAAAGAGAACTGAGTTGAAGTGAATGCAAGCTAGGAGGTGCATGGACAGTGATGCAAAGATAAGTGGCTGAGAAATGGGCTAAAGAAAGAAACAGATGAATTGTGTAGGATTCAAACAGCAAGGGATTGGCTGAGTAAGGGTCCTGAGAAGAAAGAATCAGGTCGGAGGGAAGAAAACTAAGGGGAAAGTCACAGGAGGGGTGAGACTAGCAAGAAAAAAAAAATCAAGAAAAGCAAAGAAACAATATTTTTCAGATTTAGAGCATGGTTCAAAAACAAATCAGTGCCAGTTACCTCGACAACATCAAACACGTCAACACTGCAGTCAAATAGCTACACAAGAGCACACTTTCCCCAGCGAAGCTTGGTCTTCCAGGTACTTAAAATTAATTAGCAGTAATAATTGCTCTTTAAGATTAAATTGCACAGGCAAATTAGGCATGCACCCACATTTGTGTACACAATGTTTATCACTGTTTATAGAATTTGAGGGATATTGTGTACATGCATGCACTCGTAGCTTTGACAGCTTGCATAAATTACTGGAAGTACCATTGCATAAGAGTTCTTACATTTGTTACAGTATACCTGCCTAATTTGTAAATAATATGCCCGACTGCTATCTCTCTTGTACATATGTATTTTTTGATGCTGCAATTTTGGCATGCCCCTCTTACTGAGCACCCTTCATAGAAATGCCCTCTCTTGATCAGGTTATCAAAGAAGCAATTCTGTTACTCTGAGTTTATTTACATCAAACTCATACAAATCTTATATGGTCTGTACAGTACAGTATATGTTACTACTGCTCAGTGAAAGGGTGTGGGTGATACAGAGGTGCTGTCACAGTAACACTTTACAGTACAAAGGCACAATATCTGATAATGGGTGAGAATGCCAGTGTCTCTACTGAGTTCTTTTGTGTCAGTTTCAAAGTGTTCTTATCATTCTAATTTCAAAGGCTCTCCATTCCTGTGTGTTTATGAAGTTTTCTTTATGTACAATAAGGAAGTGTGTTTCCTTTGAAATGTATTCACCTATTTAACCATTATTTTGTTCCCTTTTCTGAATATTGACTTGTGCCCACAATTTTATATTTCTTTCTCAAATGTAGAATTCCTTTTCTCATTTTTTGGCATGGGATCATATACACTCGCGTTCATAAAAAACTAAGAATGCATGTCCTTTATTTTCACCGTCTTTCCCGTGTAAGTATATGTAAGTCCCAGTAACATGTGAGGACATAAATTGCTTCATGATGTCATTATGTTTCATTTGAGATTGTGTTTGGAGTTTTCTCTTTATAAATGTTTGTATCATTTTAGGTGGTTGATGGCAGATTAGACTTGAGCTTAAAGATCTTTTATAATTTTGCTTAAGCTCTCTAATTCTGGATTATAGATGGTACACATTCCATGGTTTGTCTTTTCATGTATAGAAGAACACCAGATTCACAGAACAAATGTGGTGGTAATTTGTAGTTTGACCAGTAGGAAAAAGGAGGTATTGATGCCTCTTTATAAGATTCTGGTGCGACCTTATTTAGAATATCGTATACAATTCTGGAGGCCACACCTTCAAAAAGATATAAAAAGGATGGAGTTGGTCCAGAGGAAGGCTACTAAAATGGTGCGTGGTCTTCATCAAAAGGCATATATGGATAGACTTAAAGATCTCAATCTGTATACTTTGGAGGAAAGGTGGGAGAGGGGAGATATGATAAAGACATTTAAATTCAAAAATTCCAAAAATGCTATTCAGCAGGGGTGGAAGAAGCGTGACGGATTTTAAGAGAAAATGGGATACTCATGTGGGATCTTTAAGGGAGTAAACTCAGGGGGGAGGGATACTTGGAATGGGCAGACTTGGTGGGCTATAGCCCTTTTCTGCCGCTTTTTTTCTATGTTTCTAAGCTCCCAAATATCTACATTCTTGAGAGACATTTAAATCATATGTGGTGTAAATACGTGTGAATCGAGTCTTTCATTTGAAAGGAAGCTCTGAAATGAGAGGGCATAGGATGAAGTTACGAGATGATAGGCTCCGGAGTAATCTGAGGAAATACTTTTTTACAGAAAGGGTGGTAGATGTGTGGAACAGTCTCCCAAAAGAGGTGGTGGAAACAGAGACTGTGTCTGAATTCAAGATAGGCATGTGGGATCTCTCAAAGGGAGAAAGAGATAATGGTTACTGTGGATGGACAGACTAGATGGGCCATTTGGCCTTTATCTGCCATCATGTTTCTATGACTGTATGTATTTTTTTTTTTTTTTTATGTGTGAAGAAAAGAAACTGGAGTTTGAAGTTAATTGCATCTGTCAGTTAGTTTCCTATATACATATGTTTGTAAGTGACCTCTACAGCAGTTGCTCAATGTTCTTCAACTTGCTCAGAAATTCTACAGTATAACCTACAATTAGTTTATTGACCCTTATTTCCACATGGACCATAGTATGAAATGAATCTTAAGTGTTAAAAATTGAATACTACGTGGTCAATATTTAGTCTGTGGCAGTCAGCGTTAGCCCTGGATATTTAATGCTGGATTAGGTCTGGGCCCTGGCAATAAATATCATGGGCTAATTTGGCCAGTGGTAATATTTACTAATTTGTACAAATTCTATTACATATTCATATTTTCATGTATTCCATTTACAAAGCTGGTCCTTCTTTCAATTATTTCTGAATACAATGATTTCTGATGAGAATATCAATATGTCACACTGTTTATTCTTGGATACATCATATTTTTGTATCATGTTTGTTTTGTCATCTATAACAGGGGTCCCCAAAGTCCCTCCTTGAGGGCCGAATCCAGTCAGGTTTTCAGGATTTCCCCAATGAATATGCATGAGATCTATGTGCATGCACTGCTTTCAATGCATATTCATTGGGGAAATCCTGAAAACCTAATTGGATTTGGCCCTCAAGGAGGGACTTTGGGGACCCCTGATCTATAATATCATTTTCCACAGAAATTTTTGAGGCTGTACATTTACCTGTTTTTTGTTGTTTTTTTTTTGTGTTTGGACATCTGTTTTTCTTCAGTGGCATTTTCCTATCATTTAATGTAACAACTTAGTGGTTTTCTAATAGTGGCTAAGACTATTGGCTCCTTTTACAAAGGTGCACTAGCATTTTTAGTGCACGCACCAGATTAGCGCACGCTATAGCGTGTGCCACCCAAAAAACTACCACCTGCTCAAGAGGAGGTGGTAGTGGCTAGCGCGCACGGCATTTTAGCGCACGCTATTCCGCACGTTAAGGCCCTAACGCACCTTTGTAAAAGGAGCCCTATGTGCAGCCACATTCCATCTGTACATCTTCCAGTATTCTCAATGACAACATTTGATTCTATGGGTTTTTTAAATGTGGGTCAAGTTCGTGTAACAAAATAATCTATTTATATATTATTCCCTGTTTTAATGACTTCCTAACATTACAGTATGTTCTTAATATATTTGTAACCCTATTTCTTTAGAGTATCTACTGTATGTGAAAGCACTACACTTAAGAATTGATGCTTTATGTTCAGGCATATCTTTCCCTAAACCTCGGTTTGTGAGTAACCCGGTTTGCGAGTGTTTTGCAAGACGAGCAAAACATTCTCGCAAAACGTGTCTCGCAAACCGAGTGTTGACTCGATTTGCGAGCACCCCCCAATAACCGGCATTGCTCCTCTCGCTTGCAAAGGGCCCCCTCCCGCTCAAATCGGCACCCCCCCTCCCCCGCAAGAACAGGAATCCCCCGCCCGACCAACTTTAACTCACCCCCCTTTGGCACCGGCACGCAACCCACAAGTGCCGGTGCCGCTTGAAGATCTTCTTCCCAGTCTCTGCCGGCTTTGAGCATGCATCTGCGCATGCTCAAGCCCTTCTAATTCTCCCTCTCGCCGAGATTCTCGGCGAGAGGGAGAATTAGAAGGGCTTGAGCATGCGCAGATGCATGCTCAAAGCCGGCAGAGACTGGGAAGAAGAAGATCTTCAAGCGGCACCGGCACCGGCACTTGTGGGCTGCATGCCGGTGCCAAAGGGGGGTGAGTTAAAATTAGTCGGGCGGGGGGTTCCTGTTCTCACGGGGGGGGGGGGGCCTTTGCGAGTGGGGGGGAGCGGTTCTCGTGCTGGTGCCAGACGGGGGGGTGTGTGAGTTAAAGTTGGTCGGGCGGGGGGGTGCCTGTTCTCACGGGGGGTTCCGGATCACGCGGGGAGGGGGGGAGCAGCACCCTGGCCTCGGGGGGGGGGGGGGAAACGTATCAAAGCGAGTTTCCATTATTTCCTATGGGGAAACTCACTTTGATAAACGAACATTTTGGATTACGAGCATGCTCCTGGAACGGATTATGCTCATAATCCAAGGTACCACTGTACAATTGGCTGTCACTTGAATACTATCTTGCACATATAGCACCTGTATGATCTACACAGTTTTTAATGCAACACCATCCTCATGTCACCAATTATTCCAAATGCAATCATCACAATGTTTTACACTCGTCAGACACACACGCACGCACACACAATCATCATTTATTTTATGCCCCGTTTTTACACAATGCTCATTGCTTTTTTACTCAATGCCTCGCTTCACCAACATCCATTTTTGATCCACATTCATTTATTTGTTTTCCATTTTTAACTTAACATATTCTTTTAGTCGTCAGTGGGTCTCCTTCACTTTTTTTACCTATCATCATTTTTTTTAACCTTTCTTCATTACATCGTGCTTGCTGACACAATGACATCACCAAGCAACATTTTTAATCGGTGTTTCCCGCGGCGTCTTTTTCACTTCATTCACAGCATTGCTCTAAGACGATCTTCACTACGGTGACTACCCTTACATGATAACCCTCACAGGCACTTGTAAGTAAAATGACTGATTTTCTAACTTCTATTTGGTTTACTGTCTGTTAAACCTTTTTTATAAGTTCTTTCAGTGATTTGGGTGTTACGAATTTGAGTATGTATAGCAGTTTTCCCATAACCTTAGAAACATTGGGTGCTGTTATGCTTTCCTTAAAAACCAGCAAGCATGTTTTCCAAATTACTTTTATATATAATCCCATATTTCCTAGCACCACATTCCATTTCTGAGTGGGCAACCATGTCACAAGTGCACTTTACCTCGTTGCTCACAAGTGATTCACTTACTCAACTGGAGTATTGGTTTTGACATGCTAGTCAGTCATCTTGGATTAGTTTAAATTTCTTTCTAGTTAGCAGATTGTTCTTTCTTTTCAACCTGGTTCAGTAAATGCAGTGTTGATGCAACACCAAAATCTTTACCCTTGATTTTACATTACATTTTTAAAATTATATTTGCTGTTTTTAGATATATATTTTTTTAGATTATGTTTGCAGTCTACTAATCCTTGCTTTTTAATTTTGTAACAGGTGTATGGTCATTACAATTTTTATCCTTCAATTTTTATATTTTTTATACATTTTTTCTTTGCAAATATCTTATATCTTATTTTTTATAAATTAATAAAATATATATATTTATTGCATTCATCTTGTTTTTCACATACATATTTTATTTTTCCTCCCAAAGGATTCTCTAGCATGTTGTTATGCTCCACTTCATTCCTTCCAAAAGAAAACTTTGGGATCTACGGTAAGTCCAATAAGAGATTTGCTACACTTACGTTATCGCATGTTATGATGCTTCATCAGCAGATGATTTGTCCTCTCTTCACACGTTTTTCATATAAACCACTTTTCATGTACAGTAATATCAAGTCTTAAGCTTCATGTGCATCAATTTCACTTTTCTTAGATAGTGTCCTCAACCATCCACTCCAGCTCTTGTATGACATTGTCACCAGCCCAGGTTCATCCTATTTTTTCACTCCTTAAATGCATCACATCAAAGACACCTTCGATGGTCTACAATCACGTTTAGAACATTTACATTAGCATTGGTTTCACCTTCCAATTTTGATTTGCTTCACGAAGCACATCCATAATGCACATCTTTTTTCCACGCATTGCATCTATTCAACATGTAACAATCCCTTATTTCTCACTAGGACCCCCGAGCAAGATTTTTTAATCGAAACACTGACCATGTTGGGTCCCGGTTTCTCTAGAACTAAGGTGGATCATTTCTAAAACAACGTCTTGATTGACTAGATAAAGTGCCTGCATCACGTACCTCTATTCTGCAGTTTTCTTCTTGGTTTTTGCTTGTTCGACATTCATTGCAGACCCATTGGATTTCTCCTCTCTTGCTGAATTTAGCTTTCAGTTGCAGGTGATGGAGTGTGAATGCTAATGTTATTCAGCTTGAGCTATAAATAAATAAAGGATTGAGGAAAATCTCTTTGCTAAGAGTTTCCCTGCAATCATTCTTATAGCCATATTTTTAAGAACTTGGAATTTTCCAAGCAGCCTTCAAGCAAGTTTGGGTTTTATGTGGTTTTTTTTTTTTTATTACATCACAATAAACATGATGAAACTACAATTTGTATAATTTTTTTCAGATATGAAGGATGTAATACAGGCTGGAACATCCTTATTAGCTACATTTAGGGCTTCTAATTATAGGTTTTAACTGATAAACACTGATTTTTTTTTAAAAAAGTGTTTACTGAATATATAATGGAAAAATACCATTTCCTCTAGTACTGTCTAACTTCTCCCATAGTTCGGCTTGTTTCCTCCTCTCAATTTTTGTGCCATTTGAAAATGTCCTCAGTAATAATGCAAAAATCTGAAAAGAAAGATATTTTGTACCTTCAAAAAGCTTCAAAGTAATTGAAAAATAAACTCATAAATTTATAATTTATATACATCTAAGAATATAAGTCTAATCCATAGTCAAACAAAGGTTTTTTTGACAACTGATGATACCTGATTTTCTAAGGATCAGCTAGCATCCAGGGTGTCTCCTAATTTCCTAACTTTGGATGACAAACACATTGTTACCAGTTTAACTATAGTTCATCTCTAGAGGCACAAATAGGCCCTTTTAGCAAAAAGATTTTCTTACTCTGACACCAAGTACATATCTTTTTTTAAAATAGGGTCTAAAATAATTATGTCTTGTATTTCAGAATGGACTAGACTAAACCATGGTATCCTGTTTAAAGAGTAAAATACTAAATCAAAGCTTCAATGCACCAAGTCAAAAAATCCCAAGATCAAAATGAAACAGACTGGTAAACTATAAGATTCAAGAGGTATGATCAAACTGTACTCTCAGATACCTGCTTGGTAAATCATCAAAGGCGTTTTGCCTCGTTAAATCGAGTCATGATACAAAATACTGACCCCTGAAGAAGCCAAGTTAGGGTGAAACGGGTCCCCGTAGGGGGGTTGTATTAACTCCACTAAGATAAGTGTGATTTATTTATTTATAATACTTATTTTGAGCACTTTAGAGCACTTTTTGCATTTTCATTCTGTACTCAATGATTGATATCTCAACCTACAATTTTGGTTATTGAGATCTTTGATGATTTACCAAGCAGGTATCTGAGAGTACAGTTTGATCATACCTCTTGAATCTTATAGCTTACCAGTCTGTTTCATTTTGATCCTGTTTAAAGAGGACATGAAGAAATAGTTTTGTGCTCTAAACAAATAATTTATGTAATGTAATGGCACGATGGGATATTCACTGGGAATTGCATTGCCTTGCATGGAAATAGCTTTTTAACGTGCATCCCGATTGGTCCGTTAGATGGTGGTAGAATGCCTACTGCTGCCTATAATTGGGTTGCCATTTTTACAAATCAGGCCTTTACTGCCTATAAAATGAGTGGCAATGCATGCTCATAGTTTTTAATGCTCATGCACTATGGCAATATTAGTGCATGGTCATTAATACAAAATTTTTTTAAATGCCATTTTATGGCTGCTATAAAAATGGCCTTAGTTCACAGGAAAGATCTGTGTAAGAGTACTTTAAGTCTAGTTTTTACCACAGCATAGTAAAAGAATCACAAAGGTATGATAGTACATATTGCAGAAGGGCTTAAGTAGAGCAGTCAAAAATTAAATATACAAAAGACATAATTTAAAGAAAAAAGCACTATAGTATCTACAGATTTTTAAATTTACAGTGTAAATTAGCTAAATACAGATTATTACCCTCCACACTCAATTCTAAGCATCAACGCTCTGTCTAAGCTGAGCAGGGGTTCCAAGAACTGGCCTCTCCCTTGTGATTGAAAACATAATATCAAATCTCCACCCTCCCCCCCTTACTGGTCAAAACACATGTGGACTCCTGCACAGCTCAGAGCAGAGCTTCCCAAATTGTGAGTTTGGACCCCAAATGGGGTTACAAAACCAATTTTGGGGGTCACAACCTAGGTGAGTTCTCTATAGGTGCATCACTATTCTGCACTTTCTGGGTAAATCATACAATTTTATTTGATTGTGATCAAGGGGTCATAGCCACACAATGATTGGGAAGCGCTGGCTTAGAGGAAACATTTCTATATAATAGCACTCCCTTTTAACATGCAAATTTGAACAAAACTCTTGCTGCCCCTGGAAACAAGAGTTTTGTTCTAATTTGCATGTCTTTATTTCAAATCTATGCTTGGTTTGGCCCCTTTGTACTTAGTTTCTCATTTTAATTTGGACTGTTCTATTAGGCCTTCACGTAGAGTTCATATGTTTATCCATCCAACAATAAAGGCCTGCCATTATAAAAGATACCTGGACAGAACTCTTGCTTTCCAAGCAGGTCAATTGAACGATTGGCTGGGTAACATCATTAAGCTCTCCTCATCCTATCTAAATTTTAGAAAACTAGTAAGAAAAAACTTGTTTAACCAATTTATAACCTAAGAACTCTTACCTTACCACTTTATTCTGCTTACATGTACTCGACGACCTTACATTGTGACTATTGCCCTAATTACCTCTTTTCTCTGATGCTCTTTATTCTGCTTACAAGTATTCAATGACTTTACATTGTGACTATTTCTCTGATTGTCCAGCTCTTATTGTGAACCGCCTCAAATTACTATGGCTTTTGTGGTATATAATAATAAAATTATTATTATTATTAACATTTAAAAACCATAAGGCTGTTATGTGAAAGGGGAAGGTTTAAATATGTGCTATTTAAAAGTGAGGTGTTTGCATAGACATAGCTTGACTTATCTATTGGCTTATTGTACTCGTATTGTAATTGTTGCAGTCTTATTAAAGCAGTTTTCCTTTTACTAGCAATAAGAACATATCTTTGTTTTCCATGTTCATATTTTTAGCCTGTCTTTTTCTTAATTTTTTCAGGCCAAGAAGCTTGTTTCTCTCCTTTGGGTACCTTTATAGACCTTCCGGTTTGAGGAGAAACACCATCTATCTCATTTCTTGGAAAAAGATAAGTGTAAATTAATTAAAGTGCTTCTAAAAGTCTTGATCTATCAATACCACCCCATTAACCTGTCAAACTGTATTCTTAATTGACAATTTAGAGCTTGTAATAGATAAAGAAAAGGCTGAATGATCAGAAATGAGTACTGAATTATTATTCATCTCTCCCACTTCGGACATAAGATTCTTAGTTATTAGGAAATTATGTAACCTAACATATGTCCAGTATGGGGGAGAATATAAAATAAACTCTTTAGCAATGAGGTACAACAATCACTGTGGATCTACAAATCCAACTACAGGTCTTGAATTGTGTTGTGTCCCTAATATTGTAAACACTGAAGGCTTGCACGTTGATACTTGCTTTTTTAATGAATCTGTATACATGGAAGCCTGGACTCTCTAACCTGACCCCATCAAAGACCCAAATCTTACATTTAAACTTTAAATCCCCTGAGTAAGATTCCCATCTGAGGCAATCTTCTTTCTCCTGACCCACCAAGAAAAAGCTTCCTCAATGTCGATATTCTCTTACCCCACCAAGATGCAAATGTCTAAACTCCCATCCATTGTTTACTCTCTTAGAAAAGATATACAGTATACCATTCCAGAGGTCTCAGTTATCTTCAACAAATAAGTTTCAGACCCTCTTACCATTCAGACTGCCAAACTCCAAGTGACACCATCTAGAATAGACATGGGCAACCTCGGTCCTCTAGGGCTGCAACCCGGCTTGTTTTTTAGGATTTTCCCAATGAATATGCATGGGATTGGTTAGCATACAGTGGAGTCATGCATATTCATTGAAGAAATCTTGAAAATCTGACTGGTTTATGGTTCTCAAGGATCAAAGCTGACCACCCCTGATCTCTAGACATGCTATATTGATATAAGTAGTGATGTACTGCTAGGTGGACTTATTTCAAATACAATAGCATGTGGGACTGCAAATCATTCTGCCATTCAAGATAGCAAGAATAACTAGAATAGTAAGTTTCAATTCCAGCTAGTCAGTGATGGTTCAGTGCATTGGAGACAGTTTTATAATGGTAAGGTCCTATTCTGGAGAGGTGGAATTTCTTTCTCACTTTTCTTTCTCTCTTTCTATTGTATTGGAACTGTTTTTATTTCACTCTTTTTCTTTTATTTATTGATATGTAAACCGCATTGGTTTTTCCTTTGTATTGATGCAAGGCAGTATAAAACATTCTTAAACAAACTAAATTAAATTTATGTGGGCTGTGAAGAATGTCTTTGCTTTTGGGGGGTTGAAAAGATTGAAGGATACATGATAGTTCACATTGCATTAATGGTATATCCTCTAACTGCTGCACTAACAGCTAACATAGTGATCCTTTTACTAAGGCGCTCTAACTGGTTTAGCACACGCTAAATACTAAGGCATCCATTGTATTCTATGGGCGCCTTACCATTTAGCGCATGCTAAATTGATTAGCATGCGCTAAAATGGTTAGCGCGCCTTAGTAAAAGGACCCCATACTTGTAGCTTAGGCGGCCTTTTACTAGGGCCATGGGAGCAATTGCCGTGTGTCCGATGCCCATTCAATCCCTATGGACATCATAGCATTTAACACATCTGCCCATACTATTGGGCTTAGTAAAAGAAGGGTTTAGTAAATAGGCTACAATATGCAATACAAATGAAAACACAAGTAAAATTATGAATAGTGTGATTGTGTATTTTGGGGGAAGTTTAAGAATTGTATGTTAGTATTTTAATATCTGAGTGCGTTTGTTCACCTAAGTTTATGTGTTTTCTTTTGTAACTCACATAGACGTTTGGTTTTGCAGGATTTGAATGAGTTTATTTAAAATATTTGATATAATCGCAGTATCCAAATCCAATGCGATTTACAAAATTAAAAATAGAAAATTAAAAAATTTCCAACAAACAGGACATTAAAAACAATTATGACGTAAAAATACTGATGAAGAGGAGGGGGGAAAAAAAAAGAAAAAAAAATGGATTAAATACAATTCGAAAATAAATAAAAGGGATGGGTAAGGAAACAAAAGGTTGGAGAACGGTACCCACTTAATTTCTACTTAACAGTTTTCCTTGTCCAGATAAGTTCCAGGGAATGAGATAATGTGATTATGAAAAGGGTCAGTTAAAGGCGTCCTTAAACAGCCAACTTTTTAGTAGGCCTTTGAACTTAGTAAGTAATTTTTCTTCTCTTATAGTGAGAGAAGAGAGTTTCAAATTTGGGGAGCTGTAACAGAAAAGATCGAATCCCTCCTTGAATAAATAATTTTTAGTGAGGGAGTTACCAGCAGGGATTTTTCTTCTGATCTAAGAGTTCTTACAGGAGTGTATGGAATTAAAAATCTTTCTAAAAATGCTGCGGCTTTGTTTACTAATATCTTATGTGTCAGTAAGGCAATTTTATAAGTGATTCTGTGGTTTACTGGTAACCAGTGATTTCTAAATAAATAAGTAAATAATTAATTAACGACCCTGGCAATTTAGATAAATTATGAGCCCACCGGGACAGATATGGGTAATGCTTGAGTACTTAACTGTAAGCTGCTTAGATAATTTTGATAGAAGGTATATAAATACCTAAAATAAATACAAAGGCAGAAATGAAATGGATAGAATTAGAACCAGTACTGGGATCTGATATAATGAGTCTTCATTGGCTAGGTCTAAGACATGCATCAAAGACTTATTTTTAGAAACCTGTAATCATGAGCCCTGTATCTGGGAACCAGGTTGTAGCCTTAAGCAATAAGCATAACTCTCTTCATCCAAGAGGTATGAGCATTGCTTCTGAATCATCATCATCCCCTGGACCATGAAAATTGATCCAATTACAGTTCACCTTATAGACCATTAGTTGAATGAACATTTATCTAAAGTACACAGCATCTAACCTAAAAGACAATTGGTTTAATGAGAGTTTTGCTTAATGGATAATTTGGTCTAAAATTAAACATACAGCATAAATAGAAAAAACATACAAGTTCTCAAAATTAAATATGTGCAGAATGTCAATTCCAGATTAAAATTAGAAAAGTACTGTACATGATGGCTAATTATCTCCAATCCAAGTAATAAGCTGCTGCACATTTAAGGCCAAATTCTATAAATGGGGTCCCGATTGTAGGCGGCGGTAGGCATCCTACCAACTGTCTACTCAACCAGTTGGGATGCATGTTAAAAAAAAAAAACCCAACACCCTGAGGCACGCAGTCTATATTGTAGGCATTTTTGTGAAACTAGGGAGGTATGTATGGCTGCCTAAACATGCCCAAGGCTAGGTGTGGGTGTGGTTTCATTCAGAAATGGCCTTAGGTGAGCTTAGGCAGCCCTAGGCATCTCCCTAAGGCCATGATAGGCATCTGAAATGTTGGTCAGCAAAATGCTGGTCTACATTTCAAATAGATGCAGCCGCTGGACTGATCACGACAAGGGAATCTTCCTGCCCCGATCAGTTAAGCGTCTGCGGCAGGGAACCCATCCGTCCCCATCCTCCCCCTCCCCGCAAAGACGACAGGCAGAAGTGATGCCCACTACCTTCTGCCAGAACCCCTGATGCCCCCCACTACCCACATGTCCGCGGCAGGAAGAGTGCCAAATTCCTCCTGCTGCCACAATCCCTTCTGCTGCCACCCCTCTCCCCCAGACATCCCCTGGCAGAAGGGAAGCACACTCCCTCTTGCTGAAAACACCCCCCCATGACATCCCCCAGCAGGAGGGTTGTCCACTCACTCCTGCCAGAAACACACCCACTCCCCTAAGATCATCAGCAGGATGGTCTATGGAGCCTAGACCTGTTATAATGCGTTACCTATAGATCTCTCCTTAAATCAGATGCATCAGCAGGGATGGCTGCAGAGGATAAATAATGTAATGTTGATTAGTGCAATATTGTTTATCTGCTCTAATTCTAATTTTCAAGTTCACAGAGGGTAGTGAATCTTAATCTGTTGGTGACATTTATAGTTATAATGAAAAAATGGCATCTAGGGATTTGGTTACAGAATAATTCTTTATTAATCCTTCAAAAGAAAAGCCATCAGAAAACACTAAACCAGGTGGGAGTAATATGTTTGCCTGACTGCTGGATTGCCTGACATTCTTTCTTAATGAGCTTATATTTATAAGAAAAGTAGACCATGGACTGGATGGGTAAGGGAAAGGGTGAGAGGACCAGGCTGTGAAGCTCCCAACACCTATAGACCATATTCAGGGGAGCAGAGGCTCCCCTAGGTTGCTTATATACTGAACACAAGTGTTACAGAGATGAATGAACAGACCAATCCCAGTTCAGAACTTGGTTAAGAGATACTGGAGCAGATACATGGCATGGGTGATGCCCTCATTCTTTTTTTTTTTTTTTTTTTTTTAATAATTGAGGAGGTGGAGATGGCAGCAGAAATCACAGGCTTTATGTTACTTCACAGGGATACACATGTTATCAGAGTTGAAAAAGGGAGAAAACATTATATATATATATATATATATAGTCTTCTAAGGGGGGTCTTTTAAAAAAGAATCTGCCACAGGACCCGTTTTAATCCTATAGACCAGGGGTGCCCACACTTTTTGGGCTTGCGAGCTACTTTTAAAATGACCAAGTCAAAATGATCTACCAACAATAAAATTTTAAAAAAAAACACAACGCACACTGTACGCATACAATTGTTAATTATCATTCCTATTCTGGGGTTTTTTCAAAGAGGTCAAAGGAGATGACTCTATGCACTGTCACCTCAGTAACAACCATACAAAAATAGACAAATACCCACCCCCTCCCTTTTTACTAAACCACGATAGCAGTTTTTAGCGCAGGGAGCTGCGCTGAATGCCCAGCGCTGCTCTCGACGCTCATAGGCTCCCTGCGCTAAAAACCTCTATTGCGGTTTAGTAAAGGGGGACCATATTGTAAAATATAGAGAGCAGATATAAATTCAGACACATTTTGATCACTAAATTTAAAATAAAATCATTTTTTCTACCTTGTCTGGTGATTTCATGAGTCTCTGGTTGCACTTTCTTCTTCTGACTGTGCATCCAATCTTTCTTCCCTTCTTTTAGCCTGTATGCTTCCTCTCTTCCTGACCTCATTTCCCCCCACCCAATGTTTTCTTCTTCTCTCCTTGCCCTCTCTTTCTTTCTCTCTTCATGCCCCCATTCTTTTTTTCTGTTTCTCTTCTTTCCTTCTGTCTCCCTGCCTGCCCTCTTTCTCCCTCCCTGCCCACCCACAAGCCACTGCTTCTGCCGCTGCCATCGGATAACAGGCCCCCAAAGCTGCCCGCCGCCGGCCAAGCTCTCCTTGCTTCGGGCCCACCAGCATTCCTCTCCCCGACGTCAATTTTGCCGTCGGAGAGGAAGTTCCGCTGGCCAGAACTTCCTCTCCGACGGCACAACTGAGGTCGGGAAGAGGAAGGCTGATTGGCCCAAGATCGACATTTTTGGAAAAATGCTGCCGGGTCCTGCCTTTGAGGAAACAGAAAGTAGGCAGGACTTGGCAGCAAGAAGAGCAAATCGCAAGCTTCACTGACCTGTCTCCCGCTTTAGCCCGCGAACAGGGCTCTAACATGTGCGTGCCGGCTTCCCTTCTTACCCCCTCCCCCTCCCAGGACATAACTTCCGGTTTCAGAGGGAAGCGAAGGGAAGCCGATACAAGCACATGTTAGACCCCGGAGCATGATCCTAGCAGTTAAGGAGACCCACATTTGAGAATATGCTCCCTGCTTGTCTTGGGATAAAGCACAGTTACTTACATGTAACAGATGTTATCAGAAGACAACAGGCAGATATTCTTACAACCTTCCCACCTTCCTAGTTGGCTTCTTAGCTTTGTTACTGAACTTATGGTCCCATGAGCTGACGTTGGACAGGAAGGGACTCACACATACATGGCAGGGGCAATCTCAAGACTTAAAATAACAGTACACTTTTTCACTGTCCATACCAGGCTCCATGAATTATGTCACCCACATTTGAGAATATCTGCCTGCTCTCCTCAGATAACACCTATTACAGGTAAGTAGCTATTCTATAAGGCCCAAATCCTCTATAGCACAGGTGTCAAAGTCGATCCTCGAGGGCCGGAATTCAGTCGGGTTTTCAGGATTTCCCCAATGAATATGCATGAGATCTATGTGCATGCACTGCTTTCAATGCATATTCATTGGGGAAATCCTGAAAACCCGACTGGATTACGGCCCTCGAGGAAGGACTTTGACACCCCTGCTCTATAGGATGCTGATATTGATGGCCTCCTAAAAAGTGGCCATCGATCATGTGTCAATCATGTGATGGCAACCTATAAAGATTTGAGTCTCAGTGAAAGATAGGTGCCAGAAGTGTACCAGGCCTACATTTCTGGCATCTATCTTTGCCATGAACCGCACCAATGTAGGTACTGTGTTTTAGGCTGCCTAATGCCACTTATGGCATTAGTCGTGCTTATAATGGCATTTGGCGGCCTAAAGCACCTACATAGGTGCAATTTTGGTGCATATTATTTAGGTAGGTACTTTAAGGGTGCCTTTTTTTTTTGCCATTTTAAAGGATTCTTCGGTGACGGGATAATCGTGCCAGACGCCAGCGCGCCGACAATTCGGCGGAAGACAGAAGCACGCGGGGGAAAAAATAATTTTTAAAGAGCTCCGACTGGGGGATTGGGGTGGCAACCCCCCACTTTATTGGTTAGTGTTTGCGCTGCCATTGAGGGGGGGGGTGAAACCCCCCACATTATAGAGAAAACAGAACTTTTCCTGAAAAAAATCAGAAAAAATTCAGTTTTCGCTATAATGGAGGTTTCCAACCCCCCGAACCCTCCTCCAACATCAGCGTGAACACTAACCAATAAAGTGTGTGTGTGGGGGGGTTGCTACCCCAAACCCCCCGATAGAGCTCTTTAAAAATTACTTTTTCCCCTGCGCGCTTCTGTCTTGCACTAAATTATCGGCGCTGGATTGTCAGCGCGCTGACGTCTTGCGCTTCACTGTCTATGAATCGATTCTTCAGATCCTTTTGAAATACAGAGTAATATTACAAAGCCATCTCCTTTCCCCTAAGTTATTTACAATAATAATAATGAAGATGTTTATAGTCTTTGCAAGCATGGGATCTGGGAATAGGCACTAGTAATATAACTAATGGTCTGATATTTAAAAAGACTTGTGCATATCAATCATTTTTAAATAAAATATTGAAGATAGTTAAAAGCATAATTTTATGCAATAAACTTGCATCTGCAGAATATACACATGAAATTGTGTTAACCAGAAGGCAAGATTAGGAGTGTGCTGAGATCCAGCACAACAGATTCATGAAATTCAGCCACTTTTCACATAACTTCAGGGCATAGGCTAGGCCATCAAACTTAAATGTGAATGCGGCAACACAATCACAGCTTAAATGTATTGTATATTTAGTGGTGCCATATAAATGGCTGAAACCACTGAATATACAAATAAAGTAAACAACAGCTGGCACTTTATTTTCTCTGGCTGCCATGTCAACTGAAAATCAAGCCTGATATTTTTCTCATATGTAAATAATAGTCGGCATATTAAGCCAGTGACGGGCAGTGCAGTAATCACCACAACTATAAATATTTGTATTTGTATATTTTTTTGTGTGTGTGTTATTTGATGTGTGTATGTATATGTATATGTATATATATATATATATATATATATATATATATATATATATATATATATTCACATCAAATAACACAAATTACACGAGTATTTACTTTAAATTTGACAGGAAATATTAGGTCATTGATTGAAACATATACACAATAAGAAAAACTATCCACGAGAAGAAATATAGATTTAAATTAACAAAAGGTTCAAAATTAAAGTCCACTATAAAAGGAGGCAGAAACAATGTAAGGAGAGATCCAAAAATATGAAAATAAATAGAAGAATTTAAGATACATATCAAGGTAGATTATGAGCTTCAGAATATTATTACATTGCAGACATCAATGAGAAGCTAACAAGCGGTATCACAAATGGATTATTCACATCCAAAGGAACAAAACTCTTACTAAAAAAAGTGGTTAACTAGGATGGATCATAAATATATATATTTGCAGTTAGCAATACCAAATGATACATATTACAGGAACATTAGAGAAGGAGATGGATTCCCAATTGGAGAACTCAAGGTCAGAGTAATAAGAATTGCTTCTGCCTATTTTGAGTTTTCCAAGCGATGTCAGGATATACTTATATAGCAGGGCTCCTCAATTCCGGTCCTCAAGATCTACTGGCAGGCAGGTTTTCAGGATATCCACAATGAATATTTGACCGGGCGTGGCCAAGCTGGGCTCAACAAGTGGCCTTACCCAGTGCACACAAAACCTCAGCCGGGCAGTTACGTGAGGTTCTCATGGTAGCTTGGTATTGGAATAGTGAAAAAACAATCAGTTCAAAGTCAGAGGAGCAAATGAGAAAATGAATGCTGACTTGCTGGGGCATAATAAGATATTCAAATTGGTTTGGGGTCCATTGATGTCTTTTGTAGATTTATTATAGTTGCCCTTTATCTTTATTTTCCATTGTATTGCACCTACACATCCAGGGGGTGGCTAGCAGGAAGGGGGTATATATTTTGTTTTGGTATTATTCCTGATGGTAATAATGGGTGGGGGAGTAAATTTTTTATCTTTTGTATAGATTCTGATTGTTTATAAGTGCTTATTTGATTATTATTATTTGTTTGTAAATTGCATTGCACTTTTTGTTGGCATTAAAAACTAAATAAAGTTTAAAAAAAGGTGCAATTTTTCTGAAATACTTTATTGAACAAAAATCAAAACAAAACCTTCAAATCGGCTTATTTCACGTTTGTATCACCTGATATCCTGGCAGCATTTAGAACATAAACAATTGTCAGCTCCCAGCCTAATATCTCAAAAGAGCAAAGAAAAACCTGTTCCTAATGTAAATCTTTCTACAAACAGTCTTTTCATAGGCTAGTACACATTACACGTTTTCCTCCCAGCTTCCCTAACAGGTAAAAGATTAGCTTGTTTCCATATGGGCTGTTCTGTTTCCCCTATCTCCATATCATATGCAAAGGCTTCATCAGACAACTCAATGTCCTGCCCAAACCCAGTCTCACCACTCTCTGTGACTTCTATATCACCCACCTCTGCCTGGTCTGGTAGCCAGGAGGTAGACTATGGCTTCCGGATTCCCTGGGCTGGCAATCTGTGACTTGGAACTGGCTGACTGGCTCTGGCTTGCTGGGATGGGAGCCGGTGTGTACTCTGAGGCCTGCCCTCATAGAGCTTCTCACCTGGCTTAAACCAATTTGAGCCTGATTGGGAGTGGCTTGTATTCCAGCCCTGCTCTTTCCTTTCCCTGGCTCTATGCCTGCTGGGAGATGTAGTCTTTCCACATCGCTACTGTGGCTTTGTAAAAGGGGCCCTTTATGTGCCATTCTGTTTACACTCTGTGGTATTACAATGTTCTATTGCATACTATGTTGACATTGTAATGTAGCATACCATGCCATACTTTGTATTATTTGAATATTTTTAATGCTGTAATTGCCTATTGCTTATGTTTGACTTATTCTTGCTGTACACCATCTCGAGTGAATTCCTTAAGGAAGGCAGCAAATAAATCCCAATAAATAAATAAGATGGCAGATAAGTGCCTATTTTATAAACACACACATATGCTAAATATTAGCACAAATTCTGCAGAGATAGCACCTGGAATGAAGATGTGTTCATTTATGGCTGCTCAAGAGAAGTCATAAATGTTAGCATGTAAATTATGCACATATGTAAATGCATATTTTATTACACAGCCAAACTCTTTTCCAGAACATGACCTCATTTTATAAGCATTTCTTAGGTGCATAAATCAGTATGCTGAAAAAAGTTTTTCCTACTATCCCCTAAATATAAACTTTATGCATTTCAAGTTGTAAGGCATCTGCACCTCTAAATTTTGATCTCTTTGCTTTATTAGCTGGTAGCATCTGTTTTTACTTCCTTGTGAAGAACAATTTGTTCTCCTGAGCATTTGGGGGCATATTCAGGAGATGTGAAAGTGACCATAACTTGTATTCATACAAAGATTAAAAGTCGTAGGAAATGGTTGAAGACATTTCAAGATCTAGAAAGAGCACAAAGTTCAGGAGTCACATAAATCGAAGATATATGAGTGTCCTGAAATCTGTGGCATTCTTAAGGCTGTTCTTAATGTCATGTAGTATTTAAATCAAAGTAATTGAAATGCACCTGTACTCTCAGCAATTTAATGCATCAGAGAATGCTAAAAATACCATGGGTCCTGGTTTCTAGAGAGAGGTTTAAGGCAGTCTTGGACTTTTGACATCCCTCGCCTGATGCATCGTCGTAGATTCAGTACTGATTTCAAATAGAAGAAATAAGATGAAAAATACTACACTGCAGTGGGCTATAACTTTGCATGGGGAGAGTGTTGCATGGTAGTTAGAGCTACAGCTTCAGCACCCTGAGGTTTTAGATTCAAACCCCTCGCTGCTCCTTGTGACCCTGAGCAAATCAGGGTCCCACTGGGACAAAGATGGAAAATTTTTGAGTACCTGATTTGTAACCCATTCCAAGCTCCTTTGGGAGGATGGGCTAAAAAAAACAACAACAAATAAATAAATTATATAACAGGGTGCCAATGTGTGGAGTTAGAGAACTAGGCTGTGAATCAGGAAAGCCCAGCTCAAATCTCACTTGTAATCCTGGGCAAGCCACCAAGCTCTCTTTTGCCTTAGGTACAAACTTAAATTGCAGAGAGAGAAGAGAACTGTCCTAAGAAAGGAGTGCTAGGAGCACTGAGGAGTTATTTCCAGTCCTTGTTGGTGGGTGGCATCACTATGACATCTTTGGAAAGCTGGTTCCTTTTATAAGAGTTTGACCAGCTGTAGAAGGAGAAAAGGTGCCCACCCCTCTTGCATGAAGGAGTGTGCCCATGCTTCAAAATAACTCAGAGAAGATAGTGGGCCAGCCATAGACCCCCCACCCTCCATGGTTTGGAAAGCTGGGGGGCTGGTGATGAGAGTAACAAACAAGGACCAGGAAAGTTTGTTATAGCTCCGTGGATCTGGAAGCAAAAGTTGTTGGCAATCAGCTTTTATGATGATGTCCATATCACAACAGAGAGTTATGAGATATTGAATTGAGAATTTCCTAGCAGAGTTTCAAATGGACCTTAAACTCCAAAGCAAGGTGGCTCATGAGTTACCCTTAGGGTTAGATGAGTGTTATGTGAATGTTGCAACTGTTAGGTTAGTACACTGCTTGATTTATGTTGTATTTATTGAACTATGTTAATATTATACATTGGTGCTGTAGCCATCACAATAAAATTCCTCATTTTGGAATAAATAATTTTCTGGTGGTTATTTAATAGGGGAGGTAGAACAGAATTAATAGAAGAGGGAGAAAGGATGGGTAGGGCTAGGGGTGGGGGAGAGCAGAACGGTCAAGTGTGATAACCGGTTGCCAGCTACCCAATTTGAGCATTTTGCTTCGAACTAAGTTTAGAAGACAATGGCGATATGGGACAAGCTTGCAAAAACATACATTGTTTCTTGCACTGCCAGTATCTGTTGGGTCCTGCAGGAAATTAAGCTCTTTTCATCAGTTTCTGTGCTGCACTGAACCTGTCATCTTCAACATTAATTGCAATCTCAGAAGTTTTATGATTGTTTAAAAAAACACTTACTTAAAGACGGAAATCATATTCTGTTCATTAAGTTCACAGTAAGTTGAAGACAAATGTATTATTTTGGGTTGCTAAGCTTTAAGAAGTAAATCTCTACACTAATTACTTCATAACATAATTTTCCAAAATATATTTTGATGATGTAGAGTAGAACGTTAACATAGCACTCCGTGAAGTAATATTATCACAGAAATAAAAAGACTTCCTTACCAATTAGCAACTGCTAGACAAAATCAAATGGGTGAAACTAAACAATTTACACCTTCATCAATTGCTAATTAAGGGGCCCCTTTAAAAAAGTTGTGGTAGCAATTTCCGTCCTGCAAATGCGATGCAGCCCATTTAATTACTTTTGGCTGCACCAGGCCTCACTACCGCAGCTTTGTAAAAGGGGCCCTAAATGTATTATTTTTCCTTGCATAATGATGTAATTTTAAAATAGATATACCGTATTTTCACGCATATAACACGCATACGTGTATAACACGCATACGCGTATAGCTCGCAGGAACAACACATTTATGTAAAAAAATTCTATATAGCACGCACACGCGTATACCGCGCATGCTGCTAAAAACTCCTCCCGCCACCCCCGCTTACTCCCTCTTCTGGCCCTGCGAACCGGCATCCTCCCCCCCCCCCACTTGCGTCACCCCCCTCCCCTCCCACGATCCTACATCCCCCCCAGCACCGCAAAGACATCACTTACCCCGATTGGGCACCGGCACCAGCACCAATGCACAGGACGTGCCAGTGCCAGTGCCCGAAGATCCTCCCTCGCCTGGGCTGGGCGATGCGAGGGAGGATTCTCAGATTCAGAATCTCGGAGAGAGCGAGACCAGAAGGCTTTGAGCATGCACAAATGCTCAAAGCCCAGTCCAGCCCAGCACAGGGAAGAGGGAGGATCTCCCTCGCACCGCCCAGCCCAACGTTGCTCCGATGCTCATAGGAATTCTATGTCAGAGCAGCATTTAGCGCTCTGGGTCATGGTAAAAACCTCTATCATGGCTTAGTAAAAGGGAGGGTTAGTTTGCATTGGGTTTAATATCGCACAATCAATAATGGCTTCTATGCTGCAAGGTCTATTATTGCCTCAGTGAGGTCTCATTTTTCTGTCTTTTAATCAAACCTGACTTATGGAATTATTTGTAGCACTGTTTATTTATTTGTTTAGATTTCTTTCCCATTCTCCCAGGATCTCGGAACGGGTTATAATTGACATTCACAATAAAGTTACAGGATAATGAAATTATAGGCATTCAAAGAAGAGACAGGTGAGAAAACATAGAGAGAGAAGGAGAGGGAGAGAAAGAGGAGCACAGGAAGGGAAGAGGAGGATAGAGATGGAGGAGCAAAGAATTAAAGGAAGGGGAGCAGGGCACAGGAGAGAGGGAGAAGAGAAAGAGATAAGAAAGAGGAGCTAGGAGGAAGTTGTCTATTAATTTGACTTATTCCTATCTTTTTGTCTCTGGAATCCATTTTGACCTCTATTGGATATAAGCCCCATCACAGGTATTTTCTATAATAGATTAAAGTTTTCATTAATGCACGGTACCAGTGACAAGTATTTACAGAACTTATAATGGTTAATTTCAGGTCAAAAATCTGGTAAAATAACACTGAGCAAAGGTGGGTGGGAAAGCTGAACCCTTAACATGGTTGTGTATGACTCCAAATAAAGGAGGATGGATTGAGACATCCGGGTTTTACTTTCATTTCAGTGGATGTAAAACCCAGATGCATCAATCCGTCCTCCTTTTTCTAGAGTCATATGGTAACCCTAGTTAAGGGTTTAACACCCTTTAATAATACGACTCCTGAGTGTGTAAAATAATTTTTTATTTGTTTCAGTCAGTTCCAAAATTACCCCTAAAGGATACTTAATACTAATGTGAGGAGTTATAAAATTACCACTTAAAAAAATAAGCTCTTGAAGGTGAGCCCTATTAAGCAAAAAGAACTAGAACCAACTCAGATAAAGTTATTTTTTAAAATTACTTTGTACAGGCTTCATCCTCCACAGATCAATTAGGAGTTGGAAAAACAAGTCTTCTGGACTTTTTTTTTTTTCCTTTCACTCAGACGTGACTCAGAAATTGTTGCTTTGCCAGCAGTCAACAGAGATAAGCATTGAAAAGCTGTAAGGCTATAGACTAATCAAATAATTCATGTGAAAAACAACCTAAACAAGGGTTAATGAATGTGCTCACCAAACAGTAGCAAGCAAGCTGGCAATAGTTCTCTGGAGGTAAATAAAGAGGTTATGGAAACAGATTTAGAATGTGGACAGTTATTTATGGAAGCTGATCAAGCCTAGTGAATGGGAGTCTACCTAATGAGTATAATCATATTTTTTCTCATTGTATGTTTGATAGAACAGTAGTGCAGGCAGCTTAATATTATGATCTAATCATTCATGCATGCATTCCCATTATTTGTGAGAAAGATGGAAGAATATTAAATTAAGTGTGCTAAGTTGATCAAGTGATAGCTAGACTAAGCAGAAAACAGTTCAGTATTATAGCAGATTTGTCTCTTCAGATAAAAAGATAGAAACAAAGTTTAATAATAAAAAAGCTCAGTTGATGTCTTGAGTGCTACAGAAAAATTATATGGGTCAGTAATCAAGAGATGTCGTATGTTTAACCTTTTCCTATCGTAATAAATTTTACGTTACGCTGGTTCCAATCGTAATTATTTTAGCAAAGTTTTGTATTATTCACTGTTATCATTTACGGCTATTGTAAACATAATATAAATAAGTCATAAGTCTGTAAATTCAAATATTTTGTGTTCCTGTCGTGTACTGTATGTCCCATGGGACATACGATGGCAACAACATTTTTGAAATGTCCCATCAGCCGGGACACACGATAGGAAAAGGTTAATCATCACTACCAAGAAAGGGGGGGGGGGATTTTAAAAGGAGCTGCCTAAATTTAGGCCCTCTTTTACAAAGGCACGCTAAGCGTTTTAGCGCAGATTTAGTGCACACTAAATCAACACATACGCTAACCGCTAGCGTGTCCATACGATAACATGCATGTGTTAGCGTTTAGCGTGTGTTTTGCGCGCACTAAAAAGCTTAGTACACCTTTGTAAAAGAGGGGGTTATGCACCAAGAATGCACATAAATTTATTTGGATTTATATATCCCATCCTTCCAGAAGAGCTCAATAGAGGTTACAAGTTTACATACATAACATAACAGGGTATACATAATATGGCATAACAGGGTATACATAATATGGCATAACAGGGTATACATAATAAAGTAGAACAGGGTAGAGTAATGAGTATGACAGTACATTTTAGGTCAAGACATGATAGGACAATACGTAGGGGAGCATGATAGTCAAAAAACATGGCAATACTTAATAGGATATGACAGGACAAGACCTCAGACATCAGACAGCATGGGGTGGTGATGTTATGAGTATGGTATGGCATTGCAGTATCTAATAGAGCTTGTCAATATATTATACTGCCTGACGGTATGAAGTGTGATAAGGCTGTACATAACAGAGCATGGCAGTGCATTAGGATGTATGACTGTACATGGTATGGCAGACAATATATACAGGTGCATGGCAGGAATATGACAGTGCATGGAAGTACAATGCATATTGGTGAATGATAATATATGCTAGATGTGGTGTAGCATGAAATGTCTGGCAAAGTGTGGAAGTATCGACAATGACAGTACATGGCATAGCAAGATAGTACATAAAAGTGCATGATATGTGTTAAGTAGGACATGGTATGGAATATGACAGGGCATGGTAGTATCAATGATGGTTGATCTTGTTGCATAGACAGTGGTATTTAGACTGGTGCTATTTCATAGAAGGTTAGAGGAAGAGGCGAGTTTTTATTGCCTTCCTGAAGTTCAGTAGTCTATGTAATGAATGATGTATTTTAATCATCTATGCATGTAAGTAGCCACTTTCCCCCAGATTCTATATATGGTGGCCCGATTTGGGTGCACTGCTACTGTTAGAGTTCAATTTAATTGACTAATGAAAAAACTAATTATTGATATTAATTGACAGCAATTAGGATTTGGCTGCAGGCTATTCTATAACGATGGGTGCCCAAGTTCCATAGCATGCAACCCAGCGTGGCAATGGGAGGGGCATGAATGTTCCAAAATGTTGTATACAGTGTTATAGAATAATGGGTCTATGTGCTCAACCTGGATGCTGAAGTTTACACCAGGATGCAGCAGGTATAAATCTAGTACCGAGTTATGTGCAGAAACTGGCATTAAACACTATTCTATAAAAGGTGCGTGTCTTCTATTCAAGTGTATATCTATCTATCTGACATGTTAGTTATGGTAAATGTCAGGTTCTCCTTTAGCCTCTTCCAAACTTGCTGGAAAGATGCTAGAATGTTCTCACTTCTAAAATGAAAAAAAGTAAAAACAAGCAAACAAATATAAAAACCCTGGTCATGAGTATTTCTGAGTCTCATCGACATCTGGAAGAATTTAATCAGTGCATTTCAGCTCTGAGGAACAGCTGAAATATACAAGGTATATTTAAAAAGGTAATAGCTTTGAAATCAGCCCTAGATGACCTCAGCAATGTTCATATGCTTGGTAATTCCGAGAGACATTGTCTCCTTTTTGGAAGACCTTTGGCCTTGACGTCTAGGCCTTGACCTCTTTAGGGACTTTGAAACTGAACAGGACCATTGAGTACATGTACATATTGTGGAAGATGCTAAATACCCCAGGCAATTATTTGTTAAGGTTTTTCAGCACCTTTTATTTCTGTGTGTTTCATTAAGACCCCATTCCATTATCAGGGAAATGAGATTTTAGTATTCCTTAATTAGTATTCTAACATTTCTCAGTAGAGGTCACAGATATTCAAATGTTCATGATACCACATTCCCAAAGAAACATGATCACTTAAATCTTCAAATTTATACATTTTGTTGTAGTGTGTCATCTTGAGAATGGCAGGATAGGAGAGGCTGTATTGAATCCTGATCTATTTTAACTGTGGCTTCAACTCAAGCAGTTGCTTCATCCTGGCAGCAGTTTCCTATGCAAAGTATGGGTAAGTGGGATGCTTTCCACTGAACTTCAGTTTGAGATTGTGCTTTCTGTAGAATTTCCACTACTTTGTAAGTATCCAAACCCTTTTGCGTGTCTCCTGGTACATTGTCAGACTCTCCCCTGTGGAATTCGACCATTCTGAAGGGCTCTCCACACCAGATTAAAAATTCCAGAGAAAATCTCATATTAGCCAATGCAAAGTCATATGAGGAAAGACTAAAGAGGTTAGAGCTCTTCAGCTTGGAAAAGAGATGGCTGAGAGGAGATATGATTGAAGTCTACAAAATCCTGAATGGTGTAGAACGGGTACAAGTGGATCAATGTTAATTCCCAGAAGCTCATCTGCCCCGGCTGCTTCCTCTACTGGAACTCCAGGCACATCCTCGGCAACACTGGTAGTTCCCGCTTCCAGGTGGTTCCGTTTGCAGTGGCAAAAGAAAGATTTCATGCCCCTGTGAGGTAAGGACTTCTTTACCTTTCCCCAATGCGGTGCTAGTTCCGCCAGTCCCAATGCAGATACCGGGCAATAATTGCTCAATCGTCTGCTGTCTAATAGGTGGTATCGGTGTCAAGGAAGAAGGCGCCTTAACCAGACCTTTCCTTTTGTGCGGCATAATTGCTCTAGGAAAAAAAAATGCTAACAGCCATGAGAGCTCGATCTCAAAGCTTGGTCAGTGCCGCCATCTTGGCCACTCCTCCTCACCTTCCCATCTCTCTGCAGGACTTTAAAAATTCTACAATTAAAGACTCAGCGATATTACATCGAAAACTTGACAACATAGAGAACTTTAATTGAAGGCTGAATGTTACGATTTTGAATTTCCCTAAAGTACCCAGGATATCAGCTTATGATATGCTTAAGAAATATTTAATGAAAATTTTAAAGTATTCCTCTGATAATATTCCTCCTTTAAATAAAGTATTATATCTTCCTTTTTCCTCTAAAAACCTGGATACAATGGGGGCTGGAGAACAAACTCCACAACTGGATTTATATAATATCTCAGCCATTTTAGAGGAATCTATCTCTGACTCTTGACACTTTTGGCTTCCTTCATTTTCCAACAGGATATTGACTCCTTTATGAAACTCTACTTCCGTGTGTCTAAAGAACTGTTCTATGGAAAAAAAGATGTGGGTATTCCTGGATGTAACTAAGATTACCCAGGAAAAGAGGAAACTTTTCTTAGCAATGTGACAGGATACTAGGGCTCAAGTTAAATATGTCTTCTTTCAACCAGAGCAATTAAGATCTTTTCAAGAGCTGAAGAAAATTGCTGCTGTATGAGGTGATAAATACAATTTAGAATGCAGATTATGTTATGTTATAACCTTTACTGTACCTTTTTTCAGCATGATTGATTAACTTCTTACTTACCTGCTTTAACCCCCACCCCCTTAGTTCTTTTTGTGGTCTAAGAAAGCATGGATATATGCCTGTGCTGTTTTTTGATCTGCCCTGCTCCTTGCCTGAAGTCCTCTCTCCACCCCCGAGGCTGATGTCGGACGCGGCGGCTGTCTCCCCCGAGGCGGATGATCTTATGGGAATCAATGTTCTTTGCTCTGCCATGCTCCTTGCCTTACTATATTTTTAAGTTGAAAGACCAGGCAGTGGCTCCTCTCAGGATCCCCACCTGCGTCGGAAGTCCAATGCAGTCGGGGATCTTGAGAGGAGCCGCCGCCGCCGTGTCTTTCAACTTAAAAATATACTAAGGCAAGGAGCAGGGCAGAACGATCTTCAAAATGGCGGCAAATCGATATCCGTTCCTCCGGGGGGGGGGGGGTCTGGGAGGAGAGGGATCGCGGCCACACCGAGGAGCCCAGCAACTTTCCGCTGTCCGGGACCCGATTCATTTGCCGCCCCACCCCCCCCTCTTCCCTTACCGCGGGCCCGACTGGCGATTTAAACAGCGTGTGCAGCACTCTTCACACGCTGCTTCGGGCCCTTTTACTGCCCTGATTTACTCTGGCACGTCTGGAGCAAATCAGGGCAGTAGAAGGGCCCGAAGCAGCGTGTGAAGAGTGCTGCACACGCTGCTTGAATCGCCATATGTAGTCGGGCCCACGGGAAGGGAAGGGAAGGGGGGGCGGCAAAGGACTCGGGCCCGCGTTTGTAGTCGCGACTGTGGGAAGGGAAAGAGGGTAGAGGAAACACTAATGCAGGCACAGGGAACTGGTGTGGGGGGAGAGAATGCAGCTTTGCACAGACAGACAGAGGGAGGAAGGAAGACAGAAAGACAAGAAGAAAGACACAGGGGCAGGTGCACAGGGAACTGGTGTGGGGGGAGGGAATGCTGCTTTGGACAGACAGACGGAGGAAGGGACACAGAAAAACAAGAAGAAAGACACAGGGGCAGGTGCGGGACAGCGGGAGTCACGTCAGGAGGGGTGCGGGATGCCGCAGAGGGAACTTTTCCAATGGGTGCAACTGGGCGGCTGTCGGGAGCCTCTGATCACGAGCAGAGCAAGGTAAGTGTATCATAGGGATAAGAAGGAGGAGGGGGGAGAAAAAGGAAGGGACGCCTACTGCTGGACAGGGGGAGAAAGAAAGAGGTGCTGATGGACAGGGGGGGGTGAAGAAAAAAGAATGGAGGCCTAATGTTGGACAGGGGGAGAAGGAAGGTGCTGCTGGACAGGGGGAGGTAAAACAAAGGGAGAAGGGCTGCTGCTGCCCTGTGAAGGGGACCTGTGAAGGGGTGGTGGTGGACACAGGGGAGGTAAAAGGAAGGGAGAATGGACAGGGGGAGCAGGCAAGGGGTGGTGATGGACAGCCAAGGAAAAAGAAAGACAGAAAGAAAGCGGCTAAGGAGAGAGAGAGAGAGAGAGAAAGAAATAAAGAGAGACACACACACACATATTCTAGCACCCATTAATGTAACGGGCTATAAGACTAGTGTATATATATATATATATATATATATATTATATATATATATATATATATATATATATATATATATTTATTTATTTATATTTATTTTTATTTTTTTTTGTAAAATGTGATTTTGAACATTTATTCCTGCTGTATTATCCTAAGCAAGATGCATCTTCTTCTAAAGTTATAAAATTGAATAAATATATAATGAAAAAAAATTTGTTTATGGTCTGTGGGTTCACTACCGCAACATTGTCCTCCACTGCAGACACTATCTTCATGCCTTGTTTTCTGCTCTGCACAAGCATTCATTTGGCAATTACATTTTGTCATTTCCATCTGTAGTGTAGAAATGTTGGACGTGTTATTTTCTAACAAATGTTATATGACAGTGAGTTAGTCATAATCAGATCTATTGTTTCTTGACTCTTGTGTGGCTCTGCCATTTTTACAATGGGAAGATCTTGTTTTGACTACTTTACCCTACCAATTACTCCAAAAGCAGCCTCAATCATATACAACTTCCCACTAGCCAGTCGGGAGCATTTTGCAAACAAGTTCCAATGTCTTTCAGGTTGTTAGATGCATATGGAGAAGTTTAATGTCCAGGCCTAGAGAGCTTTGCTCTCAGGCAGGGCAGCCATCTCATCCAGCATCAAGCGCCCCCCCCCTCCCCCACACACACAATATATTCACAGATCTGAATGTAAATACAAATACAATATCATTCATGATAGGGTTACAATAAGTCAAAAAAGAAGATACATCATGACACCATCCTGCCCCACCTCTGAACCTGCCAAAGCCCCACCCCTAGCTTGCCTTCCACAAGTCTCACCCCTGCCCTGCCCCTCATCTTTCATCAGTCTCAGCCCTGTCCCATCCCACCTTTTGCCCATTTCCTTAGTTCCCCTTTCCATATTCTGTACACTTTTAGTGCTTCTCTCTTTCCATTTCTCCAACCCCCTCTCCCTGCAGGTGCTTTTCTCTCTCTCACTTCCTCCAACCCTCCCATGGGTGCTTCTCCCTTCCTCCTCCATGAGTGCTTTTCTCTCTCTCTCTCTCTCTCTCTCTCTCTCTCTACCTCTCTCTCTCTCTACCTCTCTCTCTCTCTCTCTCTCTCTACCTCTCTCTCTCTCTCTCTCTCTACCTCTCCCCTGTGGGCTCTTCTCTTGGTTGAGAGCCATTATCAGAGATAGTTCTTTTCTGGTATTAGATGTAAGTATTTTGATCGTTATTTCCTGGTTATCATGACCCAGACATGAATAACACTAATAACTGTCCTTGATGGAGTCTTCTACTTTTGCCCCTGTAATTAATTGCCTTCTCATTTGTCTGTAACATCTGTTTCTCTCAAGACCATCTCCATTGCATCGATGGATATAAATGTTGATGCACTCAGTGATATAATACCCCTAAGCAAGGCACATCTGGGTGCATTTATTCAACTCTCTCATATTTAGTTCAATAGATTATCATCCTTCAATCAAATATCTGAGCTACTTCTTCCTTAGTGGTGTCAGTAAGTATAGGTTTTATGACTGGCATGAATGTTTTATTCTGCCTTCCCTTTCATTCAAGTGTAGAATTTATTTTTCAGCTATTGAGCTTAATTTTCATTTCTTTTTCATCAAATGTCTTTCTGCTGAACGAGTTTACATAAAAATAAGATAAATGGAGATGCGGAACATAGATTTGGTTAATGGCATTGCAGCACATATGTGCTTCATTCCTTATTGAAATGGATCCACTTTTAAAGGGTAGACTTTCTGGCTCAAATAATATGTCACCTAAAAAATTAGTGCCAACTAGCGTGGCACTAAACATGATTCTATTAAAGTAATGTGCACGGTATAGAATCACTCTTAGCCCCACCTAGATATTGTTATACATCTTAACATTTAGTCACACCCTGTTTATTGTTTCCAATATCTCAGGGCTTCATCTCAAGATATATGTTAAAAAATATTAAACAATAAGTTTTTGCTAACATTGTAAGATTATATGAGTTTTTGTTATGGGAAGGATACATATAAGTGAATGAAGTGGTTTGTGGCATTAATACGCAAAAAACTATACGACAGCCTCCTAGCTACTAAAGCAGCGAAACTTGACCCCTCCATATCCAATCTATTGACTACAACAACAGATTATAAAGCATTCCGAATAGAAATAAAAACACTACTATTCAAAAAAATATTCGGTTAACCTAACCTATCATGAATCCCATCATGCTGGAATCTTCTTCTCTATGTCACAAAATAACCTGAAACCTCACTATGTAACTTGAAACCAACTACCTTCTAATGTAATGTAATTTCATGGAAATGTCAAGCTATCTTCCAATGTAACTTCCTGGAAATGCCCAGTTATCTTCCAATGTAATCCGCTTAGAACCGCAAGGTACAAGCAGAATAGAAATCTGTAATGTAATGCAATACAGTATTTTATGTAGGGCGGACGGCTTTTGTTCCTGATGAAGCTGATTGGTGAAACCCATATCTGAGTAAGGGAGGGCAGACAAAGCATAATAACTTGTCAGAAGATTAAGACAATGTAAAGTGTTTTTGAGCACTGTATGTGGGAGTAAAGGATTTGAGAGCATTCAAAATTTGAAATATGGATATTCATCACATCACCACCTGTTTGTTCAGATAAGTCGCTATAGTTTGAAAAAAAAAATTGAATAAATTGAAGTGCAATGATGTTTCCTTGATACTATTTCTTCTCAGTAGGAGAAATAATTGATACTGAGCACTTCTGCTGATAAATTTTGTATTTTGTGTTTATTTTCTTTTGTTTAATATTTTTAAACATATATTTGAGATGAAGCCCTGGGATATTGGAAACAGTGATCTTTAGCAGGGCTAATTATTAATTTAGGGATCCTTTTTACAAAGGCACACTAACTGATTTAGCTTGCGCTAAATACTAATGCACCCATAGAATCTAGTAGGCATGTTAGCATTTAGCGCGCGATAATCTTTAGCATGCATTAAATCGGTTAGCGCACCTTAGTAAAAGGACCCTTTAATTTTTTTCCTTTTTTTGATATTTGAATACCCTATTTATGCAAGGGTTTTCTTGGTCTAAATTTCTGCACCTAATTTGTGCATTCAACAACGCCTAAGTCAAAAACATGTACCTGACTCAAAACCACAACCGCATAAGAACATAAGAATGGCCACACTGGGACAGACCAAAGGTCCATCAAGCCCAGTATACTATTTCCAACATTGGCCAACCCAGGTCATAGACACCTGGCAAGATCCCAATAAGTAAAACAGATTTTATGCTGCTTATCCCAGGAACAGGCAGTGGATTTCCCTAAGCCATCTCAATAATGGCTTAAGGGCTTTTGAGTTAGGAAATTAGCTAAACCTTTTTAAAACCCTGCTAAGCTAACTGATTTCACCACATTCTCTAGATGCAGTAGATACAAGGTCTCAAGAGTTGCATTCTTTCAGTGTAATACTTAAAATGTTTCTTTCTATGGGATCAACAAATGTCATTCTGGAAGTCCTAAATTTATGGTGATGCAACAAGCACTAAAAGGGACTTACTACCTCTTTTACAAAACCACGCTAGCATATTTTAGCGCCAGCTGCCGCGGTAACAGCTCAAACATGGGAATTCGTCAGAGCTGTTACTGTGGCAGCTGGTGCTAAAAACGCTAACGTGGCTTTGTAAAGGAGGGGGTTAATGCTTTATTTTTATAGCACAAGATGTAAAAAATGTTATTAATCTGTTGTTAGGTATCTGAAATACCAGGGTGCCAATTTATAGGATAACAAATCCTGTACTAGCTGCAGTGCAAAATAATTATGAAGCTAATTTAAACAATTCAACCAAACTCCAGTTTATTCACATACAAGGAAATCAACAATATATAGTGTGCCTTTATGTGATTTTTGTTCATTCTGATATGTTTCTTTCATAAAGTCTGATGAAGAAGTAAGATGAAAAATGTTATTAGTTTAAATGCATAAGTTCTGCCATAGAGGAAGGAATATTTATTTTAATCTTGGGTCCAAACTAACATTAAGACCCCACTGATTTTAACACTTATTATTCAAAGATAAAAAACACTTTTTAGTGTGTTTTGATTGTCAATTGCTTAATATCTTCTAATTTTAACGCATGGACTACAATGACTATATTGTAATTCACTTACACAGCCTTTTTTCTTTTTTGTTATGCAACACCCCCCCCCCCCCCGCCCAATCTAGAACGTCCACCTAAAGTTAGGCACCTACATTCATGCATCTAGCCAATGCAGGTGCCTAACTAATTGATTAATTAATATGCTTTATTTACACTGATAATTAAGAACTTAGACTTGACGTTAATTGGACATAATTGAAAGTTAAGTGCACAACTCAGAATGTGCAACTCTATAAAATAGCTTCTCTAAAGCATGTACCTAAAAGTGAGCATGGTTAGTTATAGCAGAATTAGAAAAGATACAGAGAAGGATGACAAAAATGATAAAAGGGACGGGGCAACTTCCCTTATGAGAAAAGGCTAAAGCAGCTAGGGCTGTTCAGATTGGAGAAGAGATGGCTCAGGGGTGATATGATAGAGGTCTATAAAATACTGAGTGAAGTGGAAAGGGTAGATGTGAATCACTTGTTCCAAAAATGCTAACACTAGGGGCATAGATCATTATTGAAATGGCTTGAGGAAAACCATTGCTTATTCCCAGGATAAGCAGCATAAAATATGTTTTACACCTTGGGATCTAACTAGGCTTGATGGACCTTCAGTCTGTCCCAGTATGGCAATTCTTATGTTCTTATGGGAACATTGGAAGAATGGTCAGCAGGAAATATGAGGTTATAGTGCCTGTATACAGTATAAGTCTCTGATGAGATAAGGCCTCATTCAGAATACTGTGTGCAATTCTTGAGACCTCACCTTCAAAAGGAAATTAACAGGATGGAGTCAGTCCAAATGTTGACTACTAAAATGGTCAATGATCTCCATCATAAAGGACTAAATTTAGTAAATAATACCCAAACTTTGGGTACGAAAGTTTACACCAATTGAAACCTGGTATAAATCCTTGGCCTTAATCTGTATCTGTATTATTGCGAGCAAATTGCTACAACTGCTGTTGAGTTATGCCGCTTCATTATTGACGCTGATAGAAGCCTAAAATACAAAAGATAACACTGGTCAACCAAAACTTATTACTGTACTCTGTGCCACTGAGAACTTAAGAAGTGTTCTTAGTTAATTTAATGATGCCAATTTCATATCTGTAATTGAAATTCAGCTAGTAAGTCACATTTCTGTGATACACATTACTGATTTTTTAGACAGTTTGCCATAGCGGCACAATATTGCGAGTATGAACTATGTCCTATCAAACTTGTGTTATGGAGCTTAATCTGAAAACAAACATGAAGACAATAATGAGACATGTTACAACATATATTTACGCCTCTTTTAACTCACACAAAAGTGATGTCTGCATGTTGAGAAATGCTCACTTGCTTTTATGCTTTTACTGTACATTTGCAATAGAAAGAACTGACTCGAGCTAATTAAACCTCCAAGAGAAGTGCTCATAAAACTGTAACTCTGCTCAGTGTTTTGCAGAATTTTTAAAAGTCCAAAAATAATGATGATTGCATTCAGGAAGATTGTACTTAACTTAAATGCAGAACATACAACTTCCAGGGTCCCGACGTGGCCCCGTTTCGGCGACTGCTTCAGGAGACCCCGCCAACCGAAAGTAGATAGTTTTTGCAAATATCACACTGAGTATAAGTGCTTCAACTGTAAGCGGTTCAAAACCTGAAAAGTTCCCTGCAACGGGGAACGCCGACACCCCCTCCCCCCTCTGTTTTATAAGTTGCAGGGAACTTTTCAGTTTTTGAACCGCTTACAGTTGAAGCACTTATACTCAGTGTGATATTTGCAAAAACTATCTACTTTCGGTTGGCGGGGTCTCCTGAAGCAGTCGCCGAAACGGGGCCACGTCGGGACCCTGGAAGTTGTATGTTCTGCATTTAAGTTAAGTACAATCTTCCTGAATGCAATCATCATTATTTTTGGACTTTTAAAAATTCTGCAAAACACTGAGCAGAGTTACAGTTTTATGAGCACTTCTCTTGGAGGTTTAATTAGCTCGAGTCAGTTCTTTCTATTGCATTTCAGCTACTTTCTGACTCTTAGTTTACTGTACATTTGTCATTCTTTGCAAGAACCAATAATAGTCTCCCATCATACTGGGATTGAACTTTCCCTGATATCTGCTTTCCATTACCTTGATATCTTGATGAAATCTTTCCCCATGCTCATCGCTAACATTACCAAGAAGTTGAGGTGAGAATGTAAGAAGTGCATTTTAAGTGACAATCTGGAATTCATTAGCTGATATGCTGTTAGCATGTTCTCCACAAGCTCAGCATAATTCTTTGATCTATGATTACCAAGAAAATTATGAACAACCAGCATAAATGCTTCCCATGCTGCTGATTCAGCTGGGTTCAGCTTCTTTTTAAATGCATCATCAAGGATCAGTTCACGGATTTCGGGTACAACAAAAACACCTTTTTGGTTTTGGCTTCACTTTTCTCGAAACCAAACGTACTTCATAAGTGCTGAAATGCATCACCATTTCTGTCCATTGCCTTGCTAAAATTTTTAAACAGACCCAGTTTTATGTGAAGGGCTGGAAGATAGATTTTCTCATGATGTACTAACGGCAGGTGGTTCACATTATATCTGCCAGGTATGGATTCATCTTGGTTTGGCCATTGTTTCTGCCCGTAGTGGTTGGCATCATCATAACTTTTCCAAAGACACAAGAAGCACATATATTTGGTTTACCCCAGTTGCAGACCCAGAAGGAGTGACACAACTTTGAAATCACCACAGAGGTTCCACTGGTGATCTGCATAGCATGTGAGTTTTAAAAGTGTCTCCATTGACTCGTACATTTCCTTCAACCCAAATGCATGAGCAACAGGAACAGATGGCTTCTGGTTTCCATTGTGTAAAAGTACCACTTTAAGGTTTGCTTTGAATCAATGAATAGTTTCCAACCATCAGAAAGCTGTTCATATCCCAGTTCACGCATGAGATCATTAATATCGGTACAGAAACAAATGTTTCCTTCTATTTGGTAAAAGGAAGCCAAGATGATGTGACAATCATGGAAAAAAAATATTTTGGCGTCCTGCCTTAAAAGATTCCATTGCTTAAGCCTTGAACCCAACAATCCTGCTTTCTCCTTTGACAATGACAAGTCTCTAACCAGATCATTAGGATTTTCTTGAGTTAACAGGTGAGGTTGTTTTTCATCCACTTCAGGTTTATACAATTCCTCCACAGCAGCAGCGGCACATTCTTCATCTGAACTTTTGGCACATTGTGCTGCAGATGTGGAAGGAGGAATTGGAACTGGATTCTCCGAGTCATGAGGAATAGGTTTAATTGCTGATGGGTAATTAGGATACATAATTTTTGATTTATTTCTCTTTGTGATTCCAGCAAGTTTTGTCATGCAAAAATAATAGTCTGAGTGATGATTTGTTGGTTCACGCCGCCATACCATGGGTACAGCGAAAAGCGTCTTCTGTTTCCCACTCAGCCACTGTGTTAATCCAGAATAGCAGGCAGTGCAGCACACATGAGGTGCCCACGCTTTATCTTGGTCACCAACTTGACAGCCAAAATAAAGTTTATATGCACTTTGAAGTCTGCTGGACAGATTCTTTCCCTGATCTTGTCCGCAGACATAACAGAAATTATCAAGATGGTTAACACAACCTCGTGTATTCATAATAATTATAAAATCTTAGACAAAAAACAAAATATAAAAATTAACAGGTAGAAAAAGCAGCGCAATCACTTTTTAATATAAACTTTCAAATCACTGGTATATGTTATTGATGAGCTGTCCTAAAATGCAATATTGTGTTACAGAAACTGTAAAATACTTCACGGTAGCGTTATTGACGAAAATTATATAAGCACAAGCTGATGCATAATTTAAAAACAGGATGTGATAGACAAAATCTGTTTTCAAATTTAGAATCAGCATGTGGCCCTTATTGCGGTACAGGTGACAGAACTCCAGTAGCAAAATGCTTCTTGACCAGTGGAAGAAAGACTACGGACTCAACAGTGTATAATCAGGTACTGTAATATTTGCTTATTATGTTGCCAAAAATTATAGTTTGTAAAGAATATACATAATATATGACCCCCCTCAGATAGTTTTTCAGCCAAATATTACCTAAAAATATTTTAAAATATATGAAAAAGTCAGTTATACAGTATGTTCACCAGCCTCCATGAACCAGAATGGGATGATTTATCTTGTGGTCATTTCAATGTAGGATGTTTAATCACTGCTGTGATAAAATGGCTGCGATGACATTTAAACTCCATCACAGCTGTAATGAATTGTGCCTCTCCTCCTAGTTCCAGTGCCTCTCCTCTTCTCCATACCCCCCTTGCCAGTGCCTCTCCTCCCCTACCAATACTTCTCTTCCTTTCTGCCCCCTGCCAATGTGTCTCTTCTCTCTGCCTCCTAGCCAGTCCTTTCCTCTCTGCCGCTGCCCCCCTACCCCTACCCTGCATACCTCTTAAAGTTTGCTAGCATGAGCAGCATCTGCCATCCCTTATTTAGGCAGCCTTGGCTCCCTTATGACATCATGTCCTGGTTGTGATTCCAGGATGTGACGTCAGAAGGGAGCTGAGGCTGGCACAATTAGGAGGTAGAAGATGCTGTTCATTATAGCAAACATTTCAAAGGTTATGTGGGATGGGGGACACTCCTACCTTGGGGGTGGGGGAATGTGGGGGGTACTCTTATTTTATGCCCCTCCACCACAAGAGGTCAGACTGCCATGGATGATTCTTTGTGGCTGATTCAGTGATGAAACAACCATGCTGAATCAGCTGTGATGAATCATCCTAGACCCCGATGAACTATACGAAAGTTCCTGTTGTTAAAAAAAAAAAAAAAAAGTAAATGCAGCAGGAAACAATTGTAAAATGGAAGTTAAAATAGCTGGGAGGTATAACTGAATTACCTGTTTCTGAGAAGTGAATGAGTAGAAATCTATGAAAGAAAGAGAAAGAGCTTGTTATTTTTAATAAGAAGGTACATTTGTTAATTAACACTTCTTAACATCATTAAAGGTACTTGCTTCTGATAACTGTATAACAGCTCTCCACTAGAAGTGTTTCTGGAAAACAAATATCAATTGTTGTTTCAGTGGTATCTGAATGTAAATCTTTTATTTACATTGTAAGTTATGTCACAATATCAGCTTAGGGATAAGAATAATGAGATTTGAGTTATTTACTGTAAAGTAACAATTCAAGTACAATGGATCATTCTGTGCACCAGAGGACCTGCCATTTAACTTGAAGTAACATGTTAACCTTTGGAGGTCCTGCTGGTAGTGAAACTATCAATGGCATAGCTTTCAGTTGACTACATCTGGGTAGGACAGAGATGGAAATCTGCAGTTTTGACTGCAAGGACTGAACCAGGAGCTGATTGTGGAAGTGACCATGAGCTTTTGACATGCAAGATCAAGGTAAAGCTTCACAAGAAGAAGATGTTTAGAGACCTCTCAAAATACAACATTGAAAATATTCCATCAGACTATTGGATAAAACTAAATAACTGGTTGGTTATGCTTGATACAGGAGATAGAGAGCCTGAAGAGTTATAGAATGACATCAAAAGTGATGAAGCTAAAAAAATACTCCAGAAGAAAAAGAAAGCCAAGAAATCATATTGGATCTCAGAAGAAACCAGAAAAGTAGCAGAAGAAACAAGCCAAGCAAAACTATCCGGTGATAGAGAAAAAGTATCACAAATGAACCGAGTGTTTCAATGTCAAGTTCGGCAAGACAAAAAACGATATCTCAAGGATATTTGTCAGAAAATTGAATCAGAACATGTAAATGGAAAAACCAGATTAATGTATCAGGAGATTAAAAGATTGAGGCTAGAGAATGACACAGTAACTGTTACCTGCGGCTAGCTGCTGGTAACCCGCCGAAACATGGAGGAAAAAACCCTGGTTGCTGCAGGTATGGGGATAAGGCCATTCACTGTCCCATGGAGCAGTGAATAGCCTTGTCCCTGTAGTAAAGTGATGGAATGCACCCAAAATATTTACCACCCCTCATAATCACACAGTCTAACAACCCCCTTCCTTGTTCCTCCCAATTCTCACAGTTCGTGCATCTCCCTCCCTCCCTCCCTTCTCCTTACCTTCTCTGGTGATTTTCATGTCTTCAAGTGGCACTAGTCTTTAAACAAGTTGAACATGGCTGCCTGAAACTTCTCCTCTGACACAACTGGAAACAGGAAGTTGCATCAGAGGAGAAGTTTCAGGCAGCCATGCACAACTTGTTTAAAGGGTAGTGTCATTCGGAAACATGAAAATTGCCAGTGAAGGTAAGGGGAAGGGAGGAAGATGCCCAGATCATGGCAATCAGGAGGGAGGGAGAGGGCTGCTGGACCACCCGAAGGGTGCTGAAGGGAAGTGGAGAGAGAGAGAGGGGAGGGGTGAGAGGAACAGACACTAAAGGTAAGTGGGGAGGAGATGCTGAAGGAAAGTGGGGAGGGGAGAGAGTGGAACAGATGCTGAAGGGAACTGGATGAAAGGAGGGGATAAAGAAAAAAAAGGGCACATGCTGGATTGGGGAGACAGAAACCAGATCTGAGGGGAGGAAGGAGATGCTAAAAACCACCTGGGGAGGGAAGGAAATATGGAAGGGAAGAAGAAAGAGATGCCAGACTATGGGGGAGCAGAGGGATTAAGATGGGTGCCAGATCAATGGAGGGGGATGGGTGGAGGGAGAGATGGAAGGGAGAAGCACAGTAACAGAGCAGATGCCATATGGAAGAGGTAGAGAGAAGGCAGACAGTGGATGGAAAAATAGAATGAAGAGAAGATGAGGAAAGCAAAAACCAGACAACATAGGTAGAAAAAAATATATATTATTTTTTTCTTTTTGCTTTAGGATAAAGTTGTATATTAAGTTGTGTTGATAAACATTTATAAACAAAGCCCTGCCAGCTTAAGATCTCTTCCTCTAATTCAGCAACCAGAACTTTGATTTATAAAATGACAATTGTACAGAATATTGTTACTTTGTATACTTTAATAAAATAAGTTCAGTATAAAACTATTTGAGGCTTGTGTGGACAGGATCAGATGGTTTGTGGGGATGGGGAGGAAACAAGGATTGATCTAATGGGAATCCTCCAGATCCTATACCTCTGATTAAACATCTATCTTGTAATACTCCTGGAAATGTCCAGATTACCTCTTATGTAATCTGCCTAGAACCGCAAGGTAATAGCAGAATAAAAGTCACTATAGTAAAGTAACATAATGTAATGTAATAAGGATAAGCATTTGTTTGCATTTGGTTTGTTTGGGTACTTTAAATATTTTAGTGTGTGCAAGCTCTACCATATGCATGTAAATTTATGAATTATAGTACAGTCTTGATTACCTGCAGTAAACAGATAAGTGAAAAGTTATCTAATGTGGAAAAAAATGGTAACCCCTAAAACCATATATTATCTAATAAAAGTGTGGCAGATAAAGAGAATAAAGCTCACTTTGATCCAGAATCTCACCAGTACAAGTATGATCATGGGTTATTTTGAGTATGTGGCGAGTTATCTTTCCTTACTCTTCCCACCACAATATAAGGACTTTACCATGCAAGTTGACTTCAGTCCCATATTGTTTGAGACCTCACTATATTTGATGGCAGGATTTGGTCCTGGGAAAATGTCTCTAGACTCTTCCCTAATTGTCCTGGATGCTGCAATCTTGGCTTTTCCAGAACATCCCCTGGGAAGGGTACATGGGTCCAAACAAATTGTCTTAGGTGTGAAACTTCCCTCTGTGCTATACCAGAAAATGGAAAGAGAAGCTGCACAGTTCTTGAACAGCAACACAGCAAAGCAGTGATGTTGCTGGGGGAATCGGATATACCGGCTTTTATAGTACCTGGGTATTCAATGGAAACTACTTAGGATCTCCTTTGGTATAAGTGGTATATAAATAATAAAATTAAGACCCAGCAGTGGCAATTCTTATGTTCTTATATAAGAAATGGTCAGATTAGCACAGGTTGTATACTTCAGACTGTACTGTAATGTGCATACAATTGACATGTGCATCTTTAAAAAAATATATCAATTCATGCATAGACAGTGTAACACTTTTTTTTTTTTTGGGGGGGGGGGTCCAAAAGCTCAGCCTTAGACCTCTCGCTCTGGCTCCTGCCTCCATGGATGACAGAATTCAAATTGAAATTCAACGCAGAAAAAACCAAAATTTTCCTGGTGAGCCCAAACGATAAAATCAAAGATTCAACAATTCATTGGATGGACAGGACTTCCCTATTGATGATTCCAAAAAAATTCTGGGACTTACTTTAGACGCTCACATGGACTTATTGGCTTGAAAATGCTTCTCAACACTATGGAAACTAAGGACCATCAGAAAATACTTTGATGCAGCATCATTCCGTCTACTGGTGCAATCTTCTATTCTAAGTATGCTTGACTATTGCAACATCATCTACCTGGGAACTTTCAAGAAAACCCTTCAAAGACTCAGAGTTCTTCAAAATTCAGCAGTACAACTGATTTTCGGTTTTAAAAAATGGGAACATATAACTCCCTATTATCAAAAACTTCATTGGCTGCCCCTGGAAGCAAGAGTTCTGTTTCAATGTTCTTGTCTCTGTTTCAAATCAATCTTTGGTTTGGCCCCTTTATACTTGTCTTCCCACTTTAATTTGGACTGTGCTAGTAGACCCACACGTAGAATCCACATATTTACTCATCCAACAATAAAGGCCTGCCGATATAAAAGATTCCTGGACAGAAGTCTAGCCTTCCAAGCAGGTAAACTGAACGATTGGCTGGGTAACATTATTATACACTCCTCATCCTATTTTATTTTTAGAAAAATAGTAAAAATGAAACTGTTTAACCGATTAGTTACCTAATGATTTATAGTTCATTATCTCTCCTATTCTGCATACATGTATCCGATGATTTAACATTGTGACTACTTCGCTGATTGTCCAGCTCATCTTATTGTAAACCACCTCAAACTACCATGGCTTTGACGGTATATAAGAATAAAATTATTATTATTATTATTATCTACCTCCTTCCCAGCTAATCTCATTTTAAAACTTCAGGCAGTGTCAACGAGTGAGTCTGCTGCCGTCGGCCTGCCCCAGAATAATAATAAATTTTATTCTTGTATATCGCCCAACCACGAAGTTCCAGGCAGTTAACAACAAAGAAGAACTGTACAATCGGTGAAAGGTACAACAAGTTAATAAAAATGAATGACAAGAAGAAAATTGCATAGTTATTTAACAAACTTATCAAACAAGTGTGTTTTTAAAAATTTTCTAAAAACATTATAAGAATCTGTTTGACAGATAAGCGTGCTTAACCAAGAGTTCTGTTCACCTAGCTGAAAGGCAAATGTCCTATTCAAAAAATTTCTTGTAACGACAGTTCTTAACTGAAGGATACATGAAAGTTAACTTATTATGAGTGTTTTTTGATGAGATATAAAAATTAAATTGAGAGGCTAGATATCCCGGAGCCAAACCAAAAAGAGATTTAAAACAAAGACAACCAAATTTAAAAAGAATACGTGCCTCAAAAGACAACCAATGTAATTGTCAATAAAATGGACTAATGTGATCATATTTCTTCATTCTGCAGCAACTGGATATTACAGAATGAAGAGTTCTGGTGCACGCCAACAGCAGCAAGTTCACTCGTTGCCGCTGCCCAAAGATTTAAAATGAGAACGGCTGTGGAGGAGGTGAGTGAAGGAGGCAGGAGAGCCATCTCTTCTAATCGACTGCCTTTTTTTTAGGGGGGGAGGGGGCATAGTCCCTGTGGCCACTCACATTCTGACACCAATGAATTCATGTACAAAGTTATTTAAATGAATATTCCAGTATCATTAATCATTCAGTATATTAGCACAGATTAGAAGCTGAGAGTTTCTCTCTATTGCTTACATGTGCCAGGAGGAATAGCCACTTCCCAGCTCTGTAGCTTACAGGGATTGTGCATGACTAGGGTTATGATGAAGTGCCTTGTCATCAAAATGCAAGATTGCTCATCCACTCACCCCAAGATAAGAAGAAAACTCTAGCTTTCGAAAGCCTTCTTTTTGTAGGCAATAGTCTGATATTTGCAAACAGCCCCTTTTCTTACAACTCCAATCTTCACAGTATTGCTAAAATTTATAATTCACTTACTTTCAACACCTGTTATCATCTCCTCCAGACCATATATTTCTCCCACTTAGATATCTGCAGCAGTCTTCTCGCCAGTCTTCTGGACATTTTCTTGTTCAAAAATGCTGCAGCTTGTCCTTGGTTTCATCTTTATGTTGCTCTCATATTAACTAACTATTTTGTTCTCTACACTGGTTAAAGGTACAGGATTACTTATTCATTCATTTATAAAACTGCTCTTTCTGAATACTTGAGGTGATTATATTACACATAAATTACAATAATATACATAGATCCATACAATATAACTATAACTAATGTGACCTAGGTGTCACTAAACTATGGTATCTGAAGGTGACTTTTATCTTTATGCATTTTCTGGGGTCGATTTCCCCTGGAACTAGCATAAAGGGATAAGCAACAAGAATTACTCTAGCTTGCATGTGGGATCCCTCCTGCCTCCTATCCCAGCTGACTCTAACAATTCTCACCTCCCTCCCACCTCCCCAATTAGTATAAATGGTACCTTTAAAATCCCTGTGAAATGGGGAAGGAGAGATCTTCCTATGCTCTTGCTCTATGCAGAGCCGCTATCTGAATGGTTACTGTGAGTTCTCATAGCAACTATGAGACCACGGGAACTTGCGGCAGCTATTCAGATAGTGGCTCTGCACAGGGCTTGAGTGTAGGAAGATTGCTCCTGCCACAGTTTACCACTGGACCACCAGGGATTTTAAAGGTTCTGGTAATCACGGAAGCAGGAGGAAAGTGAGTATTGTTAGAGCCAGCTGGGTCAGGAGGCAAAAGGGATCGTTACTGCCCTAGCCCACTGCTGGACCACCAGGCCCATTGCTAGACCACCAGGTCTTAAAGCAGATCTAGTGTAGGCCTGCAACAGGTTCTGACCAGGGGGGTGCTGACTCAAATATAAACCAAGACCCCCAGTTTTGGGACATTTTTTAGCCACAAAACCTCAGTTTATATGCAAGTATACAATATACGGTAGATCCTTTTCCTGGGCAGTGAACCCTAATGTGGAACCCTGCATCAAATAACTATAGTTCAGGTTCCTCTTTCCCACATTCACCACTTGGCATTTGCTCACATTAAACATCATCTGCCATTTTTATGCTCAGTCTTCCAGTCTCACAAGGTCCTTTGGCAATTTTTCACAATCCTCTTGCAATTTAACAACTTTGTGTTATCAGCAAATTTAGTTATATCATTAGTAATTTCCATCTTTAGATCATTGATAAATATGTTAAAAAGCAGCAATCCCAGCACAGACCCCTGGGGAATTCCACTAAACTAAACTAAACCTTAAGTTTGTATACCGCATCATCTCCACAGAAGTAGAGCTCGGCACAGTTTACAGTATTTGGTAAAGAAATAAACTACAATGAAAAGTAGAAGGGCTTAGAAAGAGAGGCTTAGAGGGAATTAGAAAATCGATGAGGGAGAGGTTATTGCATTTTGGAGAAAAGCCAAATTTTTAGATGTTTTTGGAAGAGTTGGAGGGAGGACAGGCACCAAAGCGGGGTGGTAAAACTGTTCCAGAGTTCGGTGATCCTGAAGGAGAGGGAAGTCCCTAGTTTTCCTGCATGGGATATGCCTTTTAAAAAGGGGAAGGATAGTTTGAATTTTTGAGTGGATCTGGTGGTGTTGGGATTAGAGGAGTTCCAAGATAGTGGAAAAAGGGGAGCTGAACATTTAAACCTACTCTGTTTTCTATCTTTTAACCAGCTCTTAATCCATAATAAGACATTCCTCCTATGCCATGACTTTCTGTGTATCAGCGTTAGGCCTTTGGCTTCAGCCATCGCTTTGATTCTTCAAAATTCATACAACCAGTTCCACACTTGTATATTTCAAAAAATTCCTTCTTGGACCTTTGAGGAAGGCTTGTTTTCTGAAACATGGCCCGTGTCGGGTCCATTGAATCTCAGTATAATCAAAGGTATAAATTATCCTTTCCCTCTCTACACGGTATTCGCTATGCAGGCAAACTGAGAAAATCCCTTCTCTTCAGAATAACAGGTCTTTGGAACGACCTTACTACCCAGCTGCGGAACCTGGGCTCCCTCCAATTATTTTGCAAGCAACTGAAAACCTGGCTTTTCACTAAAATATAATTATATCCCCCCTTACTCTTCTCTTCTATATATAAGTTCATGTAAACCTTTCTTTTTTTCCTTCTCTTCCTATATTTTGAGTTCTTGTAAACCGTGCCAAGCTCCACAACATCCGTGGAGATGATGCGGTATATAAACTTAAGGTTTAGTTTAGTTTAGTTTAATGTGAATAAGTTATCAACATCATTTGAAGATTTTTGCAAGAAATAAAAAGAAAAGTCAAGAACATTGTAGTTTCCACAGTCTTTTTGAGTTTGGATTGCTCCTTCTTCTGTGGAAAATTAGGTCATCTTTTTTCTGTTTTCCCTATTAATATCCCCATACAGTTCAAACTCCTCTTACTGATCTACAAGTTCACTCCTCAGCTCCTCAGTATTTTTCCTAATTCCCCATATTGCCCCCAGGCACTCCGCTCATTGGATACCCTTCTCCTCTACAGCCAAATCCCAGACTCTGTCCCTTCTAACTTGCTGCACCTTTTGCCTGGAGCAATGTAAAAGTTGGCTATTTGAAACAACTTTTTGTTGAGCCTTTTTTATATTATTAATTGTATATAAGTAATTTTATTATATAAGCTATTTGTAACCTCTTTGGAGATGCAGATCATTATTTTGATTCTAAGTACATAAAATAAAAGATATATTAGATAAAGACATGTTAATTAAGATTACTGACCAAAGGCTGCATTTGTCAGAGTGGAGAAAACATTTAGATTACTGATTAATACCAAAGGCAAGGAGCTTGACAACGGCTAATTTAGCAAAGGTAACAAGGAACAGTTTATACCTGGGGATAAATGGTTAGGGGAAAATGAGAGGAGTAATTGCAAATGAGTAGTCTTTAATCATTTTGTGAAGACTTTAAAATTGATTGGAAACTGGTTTCAAATGATTTATCAGAAATGTTGAACATTGACCATCTGCTCTGTTTTAGAATTGGTTATATCTGTTAGCCTTAAAGCTTATCTGCCTATCTGAAGTGGGCTCAAATCCATTTTTCTTACAATCTGCATTAGTTCTATGGCTGTGCTTAGTAAATCATGTTTTGCTGAAAGGAAACCACAAATTGAAATTAGCCCAAAAAACAAGTGGGGGAGGGGTCCTAACTGTATTTGGATTTAGTCTGTGTGCATAGAACTTTTTTCTTGCAATATTTTAAATTATTTATTTTAAGAAAGTGCACATATGCAATATAAAATATATTGTGGGTATAAAATATCCCTTTAAATATATACACCCTGGATAGATTAGTAATTTTAATTCAGTATATGTGTTTTTAAAGGACACCTCAGCCCCACCACTCCACCGCTGTAATGATTTGCTACTGCGGGAAGAATTATGTGGTGCCTCATCATTGGCTGTCCATTATATTTGTACTTTCTAACATGTTTCAAGAGTGTTCAAACTGTTTCTTCAATTGTGAAAAAATTATTTATTATATATATATTCAATTGAAGAAAGAGTTTGAACACTCTTGAAACATGTTAGAAAGTACAAATATAATGGACAGCCAATGATGAGGCACCACATAATTCTTCCCGCAGTAGCAAATCATTACAGCGGTGGAGTGGTGGGGCTGAGGTGTCCTTTAAAAACACATATACTGAATTAAAATTACTAATCTATCCAGGGTGTATATATTTAAAGGGATATCGATTTTTACACTGGATATAAGTATTAAGAAAATCAATATTGCCAGTTTCTCAAGGCTTTGAGTGGGTATAAAATAGCCCTACTTTATTCTATTTGGACACTCTGGGCTCCTTTTACAAATTTGCGCTAGTGGTTTTAGCGTACGCTAAATTGCCACTAATGCCAGCATTGAACTGGCATTAATTCTAGCCACATAGCGCGGGTTTAGCACGCGCTAAAATTATTCATGCGCTAAAAACGCTATCGCAGCTTTGTAAAGGGAGCCCTCTGTTTTTTCATGAATAATAATTTTTGTAGATTTGAAAATGCAATCTGTCTACATTGGAGCCTATTTACTAGGTGTGCTAAGGCTTTTTTGTTTGTTTTATTGAACATATGAACTCCACGGCAATCGCTAAATTAATGCGTGCCTCATCTCAGACTCTCTATACAAATTCCCCATGCTTAAGAGAAGACATTCATGTGTGTTGGGGAAAATTCTACAATACCTATATATAGCTGTATATTCTATAAAGGAAAGTAGACATCTAGGACCAGATTCTATGAACAGCAGCTAAATCGGCAACCACCTACAAAAATGGTACCTGCCGTGTGTCAATCATGCTTCGGCACCATTTAAAGAATCATGGCTAACACAAAACCTACATTGCAGACACCTAAGTTCTTTTGATAATTGCATCTAATGATGCCTAATGTCATCTTCACCCCCCTAACCACACCTACTTTGACCTTAGGTGCATTAGGTAGCTTGCTATAGATTCAATAGGTGCCTTCTGGCACCCACTTTTTGTTTTTATGATTTTAATTGTTTTTTAATGTTTTTTTAATGGCAAAGTCAATTACCGCATCAATTAAAGCCAATTAAAATAATTAAGTTAGGCGGTGGTAAGGTGCCTACTACTGACTAACATACGGCACCATTTACAGAAACAGACTCCTATATACCCAGGTGAGTATTATACCAGCCATTGAACTGGTGGGTATGCACTTAAATGTCTGTGATATGCACCTAACTTACCCCCTCCCCCCCCTTTTTTTTTTTTTTTACAAAACTGCAAAAGCGGTTTCTAGCACAGGCTGGCATGCTGAATCCTCTGCACTGCTCCTGACACTCATAGAGGTCCTATGAGCATCAGAAGCAGTGCAAAGCATTCAGCGCACCAGCCTGGGCTAAAAACCACTCACATTTTTGTAAAGGTGGAGGGGGGTTATAGAGGTAAATAGTCAGCCAGCAGCAATAAGCAATTCTTTTGCCATTGCTGGCTTTATGCATTGAATATTCAGGTATGTGCAGACGGCTGACATTTATTTGTTTTAGGTATTTATATGCTGCCTATCAAAGTTATCGAAGCGGTTTACAATCAGATAGTCAACATTTTCCCTATCTATCCCAGTGGGTTCACAATCTAATGTACCGGGGGCAATGGAGGATTGAGTGACTTGCCCAGGGTCACAAGGAGCAGCACAGGATTTGAACCCACAACCTCAGAGTGCTGAAGCGGTAGATCTAACTACTATACCATTAATCAGCTCTTAATACGATAGATAAAACCAAAGGACTTTGTATTATATGATCTGATTGGTCCAATTACCTTATACAGTTAAGTTCTGAATGTCAGTATTAACAGTATAAGTGCTGACTCTGCCTTGAACTGGCCACAATATAGCTAGTTTCAGTTTATGAGTTTAGAGGGGATATTCGGTGGCACTATTTGGTTGAATGTTCTTCTATATTCCCTCTCCTGCCTGGTTAAATTGCTTTGAATATTAACCACTCTCCCCTTGATATTCAGACCGTGGGAGATTGCTGGCAATATCTCATGATCCACGGCAAACGTGTATATTCAATATTATCCCTACAAAATACTCTGGGATAAATTAACTATTCTCCTGTGGTTGACATGAAACTTACATTAGTCAAAAAAATAGAAACACCAGATATTCTGTTTCTGTAACTCTTTTAAAATGTGGAAAAAAAATGCTCAGAACCATTTTGGTGCAGAGACCACAAACAGGGTCATGCCCCATAATGTGCCTCTTGCGTTTAATCAATATATTGCAAAATCAGCCCATCAAGTTTCTGTGTATGTGTGTGTATATATATATATATATATATATATACACACATACACATACTACTTGATACATTTATCCTTTGATTGCTTTTCATTAATACTTGTGGGTTCTGATGTATTTCATCAGACTTGTTTCTTCAGAGAACTCACTCCAATGGCAGCTTTAAATGACATGTGCTTTTCATTGTGCTTCCTCTTCCACTTTAAATGAGTTACAGAAGCAGAATATTGGTTGTTTTCTATTTTTTGACTGTTCAATATTAGCGCTATATCTAGCAACTGGTATCAAATTTCCAGTCTAGTTTTGGCCGGCCAGCCAGCTAGGTCTCAACAGCCAAAGACAGACCACCCTTTTAGGTGGCTGTACATGGCCAAAGAACTTAGCTGGCAAGATGCTAAAAATCAACAGTGACCATCTACAGTATGTCACACGACATAGCCAGTCACTGGCCAATCTACTAAGTTCAATATTCAGTGAGAGAAAGCCATCTGTCTCCTGCTGAATATTAGGGGATAACCATCTATGTGCTATTTAGCCGTCCGGGAGCTGTTCCCAGCCAGCTAATTAGCACTGAATCTCGGCTTCTCTGTATTCTTTAGTTAAGTATGTAAATGAATGTCCCTATCCACACTCTACCCAGATTCTGCCTATGAGCAACTCCCAACTGCAAATATGTGCTATTGCAGATATATGCATATATTTAAAGAAAAGTTATCTAATGTTTGATTACTAGTGAGTTTCTCAGCAAATATACTATTGAAAGGCACAGGTATTTTGGTGGATTAGGTCCATATATGCTAGTATTCTGAACATTTACAAATGTAACTGCTATATAAATGTTAGTATTGCCTTATTAAATTACGCACTTAAAGTGAGAAAAAATGTCTGAAGAATATTAGTAGAAGCTCACATATAGCACCTTCTACAGTCTTCAGTGTGAAGTACAATTCTCAACTTAATCCACGTACAAGCTTAACGCCACAATAAATCAATCGATATGTCATCACGGACCTCAGTGGCTACCTTCAGTTGGCTTCCGTTATCTAAACTGAACAGTTAGTATGCTAAACTCTTCATCAGTCCATCTTAAATAAATGTATAGCTCTTTCCACTGTATGACCATTAGAGAACTTCAATCCTTACATTGCTTTAGAAACTTATATATATAAGAAATACTTATCTTTAGATATTCTAAAGAAAGATTCGGGGACTTCTGACATGATATCAAGTTTTGCCTGTTAGCTGTATCAAGGACAGTCCTCTATTAAAAAAATAGTCTCATATTAGAACTTGTCCCTTCTACATAAAAAAGAAAAAAAAGCAACAACCAATAAGTCAACATGCTTGCCATTTCATTGTTATCCATTCCCAAGATGGCTGCAGCATTTTCTATGATAGTATTTAAACATAGGCAAATGAACTAAACACATGACCATAGACAGCAGAGTCAAAAGTTCTAAGCCAGTGACATCCATTCAACCTCAGGATTAAGACTAAAAAGTGTCACTGAGTTTAACAAAAGAAAAGTTGTAACTGAGAAGTCTCTTATAGTTGCTACCCTCCCAGCGGATATCCTGAACTTTATGATCATTATCAATCCAATGTTGGACTAATGGAGCCTCCTAGTTCTGAACCAAAATTCTAGATTTGTGCTCTGTCAATCTAAGTCATATAGAATGGCTCCTTCTCCCTATATTTACCAGTTTCAGGAGCACACAATAACTTATACCACCCGCACACTGGTGCAAAAGGTAATAGTTTTAGCATAAATAGTTCTGTTTGAGATTACATCCAATTAGATACTTGCCTGTCAGAACTATATCACTGATACTTCCTACATTACCTGTGAGTATACGCAGTCTGAGAGTCACCACTATTCTCTTATCTGTATTGTCTAAGTAGTTATTCAATATTTTTACCTCGTTGATCAGCTATAATTGGTCTTCCAGAAATACTGAATGAAGCTGTATGATATGTCAGTGTTTTGTAATCAATTCAATTACATGCTTAGATAAAGTTGAATAGGGAAGGGCACAAGTCAGAGAATTTTGATCAGTAATGTCTCATTCACTAGCAAAAGATCTCTTTTAGCAAAACAGACTCTCAAATAAGCTTGCTTTATGAATTTTATTTTTTTAATATTCCTGCTCCAAAAACCTAATTCTAAAAAGTTTAGCTTTGCTTTTATACTCTGTAATTGTGAAACAAACTCTCTGAAGTCTTAAATTTCAGATGTTATGGGTGAATACTATGCAAATACAGAAAATGATTTCTTTCAACAAGTTGATGCCCCTTCTTCATAATATGTAAATCCAAAAAATTAATCTCCTTCAGGTCATATTGCATTTCAAATCTCAGATTTTGGTCTTGAACACTGAGCCACTGGCCAATGTGCAACATCTAAAGAGAAGTATTTCTTTAAAGCTATGGGAAGATTGAAGGCTTGTTCTCTAATGTTCAAATACTGAAAAGAGCTATACATTTATTTAAGATTGACTGATGGAACAGTTTGGCATACTAACAGCTCAGTTTGGATAAAGGAAGGTGGTGACATATAAATTGATTTATTGTGGTGTGAAGTTTTAATGTGGATTAAGTTGAAGAATATTAATGACAAAGTAGATAAACACTTGATGCAGTTAGCTATTCCTTTTGAGATAAATGTATGTGGACTGTGTTGTCTGACTTGTTCACAATTAATGGATCAGATTAGGTAAATGGTGCCAAAAAAATAGGCACCAGGAAAAATCAGTGCTCAGCACTATTCTTTAAAGCAGCTAGTGGAGATTCTCATGTTGAGTTTTGGGCATGAGGTCATACTCTAGTTTAAACCTGGTGTAAATCCTGGTGTACAACTTGGGCACACACCCCTACATTTTATGGGGCTGATATTCAGACCCTGGGAGGCAGCTTGGCTACTTCCTGTGGTCAACAGCTAATTCAGATAATCAACGCCAGGGCCGTAACCGACTAATTGCTTTGAATTTCTGAGTTAAATGTAGCCATAAAAGAAAAGAAGGAATCCTTCGAAGCATGGAAACGCATGAAAACAACTGAAACTTGGAACAAACACAAGGGTGATCAGAAGAAGTGTCACAGGGCGGTGAGGGATGCCAAAAAGGACTATGAGGAGAAAATAGTGCAGGAGGCCAAAAACTTCAAGCCCTTCTTCAGGTACGTGAAAGGGAGAAAACCCGCAAAAGAGGCAGTGGGACCGCTGGACGACCAGGGACGAAAAGGGTACATCAAGGAAGACAAACAAATCGCAGACAGACTAAATTCCTTCTTAGTGTCTGTCTTTATAAAGGAAGACAATGCAACAATTCTAGAAGCGGTAAAAGTGTTCAAAGGAGCAACAGAGGACAGCCTTACAACAATAGAAGTGGACTTGGACCAGATTTACCGCTAGATCGACAAACTCAAGTGACAAATCTCCTGGACCGGACGGAATTCATCCGAGAGTCTTGAAAGAGCTAAAAGTGGAAATCGGAGAACTATTGCAAAAACTTGCCAACCTGTCAATCAAAACAGGTCAGATACCGGATGACTGGAAGATAGTGAACGTCACGCCAATATTTAAAAAAGGATCAAGAGGAGTACCGGGCAGCTATAGACCTGTGAGTCTCACGTCAGTCCCTGGGAAGATGGTTGAGATGCTGATCAAGGGTAGCATAACCCGGCACTTAGACACACACGACCTGATGAAAGCCAGCCAACATGGATTCAAGAAAGGGAAGTCATTTTTGACGAACCTACTTCAATTTTTTGAGACAATGAACAGACAAATTGATAATGGAGAACCGGTGGATATTATATACTTGGATTTTCAGAAAGCGTTCAATAAAGTTCCACATGTAAGACTCCTCGGGAAACTACAGGACCATGAAATAGAAGGAGATATACTAAGATGGATAGGCAAATGGCTGGAGAACAGAAGGATGAGAGAGGGCATAAATGGGAAGTTCTCAGACTGAGAAAATGTGACTAGTGGTGTGCCCCAGGGCTCAGTACTTGGGCCATCTTATTTAATATCTTCATTAATGACCTGGAGGATGGAACATCCAGTGAGATCATCAAGTTTTCAGATGACACAAAACTATGCCGGGCAATCAAATCGCAGAAGGACAGCAAGGAACTCCAGAGTGACTTGAGCTGATTGGAAAATTGGACGGATAAATGGCAGATGAAGTTTAATGTGGAAAAATGCAAAGTGATGCACTTAGGTAGAAAAAATAAGGAACACAGGTATAGTATGTCAGGTGCAACTCTGGGAAAAACTGAACAGGAAAGGGACCTGGGCGTATTAATCGATAGGACCCTGAAACAGTCGGCGCAATGCGCGGCGGCAGCAAAGAACGCGAATAGAATGCTAGGCATGATAAAGAAGGGAATCACGAGTAGATCGGAGAAAGTAATACTGCCACTTTATAAAGCGATGGTCAGACCACACTTGGAATACTGCATCCAACATTGGTCTCCATACCTAAAGAAGGATTATTATAAAAATACTTGAGAGGGTGCAGAGACGAGCAACAAAGCTAATAAAGGGCATGGAGAACTTGGAATATGAGGAACAACTTAAGAGATTGGGATTGTTCTCCCTTGAGAAGAGGAGACTGTGAGGGGATATGATCGAGACTTTCAAAATACTGAAAGGAATCGACAAAACAGAGCAGGAAAAAAATTTATTTACAATGTCCAATGTGACACGGACAAGAGGACATGGACTAAAGCTAAGGGGGGCCAATTTCAGGACAAATATCAGGAAATTCTGCTTCACGCAATGAGTGGTGAACACCTGGAATGCTCTCCCAGAAGAGATAATTGCAGAATCCACCGTTCTAGGATTTAACGGTAAGTTAGATGTACATCTCCTTATGAGTGGCATAAGGTGACGTAAGTAAGGGTAAGCTAGATGCACATCTCCTTATGAGAAGCTTAGAGTGATATGGGGACTAAAACTATGCCAGGGTACACCTGGCGGGGCCTCCGTGTGTGCGGATTGCCGGACTCGATGGACCTAGGGTCTGTTCCGGAGATGGCACTTCTTATGTTCTTATGTATTGAAGATGTAGCCAGCCAAGCCAATATTCATCGGCTGTTCAGCTAAGGCATAACAGCCAAAGATAGACCTTGATTTTTAGGTGGTTCTAGCTAGACTTAGCCGCTACACTTAGCCAGTTTGGCAGTGGCTGATTATGTTGCATCAGATATATAATGCTGTTATGCTATTGTAATTATTTGCCTTTTATTTTCTTATTTTTTAAATTTTTAATATGCTCTTTTTGTATTGTGTACTCAAATGCAATTACCTGCATAGATTTCATTGCTGTCACTAAAACCTTACGTGAAATATATCTTTACAATGTGCTTAGTGCTCCTCCACCCAGGTCACTAGTTAATGCTGAGATTGTGTGTGACTTCTGGGGACCATCACCGCACATGTACATTCCCACCTATATATTTGACAACATTTTCTAAACTGTTTAATAAAAACGTCAGTAGAGTTCAAACATAAACCAACGTAAAGTCGCTGAGTTGTATCCAAAGAAGTTTCATCAGCTGGAAGCCCGAAGTTGCAATGCCGTTATATAGGTCCATGGTGAGACCTCATCTGGAATATTGTGTACAATTCTGGAGGCCACATTATCAAAAGGATGTGCTGAGAGTTGAGTCGGTTCAGCGAATGGCCACCAGGATGGTCTCAGGACTCAAGGATCTCCCATATGAGGAACATCTGGGTAAGTTGCAGCTATATTCACTCGAGGAACGCAGAGAGATGGGTGACATGATTTTTTTTTTTTTTTTTCCATGAAAATTTTATTGATTTTACTATAAAACCAGTATTGAGACGTTACTTTACATTACATTAAAGATTACCATTACCTTGCGGTTCAAGGTGGATTACAAAAGATTTAAGAAAGGGGGGTTACAATGGAAGAACATTTGTCATTACTAGAGTTGTAAAGAGTAGATCATTTGTCATTTCAAGAGTTGTAAATAGTAGAACATTTGTCAGTATTTGGATGGTAAAAAGTGGAGAGGAGTAGGTAGTAATTTAGGAAGAAAGGGGAACTAAGGAAGATCATTTGTCATTTTTCAGGTTGTACGATGGAAGAACAGTTGTCAGGATTGTTTCAGGAATTTCTTGAAGAGTATGGTTTTTAATTCTTTTCTGAATATCTTGTAGTCTGGGGTTGTTATCAGTAGGTTAGAGATCTGGTTATCTAGTTTTGCAGCTTGAGTGGCTAGGAGGCCATCATGTAGTTTTTCCAGTTTTACTTCTTTGATCGTGGGGGGTATGAATGGGGCATGCATTTTTCTGTGTCTGGTTGAGGTTGCTTGGATGAGGTGGTTGTTTAGGTAGGATGGGCTATCTCCATATAGTGTTTTAAATAACATGCAGTAGAATTTAAATAGTATTCTTTCTTGGAATGGTAGCTAGTATGAGTTGATGTACACTTCTGTGATATGGTCATGTTTCCTCAGTGAGTAGATGAGTCTCAGAGCTGTATTTTGGATTATTTGTAGTTGCTTGGTCATGGTAGTAGGGCAGGGGAGGTAGAGGATTTTGCAGTAATCTAGCAGTCCTAGGATTAGGTATTGCACTATAAGCTGGAATTGTGTTCTTTCAAAGAATTTCCGGACTTGTCTCAGGTTTCTCATGACTGCGAAGGATTTCTGTATTTTATTTATTTGCGGTTGCATGGTGCAGCATCTGTCTATTTTCATTCCTAGTAACTTTATAGTGGTTTGAATGGGATAGTTGATTGAGTTGAGTTCTATATTGGTTATGGTTGGGATTTTGTCATTTTCAAGGAGGATGAATTTAGTTTTGTCAGGGTGGAGTTTTAGTTTGTGATCTTTCATCCAAGTCGTAACAGTTTCTAGTGTTCGGTGTAGTATATTTGTCATGGTGGTCTTTGGCTGATCAAATGATAAGAGAATGGTTATGTCATCCGCATAACTATAGGTGGTTATGCCTAGATTATCTAGATGTGTTCCAAGAGAGGCAGTGTATAGGTTGAAGAGAGTAGAGGATAAAGGGGATCCCTGTGGTATGCCACAGGGATTTGACCAAGGTTCAGATTTTTCTTTGTCTGATTTTACTCTTTATGTTCTGGATTTTAGGAAGCCTTCAAACCAAGAGTATACTTTATCTGAGATACCCATTGCTTCCAAGATTTGCAGGAAGATGTTGTGGTCTACTAGGTCAAATGCTGCGGTTAGGTACAGTTGTATGAGAAGCATTTTTTTCCTGTGCTAAGGTGTTGTCTGGCTGTGTCCATAAGGGAGCCTAGTAATGTCTCTGTGCTGAAGTTGGTTCTGAAGCCAGATTGCATGGGGTGGAATATGTTATGGTCTTCTAGGTAGTTGGTGAGGAGTTTAGCTACTAGGCCTTCTGTAAGTTTGATGTATAGCGGTATTGAGGCAATTGGTCAGTAGTTGGATGGCTGGTCTTTTGATCCTTTTGGGTCTTTTTGGATTGGGGTGATGATGATTTCGCTGAGGTCAGTGGGGAAAATGCCATCTGTGAGCATGGCTTGTGTCCATTGCAGAAGTAGAGTACGGAATTTTACACTGGAGGTAGTGAGGAGGTATGATGGACAGTGGTTGAGGTCACAGGAGGCATGGCTGTATTTTTTGTAGAGTTTATTGAGTTCGGACCATTGTATGTTGGGGAATTGAGACCATGATCTATCTGCTGAGTTGATTCGTTTTCCGTGGGGAGCCTTGTGAGTTCGTTTAGGTGAGATGGGGTAAAATTGAGGGTGGCTCTGGCATTTGTAATTTTGTTCTTGAAGTGATCTGCTAAGAGGGTGGCTGAGGGTGTTGGGGTATTGTTAGTGGTCATGTATGGTTTGGTGTTTGTTAGATCTTTTAATATTTGGAATAGTTTTTTGGTATCTTGGGTTTCTGTGCCTATGAGATTGGTGTAGTGGGTTTTCCTCTTGTCTTTTAGTAGAAGTTTGTATTGTTTGTTGATTTTTTTCCAGGCAGTTTTTGTTTGATCTTGGTTTGTTTTTCTCCATTTTCTTTCTAATCGTCTGCAATGTCTTAAGTTGGAGCAGTTCGTTGTCGAACCATTGGTCTGATCTTCTGCTGGTTCTAGTTTTGGTTTGTAGTGGGGCTAACTCATCAAGGATGTTGGTGGTTAGATTATTCCTTTGAGAGATGAAGTCTTTGGTATCTGGATTGTTTCATCTATTTTAGTCCAGAATATGGATGGCTCGATGTGTTTGCGTGAGGTGTATGTTATTTTTTTGGATTTAGGTGTGGTTTTGTTTTTGGTCCAATTGATGTTGAAGGTGTAAGTGTAGTGGTCTGACCAGAGGGAAGGGGACCAAGTTCCATTAGGTGTTTGAATTATTGGGTTGGGTGGGTGATGGGACATGAAGGCTGCAATGTCGAGTTGATGTCCTTTTTCATGAGTGGTTTCTGGGTTTAGGATTTGGAAGGATAAGGCCTTGAGGAATGATAGACAGTTTTCTGCTGGTTTGGATATTTGGCCTTCTAGGTGTAGGTTTAGGTCTCCTAGGATAAGGTTATATTCTGCTGTCAAAGAGTTTTGGTAACAGCGATCACAACATGATCCAGTGCAAGCTAGAAATAGGAACACCAAAAGCGAAGAGAACCACAACGACAGCACTCAATTACAGAAAAGGGAACTATGAGGCCATGAGGAAAATGGTGGGAAAGAAATTCAGCAGCAGCTCAGGGAAGATGGAAACCATAGAAAAAGCCTTGTCCCTACTCAAGAACACGGTGCACAAAGCACAGAACCTGTACGTCCCCAGGTTTAGGAAAGGGTGCAAAAAGAATCGAACAAAAAACCCGGTGTGGATAACAAATGCAGTGAGAAAGGCGATAAGTGACAAGAAAGCATTGTTCAGAAAATGGAAAAAGGACCAAACCAAGGGCAACCAGGATGAACACAAAAGGCACCAAAAGGAATGTCACCGAGTGATAAGGAAAGCAAAAAGAGAATATGAGGAGAGACTGGCAGAGAAAGCAGGAAACTTCAAACCATTCTTCAAGTATGTGAAGGGGAGACAACCGGTCAGGGAGGAAGTGGGACCCTTGGATGATGGAGACAGGAAGGGAGTGGTAAAGGAGGAAACAGAGATAGCTGACAGGTTAAACAAGTTCTTCTCGTCAGTCTTCACGAGAGAGGACACATCCAATATTCCAGAACCCGAGGAGATCTTAAATGGAGACCGGGATGGGAAGCTGGTCAAACTAGAGGTAAGCCGGGAGGATGTCCTCCATCAGATAGACAGACTAAAGAGCGACAAATCACCAGGTCCGGACGGCATCCACCCAAGGGTACTAAAAGAGCTGAGAAACGAAATAGCAGAAACATTTCGCCTTATATGTAACCTTTCCTTAGAAACAGGGGAGATCCCAGAGGACTGGAAAATAGCAAATGTCACGCCCATCTTCAAGAAGGGATCAAGGGGTGACCCGGGTAACTACAGGCCGGTGAGTTTGACCTCGGTTCCGGGAAAGATGATGGAAGCACTGATTAAGGACACCATCTGCGATCACATAGAAAACAATGGACAGCTCAAGCGAGCCAGCACGGCTTCTGCAAGGGAAGGTCGTGCCTCACGAACTTACTGTACTTCTTTGAGGGAATAAACAGCCAGATGGATAAAGGGGAATCCATAGACATCATTTACCTGGACTTCCAAAAAGCCTTCGACAGGGTACCCCACGAACGGCTGCTAAAGAAGCTGTGGAACCACGGGGTGCAAGGGGATATCCACCGATGGATCAAACACTGGCTGGCAGGCAGAAAACAAAGGGTTGGAGTAAAGGGCCATTACTCAGAATGGCAATGGGTAACGAGTGGAGTCCCACAGGGGTCAGTTCTGGGACCGCTCCTGTTCAATATATTTATTAACGACTTGGAGACAGGGACAAACTGTGAGGTTATTAAATTTGCGGACGACACCAAACTCTACAGCAGGGTTAGAACCAAGGAAGACTGTGAAGACCTGCAAAGGGACTTAACGAGATTGGAAGACTGGGCAAGAAAATGGCAAATGAGTTTTAACACTGAGAAATGCAAAGTCATGCATGTAGGGAAAAAGAACCCGATATTCAACTATAAAATGGGGGGATCATTGCTGGGGGTGAGCAACCTTGAAAGAGACCTGGGGGTGATGGTGGACACAACATTGAAAGCATCAGCACAGTGTACGACAGCCTCAAGGAAAGCTGGGAATGTTGGGTATCATCAAAAAGGGTATCACGACCAGGACGAAGGAAGTCATTTTGCCGCTGTATCGGGCAATGGTGCACCCACATCTGGAGTACTGTGTCCAGTACTGGTCGCTGTACCTCAAAAAGGACATGGCGGTACTTGAGGGAGTCCAGAGAAGAGCGACAAAACTGATAAAAGGTATGGAAAACTTCTCATACGCTGACAGATTGGAAATGCTGGAGCTATTCTCCCTGGAAAAGCGGAGACTTAGAGGAGACATGATAGAAGCCTTCAAAATCATGAAGGGCATAGAGAAGGTAGACAGGGACAAATTCTTCAGGCTGTGGGGAGCCACAAGTACAAGGGGGCACTTGGAGAAATTGAAAAAGGACAGGTTTAGAACAAATGCTAGGAAGTTCTTTTTCACTCAGAGGGTGGTGGACACATGGAACGCGCTCCCGGAGGCTGTGATAGGCCAGAGCACGCTACAGGGGTTCAAGGAGGGTCTAGAGTAGGTTCCTAAAAGAAAAGGGGATTGAGGGGTACAGATAGAAGTGGAGGTAGGTTACAGGAATAGTCAGAAACCACTTTACAGTTCGTGGACCTGATGGGCCGCCGCGGGAGCGGACCACTGGGCACAATGGACCTCTGGTCTGACCCAGTGGAGGCAACTTCTTATGGTAAATGAAGTTTTCAAATTCAGGTCTTAGTGTGGTCCAGTTTCCTGGTGTTATGTAGCAGAACATGCAGTTTAGTGAGTTTTTTTAGTGTGGTACTTGTGAGATGACAGGCGAGGAAGTCCATTTGTGTGGTAGATGCTTTTTCTAGTATGTTTAGGGTTAGGGAGTCCTTGATTATTATTGCTAGTCCTCCTCCTCTTTTTTTTCTCTCTGCAGGTCACTGTTATTGTGTATCCCTGTGGGCATACCTCTGTTATTCTAGGGTCTGCGTTTGAGGTTAACCAGGTTTCCGTGAGGAAAAGGCATTCTAGGTTTTTGGTTTTTATCCAGTTTTTTATATGTTCTGTTTTAGGTCCTAGGGCTCTGATGTTTACATAGGCACATTTTAGGGTAGTGATATCTGTTTGATGAATGTGAGTCGTTTTAGGGTAGATGAGCGTTTTAGGAGGAGGTTGAGGTTTGTTACGGGCCATATTGAGGTAGAAGAAGATATCTTTTTCCTTAAAGGACCTGCGGCAACAAGAGGGCATCCGTTGAAAATCAGGGGTGGGACATTTCATAGTGACACTAGGAAGTATTTCTTCAACGAAAGGGTGGTTGATCGTTGGAATGATCTTCCACTGCAGGTAATTGAGGCCAGCAACGTGCTAGATTTAAAAAAAAAAATGGGATAAGCATGTGGGATCACGTCAAGGAAGAACTTGGGGGGGGTCATTAGAGTGGGCAGATTTGTTGGGCCGGTGGCCCTTTTCTGCCGTCATATTCTGTTTCTATATTCTGTGGCGGTAATATGCGATGAGGATCTGCAGTCCATGGATGTTTATATTCCCTAAGTATACTCGTTCAGTGTTGAGGGGAACTGGTGATACAGTATGTCCTATGTTGTCAGTCAAATAATTAACTTTACATATCTTCTGTGTGGTTGATACAGCTTAGTAAACAAGAGGATAGTATTTTCCCCTCATGACCTATCAAATATACAATGGCAAAAAGGGCCCAATTCTGTACATAAAGCCAAAAAATTGGCGCTGACTAGTGCAGGCTACATGTGATTATATAACAGTTAGAATCACTTTATAGAGTCACACTTAGTGCCACCTAAGCAACTTTAGGAATTGCTAGGAATTCTAAACTTTTAGGCGTATCCTATTTATGCTAGGGTTTTCTTGTGCTAACTATTTTAAATACCTAATGGTGCCTAAGTTCAAAACAGGCACCTACATGCAAAACGCACCCCTGATCCACCCCCTAACCACGCCTAATTTGTGATAGACACCTTGGACTAGGCCCCACCTCAAAGTGGTAGGTTCCTTCCAAGTTAGGCACCTAACATCTAATTAGGTGCAATTTATATCAATTATGAGGTGCTAATTTTCAATTTACTTATGCCAATAAAGTCTATTAAGCAATTAAATTAGCCACCTACATCAGCTAGGTGCACCGGTGTAGATGCCTAACTTTAGGTGGACGTTATAGAATGCAGTTCAGTTTATTTGATATTACTGCAAATATATAAATCAAAGCAGTTTACAAAAGTAAAAATCAAGGAGAAGGGATATTCTCATAAACGCACGAGACAAAAACAGTTACCAGTATAAGACTTATAGAAACAAAAGGGGAAAAGGGGGAGGAGAAGATATAATATGTATCAAGGAAAATAACAGGAGAGAGGTAGCAAAATAAATAATTATGGTAGAGAAAACTAGGCCAAAATAAGCAAAGGAGCATAGGCCAAAGGAAGCTAAGATTCAAAAGCTAATGAGAAATAGTGAGCTAATTGAGATTTCAGAAACTGAAGTTCAGTGTTGTAGGGCCCACACTTTTTGCTGCCATTATGTATGAAAGCATTCTTTTTCTCAATTATCCCCTCTTTTATTAAACCCGACAGTGTGAGCCGGCATGGTAAATTCTCCGATGCCCATAGCAATTAAATGGGCATTGGAGCATTTGCCACACGGCACTTACCTGCGTGATTTGGTAAAAAAAAAGGGGGGGGGCTTAAAGTTTCAATTGGAAACATGGATAGCTAGACAGCCGGCGATCATGGGGTCCTGTGGAGTACAGCAGGCTCAGTTACTCTGCTACTTTCCTGTTATGTTACATTTATATTTTCTCTTTTGGAATATTATTGTAAAGTATACTGCTTTGATGGCTTGGATTTAGGCAATTAAACATAACCTTGAATCATGAAAAGAGATAGCTGAGGGGAAATATGTGAAGCCTACAAGGGTAATCATGAATTGATTGTTTATTTTTTCAAAAAGACTAATTCCCCAGTAAATGCACAAGTTGTGGAGCAGGGGTGCCCACACTTTTTGGGCTTGTGAGCTACTTTTTAAATGACCAAGTCAAAATGATCTACCAACAATAAAATAAAAAAAAAACACAAAGTACACTGTACGCATAGAAAATGTTAATCATCATTCCTATTCCAGGGTTTTTCAAAGAGGTCAAAGCAGATGACTCTATGCACTATCACCTCAGTAACAACCATACAAAAATAGACAAATATACCCCCTCCCTTTTTACTAAACCACGATAGCAGTTTTTAACGCAGGGAGCTGTGCTGAATGCCCAGCGCTGCTCTCGACACTCATAGGCTCCCTGCGCTAAAACCTCTATTGCGGTTTAGTAAAAGGGGACCTTAATGTAAAATATAGACAGCAGATATAAATTCAGACACATTTTGATCACTAAATTTAAAATAAAATCATTTTCCCTACCTTGTCTGGTGATTTCATGAGTCTCTGGTTGCACTTTCTTCTTCTGACTGTGCATACAATCTTTCTTCCCTTCTTTTAGCCTGTATGCTTCCTCTCCTCCAGACCTCATTCCTTCCCCCAACTTTTCCTTCCTCTTCCCTGCCCTTTCTTTCTCTCTGCCTCCCTTTCATTTTTTTCTGTTTCTCTTCTTTCCTTCTGTCTCCCTGCCTGCCCTTTTTCTTTCTTTTTCCCTGCCCTCCCCCAAGCCACTGCCACTGCCATTACCATCGGGGACCAGGACCCAAACGCCACCAATAACAGGCCCCAAGCTCTCCCTGCTTCGGCCAACCAGCATTCCTCTCCCCAACGTCAATTCTGCCGTCGGGAAGAGAAAGGCTAATCAGCCCAAGATCGTGATCAACCTATTGGGGGAAATGCTGCTGGGTCCTGCCTTTGCGGAAACAGAAAGTAGGCAGGACCCGGCAGGAAGAAAAACAAATGCTTCACTAACCTGTCTCCCGCATTAGCCCGTAGTGAACGCTTGCTTCAGGGCTCTCAACATGTGCGTGCCGGCTTCCCTTCTCCCACCCCCCCGGACATAACTTCCGGTTTCGGAGGGAAGAGAAGAGAAGCACGTTAGAGCCCGGAGCATAAGTTCGCTACGGGCTGAAATCTCCAAGATGGTTTTTTGGGGTTTTTTTAATGTTCAGCAGCGGCAGATGACAGCTGGGCGGACCGCCCAGCTAAGAGGCCCTAGGGAGAACACTGGAGAGGAAGGCTAATCGGCCCGTATATCAGGACGGCAACACGAGTCTATCACAGAGCCCGGGATGGGCTCTGCGATCGACTCGCGTTGCCTTCCTGAGCTACTGGTCGATCGCGATCGAAGCGTTGGGCACCCCTGTTGTGGAGTATCATGTATACTTTAGACTGCAATGAAAAATGGCAATTTTCAGTTAGCTAATTTGCACATGGACCCACAAACATGACTTTGAAAACCATCTTCTTACAGTAGCATAAAGATGTGAATGACAATTTTTATTTTCTTATTGCATGATTTTTTCATTACACATTGATTAGACAGAATGATGACAGGATAATCTAATCCCAATGCAATCCTTGGTTTTATATACCGATTCATCCCTACAGTAGGGCTCGACTCAGTTTACAGAAATAATTATTGGACATGGAAAGAGTATTAAGTTACAAGTTTCATCATTTATAATCACTAATTTACATTACATTACATTAGGGATTTCTATTCCGCCATTACCTTGCAGTTCAAGGCGGATTACAAAAGTATTATCCAAGATGTATTACAACAAGAACTTACAAAAAAAAAAGTAAAAAAATTGGTCATTTTCAAAAAGAGTAAGAAATGGGTAAGGTTATTTGTTTGGGGTAGTTGGCTTTAGTGAGAGGTGGAGTTTGAGACTTGCGGTATTATTTCTTTTTTCAGAGTTTTCTTGAAGAGTATGGTCTTTATTTCTTTTCTAAAAGTCTTGTAGTCGAGGGATGCCGTCAGTAGATTGGCGATTTGGTTGTCTAGTTTGGCTGCTTGAGTGGCCAGGAGGCCATCATATAGTTTTTTACGTTTGACCTCCTTAATTGAGGGGTATGAGAATGGGGTGTGAGTTTTCCTATGTCTGGTTGCGGTGTGGTGGATGAGGCGGTTATTCAGGTAGTTTGGACTGTCTCCGTATAAAGTCTTAAATAGTAGGCAGTAGAATTTAAATTTAGAAGAATCAATTAGGAATTTCTGAAACAGTTGTTTTCAAGGCTTTCCAAAAGGTTAATAGGAAAGGGAAAAGTCTAACTTCTGAAGGTTGATCATTCCAAATTTTTGCAAAAGAGAAAGCAAAAGATCGACATATTGCCTAAAGCTTTGATTCCTTTAACAGAAGGAAAGGTAAGTTTGCATTTATGAACTCCCCTGGAATTTGATGGCTGTTGGGATTTGAAAGAGACAGCAACCAATGGAGAAAAAAAAATCCCATACAAGATTTTAAATATTATGCTGGCACATTTAAATTGGATTCCACGATAAACCGGAAGCCAATTAAGAGCTTTCAACAAATTGATGTGATTTTGATGATCCTTGGCAGACCAATGCCCTTGGGTACAGAGATCATCTAGATGAGCCCCCCAAGTGTAAGTTGATGAGTCTGTTGTGAGAACCTTCTGATGAGGGGGTATTTGAAACAGAAAATCTCTGGATAGATTGGACGAGAGCATCCACCATTGAAGAGATTGCCATAGAGAAGATGTTACTGCAATGTGCTGAGAGAGCGGATTGACAGACTGTAACCATTGAGAGGCCAGGGTCCACTAAGGAATACATAGGTGAAGTCTGGCAAAAGGAGTCACTTGAACTGTATAAGCCATGTGAACCAGGAGAATCATTATATGTCTCGCTGAGATTGACAAGAAAACTGACACCTTTTGACAAAGTTGAAGGAAAGCATCCTAACACTGTTGAGGAAGAAACGCTGTAAGCTGCAGTGTCTAGAAGAGCTCCAATGAAATGCAGAGTTTGAGAGGGCTGCAGCTGAGACTTGGGAAAGTTGATTTTCAATCCCAAACTTTGCAGAAACCAAATAGTTTGTTAGGTCACTATATTAACCCCTTGAGCTGCTGGATCTTTGAGCCAATCATCCAGGTATGGGAAAACCTGAAGTCCATGACTTCTGAGTGCTGCTGCCACTATGTCCAGGCACTTGGTGAAAACTCTAGGAGATGAAGCCAAGCCAAAAGTTAGCACATTGTACTGATAATGCTGATTTCCCACCCAAAATATGAGGAACTTGCGAGAGGCTGCATGAATGGGAATGTGAGTGTAAGCCTCCTTGAGATCCAGAGAGCATAACCAATAGTTGTGATCTAGCAGGGGATACAAAAATGCCAGGGATAACATCCAAAACTTTTCTTTGACTAGAAATTTGTTGAGAGATCTGAAATCCAATATTGGTTGCAGGCCTCCCATCTTCTTCAGAACAAGGAAGTAATAGGAGTAAAACTCCATGCCCTGTTGTTCCAGGGGGAACCCTCTCAATGGCATTGAGAAGAAGGGGGGTCTGTGAGGAATTAGAAGGAGACTCTTTTGGTGGGTGATCTGATGGAATCTGAAGGAAGTGAAGAGAGTAACCTTCTTTGATTGAGAGCACCCAGAGGTGTGAAGTGATGAGTTCCCATCTGTGATAATAATGGTAGAGACGACCCCCCGATGGGAAAAGGAGAAGACAGACAATGGGACTGAGGTAATACTCTGGCTGAGATGGTCAAAAAGACTGTGTGGGCTTGGCCACAGCTGGAGTCTGAGGTTTCCACTGATGCTGTTGCGGTTGTTTCTTCGTGGTGGTCTGGAATATGGTATAGATTTTGGAGAATAACGTCTCTAGTAAGATGAAGAGGGCTTGAACCCTTTAGTAGCACAGGGTTTAGACTTCGGTCTAACTAAAGATGCAATTTTTCATGTTCAGATAATCGCTTTGTAGCAGCCTCAATGGATTCATCAAAGAGCTCATTCCCCTGGCATGGGATGTTTGCCAATTGATCTTGAAGATTAAGGTCCATATCCACAATGTGCTACCAAGCCAAGCATCACAGGGCCACTGAGAAAGCAGTGACCTGTGAAGACATCAAAAAAGCATCATATGCTGCTTGAACCATATGAATGTGAAGTTGGGCCAGATTATGATGCATGTGTTGAAACTCAGACAGGCGATGAGAAGGTAAGCACTTGAAAAAAGAGGGCATGGTCTTGACCCAATATTTGAGATATGTGAAGACAGCATAATTCAAAATTGTATTCATCATCATGGAATTTTGATACAGTTTACATCCAAATTTGTCCATGGTCCTTCCCTCTTGTTCGGGGGAGGGGGGGTGTTTTACCGCTGCATAAACCTTAGAAGGATTATATTTTTTCAAAGATAAGTCAACCACAAGAGATTGGTGTGAGAATTGGGGCTTTTCAAACCCTTTACAATGAACCATCTTATAATAAGATTCCAGTTTTACTGGGGCTGCAGGAACTGAATAGGATGTATCAAGATTTCTCTGAAATGTCTGATGAAGGATGCCATTGATGGACAATTTAACAATAACAATAACACTTTATTCTTCTATACCGCCATAGTTGAAAGACTTCTAGGCGGTAAAGAGACTCCTGATCAGGATAATTGCACACAAGCGTACTATTCTAGGGTTATAAAATGAAATGACAAAAATAATGATGCAAAATATTTTAATAAAATCCAAAATCTTATTTTTTATTGGTTATCAATATTAGATCATAAGAATAATCAATTAATTATCAATTGATTATCATTTGCATCATGAGAATTATTACAGAAGCCAAAAGCTGGCCTTGCTCATAAAAAATTCCAACGTTTTACCAGTTACACATCCATATATATCCTAAATGATGACATTCCTTCGTTATAATCCATATGCAATCTAATTGGTCCACATTATTTGTTTCCATATAAGGCTAGCTTCATATAGGCGTGTCCTAAAATTACATTCTTATATCTAAAAAGTTACATTCTCACATTAAGCTTACATATTTTATAAAAAGAAGAAATACATAGACAGATATTGTAATATACTTATAAAACTCCTCAGCTTTTATATCCTTTCCTGTAAATATAAGTGTCCTTTCTATACTGAGATATCTGTCTCACTAAGACTGAACAAAGAAAAAAATGGACGGAGCAGTTAGCTCCCCCTCCCATCAATTCTATGAGTAGAAAAAAGTTGCTCAAGGTCAGAGGTCAAACACCATCTGTAGCCTTATCAGGATCTCTTCAGGATTTCAGATATATGAAAATCAAAATAAAATATATTCCTAATCTATATTTGTTATTAACTTATATTTATTAACTTATTACCTATTTCTATTGTGTAATTTTACTAACTTACTGAAATTTACTAAAACTTAAATTTATACATACCATGATACACATATGGTTTTGATCTGTCTTTCCAAAAGCAAACTCAAGTCATGGCAAACTTAGGGCCCCCTGGTATGTGGATACAAGGTCAAAAGCCAACTCCTGTCTGCCTACATTTCCCTGAGGATTGGCCTAGTTCAGGCTGGTCACTCTTTAACACAAAGAAGCCCTATAAACTTAAGCTTTTCCATCTGGGATAAATTTGGTATGGTAGTTATCAATCACAAAATGTCTTAGCCTGCCCTCCTGTATCAGTCAAGCACATGAGACATGTGTCAAATCAATATGTTAACTTAGAATCTCTATCTTGAACTTTTTGTATTTCTGATTATTATATTTCAGCTTATCCAATTTTCATTTATTCATTTATAGCTACTAATCCACATTCTCACTTGCTCTTGGATTAGGCCCTATCTATCAACAGGTTTTTCCAACTAGTAAATCCTGGTGCAATGTGAGAAAGTGTAATGGCTGAATTTTTTATTATTTCATGTTTGCTCACTTTTGTCACCCGTACCTGTCCAGGTAAACCAAGCTGGCTCTCCTCAGAACTACTTAAGGCATAGGACAAGGTCATTCCCTAGGGGGATGAGACATTTCCAATTCCTCCAGATACTCTTTACTGAATTTAGAATCAGACTCTAGAGTAATTTGTAGATCTTTACTTATCTAACAAAGGAACTTTTTGAAGGACACTGGTTCTGATGAGGAATGTTCCTCCTGAGGAGAAGGAGAACAATAATCTGCCATTGGAGAACCTTGTACTGCTGAAAAAGAAGGTGAAGCCTCACGTGAATATTGAAAATGGATGTCTGAGTCCTGAGGTAAGGACATAGAAGAATATATACTCCTGGAAGGAACAGGAGAAGAAGATTATTTCCTCTTGGAAGAGTGTGCTGGTGAAGCAGGTATAAACTTGGAAACATACTGCTCAGACTTAGACATCAGGGAGGAGGGTTTCAAAATATGGGACCCATGGTGCCTCGATAATGGAGTCTGTGACCTCAAGGAAAATCGAGACGATGGTGAATGATGCGCCAAGGCTCGATGTTCATGAGAGGGTGACCTCAGTCTCAAAGAGTGGCCCTTGGGAGAGGAGCCATGCCTCGAAAAACGCTGCTTTGGTGAGGATAGTGAGCCATAGTGAGAAGGATCCTGGTGCTGCCTCGGAGAGTGATGTTCAGAGGGATCCTGATCCTGCCTCGACAATGGATGTCGAGGTGACACTGAAGCTTGCCCCGAGGAATGATACTGCTTCGATGGAGAAGCAGGAAGTTTACCTGGGGATCAAGACCTCAATGACCTGGATCGATGGTGCGAGGTATGACTCGAGGAGGACGAATGATGATGAGACACCCTCAATGGTTTGACACACTCCAACTCTGAAGAGCAATGCTCAAGCTGATCTGTAGGTAGCAGTGTCGATGTTGGAGCTAACTTGGCAAACATGTTACCATACTCCTTGTGCAAGATAGCTTCAAGCATATCTTTAAAAGCAGGCACCACCAATACCAATGGAGAAGCTGGTATAATCGGTGTGGCTCCCAGTGCACTCTGGGGAGGAAGACAGTGATGATGATGCTGCTCTCAATTTAGTGGCACGCTGTATGGGCGGTCTCTGAGTGGCCGGCATGACTAGACTTGCTGCCTGAATGGCCTGAGACTCCATCTGGGAAGCTGGTGGCTTCTTAACTGGCTTACCTTGGACTGGTGACATCGACTTGGACATCAATCTATCCGGCGATGTTGGTGTCTTCGATGCTTTCCACGAGGACGATGACTTTGTCAACAAGGTAGGCTTGATCGAGGTCAGGGTCGAGGTCGATGTCGATGGTTTGTCTGAAGTTAGATCCATGACCCAAAAGATTTTTTCTTGTTGATCCCGATGCTTTTTGAGAGATCTTTTCTGATGTATAGCACAGCACACGCAAGATTCCTGACAGTGGTCTGGCTCCAGACACTGTATGCACCAATTATGAGGGTCTGTTATTGATATTGCGCGCTGACACTGGCTACACTTTTTAAATCTGGTGACTGGATTGGCCATGGAGGGAAAAATGGCCTCAGCCAAATCGAAGCCCACAGGCTGAGGCTGCGGAACAGGCCCCGCCATCAAAATGCAAAAATAAACCTCTCATAAGAACATAAGCAATGCCTCCGCTGGGTCAGACCTGAGGTCCATTGTGCACAGCAGTCCGCTCATGCGGCAGCCCAACAGGTCCAGGACCTGTGCAGTAATCCTCTATCTATACCCCTCTATACCCAATCCTTTCTTAAACCCCAGTACCGTACTCTGCCCTATTATGTCCTCTGGAAGTGCATTCCAGGTGTCCACCACACGTTGGGTAAAGAAGAACTTCCTAGCATTCGTTTTGAATCTGTCCCCTTTCAACTTTTCTGTATGCCCTCTTGTTCTTTTATTTTTTGAAAGTTTGAAGAATCTGTCCCTCTTCATGATCTTGTAAGTTCCTATCATATCCCCTCTAAGTCTCCTCTTCTCCACGGAAAAGAGACCCTGTTTCTCCAATCTCTCAGCGTATGAAAGGTTTTCCATCCCTTTTATCAGACGTGTTGCTCTCCTCTGAATGCTCTCGAGTAACGCCACATTCTTCTTAAGGTACGGCGACCAATATTGGACGCAGTACTCCAGATGCAGACGCACCATTGCCCAATACAACGGCAGGATAACTTCTTTCGTTCTGATTGTAATACCCTTCTTGATTATACCTAGCATTCTATTCGCTCTCTTAGTGGCCGCTGCGCACTGTGCCGTCGGCTTCATTGTCATATCCACCATTACCCCCAAGTCCCTTTCTTGGGTACTCTTATTCAATAACATCCCTCCCATCGTATAGTTGTACCTCGGGTTTCTGCTTCCTACATGTAATACTTTAATTTTTCAACGTTGAACTTCATCTGCCATTTCGACACCCATTCTCCTAGTTTGTTCAAGTCCCTTTGCAATTCTTCGCAGTCCTCTTTAGTCAGAGCTCCACTAAATAGTTTGGTGTCGTCCGCAAATTTTATTATCTCCCACTTTGTCCCTGTTTCTAGATCATTGATGAATATATTAAATAGCAGCAGCCCAAGCACTGAGCCCTGTGGAACACCACTCGTGACCCTCCTCCAGTCCGAATAGTGGCCCTTTACCCCTACCCTCTGTTTCCTACCCACCAACCAGTTTCTGATCCATCTATGTACATCTCCTTCCACCCCATGGTTCTTCAGTTTCTGGAGTAGACGTTCATGAGGCACCTTGTCAAAGGCTTTTTGGAAATCTAGGTATATGATCTCTATGGGGTCTCCTCTGCCCATCCGTTTGTTAATTCCTTTGAAGAAGTGCAATAAGTTAGTTAGGCATGATCTCCCCTTGCATAAACCATGTTGGCTGGTTATCTGAAGTTCGTTTCTTTCAAAATGTTCATCGATGTTTTCTTTTATCAGTGCTTCCGCCATTTTCCTCGGAACTGAGGTCAGGCTCACCGGCCTGTAGTTTCCCGGGTCACCTCTTGATCCCTTTTTAAAGATGGGCGTAACATTGGCTTCCAATCTTCCGGTATCACGCCTGTTTTCAGGGATAGGTTGCAAATTTGCTGGAATAGTTCCGCTATCTCCTCCTTTAATTCTTTCAGAACCCTTGGATGGATTCCGTACGGACCCGGGGATTTATCAGTTTTTAGTTTTTCTATCTGTCTGCACACATCTTCAAGGCTCACTTCCATGGATGTTAATTTTTCTGCTTTTAAGAGAAAAGAAGCAGGTACGCAGCGACCCATATGCAAAAAAAGAGAACACGAGCTACTTCTGAAAGGCAAAAAACGAGTTTACTCGCGCAGAACTTTGAAGTGATGCATGCCCTAAGTTGGGCGGGAGATGCATGCCCTAAATTGGGTGGGAAGGTACTCGTGCATGCGCGGTGTGGCAATTGCAAACTTTCTGAAGTTCTTCAAGCAAGATTGCTTGTCAGCTGTCCACATTGGAGATCCGTGGATGTCGTCACCCACATGTGAGAATATGCTGTCTGCTTGTCCTGGGATAATTATAGTTCTTCAGTAAAGATGAGTGAATCTTGAAATAATAAGCTTGTGAATAAATTTATGGATTTTCAGGAAAAATATTGAAAATTGGATTTGTTAGTGAATCTTTTTTTTTTTTTTTTTTAAATGCTAATCTTTTCCAATCTTTAGGTTTACACTTTAGATTTTGATGCCTCAGAAACATTTAATAAAAGCAGTGGATTACATCTGATTCTTGGTTAAATTCATTGATTCCTAACTCAAGTACAGGGCAGAGATCCATTTGGTATCCTTCTACAGTGAACAAAGTTCAGCATGACTATATTCCAGAACTTATGTGCTCTCTGTAGAGTTTGTTGTATCCTATAGTACTGTATATGCTCGAATAAAAACTTAGATTTTTGGGCCCAAAAATGGGGGACTCGGTTTACATATGAGTCCACCCCTTCTTAGACCCATCACAGGCCTGTCTCCAGGTCTACCTTAAGCCTTGCTGGTCCAGTGGTGAATTAGGGCAAGAGCAATCCTCCTATGCTCCTGCTCCGTGCTGTCTCACTACTCAAATGGCTGACGTGAATTCCCACAGTAACCTCATGAGACAAGATGGTTACCTCAGTTTATATTCAGATGGATTTATATTTGAGTATATACGGTAGTCCAGGCTGTTTCTGAATTCTTAGAGACATTTCTCTTTGTCATGTGGTCTATGCTACAAACAAGGACTGGGACATAAATTGCTATTTTGCCCATGTTTACTGACACCCCTTTCATCACCTCCCTGTTCACGCCTTACAGACCTTTCCTAATGTAATAAGCAGAACCTACCTATTACAATTTATGTCAGCAATATCTTGTCTATAAAGAAACCTGCTGTTGCCTGGCCTGAAAAAAAGTACTTTTTCCACCTCTCTATTGGAATGCCATCAACCATTTTTAAAGCAATAATTTTGTAATGTGCTTCCTTATTCTTGGTGACCTTCTTCTGCTCAGTATAACTCTCTAGAGTTGCCTTGTGCCATCAAACTATGTACCATGCATTACCTCTAAATCATTTTAGCATTTTGGCTCTCTACAGATGCTATTTATTTTGAACTGTCTCAGTTGAATCTTCACCATTAAATTTTCCTGAGCCGATCAAGTCAATCAGTTGTTTTAGGAAATACATTGCGAACTAAGCATATGGTAGAACAATGGGTCACTGACATTTTGCATGCAAAGCTAAGTGTTTTTGACTTTATCACTGAATTATTTTAACCTTTTTCTAGTGAAGATGGACAAGTATTTGTGACATTAAATAGAGTGAATAATGCAAAAGGAAAAAACATAGACTATTGAGGTTTATAATTATGTTCTAGATACCTTAACTTAAATAAATATATATATATATATATATATATATATATATATATATATATATATATATATATATATATATTTGGTGCCATTAATGTACGTTACATGTGTATTTTATGATACCTCAGAACATTAATATTTTTTAATATTGTTATTAGAACATTAATTCTTTTGATGATGATTTGTTTGGGGACCACTGGTCTGACCCAGCAGCAGGAATTCTTATGTTCTTATAATAACTAAAGCCCTCAAACTAGTCCTACTTAAATGGTTAATACAAAAAACCCCACAAAAACCCAACCCTGAAGAATGTGGTGCATCCATATAAGGACAACAAACTGGCTTATTTTAGCTACAGATTTTTAAGATGGGCAGTAATACACAGCTTTAGAGAACCTGCTTCTGATATCCAGAAAGATACAGACAGAATTATCTGTTTATCTATGCAACCTATTACATGTGTATTGCCTTATATTCCAGGGAAAGGCATAGGTGGAGTTGAGGCATATCAGGTAGTAACACACATGAGTTTTAGAATACTAGCATTTCTGCACCTAACTGCTTAAAAGGCCCTTTTATGAAACTGCAGTAAAAATACACTTCTGTGATTTTCTACTTTTATTATTCCATCTGAAAAATACAGAACAAAAAAAGCAGAAAATTGCTGAACTAAGGGGGAAATTCTATGTAGGACACCTGTTTCTACAGCTGCCTAAGAAGCGGCTAAGAATTGCACACCGGCATCCTATACAGAATCATGTCTGCCCTAAGGGACAGATATCCAACCCAGCCTAACTGGCACCCATGTCACATGTGTTAGTTAGAGAATCAAGCCTGATCCCTTCACATCAGCTGATTGTGGCAGCTGTGGTAGGGAACCACTCACCCCCCCCCCATGGAAACCTAGCCAGCAGGGATGCCCAATCCCTCCCGCTGCCACCCTGGAACCACCCCTCAAAGTCCCCTGACAGAAGGGATGTTCACTACCTCTTGCCGCTGACCCTGTCAATACACCAAACACCAGACACTCCCCAACACTCACCCAACATACCCTAACACTCCCCAGCATACCCCGACACCCCTGACACTTACTCAAAACTCCCCAACACATACCTGACTCTCACCTGACATTCCCCAACACTCCCCAACACATCTCAACACTCACCCCACATTCCCCAACACTCCCCCAACACACCCCCAACACTCTCTCACACCCCAGCATCCCCCTAACACCTCCTGAAACCCCTCCTTTACCTTTAGGATATGACTAGCAAAAAGGATGTACTGAAAACAAAATGTGGAACCAGTTCCTGGGCTTTCAAGAGTATAAAGTTGTAAAGTTTATTAGTACAAGAAACAATCAAAAATTATACAACATAAGTCAACTGCATAAATCTTTATGATGAGTTTTTGTTTAAAATATCGCTTGCCGCACTGGCTGGAAAATGCTGAAAAAAAGAGCAAAAGGGATTCCTACTCCCCCTGGCTGGCAGGCCTGCCTCTTCCAAAATGGCAGACCTTTCCCTTCCTGGTGCAGGGAGAGTGCTGTCCTACTTTTACCTCAAGTTCGTAGTTGCTTAGTTGGCCAATATCTTGAGCACCACTTCCCTGAAGGACAGGACACAATAAAATAGGGAATGGGAATAGGGGACAGAACATAACATTCTTATAATAAAATATCACAAATAAACCCTTCAAACGCAGTGAAGTTAAAATTCTCTTATATATTTTTCTTTTTAGTCCTTAACTGGATCCAGTTTACATATCTAAGAACACTACAATATCAGATAAGTTTTATATTTTATACATCAACAAGCTTATTTTTCTAGTTTCTAGCTCTAAAATTTAGGGGGGGGGGTAATACTGAGGCTTTGTGTTATTCCTTTTCAGTTCAGGAGTGTTAGAATCAGGTAAGTATGTAGGTAAGTATGTCTCTATTTTTATATTATGTCTGTTATTTCTGTATTTGTCTCACCAATCCTTCTGAATGTCCCTTAGTTCTTGTTCCTTTCTTCTGCTGGAAAATAGGTCTTCTTTAATTCTTCACTTCCTGGAACCTACCTCCTAATCTTAAACAACTTAAAGGAAAAAAAAAAAACCTAACTATAATCCAAATCTCTAACAAACTAATGTAAGAAAAAGATAATTAAGATCCTTTCAAAATAAACTTTTATTTTTCCATACTTAGTCAGTTCTTAATACGTGTATGTTTTATGTCAAATGCACAGTGAAATAGAAAATTCAACCAGTCTTGTGCCCTATTTTTCAGCAGTAAGCTCTATAAAGTCAGGAAATTAGACTTCACTCTATCCCAGAAACCCTTATAAAGGTATTAATATGTAGAAACTACCCTCCTTTCCTCAATCAATGTTTGAAAACCTCAAGCAGAGAATAATAGTATGTATTAATAAATCACAACTTCCTTGTAAAATAAGAACCTTTCTGTTAAATATTTTACCCCAAACAGCATCAAACCAGACTCAGATACCCTATAACTAAAAGCAGAACCCAGTACCACAAATTATAACCATCAGTTAATCACTAGTGCACTTGAATACCAAAATATCCACAGGCTTCACTAAATTAGCTAACAGTCAATTTTCATACATACACTCTGTCCAGGAACCAAACCCATTATGATTACACTTAAAATCTCTAAATAGCTGCAGACACATCAATACAGATTCTATCATAATAAAATCCTTAGCGCGCATGCGCACTTGAAACTCCATGCCTCCATGCATCCATGTTTTGTGCTACCATTATGCTGCATACTCATGTGACGGTTTTGTGCGGTGGTTTAATAATCTCGCCTTCTGCCACCGATCACCCGTGCCGGCGTCGGCTGATTTCCTGCCTTCTGCCATGATCGCCGATACCGGCTGACTTCCTGCCTTCTGCAGGGACACCTCTTCTTCGCACCCCTGGACCAGCAGCAGCAGCTAGCTTTAGTTTAGCTTTAGCCATAGTTTCATCAAACAGCCGTGGGTCCTTTGCAAGGCCGGCCCACTTCGATGATGCGAGGCGGGTCAGTTTAGCAAAAGCCCCGAGGTTACCTGATGAAACCGCAGCTAAAGCTAAACTAAAGCTAGCGGATGAAGGACAGGGGAGCAGGGAAGGGAGAAAGGGGTACTTCTGGATAGGGGCAAGGTAAAAGGAAGAGGTACTGCTGGACAGGGGGAGCAGGTAAGGGGTACTGCTGGACATGGGAGGTAAAAGGAAGGGAGAAGAGATGCTGCTGGACAGGGGAGAAGGGGTACTGCTGGACAGAGGGAGCATGGAAGGGGTATTGCTGGACAGGGGGGAGGTAAAAGGAAGGGAGAAGAGGTGCTGATGGATCTGGCAGAAAGGGAGGGAAAGGTGCTACACCTAGAGGTGAGGGTGAGATGGTGTATGGGGAGAGAGCATGTTGGGTTGGGGTGGGAAAAAGGGATGCCACTGAGGGAAGAGACAATGACAGAGAGAGAAAGTGTGCATGAGGCAGAAAGTGTTGGACGTGGAGAGGGTAAGATGGATCGGGAAGGCAGAAAAGAGGGAAGGAAAAATGTTATACTGGGGAAGAGGGAGAGGGCAGAGAATGAAAAGTTGGGCTCATGGAGGGAGGGACAGATAGATATTGATTGGAGAAGGGAAGGAGGACCAAAGAAACAGGAGGCCCTGGAAACAGAGTTAAAAGAAAATATGCAGGAGGCCCTGGAAACAGAGTTAAAAGAAAGGAAAAGTGAGGGGTAGGAGTGCCTCAAGGATTGGTGCTGGGACTTATTCTGTTCAATATTACTGAAGGGTTAGAAGGTAATGCTTGCCTTTTTGTGGATGATACCAAGATAGGTAACAGAGTGGACATCACATAGGGAGTAGAAAACAAGAAAAGGATATGAAAAAGTTAGAAGAATGGCCTAATGTCTGGCAACTAAAATTCAATGCAAAATGTAGAGTAATGCATTTGGGGAGTAGAAATCTGAGGGAGATATAAGTGCTGGGAGATGAGAGGTTGATATGCACAGACGGGGAAAGGGACCTTGTGGTGATAGTGTATGAGGATCTGAAGGTGACGAATCAGTATGACAAGGCAGTGGTTATGGCCAGAAAATTGCTAGGCTGTATATAGAGAGGTGTAGCCAGCAGAAGAAAAGAGGTGCTGATGGCTCTGTACATGTCATTGGTGAGGCTCCACTTGGAGTACCCTCCGAATCCACGAGTTTAATACCTACAAATTCAGTTATTCGCAATTTCTTGTGCCAGACTTTTTGCCTAATTTTTAAAGGCTTCTGGACCTCCCCAGACCTTACCTGGTGGTCTAGTGGTGACATGGGGCAGGAGCGATATTCCTACGCTCCTGCCCTTTGCAGAGTGTGATAGGCATACTATGCCTGCTAGGAGTGTCCCTAGTTCAGTTAGCAGTTCTAATCCAGACCCTTCTCATACACCTACATTTAAACCATTTTCTGACTCAGAAGCTGAATTTCCTTCTAGGTCCTGTAGAGGGAGTAGGAGAGCAGGAGTGCTGTTCCCATCCCCCTCTATGTCCCAAGGTGATTAACTGGAAATCCTTTCCACCTGAGGGTTTGGGGTGGGGCTGCAAGCTGCTGTCCCTGAGAACTAGGCTTCTGGAGAATCAGAGGAGAGAGGAACAGCAGCAGGACAGGTCACAGCACTCAGGGCTGTGAGCTCCTGATAGCAGCCAAACTCCTGTATCTATGGAGTTAATTGAGGCTGGGGAAGAAGTGCCTCTCAGTCTGGTGGAGGAACCGCTTGCCATGGATCTTGAAATGAACCCTGATACTAGTGCTGTGTTGGCTCCTGAAGGTACACCCATGGAAGTTTGTTTCCTGAAAACAAGTAACTAAAGGTTTGCTTAAAGAATACTGCAAGTTTGTTTTGCCTGTTTTTTCAAGAGCTGAATAATTCTTACTCTTGCCAATGAGTGAATTTTCTCTGTTGTTGAACTGAGCAAGGACTTTTATTGTGAAGCTTGGTTTTCTTTTTGGGAAAGTGATATTGCTCCTTCCTTGTTAGGAATGTGAATTGTGATAGTCAAAGACAGTGGGGTTTGCCCCGTGTTTCATGGTGGGATAGTGGGCCTAATTATTTGCAATATAAAGACCACATGGCGCACACTGTCTTTCCAGCGCTCCTTGCTGAAGAAGTCAGTACAGCAGCACTGACTTGGAGCTGGATTGTTACATACCAGAAGTTATTGCTTTTGTTTTGAAGTCTTTTATTTTCTTTTGCTATGGACTCTTAATAGACTGCAACTGAAAGATAACTTAACTCTGTGAAGGAAAGGTTTTGCTATATGATTTTGGAATCTTGTTTTTTTTCCTCACAGAGACTATTTTCTGAAATAGTTTTGAAATATGTATGGGAAGCCGGTTGGCACCTACAAAATGATCCTGACAAATATGCTGTTATTTTTCTGTTTTGAGGATTAAAATTCCTGCTTGCATTGAAGCTGTGCCTATTACATTTGAGGGTGTCTCTTATATTAAACGCTACAATATTACCTTGTGCAGCTCGCAGTGGCTCACAAGAGTTTGCATGTGCCGGTGACCCCAGACACTTTGCCTGGAGCTTGCCAGCTACAAGAGCCATCATAAAAATGGCTGCTGTGAGTTCCCGTGGTCTCATGAGACTATAACGGAAACTCACGGCAGCAATTTTCGATGACAGCAGCCCCTTTTAAGTTAGTTGAACTTTTTAAATGTTAATAACATGTTGAACAATGGAACTATATCAAGAGTATTATTATGAGAAAAGGCCTGTGTAATAAAGTTTACCATGCACACTGTAACCAAGCCTTTCCCATATGTGCTTATAATAGTGTGCTGTGCAGGAAGGTTCTAATATGAACCTCAACTTTTGTTCTCCATGGTTCTATGTTTAACTTTTTAAACATTTAATATGCTCCCACCATGTGTTCCTATTATTTTTCACTGCTGCTGAGGATTTGTTGGCCTTTCGATGTGTGGCATATCCATTTAAATATAAAATGCAAGCTAGCTTTTCTTCCATGTCTTTGCTGCCTCTGTGACTCATAAACAAATGGAGCTTTTATTGCTAACTGGAAGCAAGGAGATATGCCAGTGAGCAGCAGCTGCTCAACACTACAGCCAATTCCTGTCCTAAAGCTGTGTTAAATTAAAAGATCTGTTTAAATTTGAGAAGTGAGTGCAGTCCTATGTAGCTGTTACTCAGTGAAAATTCTTAGAGCAGTGGCTTGCCTTTGCCTGCTTTGATCATCGTGATAAGAATCTGAGCAGGTGATTTTTAAAGGTTTGGGCATCATTCACACATGTAAAATGCTGCCCAAACAGTACCCCTGACTTGCATTACTTGTACTGTAGGCATGACATGGCTTTCTAAGAGGTGTTGTATATGTGTCTAACAATGTTTTATGTGCAAAATAAATAAGTAAATATACTAGTGGCCAAAATTGTGAAAACACGTGGAGGGTCATAATAAAAAAAAAAGTCTAAGTCCCTTTTTGGCCTAAGGCCTTAAACGTTGAAAGTAGAAGCAGGGAAAATGTCCATTATAAAAAAAAAAGTCCAAAAGGAGGTTGTTGTTTTTTTTTATAATGGCCTGCCTCTACATTCAGCTGTTTAAACGCCCAGACCACCACTATGTCTAAACTTACACCATATAATCAACCTAAAAAAAGCCTAAGTTCCAAACACCCAAAACAAGGGCTTTTAGGCAGAGGAAGAGCCAGTCCTTTGCCTAAAAGCTGGATTCTGTAACCGGTGTCTGTCAAAAACACCGGTTACAGAATCCCCCCCCCCCCTTTACAACGATCCGGCAGAAGTGAGTCCAAGCCCTCCTGGCCCGCAGCACCCCAAACCCCCGACTACGATCGGGGCAAGAAGGATCTCAAGCCCTTTTGTTCCGCGGCATGCCCACCCCCCCCACCCACCGATCACAATCAGACAGGAGGGAACCCAAGCCTTCCTGCCCGGTGGCACCCCCACCCGCTGATCATGATTGGGCAGGAGGGATCCCAAGCTCTCCTGCCCAGGTGAACCCTTCCACTCCCACTAAGATATGGGCAGGAGGGATCCCAGGCCCTCATGCTCTCGACACAACTCCCCCCACGACTACCCCCGAACCCCCGATTGGTCTCCCCCGCCGACCCGCGAACCCCCCTGCCGACCCCTCGACTCCCTCACCCCCAATCCCCCTCCCCATACCTTAAAAATCATGGTCTGATGGATGGGTGCTAAGCTCGTCCGTCTGACAGGTCAGCCATCCCCGGAATGGCTTGCCTTAGGGCCTGATTGGCCCAGGCGGCTCAAATCCCGCCCACAGGTTACAGGTTACAGAAATGTAAGTATAACAAGAAGAACAGTTTAACAATAGAAATTAATAGAACCATTTGGGTACAAGAGTAAAGCGCATTAAATTACCCCGCCGGTCCCAAAATTGGGATCACAATTTTAAGCATTACACTTTAAAAAAAAACATGGCTATAACATCATAATTGTATTTAATGCATACATTTTCAATTAATAACAGAAACTTTATAATTACTTAACAAGACCAGCATAATATTTGGCACATTTCACAAAAATAAAGCTGTTCATAAGATACTGAAGCTGCTAATGATAATTTTTCCAGTTATCTGATGACTTTATTAGTCTTACTAGTAGTGAGTTTGATATCCCTTAGCTTTGATTATTGCCTCATATCTTCTTGGCATGCTGTCCACAAGTCTTTGGAGATCAATAGGTGTTACTATGTGGAACTAGGAATTGATTATCTAATCTAATCTAATCTAATCTTCAATTTATATACCGGATCATTTCCCCAAGGAACTCGATTGCTATCAGCACAAAAATGTTGAACGGTCGCTTTGCTGTTACTGCTCTCTTTAATCTGGCCCAGAGGTTCTCAATTAGGTTAAAATCTGGGAGAATTGGAAGCTATGGCACAAAAAGATAACCTTGACATCATAGGCATCACGGAAACATGGTGGAACGAGGAAAACATCTGGGACACTGTGCTACCGGGTTACAAGCTATACTGCAGAGACAGAGTGGGTCCTATATTCATGTATAAGATTTTTGTTACTGACGTACATCACCTTACACTTATCCAAGTTAAACCTCATTTGCCATGTCATGCACCCTCCCTTTCTCATAGAGATCATATGTACTTATCCCAAACTTTCTTGCATTCAGATACAGTTTTCATCTTCAACGTCTCTAACATGAGGTTATTCAACACATTCACCACCCTTTCCATAAAGACATATTTCCTTAAGTTACTTCTGAATCTATCGACTTTCATCCTATGCTCCCTTATTTCAGGGCTATCTTTGCACATTTAAATGTCTCTATCATATCTCCCCTCTTCTGCCATTCTTCCAAAATATATATATTAAGATCTTTAAATATGTCCCCAAATGCTTTACGACAAAGATTGCTGATTATTTTAGCAGCCACCCTCAGGACTGATTCTATTCTGTTTATATATTTTGAAGTTGCAGTCTCCAGTATTGTATACAATATTCTAAATGAATAGTATCTTTTATAGGGACATCATCACCTACTTTTTCCTACTGGACATTCATCTCCCTATTCACCCAAGCATCCTTCTAGCTTTGGTCATCACAATTTCCACCGTTTAGCCACCTTAAGATCATCACATGTGATCAAATTGAATTCTCGCTTCTCTGTTTTGACATTTCAGTTTATTGATTGAACCATATCCGTGTCATTCTCTTCTTAGTTGGGATGAGAACTTTTCAGCATCCCCTCATACAATTTATAGAAATGTTAAAAAGGACCAGGTCCAAGAACCAAACCTTGTGACACACCACTGGTAACACCTGTTTTTTTCAGAGTGAGCTCCATTTACCATTATCTTCTGTTGCCTTCTACTCAACCAGTTCTTAACCCAGTCAATCCATATAGGCCCCATATTGAGGGCACTTAGGTTATTTATTTTGTTGTCTATGCAGAACTGTGACAACTTTGCTAAAATCTAAATACACCACATCTAACACTCCCCTAAATCCAACTCTCTAATCAAAGAAATTAATCAGATTTGTCTGACAAGACCTGCCTCTAATGAAACCATGTTTCTTCAGGTCCTGTAATTCATTGGATTCCAAAAACTTTACTATTCTCTGTTTTAAAAATGTTTCTAACAATTTTCTTATCATAGAAGTCAGACTTATCAGCCTGAGGTACCAACCTTCCTCAAGTTTCAAGTTTATTAAAAAAAAATTGTAAACGCTTAATCAGGTTTCTAAGCGGTGTACAATATAAAATTTACATAAAAAGAGATTAAAACTCAGGGAGACTAGACAAAACCAAAGTGGCTTAGTATAACACATAATAAGACATATGGACTTACTTCAAACATCTGCCCTTTTCCAATCCTCTGGGTCCACTCCTAACTCCAGGAAGAATTAAAAAGGTCAGTCAGCAGAGCCACCAGAATCTCACAGAGTCCTCTGAAAATCCTCCACTCCATTCCTATCAGCTTGCATTTTTTCTTTCCCCTCACCTTCGAGTCTCACAATGCAACTTTTGTGCTTCCCAAAATAATTCCCAGACTAACACATTGATTGAGTCATTAGCTCTCAGGAAAAGAGCCCATTTCATTTGATGTAGATGGAGGAGAGTTACAGTCTCAGAGCAGCAGTATCTGAAACATATTCAGTTTATACTGACACTATAACTGTGGTCATAATTTCTTTTTTAAAATTACTATTAAATAGGCTTCCAGGAAGCATGTCAAACATTTTCTTTTTGTTCTGAAAAGCTATAAATACAATTCAAGGACTAGCATGCAAGAATAAACTAGGCCACCTTTAGCTGTTTATTTGTGACAGAGTCAGCTGCTTTCACAGTAGTTAATAACACTACAAAGCCACCTTGGCATTAACAGTTCAATCAAAGCATCCTGGAAAACTACAGAACATTAGGCATTAACAATTTCTCAATGTGTTATATAAACATAACATTTAATGATTGTCTGTTAGATACACAGTAGAGTTTATTCCTATTGTTCAATCAGAAGAGGAGATATTTCTGTAACTATCTTGTGATTTTGCTATTTAGAAGATGCGCTTGCCACTCAGGAGCAGTGGAGAAGAAGGACCTTAGCCTTAATGTCTGGCATCATTATGCTGTGGTTATTATTTATTTATTTTTTTTGCACTTATCAGTTTGGTAAATGCAGGCTGAAAGTAAGCGTTCACTTTTGTTGTCAGGGCCAATTTTTCAAAACGTGACTATCATCTACACTTTGTTTGGTCATGAAAGCATTTGTTATTTCATAAGATACAACTCATTTGCTCATGATCTATTTGTAGATATTCTCAGCTTGTCTATAGCAGGTTTGTTTGGTTCTAATTAGGCAACCCTTTTGTTTGACCCTGTACTTTTCTAGACATCAAAACAATACAATGTTTTTACAAATTCCGCAATGGTTCTTTTTCCTTCTTTTATTTCCCTAACAAAATTTCTGCTATAAGACCTTTTTCTTCTATTTCTTGTTTCTGTCTTTAATACATGGGAACTTACAGTTTAACTGAAAACTGATAACAGTGGCTAAGCGAACCTGATATAGTTTATGGTGGGCTGTGTGTGTGTGTGTGTGTGGGGGGGGGGGTTGGAATGTGGGAGTTCGTATTAGGAGCTAGAGGGTGGCAGGGCTTGGTTGTTGGGGTGCTAAGGAAAAAAGATTGGGTGCTATGAAAGGGAGGATTTTGATTGGTAAAGGAGCTATGGTGGGATTGAAGGGTGATTTTGGCAGGTTAAATTCATTTTTGGGAAGAGTGAGAATGTGGGAAGAGGTGGGTAGGTAGGGTTAACTTTGTTCCTTTCCCGCCCTCCCAGTTTTTTGGGTAGTTTGGTTTTGGTGGGTTGGAGGATGGGTTGGTCGCAGCTTTTGTGTAAATGTGCATATGGGGGTAAATTGTGGACAGTGTGGCTTATGAAGTTATATATTATATGTGCTTATTCTGCTCATGTGTGTAACCGCCGTGGGTGGCTGGAGAAGTGGGGTTTGCAGGAATGTGGTGATTTGGTGAGATGGGCTAATTCGACACCGATTAGCATCAAGGGGTTTGAGTTTTCTGAGTTGAGCTAGTTCGATACTGTTTATGGCTGTTGGTTGTTAAGATACACTGAATTATTTATGTATGAAAATGTTATATTTATATGAATTCATTGTTGGATAAGTTTAATAAAGCTGCAGCCCATGCTTTTCCATTATAAGAGCTATTGCAACTTTATTTAGTAATGCATATATGACGAGTGATGTGAATGCCAGTGTTATAAACTTTTCCAACAACATTCCTGGATGGCTTAGGTGTGTATTTTATCTAGGAGTACCGGAGAGAAGATCTAGTCTTAGCTTCTATCTTTTGACATGAAAATGAAGGGCCACTGAAAAGTTCTCAGCCCATATAAGAAAAGAATGATGTGGAGCCATGAAATTTCCAAGTTATTCCACACTTTTCTTGATACTTTTCATTTCATATTATTAAAACAAAAAGTATCAAGAAAAGTGAAGAATAGCTTGTAGGTTTCATGGCTCTAAATCATTCTCTTCTTGGTTGGGATGCGAACTTTTCAGCGGCCCCTCATATAGAATACTAGTACATGAATAATACATTTGTATATAAGCGCTAGTTCGATGTTAAGGGGAATTCTGTAATTTTACTCACAAATTCTATAAAAAGTACCCCAAAAAATCAGTGCTGACTAGAACATAAGAATTGCCGCTGCTGGGTCAGACCAGTTGTCCATCATGCCCAGCAGTCCGCTCACGTGGTGGCCCTCTGGTCAAAGCCCAGCACCCTAACCGAGACTAGCCCTAACAGCGCATGTTCTTGTTCAGCAGGAACTTGTCTAACTTTGTCTTGAATCCCTGGAGAGTGTTTTCCCCTATAACAGCCTCCAGAAGAGCATTCCAGATTTCTACCACTCTCTGGGTGAAGAAGAACTTCCTTATGTTTGTACGGAATCTATCCCCTTTCAATTTTAGAGAATGCCCTCTCGTTCTCCCTACCTTGGAGAGGGTGAACAACCTGTCCGTATCTATTAAGTCTATCCCATTCAGTACCTTGAATGTTTCGATCATGTCCTCTCTCAATTTCCTCTGTTCGAGGGAGAAGAGGCCCAGTTTCTCTAATCTTTCGCTGAACGGCAGTTCCTCCAACCCCTTAACCATCTTAGTGACTCTTCTCTGGACCTTTTCGAGTAGTGCAATTTTATAAGGTATGCATACCTTTTATAGAATCGCACTAAGCACATGTATGTCACATAAGTTTTGCAGAGATCAAGCATATTCTATAAAATGTACCCATAACTTTTAGGAATACCCATGATGGACTCATGCACCTCCCCAGTCAACGCCCCCTTTTCAAATTTGCACACCCAAACTGGTGCATATTTTTATAGAATTCTGCTTTCCAAGGTGGGTGCATAACTTTTAGTCAGTGTCAATTAGTGTCAATTGCAAGGTGTTAATTGCCAATTGGTGCCAATTAGGTCAAGTAATCAATTAAGTTGTTCATGCAAATCAGTTGTGTGCACCAATTTGCATGTATGACTTAAGGTGCCGTATACAGAAATTAGGGGTTAGTGTGCAACTTGCATAGTGCACAATTGCAAGGGGGTATTCAAGGGGGTATTCAAATAAGCAGGGCATTAGTAGAGCATGGGAATGTTCCAGAATTATGCACACATATTATAGAATAATGTCATTTATGTGCCAAAGTGCAGCATTAGAGCATGTTCATTTATGCCTGCCTAGACATGGCATAAGTGGGTTTTCCTAAATATTGGCATGCTAATGCCAACTTATACTAGTATTCTAATGTAACCTGAGTTCCCAGATCCCATTATAGAAGTCATGCTTAGCACCCAGCATTTTGGCATGCTTTATTTAAATTGCCCCCTTATGGTTTACAAGGGCCATAATAGCAGCAATAGTTGTCTGACCTTAAGTCATGAAATTGAGTACAAAAGCATAAGAACATAAGAATTGCCGCTGCTGGGTCAGACCAGTGGTCCATCGTGCCCAGCAGTCTGCTCACACGGTGGCCCCTAAGTCAAAGACCAGCGCTCCAACCGAGACCAGCCCTACCTGTGTATGTTCCGGTTCAGTAGGAAACTGTCCAACTTTGTCTTGAATCCCTGAAGGGTCTTCTACCCTGGAAGAGCGTTCCAGTTCTCTACCACTCTCTGGGTGAAGAAGAACTTCCTTACATTTGTACATAATCTATCCCCTTGCTATGTTTTAGCAAGAAAATTGCCTTCATCAGGGGTCCCATGAAATCTGGAAAAAGGTTCTGTAAAAAAACTTGAAGCTCCTGTTCAGCCGTAGAGCCACAAATGCAAAACAACCAACTACCAATTAATTTTGCGTTCATGGCTCTACGGCTGAACAGGAGCCTCAAGTTTTTCACGACCCATGTAGGGTCTAGGTTCCAGTTTGCATATTTGGATTATTGTACTGCCTGTTTGAGTTTGTGTTACTTAATGAACAATTTTATATCCTATTCCTGGGTCCAAGACTTGATTCCACTTAGTGTACTTTTGGACACCCTTGTTTGTGTTGTGTTCTTTGCTTTTGGAATCTGGGCCCGCTGCCATTGCTGGGTGCCTTTCTAGGGGATTTGAGGATTATGAAATTGAGTACAACACAGCTATGCTGGGCAGGAGCCAGATCAGTCAAGAGACAGGTCCAGAAAGTATCTCAATTGTTCTTATACTGCAATAAACAAATAGCTTTGCTACAGATTTATTAGCTAGCTTAGGGGTTCCTAAAAATTGGGCAGGGAGAATTCCAGGCAGTCAGGTTTTCAGGCTAACCAGAAAGAATATGCATGAGATAAATGAGCAGGCAATGGAGGCAGTGTATGCAAATTGATAATAATATTGATTGTGAATAGCCTAAAAACCTGACTGGCTGGGGTTCCTCCAGGACAGGTCTGAAAATCACTTAGCTAGCTCCTGGCAAAAAAATAATATTAAAACTGATTTAATAATAGGAGGGCCAAAAGCCAAATATCTTCCCATAATAATAAACTTCTCTTTATGACAGGGGTTGCCATACAACTTATTTTGAGGAATTGAAAAAATTGGGATCGGTTAAATTATACTTTCTGGTGGGAATCTCTATGCCACACTTTTAAAATGGAACGTATGATGGCCATACAACAGGGACATTATAGGAAATTTATAGATGTTTGGGAGCCATTGACAAACTTCTGTAAAGAGTGATTGTTGATTTTACCCTTTGATCATTCACGTCCAGGGTAAGGAGATATTTTTAATTTGAGTGCAATTGTTGGATAATTAAAAAGGGGGGGATGATATATGTATTAGTCATAAAAGATAATTTGATAGAATTTAAGTGCTGTTAAAGTGTAAAATGTCTGTATAATATGTTGCACTTATTTTTGGCTTTAAAATGAATAAAGATATTAAACAAAACAACTGATTTAATAAGAATAATTGGCATGCAATAATAATTAAAATTATTCTATTTGCTCCCCAGTATGAGACAAGTGTAAATAATGCAGCAAAATGTTACAGGGGAGCATGTTTGCAAATCTTGTATAGCATCTCACTATAGAAGGCATATTGAGTTTCTAGCTACTAATTTGCAAGGTTCTTCTATTAAAGATAGCAATTGATTCAAAAGAACTTTAATCATGTTTCACACTGTGTACAGGAAACAAACAGATTTTATTGCCTTCATACCCTGGTCCTTGTGAATATCGATAAACATATTTCACTACTATTCGATAAATGTTTAGTACCCAACAGAGAAGCAATCAGTCAACAAGCCATGGTGCTGCTCAGTAGAAAACACTATTCACATCCTCCATATAGATAATTGAATGAAAAATATGATTGCTTCTAGGGTTTCAGTCCTTTTATTCTCTTTTCTATTCCCTCTACTCCCTTTACAAAGGAGAAAAAATATAACTTTTATTACAGCTTCATCTAAACATACTGTAGGCTACTCTAGTACACTGCTCAGTTTGTTATTGCTGACATATAGAAATATAGTCCTCAATGTAAGTTTCCTAATTATCCACATATGACTCTATTTTATAAGAGGCCCACAATTATTTTAAGGCCCAGTTTACCCAAATTTATTTTGATCTTTAGAAAGAAAATAATGGTAAAAATGTGGATTTTGACAAATAGAAACATTCATACAAGGAAATAACCTAATGATATAACAAATGATGGCAAATAAAGACCAGAATGGTCTATTAAATCTGCCCAATAGATATTTGTCTACTTTGGATAGTTGTGTAGATACATTCCCATGGGCAACTGAATTCATTGAATTCATTGAAGGAGGTAGACATATCTTTCAAGTGTTATAAGGTGTGAATTCTGTGAATGGATAGGTCACTTTGTGGCGTCAGGTGGACACTGGCCAGTGGAGAGGCAGGATGACAGGATATAATTGATTTTAGGTTCCATTTCAAATATACAGGCAGGTAACCAGTTGTGGAGAAGCTGTGTGGGATAGTGAATGATTCTTTGCACTTTTAAATTTTCCATTAATTTTGAAGAAACCAGTGCTTCAGTGGTTTTGAAGATGGTTTCTGTGGACCTCTCAGATCTGAGGGCAATTGACCAACCTCTAACTTACCCTTTTAGATTTCAAGGCACCGATATATTGTTAGTCCTGGCAGTTGATGTACATCATTTGTTGAATGCAGGTCATCGCACAAACTTTGTTCTTAACCTTGCATTAATTTTTGCTGTTAATGTGTGTTAAGTACAAAATGTATTGTCTAGCAGTGTAAAATAGTATACCGTAGGATGCGTCCAGGAATCCAATGGTAAGTTCTATTTTAGCATGTGCTAATCCATGTGCTTAAAAACTTTTCAATATTTTATAGGAGGGTCATGTCTGAGGATGGAAAATGGATGGTCCTGAATTAATCAGTTAGCACATCTACAGCACATGTGCAAAGTATTTAGCGCAGGATTACCATGTGAGCCCTTACTACCTACAGAATGGGTGACGGTAAGAGCTCATGCAGTAATTTTTATTTTATTTTTATTAACTTTTCAGATCATTATACAATCCATAAAACAACAAAGGAAATGGAAATCATTTCCGTGCAAATGTGTATTGAATTTTCAGAATAATGATTTTATATTCTGGGATCCACTACAATTGGAAAGATTTCTGAAAGACCATGAGAATGTACAGTCCTGAAGTGGAATAGAACTAGTTAGTAATGCTCATAAAATTTAGGATCGTTTGGTCCAGTTGTTATTTGATTTAATGTGTTTCCTATTTCAAGTTTAAGAAAGACTCCTCCCTTGAAGATGACTAAATGGATTTTCCTTTTTTTTGTTAGTAAGTTTCCCTTTGACTGATATATAATGATTTCCATTTTCTTTGTTGTTTTATGGATTGTATAATTTGTATTAATGGTCACTTGCTGATAACATTAACATATTGCCATTAATGCAATAATTGGAAAATCGGTCATTCTATGGCTGCAGCAAAAAATGATCTTTGTGTATGTGGAAAACCCATGCAAGGACATGCTAAAGTCACCTTTTGCTGCATTTTAGTTAAAGGGCTCCTTTTTTCTAAACTTAGCACACACCAATGGGCATTAGCATATGCTATATGCATGGCACATACTATAGGTCTAGAATGGATCTCACAATATGTAGCACACAGTAATGTCAGTTAGATCCGCAATTTCTCAAGTTGCTAGGACTTGAACATGAGTCGATGGCACCTAACAACAATGTCAGTTAACACTCACCAAACCTTAGTATTAGAGGCCTAAGTTTGACAAATTTAGATGCCCTTATATAAATTTGCAGTCAGAATTAACATGATTTTCCTACAGAAAGAAATGGATTACTGCAGGATGCACAGAAGCATTTCTCACAGTAATTTTGGATGCATGTGCTCTATCACTATGCAAAAAAATAACAATTTTTTAGCACTGTGGTGATTCTAGGAATGGAGAGTGTGTGTGTGTGTGTGTTCTGTACTAATTGGTTAGCAAAACTACAATATTTCATGCTGACCAATTAGCATGTGCTTAACACATGAGCCCTTAGGCCCTGATTCTATAAAGGGCGCCTAAGTCATGCCTAACGTTAGGCAAGCTTTAGGCATCCAATCTAAGTAGTTAATGAACCAATTAAGGGTCTTAACAAGCAATAATTGGCACTTAAGTGTCCAAAGGACGTAGACGCCACTTTGCAGACACAGCCACAGCCACAATTTCATGGACACCCATGTTTAAAACTCATGCCTAACTCAATGGGCATGGTCGAGGTTTGGTCAATGACTCAATTTGGGCATCCTTTGATTAATTTACATAACACTGAGTGACCTAGGGCATACATATGATGCCTATATTGTAGGCAAATGAAAGCCAGGTCTACTTTTGAGCTTAGTGTGGGCTTCAAATAGATCTGAGTTCTATGGACGGAACTTACGACATTCTTAGGACGTTCTTAATGCGATCTGCTAAATAGCTCTCTGAGATTTATTTTTGCTTCATTTAGCTCAAAATACATTTAAGAAGACACCACATAAACGGGGCACATCAAAACAGATATATATTGCATGCAAAAACTTCTATTTTTGTGGACTACAGCAATGCTATTTGCTAATTAGAGGAACTGAAGCACAGCACATGAAAAACATAGCTTGAGTTTTCTTGCTAAAAAGCTACCCTTTTTTCTGACTACACAGTGCTCCAGTGAGCTCATTCTTGAAAGCAAAGAAAGCACATGACAAAAATATATAGGTTGCATACATAACTTCATTTGGAAAAGGTTAAAAAGAGAAAAAAAAAAAAAAACCAACAGATACAGACCTTAGCATGGCTTCTACTTCATTGCAAATGGAGGTTTGCAGCTGTACAATGGTGACTCATTGTGAGATCACCTGCAAAGTACAATGTCACAATTAAAACAAGTGCTAGGGTTGCTGGTTGGGATTTGAACTTATGACCTCTGTAAGAGGAGCACATGGATTTTTTTAAATTGAGCTATAGCAGGTTCCAGGCAGGTGTCTCTGACTGACAAGTGATACGATAGCTTAGAGTTTCTACCATGGTCCAGGATACTTAATGCTCCAATAGGAAATCTGAGTGTTGGAGCAGCTTCGGAGTATTGAGTGCCCCAGGCTGAGGTAGAAACCTCTACCACAGCTCAGTAAAAGAGGGGGAAAATTAGGAGCTTAAATGTAGGATTATAAATTGCCTCTAATTCTGAAAGTAGATGATGTATAATTTATTAAATACAGCAAACATTGATAATGTGCAAGTAAGAAAAAAAATTGGTTCATTTTTGGATCTTTTCCCTAAATTCCAGGTATTTATTTTAGTTTGTTTTACATATCTTGTTTAATAAAAATAATTTTTTAACATGTTAGAATGCTTTATTGTGTTAATTTAACAAACATTAATTTATATGTTAATGTATGTTAAATGTCTTAGGAAGGAATTCATCCTCAGGCTTCCAATGGTAGTTTTGGGTTTAGCACATGCCTCCCACATGAAGAAAAGTAGAATGTATTCTTTAGTGCTGGGGACATGTATGGGGATGGAGACTAAGCATGTTCTGCAATATCGGTTAGTGCAACGACATCATTGTGTGCTAACCGATTAGTATGTATTTAATGTGTTAGCCCTTACCACCTACAAAATAAGTGGAGGTAAGGGCTCGCAGGCTAATGGTCACTTGTTAATTGGGAAATTAGCACATGGTCATTAGAAATAATTGAAATTGGGCCATTTTACCAGCACACTAAAAGTGGCCTAAGTATGAAGAAAGGCTCACGCTGGAGATAGCGCCTGCCACTTTTTAGTGCTGCTTAGGAAAAGGACACCTTTTACAAAGCTGTGGTACTGACTCTCCCAAGGCAAGCGCACTGCAGCCCATGTGAATTGAATGGGCTTTGGTGTATTTGCTGCAAGGGAATCTTTGCCACAGTTTTTGCATAAGAAGCCCTTAGGTTTCTGTTCTCCAAGTACTTTTTCAAAGCTTGTTAAGATATTTTTGCATCAGAAGCTCTGCCCAAGATTTTGTCTTTGGCTCCCTATTCTCCTTGTTTTGTCTTGCTCTTTTGCCCTTCTCCATATATCATTTAATCCTGCCCCAGATCACCCCAAGTTCTGCCCCAGTTTAAAACTGATCATTTTGCAATGTGTAATGACTTATATGATAAATGTTATCTGTAAAATTGTTGGTAATTACTTTGAAAAAAAGTGCATACACAACCCATAACAGCTGCTGACCACCTAAGTGTTTTTGACTATTGGGCCTGTGATGTTGCAGGCAGTTATTCCTAAACCTGTCTTGGGGGCTGCCTTCATCATATGTAAATTTATGTGTGAAAATTAGATTGACTGGGGAAAACACTGTTTTAATGTACTTCATTCATATATATTTTGGTCCATCATTTTTTAGAGACAACATGTTTGAAACCATTCCTTCTCTATTGGCCATTAAAAAAAAGAATTCCAGTTGTCAGTCATTAATTAGCACAGGATGCTTTCTCCCGAAAAAGCTACCTAGAGAGATTACAAATATTAAGGGCTCCTTTTACAAAGGTGCGCTAACGTTTTTAACGCATGCACCGGATTAGTGCGTGCTATAGCGCGTGCTAGCCGAAAATCTACCGCCTGCTCAAAAGTAGGCAGTAGCGGCTAGCACGCATGGCAATTTAGTGTGTGCTATTCCGTGCATTAAGGCCCTAGCGTAGCTTTGTAAAAGGAGCCCTAAGTGTTACCCCTCATTTCGAAAGGCAGTAAAAAGTTATCTGTTTTCATTGTATTTAACCAATAATGAACCTGAACCTTGAAACTCCCTCCCCTCCCTTAGTCATTAAGGCCACCTTTTATCAAGCCACAGTAAAGCGTTTTAGTGAGGGCTGGGGAGATAAATGTTCCAATGCTCATTCATTTCCTATGAGCTTCGAAGCGTTTACCTCGCTGTCCCATGCTAAAATGCTCTACCGTAGTTTGTAAAAAAGGAGGGCTAAAATGGTGAAAGAACTCAAGAATTTGCTAAAAATTTAACGGAAGCATGACATTTATTTATTTCATGTCTAGCTGAGAGCAATGTGGCACAGTGATTCAAATGTGGCAGGGAAACATGAGAGTGAAAATGATTTAATGATACTTTCTATGATACCTTAATGAAAACTTCTATGTGTCTTTAAAGATCTCTTTAAAGACACAGAAGGATCATGTGTGAGCATTAAAACACTTACCCCCTCTTTTACAAAGGTGCTAAACACGTTCTAAATGCTAAGGCATGCATGTTATCCTATGGACATGTTAGCAGTCAGCGCATGTGTTGATTTAACATACGCTAAATCTGCGCTAAAACGTTTAACCAATTAATGTGCTAATCATTTTAGTGTGCATTAAACACTAATGCATGTTAGTCTATGGATGCGTTAGCATTTAGCTAATCGGTTAGCACACCTTAGTAAAAGAGGAGGTTAATTTAAAGCTTCTTTTACAAAGCTGTGGTAGTGACTGCTGTTGAGGTAATTGCTCCAATGCCCTTAAGGATTTGGTATGAATTCAGTGAGGAATTGAATTGCATTACCTCCTTCTGCTCCTTCTTTTAGACCCAAAATCCTAATATTGTTTCATCTGGATCTGTTGTTAGCCTCTTCCAGATCTTGAATCAGCTGGGTTAACATTTTGTGATCTTTAGCTGACTGAGTAACATGTATTTCAGCAGCCATCATCCTCTTCTCTAATTGATCCACACAAGCATTACTCACTGTTAACTGATTTGTCAGCGCAGAGACCTCTAGCTGGAGGGAGGTTAATGCTGAAGTAGTTTGACCTAGCATGTCTTTTATGGTAGTAAGGTCCTTTATCACCTGCTCTAAAAGTTCAGATGTATCTCTAGGCAAGGGAACTTTCAATGGTGTTGGTGGGTCTTTATTCAAATGCTTTGCAGTCCCTCTAGATCCAACATTCTCCTCAAATTTTTGTTTTGTTTATCCAAGGCCATCGTGACAATAAAATTATATACTTGAAAGGAATAAAACTGCAGTTGCAATACTTCAAAAATATCTTTAAAACAGCAGGGCAGAGGGAGCAACTGATTCACACAGCCATCTTAGAACGCAGCCAAGCTCTACCTCCCTGAGTGAAAACTTTTGATGGTGCTCCACTACCAAACTTTAACTTATAAATTATCATTTGAATGCTCACCTTCTCTGTAATGAATATTAGGATGAAGTGCATATAACAATAAATTATGTACTACAAATAAAATTTACATGATAAAGCATCAATTACCACTGCATTGTCTGATCTAAGAATTAATCAGCAACTAAAAGTAATTTAATGTCCACACACCTTCAAAGAGTGATGCCTTTATTTGCTTCTTAATATGCAACTAGTTTTCTGTGTTCTAAGAAACATGATGTATTTTTTTGAGAAATATACAGACCTTTTGATTATAATAGTGGAAGCTTTCCTACTGCATTGTAGGTTACATTTACAGTGGCTATATATTCACTTGAGCAGGCTGGTATTTGGAATAAAACTTTAACCCCTTCTTTTATGAACGCAAAGCGCAGGTTTTAGCGTTGGCAGTGATAACTGCTCTGACACTCATAGGAATTCTATGAGTGTCGGAGCAGTTACTGCTGCTTCCAGCACTAAAACCCGCACTATGCATTCGTAAAAGAGGGGGTAAGTGTCTTACTTCTAAATTCACCTTCATATCAAACATTTAGAAGAACATTGAAGACTTGCTTATTTTACAAATTTGTTTAATTTGTTTGGGTAGTAATTGTACGTACTCGCTGATGTATTTTCGCTGCATTTTATGCAGACTCTCTTGATGTTAACCGCTCTAAACTGCAAGGTAGTGCGGGATATAAATAATATTATTATCATTATAAAAAAAAATGTAGTCCTTGACTTCTAGTAGCAACCCTTTCTCTGTTTTTTTTTTGTTTGTTTGTTTTTTTTCCCCTACAGCCATGGAGTGAGTTTAGAATGAAAATAAAAATACTGTTGGATGAATTCATATTTTGGGTATGTGCAGAGGTGTTGTTGAAAGTATTTACCAGTAGGTTGTTTTTGTTTGTTTCAAATGATGCTCCTTATCTTCTGGTACCCCAGTCAATAGCTCAGTTTCCTTTGCCCAAGAATCAGGGTAGAGGTTGCAGTGTGCACAGTAAAGTGATAATTTTATGAAGTCATGTTCATTTATGAAGTCATGTTCATTTATACATGAGTAAATGGCCTGTTTTAAAATTATAGCCAATATAAAATGATGCACATTATGGTGCGTACTTTATCAATAGGTATAGTGGTGGAATTTGAGCAGAATGTAGGCAGAGTTCAAAAGTATGCACACATAATAAAAATATACTAATCTACACACAATCACTCCCTTCCTTCCCCACCTTCCTGCTGCTCAAATATGATTTTCTCTCTCCTTTCTGCTCCCTCCTCCTCCTTCACTTCTGGTGTTCACCTTCCCCCCTCTTGGACATGCCCTGGTTGGAAGAATATTCTGGTTTCTGGGAAGAGCTGTCACTGCTCTTTGAACTCAATTACAAGTTGCTAGCATTCATTCTTGCCTCTTGGGCAACTATAGCAAATTCTGAGAACACTGCCATATGCTGCTGTGTAGTGGGTGATGTGGGCTCAAATCTTGTGGCTAGATGCTTCCCTGCACTTATGGGTATGGGTGGCTCACTGGTGGTCACAGTGGAATGGCTTTAGGGTTGTCTCTGCTGGGCCAATGCTATACTCTCCATCCTCTCACACAAAATTTCCATTCTACAAGTCAGTTTGCATATTACCCATGCTAACACCTGGCTCAGCTGCATCTGCTCATCTGCTTATACCATTTGTCATCATCACCAAGTGCATCTGCAAAGCCAGCTTCCACTAACTTTGTACCATGATGTCCTGGTTCTGGGCCTACAATTAAGTCACCAGTTTCTGCCTCTGCATCCACATCCTGATGGCATCTGCAACTGAAATCTGTAAATTCTTCCACACTGGGTTCCTCGATAGTCTCTGTTTGCTGTGCCACCCATTTTTCCACCATCTCTACCTGTAGATCCTCATTTGCCTGTGATGCTTGCTGTGTGGACACAAATGGCTATGAGTTCCCCTCTTCCCTTAGGATCCATATCCTGGCCTTCAGCTGTTGGTGAGAGCAGAAGATGCTACATTAGGAATATATAGGCTTGGGTGTGTTGTATCAACTATTGGACAATATATAAAACTTTTGAAACTCTGTGGGGACATAGATTGTATGTGGCCCTTCCCTAAAACCTCTCTAGCCATATGTTATGCATAGCATCATTCCTAACTGGACACAAACATGTCCATGTCCTCCATGATTATCACTACCATTATGAGTATGGTGGACCAGAGCATTTTAGTGTATGAGTATGGTGGACCAGAGCGAGAATTTACAGTATCTAGTGACCTCCGGCGTCATACATTATCCGTTTGTTTCTACTGCATACTTTACTATCCAATTTTTTGTGACATATGTTTTTTCCCTTTTTTACCATGGACCCCTGATGAAGGTTGTCCGAAACACGGACCATGTTGGGTCCCTTGTTTGGTAAAAAGGTTTTTAAATATACTTTGATTGTCACAATAAATTTTGCCTACATCGTTGTACACATCTGCAGTTTTGTTTTGTTTGTTCCTGGACCAGAGCATGCCAGCAGAATGATCACTAACAAGGGCCATGGACTTTCATAAGTAGGGGAATATTAGTAATTGGATGGTTCTGTAGCCAGTTGCAGTACCCCTCCATTGCCAGTAGAGGGATGGTTTTCATATTAAGTGTTAGTGTGAGGGTACTGACTGAAACAGTAATACGTTCCCTACCTAGATGACATAGGCACCCCACACCACGAGTCCTCTCTTACACAATAACTAAGATTCATAGACCATGTCCCATTTGCAAAACAACTTAGACCCTGCTACTTCAACTATATGATGGCAGGGCATGGAGGACATCTAATCAGTGCTATTTAACTGTCTAGAAATGGAGCTGACTGGTGAAATAGTGCTTAACCTGCATAGATAGATAGACAGTTCCCCTTGTTTCCCCTTTCCATTCTCCTGCTTCCTATCAATCATTGTATTTCCTCCTTCAATCCCATCCTTTGCTCCCTTTTTAAAGTCCCTGGTGATATTTTCTCTCTTTAATTACTATATTGCACACCACCTAGATTAGGGATCTCAAGTCCCTCCTCGAGGGTCGCTATCCAGTCGGATTTTCAGGATTTCCCCAATGAATATGCATGAGATCTATGTGCATGCTCTGCTTTCAATGCATATTCATTGGGGAAATCCTGAAAACCCGACTGGATTGCGGCCCTCAAGGAGGGACTTTGAGATTCCTGACCTAGATGTTCCTCAATAGGTGGTATTTCAAGTATTAAATAAACCTGAAAATTTGGAGATAAATATTTCAAGTTAACAGCTAAAAGTTGACCAGCTATATCGTCCAATAACTGGTAATATTTAGTGCTGACCAACTAAATATAGTGGCCAAATAAGGCCTATGGAAACAAACTTAAAGAGGGATATGGGTGACTAAAATTACACCAGGTGTAAACCTGGTTGCGCCTCCACGTGTGAGGATCGCTGGTCTTGATGGACCAAAGGTCTGATCCTGAGATGGTGGTTCTTATGTAACTTATGTAACTTATCTCAATATGTATATTTTGTAGGAAAGGTGGGAGAGGGGAGATAAGATAGAAATGTTTAAATACCTACCTGACATAAATGGGCATGAGGTGAGTCTCTTTCATTTGAAAGGAAGCTCCGGAATGAGAGGACATAGGATGAAGTTAAGAGTTGATTGGCTCAGGAGTAATCTAAGGAAATACTTTTTTACAGAAAGGGTGGTAGATGTGTGGGATAGTCTCACAGAAGAGATGGTGTAGAGAAAGACTGTGTCTGAATTCAAGAAGTTGTGGGACAGGCATGTGAGTTCTCTTAAGGAGAGGAGGAGATAGTGGATGCTGTGTATAGGCATATTGGATGGACCATTTGGCCTTTATCTTCCATGTTTCTATTCTCACCCCATGGGCTTGGTCCCTGCCCCATGGTTAACCACAGGTACACATCCTGATGTCATTCTTTACTAAGGTCCAAAATTGTATATACAACAAAAAAGAGCTGTGGAGTACCTGGAGATGAAATCAGGAACTCTAGCAGGTCTGAGTGCTTAAAACAGTTATAATGTTTTAAATATTTTAAATATTTAGTTGACTCCTCAGTGTGGGATTATGAGCCTTACAGATCACCCAAATGCCACTCACGTGGAGCCACAGCTCCTAAACTCAATAAAGCTAGAATCCCAGGAGATGGAGCTATACCCGTTTCCTAATCGCACACCATCATTGGTGTCACCAGTGTGCATAAATCATATAAAGTGATTGTGTAGTGTAACTAATAAACTCATTTAAATCATACATTAATTATGATTTGTTGGACCAGAAGCATTACGTGGAGATGAACTTGGGTGTTAACCTACTTTTGAAAGCATTTTCTAGCTGCTTTGACTGTGAGGTTCCTGAGGAAGGGGTTATTCCCAGAAACCGGGCTTGGTCAAATCCACTGGGGCTAGTGCAAGAAATGGTTGCGTATGCCATGATTGAACGCCGCCAAGAGAACTGTGTTGGCTAAATCACTATATGCTGTTTCATCTGAAGATACGTTCTTTTGATTTTTCCTGTATATGCTTTGATTAAGCTCTGGTCCTGAGGGTACCTGGACAAAAAGTTTTGACGAAACAAGGAAATCTCTATCAGGCAGTAGTCTTTAGTTAATGCATGATTTAAATTAGTTTATTAGTTACACTACACAATCGCTTTATATGATTTATGCACACTGGTAACACCAATGATTGTGTGTGATTAGGAAACGGATATAGTTCCGTCTCCTGGGATTCTAGCTTTATTGAGTTTAGGCAGGGCAGCCATCAGGAATTTCTGGGCCCCTTACTGAGTAATCCTATTGCCCCCCCCCCCACGCACCCCTTCCCCCCCCTTTTGTCTGGGGGGTGCTATCAGGAAATAGGCAGGGGACAAAAAAAAGTATGACAGCAGTGTTTATTGTTGTGCACAGCAGAAGCATAATACAGGAATTTGTGCTATGGTGGCCTAGGACCAATGTTTCCTCTAAGGATTGATGAGGTGTGTGCAAAAAAAAATATGCATGAGCGACAAGTTACATACTCCCCAAATTTATGAGCAGGCACGGAGGACGCATTTTTAAACAAATGTAGTTTATCCTTGTACTCCTTATGTATTTTTAATCATCTATGGATATGTTTGTATGTTTATTGTTCAAATGGTTTTATTTATTTCCCCAAATTTATTTTTGTTATATGCATTGAAAATATTTGATATTGCGTTTAAATCAAAATCTCAATAAACTTGAAACGAGTGCCCGTGAGATTGTGGGAGGGTTAAATACTCAAAACTTAGAAGAATAACAATTTACTTAAAGTTTTTCCTATGCCAGCTTTCTGGTATCTTTGCATACAGTGGCGTACCTAGCATATGTAACACCCGGGGCCCATCATTTTTTGGCACCCCTCCCCCCCATCTGTAAGAAAAACATGATTTTTAGTAACAAACCACACATCACACATGAGTACCTAGGAAAAGGCAGCATCTTACATATTGCAGTGAGCAGTACATCAATACACCCATTGTAAAACTAAACAAGCCAGACCAGCACAGATCAATCCTACATTGTCAATCCTAACAGAAAATCATGTCTTTCAAACACACAGAACACAGAAAACACCTTCGCCTAGTATGGAATATGTCATCACAAACGAACCCCTCCCCCTTTTACAAAACTGTAGTGTGGATTTTAGCCACGGTGGTAACAGCCCTGACGCTCATAGAATTCTGAGCATCAGAGCTGCTACCACCATGGCTGGCGCTAAAAAACGCTCCACAGTTTTGTAAAAGGGGGGATAAAATAGAAATACACAGTTTCAACGCTCTAGCTCAGAGATGCTCAAACTTTTTGGGCTTGCGAGCTACTTTAAAATGACCAAGTCAAAATGATCTACCAAAAATAAAATTAAAAAACACAAAGCACACTATACGCTGAGAAAATGTTAATTATCATTCCTATTCTGGGTTTTTTTCAAAGAGGTCAAGGCCGATGACTCTATGCATTGTCACCTCAGTAACAACCATACAAAAATAGACAAATATACCCACCATCCTTTTTATTAAACCACAATAGCAGTTTTTAGCGCAGGGAACTGCGCTAAATGCCCAGCGCTGCTCTCGACGCTCATAGGCTCCCTGCACTAAAAAACACTATTGTGATTTAGTAAAAGGGGGCCATAGTGCAAAATATAGATAGCATATATAAATTCAGACACATTTTGATCACTAAATTGAAAATAAAATCATTTTCCTACCTTTGTTTGGTAATTTCATCTGGTTGCACTTTATTCTTCTGACTGTGCATCCAATATTTCTTCCCTTCTTTCAGCCTCCTGTATGCTTCCTCTCCTCCAGACCTCATTCCCTCCCCCAACTTTTTCTTTCTTTCTCTATGTCTGTCTTTCTCTGATTCTGTGCCCCATTTTTTTGCTTTGTTTCTGGTTCCCTGTCCCCCCCTTCTTTCTTTCTTCCTTCCTCCGTGCCCCATTTTTTGCTTTTTTTCTGGCTCCCTGTCCCCCCCCCACACACACCTTCTTTCTTTCTTTCTTTCTTTCTTCCTTCTTGCCTCCCCCATGCCACCACCGCCGCGGAATAGGCTGCTGCCGCTATCGGGAACAGGCCAAAATCTCCCTGCTTCTCTTCTGCAAGGGGCCAATCAACTCTCGCCGCCCGACGTCAATTCTAACGTCGGAAAGGACATTCCGGGCAGCCAGGCAGTGATTGGCTAGCCAGAATGTCCTCTCGACGTCAGAATTGGCGTCAGGCCGCCGCGAGAGTTGGTCGGCCCAGCAGGGAGATCAAAGACACGGTGCCGGCCTGATCCCCGATGGCCGCACGCTAAGGAGAACAGTTGACCGCCCCCCCCCCCCCTTGGTACGCCACTGGAGCAGCAGCGTGTCTGACCAGTTCATTCGTTCAAAGCCGCGGGTGGCGGCTCCTTGCGAGATCCGCGCCTGCACCGGAAGCCTCTCTGATGTTGTGACATCAGAGAGGCTTCCGATGCAGGAGTGGATAGTGCAAGGAGCCGCCAACCCGCGGCTTTGAACGAACGAGCCGGCTGCTGCTCCAAAAGGAAGAGAATGATTGCCTCCAGACCGCGGGCCACAAATAAAACCTGGAGAGCCACACGCGGGCCGCGTGTTTGAGACCGCTGCCTTAGAGGGAACACTGTCTAGGACCCTGGGGGAGCCCGGGCCACCTGTCACCTCCGGGCCCCTGAATGCAGGACTGGTAGTATTGCCCTGATGGCGGCCCTGAGTTTAGGAGCTGTGGCTCCACGTGAGTGGCATTTGGGTGATCTGTAAGGCTCATAATCCCACACTGAGGAGTCACCTGCACATTTAAAATATTTAAAACATTATAAGGTTTTAAGCACTGAGACCTGATAGAGTTCCTGGTTTCATCTCCAGGTACTCCACAGCTCTTTTTTGTTGTATTTACTATTTTTGGATCATTGTGATCTTAGGGCTTTTACATTGTGAATTCTCTACCAAGGAGCATACCCTGCTCCTTGTGCACATGGCTGCGGCATGTGCATCAGTAGGTAGTCAGTTTTAATATGCTGTGTACAAATGTCAGAAGCAGTGGTCAGGGCCAAGAGTGCTGTATTTATGGCCCTCTGGGAGTAATGGAGAACCTCTCCAGTGTTAGGGTGTCATTTATGTCAGATGTTCCCTCCCAGAAAATGTGTCTTAATTGTAGTTACAGCCCCTTTAAGTCCCATCAATACCTGAGAAGCAGTACTAATGCCAGTGTCAAAATTTACACTCGTGGAAACAGAAGAAAATATTTTTTTGCCATACTCAGCTAAGACATTTAAATGAGGCAGGATTTCATTTTTTATACCCTATTTAACAAATGCCTGTTAAGCTGTAAATGTGTTGCAGCTCAGTGCATTAGTCTGAAATTTATATATATAAGCTTTGGAAAAAAAAAATCCTACAAATGTGTTTAATGCTGAAATAAATGGAAGACAAAAAAGAATGGCAATGTAAAAATGTGATCATTATTTTTATTATATAGTGGGTCTAATTAATTTGTGTTCTTTAGTCATGGATTCTGTGGTCTTAGACGTAGGCTTTTGTGGGTGATTGTATTACTGTTTCTTAGACTGATTCTTACATACAGGCACCTTTTGGGCTATAGTTCATGCATTATCCCCCCTTTTACAAAACAGTAGTATGGTTTCTAGTGCCAGCTGCGGCGGTAACAGGTCCGATGCTCAGAGAATTCCGATGAGCGTCAGAGCTGTTACCACCGTGGCTGGCACTAAAAACTGCTACAATTTTGTCACATATGTAGACACGTATGTGTGTGTGTGTATATATATATATATATATATATATATATATATATATGTATATGTGTGGGTGTGTGTGTGTGTGACATGGTCTAAGTCACAAAAACCCATCTAAAGTCACCAGATAAGCACTGCAAACACATAATACAGATCCCCACACACTACCCCAGTGATCACCAACTCCCCCACCCCCATAAAATTTTTAATCATAACTTTAAAATTCAGCCTTCAGACCATTATCACCTGGCCGTCTGGCATAGGAAAGCTTAGTCGTCCAGCCCAGAGGCAGCTTAAGTCATCTTGGGGGTGGGTTAGGGACTCGTGGAGAGGAAGACCCATGCCCACAAGCCCCTGTAATCACTGCATTGATCCTTAAACATGTGCACTCCCCTATACACCCCCAAAACCCTTTTGTACTGGCATATAAGTGGCTCCTGCAGCCATAAGGGCTATTGGAGTGGTAGATAAGTGGGACTAGGGGATGCTGGAGGTAGTTTGGGGGCTCATCATGACCTATAAGGGAGCTGTAGGGAGGAGAAGATATGGCACCCTTTTTTGAAGTTCACAACAGTGCCCTGTAAGGTACCCCACTATTTAGGTGGCATGTCTGGGTGTGCAGTCCATCACTTTGCAGACCCTTCCCACGTTCAACAGGGCTTGTTCTAGGCGTTTTGGACTTGGACGGAAAGCTGGACGGAAATGTGGTATAAAGATAGACGATTTAGTGGTTTGGACGATCAGATTGGCAGGACGTATAATTAGAAGATTTTCTAAATGAAAAAAAAGTTGGACGTATCTTTCGAAAATGTGTCTTAAGCTGTTTTTTTTACTTTGGACGACTTGCAAGATGGACGTAACCGGACTTGGACGTCCCTTTCGATTATGCCCCTCAATGTATCCAGTTTTGCTCTTTTCTTACATAAGTGGAGGGGCATAATCAAAAGAAATGTCCAAGTCCAATTTGGATGGAGGGTGCTAGTTGCCCAAAATCGGCAGCAGGAAAAGATCTATTCTCAAATGTACATCCAAATTTTTTTTTTCTTCAAAATTCATCTACCTGTACATCCAGGTGTTTAATCGCCCATACCACCACTATATCTATCTTTATACCACCTTCTCAACCAAAAATTTGTCCATGTCCCAAACGCCCAGAACAAGACCTTTTAGATGTGGGATGGTCAGGCCCTCCTGCCGGAACCCCTGAAGCCGCCCCCCACCCTACCCCTAAATATCCGCAGCAGGATGAGTGCCACAGTTTTTGTCTTTTGTGCTGGCTTCTCCCTATTTTTCCTGTAGAATTCTCTTGGTGAATTATTTTGTTTCACTCTGTGTTGGGCACCATTTATGGAATAGTTCATAGTGACGGGATCCGCGCCCAACTTTGGATGCAAGGAATTACACTGAAACCTGGTATAAATCCTCATTTGTACATTAGACATGATATCCCTTTTTATAATAATTCATGCATTTTTACAGAATGTCTCTGACCTGCCTTTGCCTTTCCTATGGCTATGCCCCCTTTTCAGTTCCACTTTAGTGCTTAGCAAGATGATTGGATAAATCCAAATTGTTGTCAATTAATGTCAATAATTGTTAGCACCCAATTATTGCTGCTGACTGGCTTGTTACTTAATTAAAATTGTGTAAACAAATTAGGCAATGTGTACAATTTTGGAGACTGCACCTTCAAAAAGATGGAGTCAGTCTAGTGGAAAGCTACTGAAATGGTTGGCATTCTTTGTCCTAAGGCACATGGGGACAGACTTAAAGATCTCAATATGCATACTTTGGAGGAAAGGTGGGAGAGGGGAGATATGATAGAGATGTTTAAATGCCTACGTGGCGTAAATGTGCGTAAAGGAATCTCTGGAATGAGAAGGCATAGGATGAAGTTAAGAGGTGACAGGCTCAGGAGTAATCTAAGGAAATACTTGTTTTTCAGAAAGGGTGGTAGGTGTAAGGAATAGATTCCCAGTAGAGGTGGTGGAGACAAAGATTATGTCTGAATTCTAGAAAGCATGGGACAAGCATGTGAGATCTCTTAAGGAGAGGAAGAGATAGTGGATACTGTGGATGGGCAGATTGGATGGGCCTTTTGGCTTTCATCTGCCATTATATTTCTGTTTCTATGTATAGAATGATTTTTATTCTCATGAAATGTAGAACATAAATGCCTCAGGTGAAATATCTGGCCAAATGGACGATCAAAATTTTAGAACTTGTACCTCTCGTTCTTAACAACATCTGTTTCCCAGAGATAAAAATTAATTTGGGTGAGACTTTGTCTACCCACTATAATCTCACTACTGGACATGGAGACTGGATTATGATATAGGAATATTATTTTATTTTATCTTGTACAAGAATGTGTTTTGTTTACAAATTGTTATTATGATACCTTCCTTAGGGGGAAGGAGGGCTATGTTCTGTTTAACTTTTCACTGTTCTGTTTATTGCATACAGTTTTGAAAAAGCCAATATAAATCTAAAATTGAAAAAAAAGTCAGGATAAATCAGCCTATAGTGAATGTGGACTCATAGCTGAGCAAAAAAGATTAAAGCCTAATCCAGGCCAAGCTTGATTAAAAATAAATGAGTAAGTGCTATTTAAAAAATACACTTCAGAATGAATGATTCTCTCGTAGCACACATTGATAAAGAGAGATAAGCAGACTGAACAAGTAAAGCAATGAATTCCTTTTTTTTTCTTTACATTTAGTTCAGGGTGCTCAGTGCCAGTTACTTTCAAATTCATTTCAAACCACAATGTCTATGCTTTCTCATGCTCTGCAATATAATTGGCAAATGATCCCAGCACTCTAAATAGTAATTCACTGTCAATCATGGCAAAAAAATTGGTCCCCTTTTGACTATATCTACAAAAAAGTAGAAAAGCTGCCGGGATAGCACAGAAAGCCAAAGATCACCTAAAGCAGTTGGTTTCTACTAAATGTTCATTCTGTAGTAATAAATCAAAGGCACAGTCAAGGGGTATCATGAACTATTAAAACAACCACTGTGCCCTAGCTGCAACGAGTGAAAAAAATGTCTTAATTAATGAACCTAATACTTACCTCTGAGAGATTTTCTTGAGGTGTTTTGAATGATGTGACTTTACTGAATCCCTCCACCTCCCCCACTTTATGAAGCTGCATTAGACTTTTTTATCACTGGCTGAGGCCAAATAACATAAGGGGAAGTAATGATTTAGATTGCCTGGAGGAGGGATATGGCTGATAGTCTAAATATATGTCTTCAAGCAATCGTATGATAATGGGGGTAGGGAATTGGGGGGAAGGGGGAATTTAAGGGGTTTAGGACGTGTTTTGAACAAAGTGTGTATATGCGTGGTATACTGTTATGGGTTATCTTCTTTAAAATTTTGCAATGAATTTTAAATTGTTTTCTTTAAATGTTAATGGCCTCAATCATCCTGTTAAAAGGAAGAAAACGCTCAATTTTTTAAAGCAGCAAAATGCGGATATATATATGATACAGGAAACTCATCTGTCTGCGGGGAAATCGAGGAAGTTAGAAGGAGGATGGGTCAATCAGTGTTTTATTGCACCAGCTGTGGGAAAGAAAGCGGGAGTGCCTATTTTAGTCCATAAGAAATGTTCAGCTGTATTTAATTTTATTTCTGCAAATCCTTCAGGAAGGTGAGTTCAGGTAAAGATGACCTTGGAGAAACATGCTCTGACGCTGTTTTGTGTCTATGCGCCTAATTCAAATCATGCAGAATTTTTTAAAGCTCTTCAACAGGTACTTCTGTCACTGGCTGCCTCTAATCTAGTGGTAGCTGGGGACTTTAATGCTGTTATGGATCCATTGTTAGATAAACAACCCAGTAGGATTTTGAATTCTATGGGATTGGATAATTTAGTTCATTCCTGTGGGTTAAAAGATATCTGGTGAATTCTCCATTTTAATGCTCAGGAGTTTTCCTTTTGCTCCAAGGTTCATAAATCATTTTCAAGAATAGATTATATATTTGTATCAGATCAATTAGTTCAATAGGTAACCAAAGCTGGCATAGATTCAATTGTTTTATCAGATCACGCTGGAGTTTGAATTGAAATAAAATTTGAGGAACAAGATTGTAATAGACCTGTGTGGAGATTCAATAATACATTGCTTGCATATTCTAGCTTTATTGATGAGTTTCAATTAAAAATGAATGAATATTTTCAAATCAATGCTTCAGAGGAAATCTTCTTAGAAATATTGTGGGATGCTTTCAAAGCTACTATGAGAGGGCAAATTATCTCATGTTAGGAAACAACATAAATTGGAATTATCTAATTTGGAACAAAATATTAAGGACTTAGGGCTCCTTTTATCAAGCCGCGCTAGCTGGGTTAACGCGCGCAACATTTCATCATGCGCTAACCCCCACGCTGGCCAAAACTACCGCCTGCTCAAGAGGAGGCAGTAGCGGCTAAAGCGGCTGGCGGTTTAACATGTGCTATTATGCGCGTTAAATTGCTAGCGCAGCTTGATAAAAGGAGCCCTTAGTCTCAATTGGCCTTGAAATGGGAACAAAATACTTTATAGGCCCTCTTAAAAGCTAAATACAGATATAATGAGATTTCCTTTCAAATGGCTAGGAAAGAGCTGTTTTCTCAACAGGCTCTGTATTATGGAAACTCGAATAAAGTGGGAAGAGTATTAGCTAATTATCTTAAAGCTAAAAAAAGGAAAGTAAAAATTGTGGCTATCACAGATGAGAATGGGGAAATTGGAAATATCTTAAAACAATTTTTTAAATATTATAAAGCTTTATATTATCCTGAGCTTTATTCAAATAAAGAACTTGGGGGTTTAGAGTTCTTGAGAAAGACGTGAGGAAAGCTACTGCTTGCCATGGAATGTTGCTACTCTTTTGGGTTTTGGCCAGGTACTAGTGACCTGGATTGACCACCATGAGAATGGGCTACTGGGCTTCATGGAACATTGGTTTGACCCAGTAAGTTCTTATGTTCAGTATAAGTTCAGGGTAACATAAACTGACACTGACCTAATGGTTATGAGTTCCACTTTATGGAACCATTTTTCAGTTAAGGAAAGACACATGACCAATTTTATCAGTTTTAGGAGACAGTGAAATGCAGTATAGTTTACTTAGGTGGCAATTCTATTGGTACCTTCTTATAAGTACTCTGAAGCCATGTGGGGAACACCTATTCTATATGCATTTGGGCACTCAGATTTTGATATAGAATGTAAATGGCATTAGAGGATCATAGGTTAATTCTAAATTTGATATGTAAAATGGATTGATGTACTGAGAGAAACAGTCTTGTATAGGGCATCAATGTATGAAATTGTAACTATAGGCAGAGGATTTAATTGTCATCATCACAATGATGATGATAAATCCATGGTCTCATTACATTCCAACATATTAATTTTCCCAATGATTCAAATATTGTTGCATTTTAATGTAGCAATACTTGCTATAGAACTCAAAATGTATAATCACTGCTTTAATTTGCTGCTGTAGCTTTTTATTTTCATTACCAATGTTCAGGAATAACAACACGCCAGCCCGTTCAATGCTTCTAGTTACAGTAGGTGGCTTTCTGAGATCTAGGAGACACAAAATCCATAAATCTAGTCAATAGCTTGACTGTATTGGAAAAATTAGCTCTTCACAGCAGCCTCTTTACATGTTTAGTTTCTCGTGCACAGTGCAGGAAAATTGTGTGGGCTATGGTAATGCTGGGTGCCATGACATCAAAGAAAAAAGTATCATATACAGAGCAGGAGATTTGATGGCTACTAGTTGCATCTGCAGTCACATCTGGGATGAACCGATAGTCAGAGAGCAAAGGGATGTTGCCATGTTCACATTCACAGATTAGATGTATGAGTAATTCAAAGAGAACTGCAAGTGAGGGACTCACTTGATCTCATAAATAATTGCTATTAAAGAGACACAACTTAGCCAGGTGTTTTCTTTTAATTCTTCCAGATCTAGTCAGAATGCAAATATTGTGCTTTAAAAACATTAATATGCTATAATATTAATGCTTTTAAAGCATAATATTTGAATTCTGACTAGATCTGAAAGAGCTAATAAAAAGGAAACACTTGGCTAAGTTTTATCTCTTATCTTAACTGGAATTAGAAAGAAATACAAATAGTGTCCCATTACTAAAATGTGTTAACTTTGTGCACTTATCATGCATTAGTTGCAAAAACTAGAGCAGAATGGTAAATGCAGGGTTAAATATGCCTTGTGGATCTCATTTCATCATTTATTGCTTATTGTTCGCTTCTATACCACTACTAATGACTTGGGAGTCTTTCTGAGTGGTTTGCATGAGCTTCAGTAAAGGTGTTACAATACATGAGCTCCAGTAATAATGCTACAATACATGAGCTAAATATATGTGAATCTTACCTATTTATACCCTATAATTATTGTTTCTGTACACTTGTCTGTCTTTGTATTATTTGTGAATTCACCCTTTTGTGTTCCAATGTTTCTTTATTTGCTAAAGTGTTCTGTGAGGAGCATCATCTTTATTCTTTTCTTGAACTTTTTGGTTTCCTTTTCTAGTTTTAATTCTTTCATAAGGCAGTTTCACCACATTGGGGCCATCACTGAGAACATTATTTTCCTGACGCTTTTATATTTATTTTATATTTATTTATTCAGTTTTCTAAACCATTCTCCCACGAGAGCTCAGAATGGTTTACACGAGTTTATTCAGGTACTCAAGCATTTTTCCCCTGTCTGTCACAGCGGGCTCACAATTCATCTAATGTACCTGGGGCAATGGGGGGATTAAGTGACTTGTTACTAATGAATTTAATATAAGGAGGAAAAAAGCCACCGATTGAGCATTCAGTTTGATGCTGATTTACAAAGATCACGTCCTACCCTCCTGCCCCCCTGACACAGCTTTGGGTGAAACACCGGTTACCATTGTTGGAGGAGGAAGGCTGAAGAGATGCTTACATATGGTTGCCTAGTCTAGTTGCTAGGTATTGCGGTTCTGACAGATGAATGATTTTGTGTGTCAGCAACATGATCTTGAATTTCACCCTGCTTTCAATTGGGAGCCAGTGTAACTCTTTCAGCAGCAGGATGGCACTCATCTGTTTTGATTTTACCTGCAGAAATCTAGCTGCTGTGTTTTGTACTATTTAGATCTTTCTGATCATGTACTTTGGAACACCCAACAGGATTGCTTGCAGTAGTCAAAGATTAAGAGTACCAGGAATATTATTACATTAGATATTGCTTGATGGGTTAGGTAGGGTTTTAGTCCTCTGACCCAGTAGAGTTTGCCATAAGCATTTTTCACAATGCGCTGGATGTATTGCATATTGTCATGTCCAGGTTTGGGTCTAGCCATACTCCTAGGTTTCTCCCTCTCTCCATGAATGATTTTATTTGTGTTGCTATTTAGAGTTAGTTGGTAACTTAGGGTGTCCCCCCAAAAAAATTGTTAATTAGAAGTAATTCAGGTTTTTTCCCAGTTGGCTACTAGTCCATTTATGTGGAACCAACTGAAGATTTTCTCTAGGCCTGACTTGATCTTCTGCTTGGTTTTCACATCCCATTTCTTCACTGGGATGACCAGTTGGATGTCATTTGCATAGATGTAGCATTCCCATCATTGTTCTCTGAATTTTCCCAGTTGTTGGAGGAAGATGTTGAATAGCATGGGTGGCATGGATGATCCCTGTGGTATTCCTATTTCTGCTTCTTTCCAGTTGCTTGAGGTCCTCTGCCATTCTACTCTTGTTAGTCTTTTTGATAGAAAGGATTCAATCCATTCCATGACTTTTCCTTTGAGGCCTAATTCGCTGCATCTTGATTTTATCAGTGTGGTACTAGGTTGAAGGCTGCTGAGAGATCCAGAAACCCCAGTGGTACATCCTCTCATTTAACATGGTGTTTGAGAACTGAGTCCTGCACTACTATTAGTACTGCTTCCGTGCTCAATTGTCTTCTGAACCCTGATTGCACCTGGCCTAGCTTTGATGGGTTTTTTAAGAAGTCTGATATTTATTGGCAGGCCAGTTTGTCTATTAGTTTAGATACCCATTGTTGATTGGCTACCGTTCTGTAGTTGGAGAGATATTCTAGGTCTTTTCCTTTGTTCTTCAGAATGGGCTTGATGACTGAGAGTTTCCATTTAAGTGGGACCTCTCCAGACTGTAATGATATATTAATAAGGTCAGTGAGGAAGGCGAATCCCAGGCTTTCATGTTCTCTCATTGGGTGTATCGGGCATGTGTCAAGAAGTAATGATAGGCCTGGTTTCACTCTTCTTAGTAGTTTCTTTACTTGGATCTCTGAGATTGTTTCATACTCTTCAATTGTGTCTCCTGTTTCCCTTGTATGTTTGTCTATTGATATGTTGTTATATAGGTTATTGTCTTTCAGTATCTTTTTTTATTTTCTCTGTATAGAAGTTGCTGAATTCTCAACTAGTTAGGGAGCTTTTGGTGGCAATTTATTTCTGTTTTTTTCCCCTAATAAACCACTGGTAGATCTGCTGCATCTGCACCCAGATGTTGTAAGATCAAATCCCAGTGTCACTCCTAAGTATTTTTCTATAAGGAACACTCAACCCAGAGTACCCTTTATGGAATGGTACTAAGTGCAGACTTTTCCTGGTGCCTTTTGGCATCTTTATTGAATCCGGCCCATGGTAATTGCTTATTGATGAAACTATCCTTTGCCATATGAAAAATTGTCATGAAACTAGTAAGGAGATAGCTATATGATGACTATTAAACAATTTCTTACTAGGAACTCAATACCTTCATTATGATTTTAATTGTATGCCTATAGTGTATATAATGCAAATGGCTGGCTCATGGAAAGTGTTTTGTCAATTTTGGGAACCCAGGTATTATGCTGCCAATATGCCCCTAAATAGATCCCAGGAAATTTTATAATATGTGATGTTTAACAGAGTCAACAAGATCAGTCTGGTTGAAAAGACAGATACATTTGCATTAGTTTCAAAGGTCTGGCACCATTACATTGCTTGCTATAAGCCAGAAGAAAACATGACAGTTGACAAGCAGTTTTTTTTCCTACAAAAAGCATGGCATCCATTTATCCAGTACATAACAAACAAGTCTGATAAATTTGGAATCAAATTCTGGCTTGCAACAGACACCAAACCAAGTACTTTTTAACAGTTTCCCTTAATAAGGTAAAGATGAACACTGCCATTCTGACCAGTCATTCAGAACATATTATCCTCAAACTGCTAGACCCTTTCTTGAACAAGAGAAAAAAATGTTACAACTCATTATTATTATTATTATTTTTTTTTTTTTACTTCAATGTACCTAGTCAAAAAGTTGAAGATCAAGAGAACAAGCAACATGGAAACAGTACATCAATTCTAAAGAGAGGTTTCACCATTGGCAAAATTCCACCAAGCAAATCTTCACAACACCATGGTGATGAAGCATGGAGATTGCAAGCTCACTGTTTACCAAGAAAATTAAGCAGAAATATTCTACTACTGAGCATCTTCTATCCAGATGTCCACATTGGAACTGATAGAAAGAAGATAGCTGAGGTAATAGCCTTTTATAAGACAGAATTGAGGTTGATGCTTTTCAAAGAAAATTATGGCAACTATCTTCTGTAAAAGGAGGTAGGCAGGCTGGCTTATGATATTAACATCAAAGTGGAGAAAAAAAAGACCTTGAAAACGTACAGTAGCATCACCAAGTAGCTCACAGTCTCTTATAGCCAGTCAGCCTTCCTCCTCGGCAGGCTATTACTTTGAATGCTGTAAAACCACCACTTTTTGATATCACCAATATGGCAGCCTTACAAAACATATGCAAAATCTTCCATCAGCTATATAAAGCAAAGCCAGTTCACTTATCTGTTACCGTATCCATCCATGGCCGATTTAAACCACAGCACATGTGCAAAATTTTGGGAACGTGCATGCATATTAGCACTATTACGAAGAGTGTGCCCTCTTTCCAGATGAGTGTGCCCTCTTTGCAATTAAAACACACTCTCAAAAAACCACACACTCAAAGACTTTGCTCCTACAATGACAAAACAGCCGAAAGAAAATGAATAAAACAAAATTTATTGAAAATGACACTAGAAACAATGCAATGTAAATATTTTATAGCAGCCTATCGCTAATATTATATCACTCCCTTGAACTTAGCTTCACTTTATATTTACCCCCCACCCCCCATCCCCCATCCCATGTAACCCACTCATAAGAAACCCTTTGTACAAGTTTCAAGATATTCAACACCATGATTCTCAAGGTGCCTTATCGGCCCCTTGTTTAAACAACATGCAAACTTCAAATATTTCTACCATTATCACTTGGAATGAGGGCTACCTTCTTCATCTTAGGGGTCCTTTTATCAAGGCACAGTAGGGATTTAATGCGCAGAATACCACACGTTAAACCGCCTGCCATGCTAGTCGCTAACGCCTCCATTGACGAGGCATTAGTATTTTGGCTTGCCGCGGGGGTTAGCGCGTGATAAAATGTCCAACGCGCCAACCCCCGTAGTGCACCTTGATAAAAGGAGCCCTTAGTCTCAAGTCACTAGCCTTTACCATATGAAAACTGAGGAGCACATGAAGGGCAATTATATGATTTTTGTGCCCTCATTTATGTACCCACTGCACATATAAATGTATACAATTACCGTACACATTCAAATGCAAGCAGGATACTTAAGTATTGTTCTACAACAGTGTGAATATTCATGGGAGCATATACAATATATAGTTGGAACATGATCAGGTCAAGAAAAGGGTCAAAGCATACAGCACAGGTTCAAGATTTTTTTTAAAAAGCAGCAAGAGCCATCAAGTATGGAATAATCAAGAGATGTTTTTTGTGCCATTTTGGAGATGCCAACCTTCAGTGTTGCACTTTGAATTTTCTATATGACATATAATTAAGAATTCCTGGTCCTTTATATGAGGGGGTGTTGAAGGGTTCTCGGCCTAAGCAACCAATGTCCTAAATGCTGAGCATTCTTTTGTCATTGTAGCTGAAAAGAGTGTTCTATTATTTCATGAAGTGCCAATTTGCAGAAACAAAATTCTATGTTATAGCATTGTTTCAGATCATTGATTGAACCATATTCACATCATTCTCTTCTTGGTTGGGCTGAGATCTTTTCAGCACCCTCTTGTAGTGGTGTCCAAATATTTTGGATTGCTGTTAAAGAGTTCTAAGCAACCTGGTTGCAACTCCTGATGCAGGTTTTTGATGCAGAAAAAGAGCCCATTTCGGGTCCATCAAGAAACAGCTCTTGATTATCCCATACCTGATGGCCCTTGGTACTCTTTTTATCTTGGAACAAGGACAGGGTTCCTACATAAACACCTACCTTACAGACTTCTGCATCTATGCCTCAGTTATACCAGGACTATAGCTAGTATAACTGTAGGCACATAAAAGTAAGGCATGCTAATACCGAGTAATTCTAGTATTCTACAGTTTATTATGCTTAAGTTTATAGAAGAGCTTCTCTATGTCAAGACATCTTTAAAACAGACTTCTGTAACAGTTGAGCTCAACACCATCCTAATATCACTTATAGCATCAATGGAGTCTGCTATACTTAAAACACATCATCTGAAATGACTCTTCCTAATACCAGTTGTATTAACCAGAAAAATAAATGAACTACAGGCCCTGGAAAACCATAATTCCTCTGTATTGCTCCATGGTGTGACCTTACATTAAGTATTGCATTCAGCTCTGGTCGCCATATTTTAAAAAAGATATAGCACTATTAGAAAAGGTTCAAAAAAGAGTGACCAAAATGATAAAGGTCCTCACATATGAGGAAAGGCTAAAGAGATTAGGGTTCTTCAGCACTGGAAAAGAAATGGCTGAGGAAGAATATGACTGAGGTCTACAGAATCCTGAGTGGTGTAGAATAGGTAAAAATGAATTTAAATTTTTGCCCCTTTTAAATATACAAAGACTAGAGAACACTTAATGATATTGCATGTAACTATTTTTAAAACAAATAGAGGGAATACTTTTTCACTCAATAAATAGTTAAGCTGCGGAACATGTTGTCAAAGGATATAGTAATAGCGGTTAGTGTATCTGGATTTTAAAAAGGTTTTTAACATGTTCCTGGAGGAAATGTCCCCAGTCTGCTATTGAAGCAGACATGGGGGAAGTCACTACTTGCCCTGGAATCAGTAATATGGAATTGTTGCTATTATTTAGGTTTCTGAGAGATACTTGTGACCTGGATTGGCTGCCGTTGGAAATAATATGGTCATTCTTATGTTCTTAAACCTACATCCAGTTTCCTCATAACATGTTCTTTCAAATTCATCATATTTTACCCAAAATGGTTAAATAGATGATGACATACTGCATCCAATATTTTGCACAAGGCCTCATAAAATCTAGGAAAGAAATCCCTTCAGACTTTGGACTTTGAATGTGTGTTTGCTTAGTCCTCAAATTAACTAAATCAACCACAGCTTTTTGTCTCCTTTGACATTAACAGAATTGGCGTTTCAGACACCAAATGAACTCTAGCAAATTGGCTGGCATCCCAATTCAGTTCTGTTATAAAAAAAAACAGGTGTTTCTCAAAGCACTAGTATAAAATCTCATTAGATCAAAGCCAATAAAGCTACTGTAACTCTTTAAAAGTCTTTGTTGGATACTATTTGTAAAACAGCTACCTCATTATTGCTTCATACATTTATATCACATTACTGTATGAACCATTCCACTATAAAAGGATGAACATTTAGTTGAACTGTGCTAGCCAATATGTTTGTGCATTACTACAAATCCCACACCTTTTTGATATGTGGGCCGCTCCTGAAAATGGAAAGTACATAAAGAGATGAGTAGTTCTAAGCTCGGGTTCCTTATCCCCCTTGGTATAGCCAGATGGCTAATTTATTGCAGGTCTGTGCCCAAAAGTGGGTAGGCACAAAATTTTATCTCACATCTGGTGCTCCCAAGACTCAAAATAGATATACATGAGCTAGAGAAAGTCCCATCAGCTGAAGATCTCCTGGGCAGCTTGTTGCAGTGTAACCAAGCCAATGGCAACCACACATTTGTGAAAACTGAGCATGTATTGGGGTAGGGTGAGGATAGTGTCAACTCAAAGATACTGTTGCTGGCTGCCCAGGTTGGAAAACCTCTGGCCAGGAAGAAGTCTTTGGATGGCAAGGCTTGGAGTCCCAGCCAGCTACATCAAAGGAACACTTATTTTGTGTGGGCCTGAGCGCAAAGTAGGTGGGTCCCAGATCATCCAGGTGTCCCCTTGGCTACATCACAGGCTCCCACCTGTGTTTGACTCAGCCCTGCTTATCAATGGGGAAAAAAAAGCATTGTTGCTCAACTGTAACAGATACATTTCATAGACTGTTATATTAATCAGAAATACAATTCCTCCCACCTATCTAAGAATTGCATTAATATTTGAGCTATGTAACCAAGGCTGAATTAACACTATATTGTACCCCAGGGAAGTACACATTTGTGCCCCCTGCCATTAATTTTCTCTGTCTCCCTTCCCCCCCCCACACACACAAACATACCATTGCAGATCCTGACTGGTTGTAGTGGCAAAAATAGTTTGTAAGCGAGCATGAGGACTAAGCAAGCACATGCTTTGAATGGAGTGGCTTAATGGTTAGAGCTGGAGAGTTGCCAAATTACCCAGTTCCAGGAATTTTTGCCAGTCTAGGACTTCTTTCAACCCTTTCCTATTATAGTATGAGACCTACAGCATTGTTTTCAAGGAGTACAACAAATACAAGCAGCACACTGATTTAAGAAATATGTTCAAAAATGCCTAGCAAAAATGTCTTCCCCTCCCGGAACTAACTTGGCAGTTTTGCAGCAGACACCCATGAACTATGGAAGTTTGACAAGTTATTTTACCACCCATTTCCTCTGGCAAAAATCAGAAATGTAAAAAAGATGGACGGCCCTAAAGAGTGAGTTTTACGAGTAATGTGTCTTAGTTTTAAATGTGCAAATTTCATGTGTGAAAAAAGCCTCACAAATGGAAGAAGCAAAAGGAAATTATTTTTAGCTTTTCTTGGTGCTCTTTTTACTTTTCTTTTTTACTTTTACTTTTCTTGGGGCTCTTTTTACTAAGGTGTACAAGCGTTTTTAGCGCATGCTGCAGATTAGTGCACGCTGCCCCATGCTATGCGTAAAAACTAACGCCAGCTCAATGGTGGCATTAGCATCTAGTGCACACAGCAATGCAGTGCGCACTAAGCATGTGCTAAAACCACTACCGCAGCTTAGTAAAAGGAGCCCTTGGTGTTCCTGAAAGGATATGGACTAAATGGGGGTAATATTAGAACAATTTTCAAAAGAATTTAACCAACTGCGGACACTTTATCGATTGAAGCCGTTGCTCCTTCATATGATTTCCATTCAGTAGTGCAGGCATTGACCTTGACTTGGTTAGATTACTGTAACATGCTTTACCTAGAATTAGCTAAGATCAAATGTAAAGCATTACAGCAATTGATGAACTCTGCTGCGAGGTTGATCTTGGGTATCTCATGCAGAGTGCATATTACCCCAGTGTTAAAACAGTTACACAGGCTCCTAGTGGCACAAAGAGTCTGCTTTGAGATGCTATCAGTGGTACATCAGAGTCTATATGGATCTGTTCCATTGAATTTTCATAACCTTGTGGGAGGTATACCAACCAAGGAGTAATCTGAGGTCTGAAGGTACTATGAGATTGACCTCTATGAAGGAGAATACTGTTTGGTATGTTAAATCTAGAATGGCAATGATGTCCATGGCAGGAATAAAATTATGGAATCTTCTCCCTGGCATCCTGAGGACCTGTTCGGATCAGTTGCAGTTTAAAAATATGTTAAAAACTCAACTGTATGTGGAGGCTTTTCTTTAACATTTTGTCGTAGAGAGATACCTAATGAGAAACTTGAACTATGATTGGTGTTCTATAGTTACTGAAGATTGATAATACGTAATTCCCTCCAGTTTTTTAAATGCTATTTTTAGTGGGCTAATGTATAACATGCTTGTGTATTGAAAGTATTTTTCATGTATGTTGTCCTCTGAACCATTGTAAATGTTTTATTTGCTAACCCTTTAGCTATAGGCGGTCAATAAATTTTAGAAATAAATTTAAAATTAAAAATAGGCCTAGCTAATACTATACCCCATACTATGCCATACCATACACGGTTCCATTTACATTTGCACACTGTTGTTTCCAGGATCCAGAGGGAAACTTATTTTTTCCCTGAGATGGCTATGATCTTATAAGGTATCATCTCATATGGCAGGAACTCCTGTCTAAAAGAAACCACCTGTGGCTCAGTGGTTAAAAGCATTTCTTCCATCTTCCCAAGGCAGTGGGTTCAAATCCAAGTATGATCAGGAACCCCAGTACATATTCCTATTTTTAGATAATCTGCCATCTAGGTGCATATTGATGATAGAAACATAAAAGCATGATGGCAGATAAAGGCCAAATGATCCATCCAGTCTGCCCATCTGCAGTAACCATTATCTCTTCCTGTGCATCAGACATGTCTACTTGATCTGAACCACAGCCATTGTGAGTATGGATTCTCTTCTTATATTCTTAGTCTTTTGGGAATGAGATTTAGTATGTTTAATATGCAATATATCGTGTATATTTTTTCATGTGTTTTGCTTAAATAATGCATTATTAAACATATTTTGACCTTAATATCAAATTGGAGTCTTCTATACCCCTCAAAATAGAAGTTCACCTATATGCAGATGCCTCCAGCACACCTAAGTGATGCCTTTGTCATGTCCATCTAACTCACGCCTACTTAGAGCCCAGCTCATGATCAAAAGTAGACCAGCTTTTGCAAAAGAGTCTTCTTTATACCAAAAACTAGAAAATTTTGTATCCGATATATATATATATTTTTCATGTGCTTTGATTGAGGAACACAGAGGCCAAAATAATTTTTTAGAAAACAGCAGAGGAACTGGACAAATGTTTAATATTTATCCCAGAGAAAAGACTGCTTGTGAATCAAGAGGATATAAGCTTGGCTTTAGGATTGAAATATGGTTTAATGGCTGAGTGTTTGGCGCAGTGGTTAGTACTATAGCCTTACCATCCTGAGGTTGTTGGTTGAAATACCCCACTGCTCCTTGTGATTCTGGGCAAACAGAAGAGAAGAAAAAAGAGCCAAATGTAAATATCACATGGGATATAAATAATTAAAAGATAAATAAATAAAATATAATAGTGGTGCCAGCATTTTACTGCATACAATTTTAATGTAAGAAAAACAGCATAAAATTGCCAATCTAATGATGTCATAATGCTAACACACAATAATGTTATTAGGACGTCTTTGCAATGCCTAAAAGGCAATTCTCAAAGTATTTCTAACAATATAGACGTGCTTAGATTTGCTCAGCATAATTCTCTATCGTGTGTCTTTGAATTATAGAATCACATTCAGCATTGTGCTCCTGGACGTCTAAACCATGCCTAACTTTTAAATGTCCTTTACAGAATCTGGCCCTTAGTCCAGTGATTTTCCACTTTTTCATTCCATTGGAAAAATACAGAATGAAAAAAGTAGAAAATTGCTGGACTAAGGGCTCCTTTTATCAAGCCGCACTAGCGGGGTTAACGCGCGTGATGTTTCATCACGCGTTAAGCCCCGTGCTGGCCTAAAATCTACTGCCTGCTCAAGGAAGGCAGTAGTGGCTAGTGTGGCCTGTGGTTATAGCGTGCGGTATTACGTGCGTTAAACTGTTAGCGTGGCTTGATAAAAGGAGTCCTAAGTGTATAGCCCTCGATGGAGACTTTGTTGGTTAGGCTGAGAACTTTTCAGCAGCCCTCGTATGTACACTGGCCACCAGGGTGTGTATGATTGACTGAATAATGACTCACATGCATCATGCATGCTTGAATTGATTGATGATTTCAACTGAGTGTCTATTCCAGGCATACACTCCCTCTCAGTGAAAATGCATTTTAACACACTTCTTTCAAGCTTCCCTCCCTTCAATTTAATATAATGACCTTTTATTCCTGAGCTTTTCTGTCTATTGAAATGCTACTTTCTGGTATTGAATATGGATGTACCATTTTAAAGCTAGAAAATAAAAAGTAATTACTGTGCCCTTCTGGCCCAAAGTCAGCAATTATTATGCCTAATTAATTTTCTAATAGCTGATTACTTATCTAAGTAACTAAAATTTAAAGGAGATACATAATTTGACATAAAATTACCAGCAAAGGGCATTAGTTGTATCCAATTTGCTCCTTTTCCCTACCTACTACAATATCAAAAACCCTATTTGATCTCTGGTTTTAGTTTCTCTAAAGACCCAATGTTCCTATTATATGCTATATTGGATCCTGACACAAGTTTACTGTATGTTCTCTGAATACCTTATGATGTATTAAGATGAAAAAAAAAGATATCTCAGCATTTTATGAGATCTCTGTCAGCATAATTTTTTTTTATTAGATTCACCTTTGTAGGTTAGGATATGTGTCATCTTCCCCATTACTTTCTCCATTTTTTGCTTAAAAATGTGACTCTGTCTTGTACAAATGGACTGTAATCTACCATCCTTTCATTTGTACTACTGAAATTTTTATTTTCTCTCTTTTGTTCAGTGAAGACTCTAGGAAGATCTTTCTTCTGTATTTCAAGTTTTACACAGTCCCTCTGACTCTTCCTCCTCAGGTTATAATCCCAGCCCTGCAGTTTCTCTTTTCACTAAAGTATGAAAATATTGCATGTTATACTGAATATCTACTGTTTATTGATATTTGTTGTGTTTTTAAACTTTTGAAAAAAATATGTTTACCCCATTCAGGAGATAGAATTATCTTTAATTTTCTATCCCTGTTACTCATAAATGATGATTCCCTCTTAAATTATCATTATTATTATTTTTCTTTCTAGAGACACAGGGAAAAATTTGTCCCCATTCCTGTGGGATCTATCTCCGTCCCCGTCATGTTCCCTCAAGTTCTGTCCCTGTCCCTGCCCCATTCCTACAAGCTCTGTACTCATCTAAACAAGCCTTAAACATAGATGGGGACAGTGCTTGCAGGAATGGGACAGGGACAGAATTTGCAGGGCTATAATGGGCATGGAGATAGATTCCATGGGGATATGTGTAAGCAGGTTTAACAAACACATGTAAGAATCAGTCATTGCCTCTTGAAAGTTATATATAAGACAGATAGTTAAATTGACCCACCAGGCTGGACTAGTGGGTAATAACATTGCTGAACCCTGTCACTAGGATTTTTATTGAGCTGGGTATGAAGGTGCTTAAGGAAAATTGGGGGGGGGGGGGGGGGGAGAAGGGAAGTGGTAAAGGATAGGATTATAGGAGGTGTGATATGAGAAGAAGATGGTGATTGATGGGAAAGAGTTGTTGTGAGGAGATGTAAAGGTTATGTGTGTATGGATGTGATTGGGCAGTGTGTGAAAAATCTGATTGGTTGGTGTGTGTGTGTGGAGATATTTGGCGGGCTGAGTGTTATTTGGGAGGGAAGTGAGGGGTGAGGTAGAAGACTGTGTGAGGTGTTGCCTGCCCACCCATCCCTGTAGTTTGTTGATAATAAAGGAGAAGGGTGGGATGGTTGTTTATACTTGGGGATAGGTAGGAGGTGGGGTTGGTGGTGGGTGGGATGGTCGCAGCTTCTGTTTGTGGGGTTATTGAATTTGGGGAATTGTGGGAAAAGTTTATGTGGCTGGGGTATGGAGTTCATGTACAAGTTGGGGGATGATAAAATGGGGGCACTCGTGAGCGATACTGTCACGAGTGGGAGTTGTGACCTAACGTTACAATGGGTCATGATATGGTGAACTGGCAAGGTTTGCCAAGAATGTATGAGCTAATTTTGTGACTGAATAGCTCATTGGGAGGAAGAGAAAAGGGGGTTGAGATTGGATTGGCGTTAGGTTGACATTGGATTGTGAGAAATATTATTCAAGTTGATCATGTTAAAGGTTTAAATAAAGCTGCAACCAAAACTTTATGCCACAATTATTTGCATTGTGTAGTAATTGAATTGTGTATGGTCTATGATGAAGGATGGTGACAGAGTGTGAATGCAAATATTATAAATATATTTTATTTACATCTGAGTCCTCTAAATACATCAACTCCTGCTCAAGGTACTAGCTGATCCAGATAGTGTTCCTTCTTCTTGAATATCTGCCATTTCATATATTTTATCTACTATTTCTTATATTTCTGCTTCAGATTTTGCCCATAGGAAACCTTGGAAGCTAGCAACTCCTAGACTTATTTTTACTTTAACTCATGACACTAGTCTTAAAACCAAAAAATAATAACACTAAAAATACATTAAGATGTTCCATGTATCAAAGAGCCCAGATGTGCTAGATATCTTTCAGCATATTATCAATCAATTTCTCTAGTTTGTTTAAATTTTGCTTATATGATGGGAATTTTATATAATTCTCACCCAAAGAATCCTAGAAAATTCACAGGAGCTTAGAACAGCTGATAAGATGTCCATTTGTAGCATTAAGAGATTCAGCATTGGAACCATTCAGTAAATTTATAGATTTTTTTTTTCTTAAGCTACAAACAGTTAGTTAGATCACTGAATACCTTTACATAAATGGGAAGATCACTGAATACCTCTACATGAATGGGAAATGGGGGCAATGACTGGAAAACAGTATATGCTAATGCCTGAAGTATGGAAAACAAGATTCTGAATCTAGAAGCTATGATGGAAGAAGATGAGTTGGATATATATTGTGGGGTCTTCTAGAAGTAGGGAGATCCTGGATTCTCTACAACAGGGGTGTCCAATGTCGGTCCTCGAGGGCCGCAGTCCAGTCGGGTTTTCAAGATTTCCCCAATGAATATTCATGAGATCTATTTGCATGCACTGCTTTCATTGTATGCTAATAGATCTCATGCATATTCATTGGGGAAATCCTGAAAACCCGACTGGATTGCGGCCCTCGAGGACCGACATTGGACACCCCTGCTCTACAAGGAGAACTCTTCCTGCAGTTGCTAATGGAACCCATGTGGAATGGAGTCATACTGGACTTAGTGATTACAAATGGGGAAAGTGTTTCTGATGTTACAGTGTATGATCATTTGGCATCCAGTGATCACGGCTTAGTATGGCTTAATATTAAGAAGAGTATAGAGAGGGGGTTCATTCAAAATTGGGCAAACTGAAAGGACTTATTGTAAAGGCGACAAACCTTTCTGTGAGGCAAGTAAGTAAGAGGAAAAGAAAGTCACTTTGGTTCTGAGAAGGTATTAGATTTACCTTTGTAGGTTGGGGGCTTTCATAAATTAAAATGGACAGGCTTTCATAAACTAAAATACTGTAGATTACAGAAAGATAAAAACAGGCAAACCTATCTAGAAATGATAAGGGAGACTGGTTGAGTAGTCAAGAAAGCAAAGATACAAATGGAAGAAAATATAACTGACATAGTAAAATGGGGAGACAAGACATTTTTTAGATATATCAGTGATAGGAAGAAGTGCAAAAGTGGCACTGTGAGACTCAAAGGTGAAGGGGAGGAATATGTGGAAGCTGATAAAGAAAAGATTGAATCACTTAACAAGTATTCACAGTTGAAGAGCAAGGAGCGGGACCACAGAAGACAAATGTGAATAGGGATGGAGGAGTGATAGACCCTGATTGAATTTCAGAGGGTTATGTTCAAGAGGAGTTAGCTAATTTAAAGGTAGATAAAGCGATAGGACCGTGGGTGCTGAAGGAACTTAAGGAAGTTCTAGTGGCTCCAAAGGTTGACCTTTTCAATGCTTCTCCAGAGTCAGAAGTGGTATCGTAGGACTGGAGAAGGGCAGATGTGGTCCCTCTACACAAAAGTGGAAGTAAGGAAGAAGTAGGGAATTACAGGCTGGTAAGTCTGACTTCTGTGGTAAGCAAATTAATAGAAACACTTTTAAAACAGTGAATGGTGAATTTTCAGGAATCCAATGGATTACAGCAGTGGTCCCCATCCTTTTTGACACCAAGGACCACTTTTATACAAGCAAATTTTTCAGTAATCTGGGTATAGAACTGTTCAGCTATGCTGACAATATTACAATTGTTATACCTTGTAGCACAGTTCTATCCCATATTTCTCATAAAATTGAGTCTGTGTTGAAATTGATGAACTCTTGGATGCAGGATTTCAAACTCAAGCTCAACCCTGACAAGACAATTTTTTTTTGTTGTGTCGCCACATAAGATCACTCACGAGCCATTGATTAGTATAAATTCTACATTATATACAATTCAAACAACAATTAAAATATTGGGAGTTGTCTTGGATCAGCATCTGACCATGAAAAAATAGATAGATGCTGTGGTACATGAGGGTTATTACATGTTATGGAAACTGCACACCATTAGACCCTATTTTGATTTTTCTGGTTTTAAATTTCTGGTACAATCTTTGTTACTGAGTCTTTTGGATTATTGTAATATTATATACTTAATTCCCAAGAAAGACAAGGTCAGACTTACACTGATTCAGAATACAGTGGTTAGAATGATCTATGGTCTTAAAAACTATGACCATGTAACTCCATTGGAGGCTCCAATAGAGGCTCATGTTTTGTTTAAGCTAGGTTGCTTTTGCTATAAAGTTATGTATGGTACCGCTCCGTCTTACATGGCTAATAGATTTTCTTTAGCATTGTATAAATATAGTAGAAGATCCCATGCCCTGTTTACTTTTCCGTCAGAACAGGGTTGTAAAAGCAATAAATTTTTTGACCATACTTTAGCATTCCAGGCATCTTTCCATGATAAAGAATTTTGATTGCTATTAATTGGAGCTTGTTCTTATAAACAATTCAGAACCCAACTGAAAACTCATCTCTTTTCAAAATACTTGGTCAAATAATTTTTCTGTCATTATCAAATTGTTTTTAGTTTAATCTTTTGTAAACTGTGTGGAACTTATAGTTATGCAGTCAAGAAGTATGATGTTATGTTATGTAAGGGGGGTATTTGGGGCGGGTTCATAGGGCAGTTTTATATACAATACACATTGCATTTATATTATTATTAAGGTATAATATCATAATAGAAATTATACAACTTACCATAATGCAGAATCAGTAGGAGCCCTGAGCTTGTTTTCCTGCAACCAGATAATCCCATCTAGGGACGGTGGAGGACAGTGACACGCTGGGCCGCAAGAGATCCCCTTGTGCAACATCATTCCTTCCTACACAGCAGAACCCCGCCGACCCTCCCACCATGAGGCCAACATAACTCTGTTCCAAACAGCAGCGGTGGTAGCACTGAACAGGCTGCTTCAATGCCTTCCCTGCCGGGACCTTCCCTCTGCTGCCACATCACTGATGACATCATCAGATACCTTTCCATCTCTTCCCCCATACCCCCATGCAGCAGGACTTCGCCAACTCATTCCCCTGTACAATACCTTTCCATCTCTCCCTCCCATCCCCCACATGCGGCAGAACCCTGATGACCCTCCGACTGTAAGGCCCCAACATACCTGAGTTCTGAAAAGCAGCAGCGGTGGCAATACTGAACAGGCTGCTTCGCTGCCTTCCCTGCCAGGGCCTTCCCTCTGCTGCTGCATCGCTATTGATGTCATCAGTGATGCGGCAGCAGAGGGAAGGCAGCAAATCAGCCTGTTCAGTGATGCCACCGCTTTTCAGAATGGAGGTATGTCGGCCTCATGATCAGCGCGGTTCTGCTGTGCAGATGAGAACAAGAGATGGATAGATGTTGCAAAGGTGATCTCTCACGGGCCAACTGTCAGACAGCCATGGCACACTAGTGGGCTGGAGACTAGGGAATGGGGTCCCCTGGATTACAGGACTGGTGGCAACATGGATTCATTAGAGCTAGGTCTTCTCAAACAAATCTGATCAATTTCTTTGACTGGTTGACCAGATAATTGGATTTGGACAGTGCACTAGATGTGGTGTGTTTAGATTTTAGCAAAGCCTTTGATAGTGTTCCATACAGACATCTAATAAATAAACTGATTGTCCTCAGGATGGGCCCCAAAGTGATGGACTGGTTGAGTGGAAGATGACGGAGGGGAGTAGTCAATGCAGATCACTCTCAGGAAAGAGATGTTACCAGTGGTGTGCCTCAAGGTTCTGTTCTTGGGCCTGTTCTTATTAACATTTTTATAAGCAATATTGCTGAAGGGTTATCAGGTAAGATTTGCCTCTAAATCTGCAATAGAGTAGACACCCTGGATGGTATGAATAACATGAAGAAAGAACTAGCAAAGCTTGAAGAATGGTAAGAAAAGCAAGTTCATGCATTTGGGCTGCAAAAATCCGAATGAACAGTACAGTTTAGGGAGTGAACATAAGAACATAAGAATTGATGCTGCTAGGTCAGACCAATGGTCAATTGTGCCCAGCAGTTCTCTCATGCGGTGGCCCCAAGGTCAAAGACCAGCGCTCCAACTGAGACCAGCCCTACCTGTGTACGTTCCGGTTCAGCAGGAACCTGCCCAACTTTGTCTTGAATCCCTGGAGGGTGTTCTTCCCTATAACAGACTCTGGAAGAGCGTTCCAGTTCTCTACCACTCTCTGGGTGAAGAAGAACTTCCTTACATTTGTACGGAATCTATCCCGTTTTAACTTTAGAGAGTGCCCTCTTGTTCTCCCTACCTTGGAGAGGGTGAACAACCTATCTTTATCTACTAAGTCTATTCCCTTCAGTATCTTGAATGTTTCTATCATATCCCCTCTGTCTCCTCTTTTCAAGGGAGAAGAGGCCCAGTTTCTCTAATCTCTGACTGTATGGCAACTCCTCCAGCCCCTTAACCATTTTAGTCACTCTTCTCTGGACCCTTTCGAGTAGAACCATATCCTTCTTCATGTACGGCGACCAGTGCTGTACGCAGTACTCCAGGTGAGGGCGCACCAAGGCCCGGTACAGTGGCATGATAACCTTCTCTGATCTGTTTGTGATCCCCTTCTTAATCATTCCTACCATTTTGTTTGCCTTTTTTGCTGCCGCCACGTATTGCATGGATGGCTTCATTGACTTGTCGACCAGTACTCTCTAAGTACCGCCCCGGACATCCTGTATTTGTGTATGAGATTTTTGTTACTGACATGCATCACCTTATACTTATCTATGTTGTACCTCATTTGCCATGTTGCTGCCGATTTCTTGAGCGTGGTTATGTCACATTGCATATCTTCACAGTCCCCCTGCGTCTTCACTATTCTGAATAACTTCATATTATCCGCAAATTTAATCATCTTACTCATCGTACCAATTTCCAGATCGTTTATAAATATGTTGAAGAGCACGGGTCAAGCACCGAGCCCTGTGGCACCCCACTGGTGATGCTCTTCTAGTCCGAGTATTGTCCATTTATCCCCACTCTCTGTTTCCTATCCGCCAGCCAGTTTTTAATCCACACGAGTATTTCACCCTCAATTCCATGGCTCGCAATTTTGCGAAGTAGCCGTTCATGTGGAACCTTGTCAAATGCCTTATGGAAATCTAGATATACAATGTCGACTGGGTCACCCTTGTCAATCTGCCTGTTTACTCCTTTGAAGAAGTGCAGCAAGTTCGTCAAGCAAGATCTTCCTTTGCTGAAGCCGTGCTGGCTGGTCCTCATCAGATCATGTCCATCAAGGTGATCAATGATGCGATCCTTTATCAACGCCTCTACCATCTTTCCCGGTACTGAGGTCAGACTCACCGGTCTGTAGTTTCCCAGATCTCCCCTCAATCCTTTTTTGAAGATTGGCGTAACATTCACTACCATCCAGTCTTCTGGAATCTTTCCTGATTTGATCGACGGAATGGCTATTAGTTGAAGCAGTTCAGCTATAATCCCTTTCAGTTCCTTGATAACCCTCAGATGGATGCCATCCTGTCCTGGGGATTTATTGCTTTTAAGCCTATCAATCTGCTGCATACCTCTTCTAGACTGACCATAAACCCTGTCAGTTTCCCGTTTTCGTTTCCAGTGTCTAGCCTGTTGGGTTCCGGTATGTTGTGTATATCCTCTTTGGTAAATACAGATGCAAAAAATGTGTTTAGTTTGTCGGCGATGGCTTTGTCTTCTTTAGCATTCCCTTTATTCCATGGTCATCCAACGGTCCCACCACTTCCTTCGTGGATCGTTTCCTCTTAATATATCAAAAGAACGGTTTGAAATTTTTCACTTCCTTGGCTATTTTTTCCTTTTAGTCTCTTTTGGCTCCTTTTATCACCTTATGGCACTTGTATTGATGCTGTTTGTGCTTTTTCCAGTTTTCATCCATTTTTGACCTTTTCCATTTCTTAAACAAAGTCTTCTTGTCTCTGATCGCTTCCTTCACCGCTATAGTGGGCTACGTCGGTTCTTTGTTCTTTTTCCTCTTGGATCCCTTGTTGATACGCAGTATATATAGATTTTGTGCCTCGGTGACTTGTGTTCTTAAAAAGGGACCATGCTTGCTCTAGCGTTTTAACAGTGTTTATCCTCTTCTTAATATTCTTGTTTTGTTTTGATGATGGTGTGACCCAAATTTTTTATTAAAAGTTTCATCAGAAAATTAATTAGTCACAGCCATTATCCATAATTCCTAGCACATATTACATAGAAACATGATCCCATGTGGCAGTCCCACGCTTTCTTGAATTCAAACTTTGTTTCCACCACCTCTACTGGGAGAGTATTCCATGCATATAATTTTGATACACATTATCACCATTAAAATGTGGGTGCTCATAGAATTGGCACACACAATTTAATTGATAAATGAGCCAATTAGCACCGATGTTGGTGGTAATAATCAATTATCTGTGCTTTAGGCAGTAGGATCTCTATGCAAATTTTATGCACAAGACCTAAAAGGGTAAACAGACATAGGAGCCCGTGACGGATCACCCATGATGACTCCAGGGCCGCCGACAAAGAAACCAACTGTTGCAGTTCAGGAGATGGATGGAGACACTGACTCCTGGCAGTTAGTGACCTCCTCCACAGGTAAACGTAGGAGACCCCCCCCCATTTACAATCTCCTCACCTTCTCACTCTTTCTCTCACCAGGGCAGCTCCACTTCGACTCCACAGCTGAGCCTGAAGAACAGATTCCAGGTCTTGCAGGAAGAGACTACCGACGTGGACCAGGATCAACACACTTCTTCATCTCCGGGGACAATGGTTCGACACCCCCAAAAGAAGTGTAGAGTAATAGCCATTGGGTTCTCCATGTTGAGGGGCACCGAGGGACCAATATGCAGACCGGATATGCAGTCGAGGGAAGTCTGCTGTCTGTCCGGAGCCAGAATAAGAGACGTGACCACCTGTCTCGATAGACTTCTCAGGCCCCATGACCACTTCCCCATGCTGCTCATCCATGTTGGAATGAATGACACTGCCAAGAACACCCTGGAGGACATAGCGAGAGACTTCGGAGCTCTGGGAAAGAGGCTGAAGTAGATAGGAGCACAGGTAGTATTCTCTTCCATTCTTCCTGTTAGGGGCAGAGGAAGGGACAGGGACAAATGCATCCTGAAGACGAATGAGTGGCTACAACGATGGTGCCAGGACATGAACTTCGGATTCCTGAATCACGGAGAGACACTACAGGGACTACAGGGACTAGACAGACTCCACCTGACCAACAGAGGTAAGAATGTCTTCAGACACAGACTAGCCCGCCTACTTCGAAGGGCTTTAAACTAGGTAAGTCGGGGATGGGTACCCACTTTACACTGGAGCAGTAAGTAACAATCCTGATGTAGCGAACCAACATTACGCTTCTAGGTCTGAGGTCAGTACCCTTACTGCAAACGAATCGCTAGGAGACAATTTGACTCAAATGGGTGGCTCACAACAGGAGCTTAGCAAACAGAATGAGTGGAGAGCTATGTATGTTAACGCACACAGTCTAGGGAATACATTTCTAGAACTAGAAACAGAAATAGCTAATGCAGACAAAGACATAGTAGCAATATCCGAAACATGGTTCACAGACTCTCATGGGTGGGATATAACCATTAATCTACCGCAGCAAGAGGAATATAATAAATCTTCACACAAAAAATTATTCCAATATGTACCCACTACTACAGAGGAGTGAAATGTGAGATAAGTATGTATTTATAAAAGGAGAAAAGACCTCAGTTTCTTCCAGGGAAAGAAAAACGTTCACCTGGAGGACCTCTATGTCTGCCACGTTCAGCTGCAGGCAGCATAGGAAAAAACATCCCTGGTCAAAAAACTCCTTTATAAGATTATATCTGAAAAACTGTTAATCTGCAGTCCAGAATATCAAAAATTACTTATCTCTTTGATTCACTGTCCTCCAGGTGGGAACTGAATCCAAACAGTTCAATTGATATTCCACCACGTTGACTTTCTTGCAAACATGGGAAAGGATATATATATAAGACTCCCGACAGGCCCTGTTTCGCTAAAAGAACGCTGCATCAGGGGAGGTCTCTAAAAAGATACAATATCACCATATAAATATTTTTCAAAATATTTCAATGCAATAAAAAAGTAATTCACAGTTACTTACATAGAAATATTGAGCTACCGCTTCACAGATTCTCTAAAAAGAAATGGCTGCCCGGCGTTCTAGGCAGGGTTTAAAAGGAGGGTCATACTGATTTTTGAACCAATCCTCTTAAAGGGGCGTGACTTCTGAAGGAAAACAATTTCTTTTCAAAAAAAGGCACGCAATTCAATTCTGGTATTTAAACCTGTGGGTGTATATGATTTTAATTTAAACACCCATTTTTGTTCACGTTGTCGAAGAAATGTACGAAAATCACCACCTTTTTTCCAAGGAGATAACTTTTCAATAATCCAACATTGCATATCGGTAAACGAATGATTGTGGTCTAAGCAATGTTGTACCATTGGTGCCTCAGTTTTTTTACAGCTTAAACAGGATCTATGTTCGATCACACGGGTCTTAAATAAACGAGAGGTTTGTCCTATATAAATTTTCTTACAAGGGCATTGAATTGCATAAATGACACCTTTGGAATCGCACGTTGTAGATGTTTTAAGTTTGTACATTTTCTGATCTACTGGGTTAATAAGAACATAAGAACATAAGAACATAAGAAGTTGCCTCCGCTGAGGCAGACCCTAGGTCCATCCTGCTCAGCGGTCCGCTCCCGCGGCGGCCCATCAGGCCCATTTCCTGAGCAATGGTCTATACCTATCTATACCCCTCAATCCCTTTTTCTTCTAGGAATCTATCCAAACCTTCTTTGAAACCATTTAATGTTTTCTTGTCTACAACAGCCTCTGGAAGCGCGTTCCACGTATCCACCACCCTCTGAGTGAAAAAGAACTTCCTAGCGTTTGTTCTAAACCTGTCCCCTTTCAATTTCTCCGAGTGCCCCCTTGTACTTGTGGCGCCCCTTAATTTGAAAAATCTGTCCCTGTCTACTTTTTCTATGCCCTTCAGGATCTTGAAGGTTTCTATCATGTCTCCTCTAAGTCTTCGCTTCTCCAGGGAGAAAAGTCCCAACTGCTTCAATCTTTCGGTATATGGAAGTTTTTCGATTCCCTTTATCAGTCTAGTTGCTCTTCTTTGTACTCCCTCAAGTACCGCCATGTCTTTCTTGAGGTACGGCGACCAGTACTGGACGCAGTACTCCAGGTGCGGCCGCACCATTGCACGATATAGCGGCATGATGACTTCTTTCGTCCTGGTTGTAATACCCTTCTTAATGATACCCAACATTCTGTTTGCTTTCCTTGAGGCCGTGGCGCATTGTGCTGATGCCTTCAGTGTTTCATCTACCATCACTCCCAGGTCTCTCTCCAGGTTGCTGACCCCTAGTGATGTTCCCCCCATTTTATATGTGAACATCGGGTTCTTTTTCCCCACGTGCATGACCTTGCATTTCCCCACGTTGAAGCTCATCTGCCATTTTTCGGCCCACTTTTCCAGCTGTGTTAGATCCTTTTGAAGATCTTCGCAGTCTTCCCTGGTTTGAGCCCTGCTGCATAGTTTGGTGTCATCTGCAAATTTAATGACCTCACACTTGATTCCCGCCTCTAGGTCGTTTATGTAGATATTGAACAGGAGCGGTCCCAGCACCGACCCCTGCGGAACTCCGCTCGTGACCCCTTTCCAGTCTGAGTAGTGGCCCTTTACGCCAACCCTCTGCTTCCTGTTTGCCAGCCAGACCTTGATCCATCGGTGGACCTCCCCTTGTACCCCGTGGTTCCATATCTTTTTAAGCAGTCTCTCGTGTGGCACCTTGTCGAAGGCTTTTTGGAAGTCAAGGTAAATGATGTCTATAGATTCCCCTTTATCCACCTGACTGCTCACCCCCTCAAAGAAGTACAATAAGTTAGTGAGGCATGACCTACCCTTGCAGAAGCCGTGTTGACTCGGTTTTAGCTGCCCATTTTTTTCGATGTGCTCACAGATGCTGTCTTTGATCACAATTTAACGTGATCTGACATATTGAACAATGTCCACATTGAACATGACCAACTCTCTCATCCCCATTAGTAACCATAGGTGGATCTAGGGTTCCTCTACTCGTTGGACAAATAGTTTCTTGTAGATTTTTATTACGAGAGTAAGCTGTCAGTACTTTAATATCCCTAAAACAAGGGTGAACAGCTAAGCAATTCCAGTATTTTTTAATAACTTTCCCAAATTTTCTTGCTTGTTGAGAATGGCGTAACACACAGACTAGTTGATCTTGTTCTGATTCAGGTTCCGTGTATCGTAATAAATATTCTCTATGGTTGTTCAGTGCTCTAGTATAGGATGTTTTAATACATTGCTCAGGATACCCTCGATCTGCTAATTTTTTACCTAAAATATGCGCTTGTTCTTTAAATTCATGTTTGGTTGAACATAATCTCCGATAGCGCAAAAACTGCGAATTAGGCAAACTTTCTTTTAAATGTTGAGGGTGAGAGCTGGAAAATTCTAGGAAAGTATTCCTATCCGTTTCTTTCCGGTGTACTGAAGTATGAAAAAAACTTTCTCTAATCTCAATACATACATCTAAAAAAGAGATGCAGCGCAAATCAAAAGATAGTGTAAATTTGATTGTAGGTAAACATGTATTCAAAAAATCTATAAATTTTTGTAATTCTATGAGAGAGTCTTCCCAGATAATAAAAATATCATCTATATATCGGCACCAAAGGGATACTTTAGAAAAAAATGTTGAATGATATACAAATCTCTCTTCAAAATCTGACATAAAAAGATTCGCTAGAGAGGGAGCGCATGTCGCACCCATCGCCGTCCCATATAATTGTTGGTAAAAAACTTCTTGAAACAAGAAATAGTTTTTCTTAAGTGAAATAGTCAATAATTGAATCAAAAATTCAGTTGGTACTTGATGGGGGCGTACTCGATGATTCAAACATTCTTCTATAATATGTAGTACTTGATCTTGAGGGATATTCGTATATAAGGATTGAATATCCAAAGTTACTAAGATGGTATTGTTTGTGGGGTGACATTGGGCTAGCACATTCAAAAAATGAGTGGTGTCTTGAATAAAAGACTTGGTTAAAGGGACTAATGGTTTCAAAAAATAGTCTAAATACTGATTCACTAGTTCTAAAAGAGAGCCACATGCTGATACTATTGGACGCCCTGGTGGAGATGACATGCTTTTATGTATCTTAGGTAGTATATAAAGAAAGGGTATATTGGGATATAATGGAGTCAAAAAATTAAGTTCATTTTGAGTTACAAATCCCAATTTCACACCCTGTACTACTAAGTTAGATATCTCTTCTCTTAAGCTCACTGTTGGATCTTCTTGTAGTTGAGTATAAACAAGTTGGTCTGAAAGCTGACACAAAATTTCAGATAAATATTTGTCCCGATCCAATATCACTACCGCCCCACCCTTGTCTGCACGTCTTATAATAATATCTTTATTTGATTGTAATGAAAAAATAGCTTCCCGCTCTCCTCTCGTGGTATTCCATGTATATACAAATTTTTCTAACTCAATGCGCTCAATGTCTTTTAGCACTAGATCTTTATAAAGTTGTAGAGCTGGATCAAGAAAACCTGTAGGAACCCAAGTAGATTTTTGCCTTACAATAGATCTATCAACATATTCATTCTGGTTTTGAGCAAAATGAAGACGGAGTTGTAACTTCCGAAAAAATTTTTCTAGGTCTATCCTTAGTTGAAAAGGATCTGATCTTGATTCAGGGACAAAAGTTAAACCTTTAGATAAAATATTGAACTCATCATCAGAGAGTATGTATCGTGATAGATTTACCACCACTGGTTGTTCTATTGTTGGGATCTTGTGTTGGGTCGAGTCACACTTTGATAGCGTCCTCTCGATCTTCTTTGCCCCCTGCGTCTGCTTTGTTGTCCTCTTCCTAAAAAATGACTGCCATCACTTCCTGAGGAGGAATTAGATGAGAGGTGGAAACATACTGGAGGTTTATTAGATTCTTCAGATCCTTCAGTCGTGATTTTCATCCATCCGTATACATAACCATCAGAATAATCCCTTTCATCTCGTTTAAATTTCTTTATTTTTTGTAACTTCAAATCTGCTTTTACTTTTTCTAATTTAGAATCTATTAAAGATTTTTGTGGTGCAAAATCAGCCTCATTCTTCATATTCTCCAATAATGTATCTATCTTAATCTTTTCTTCTTTGATTTTAACTTGAGCAGTACGAATAATTAGAACCATTAGATCTAAGGAACAGCGATTTAAAATTCTGTTCCATTGTGATACAAAATTCTCGTCTTCATTATAAAGACGGGGAGCTTTTTGCATTCTAAGCCCTCTCGGGATAATTTCTCTCTTACAATAGTCAACCAGAGAGGCACTATGGAGTTCTTGTTTAATCAATCCCTTCTGAAGGTTAAACAAATTATCCCATAGGGAAATATTAGGTGTACCAAAATCTCCTGAAAAAAGGCAAGGTGCCTGTAATGTAGATTGCCATTCATTTTCTGCAAAGCCCAGGCCGGTTTGCCAAGCTGTAGCCATTACTTTATACTTGCCAAAAAATGACAAATTAATCTACCGCAACAAGAGGAATATAATAAATCTTCACACAAAAAATTATTCCAAAATGTGCCCACTACTACAGAGGAGTGAAATGTGAGATAAGTATATATTTATAAAAGGAGAAAAGACCTCAGTTTCTTCCAGGGAAAGAAAAACGTTCACCTGGAGGACCTCTATGTCTGCCACGTTCAGCTGCAGGCAGCATAGGAAAAAACATCCCTGGTCAAAAAACTCCTTTATAAGATTATATCTGAAAAACTGTTAATCTGCAGTCCAGAATATCAAAAATTACTTATCTCTTTGATTCACTGTCCTCCAGGTGGGAACTGAATCCAAACAGTTCAATTGATATTCCACCACGTTGACTTTCTTGCAAACATGGGAAAGGATATATATATATAAGACTCCCGATAGGCCCTGTTTCGCTAAAAGAACGCTGCATCAGGGGAGGTCTCTAAAAAGATACAATATCACCATATAAATATTTTTCAAAATATTTCAATGCAATAAAAAAGTAATTCACAGTTACTTACATAGAAATATCGAGCTACCGCTTCACAGATTCTCTAAAAAGAAATGGCTGCCCGGCGTTCTAGGCAGGGTTTAAAAGGAGGGTCATACTGATTTTTGAACCAATCCTCTTAAAGGGGCGTGACTTCTGAAAGAAAACAATTTCTTTTCAAAAAAAGGCACGCCATTCTCAACAAGCAAGAAAATTTGGGAAAGTTATTAAAAAATACTGGAATTGCTTAGCTGTTCACCCTTGTTTTAGGGATATTAAAGTACTGACAGCTTACTCTTGTAATAAAAATCTACAAGAAACTATTTGTCCAACGAGTAGAGGAACCCTAGATCCACCTATGGTTACTAATGGGGATGAGAGAGTTGGTCATGTTCAATGTGGACATTGTTCAATATGTCAGATCACGTTAAATTGTGATCATTTTATTAACCCAGTAGATCAGAAAATGTACAAACTTAAAACATCTACAACGTGCGATTCCAAAGGTGTCATTTATGCAATTCAATGCCCTTGTAAGAAAATTTATATAGGACAAACCTCTCGTTTATTTAAGACCCGTGTGATCGAACATAGATCCTGTTTAAGCTGTAATAAAACTGAGGCACCAATGGTACAACATTGCTTAGACCACAATCATTCGTTTACCGATATGCAATGTTGGATTATTGAAAAGTTATCTCCTTGGAAAAAAGGTGGTGATTTTCGTACATTTCTTCGACAACGTGAACAAAAATGGGTGTTTAAATTAAAATCATATACACCCACAGGTTTAAATACCAGAATTGAATTGCGTGCCTTTTTTTGAAAAGAAATTGTTTTCCTTCAGAAGTCACGCCCCTTTAAGAGGATTGGTTCAAAAATCAGTATGACCCTCCTTTTAAACCCTGCCTAGAACGCCGGGCAGCCATTTCTTTTTAGAGAATCTGTGAAGCGGTAGCTCAATATTTCTATGTAAGTAACTGTGAATTACTTTTTTATTGCATTGAAATATTTTGAAAAATATTTATATGGTGATATTGTATCTTTTTAGAGACCTCCCCTGATGCAGCGTTCTTTTAGCGAAACAGGGCCTGTCGGGAGTCTTATATATATATCCTTTCCCATGTTTGCAAGAAAGTCAACGTGGTGGAATATCAATTGAACTGTTTGGATTCAGTTCCCACCTGGAGGACAGTGAATCAAAGAGATAAGTAATTTTTGATATTCTGGACTGCAGATTAACAGTTTTTCAGATATAATCTTATAAAGGAGTTTTTTGACCAGGGATGTTTTTTCCTATGCTGCCTGCAGCTGAACGTGGCAGACATAGAGGTCCTCCAGGTGAACGTTTTTCTTTCCCTGGAAGAAACTGAGGTCTTTTCTCCTTTTATAAATACATACTTATCTCACATTTCACTCCTCTGTAGTAGTGGGCACATGATGGGATATAACCATACCATGATACAACCTGATTAGACAAGATAGAGAGGGTAAGTTAGGTGGTGGAGTAGCACTTTATATCAAAGAGAACATTAAGACAACCAGGATCACAGATGTCAAGTATACTGGGGAATCCATATGGGTAAACTTGGCCAGAGGTGGAGAAAAATGCCTTTACCTTGGTGTGGTATACAGACCTCCGAGACAATCGGAGGAAAAGGACACAGAATTAATTGAGAATATCACCTTACGGGGGGAGGCTGTTTTATTAGGAGACTTCAACATGCCTGATGTAGACTGGAACACACTATCAGCGACAACTTGTGACAGCAGGAGGATATTAACGTCCATGAAGGTAGTACGGCTCAGACAAATGGTACTAGAGCCCACTAGGGCCCAGGCCATCCTGGACCTGGTACTTACGAATGGGGAAAGCGTCTCGGACGTCTCGGTGGGAGAGACGCTAGCCACCAGTGATCATAACATGGTATGGTTTAACCTTAAGAAAGGCTTCCCTAGATCACAAACCAAAGCAAGGGTACTCAATTTCAGGGGCACTGACTTCGCACGCATGGGAGATTTCGTCTACCAGATGCTGCAGGTTCAAGAAGTAACTGATAATGTGGAAGCTATGTGGTCAACCTTGAAATCGATCTTACATGAGGCAACTATCCGCTACATAAAATCGGTAACCAAACAACAAAGAAATAGGAAATCCCAATGGTTCACAGATGAGGTATCATGCCTCGTCAAGGAGAAGAAAAGAGCATTTCTATCATACAAACGCATGGGGGAAAAAGAAGCAAACATTGAATACAGGACAAAGTCTGCAGCGGTCAAAACAGCAGTCAGGGAGGCCAAACTTCGTATGGAAGAAACTCTAGCGAAGAACATCAAGAAAGAGGACAAATCCTTCTTCAGATACATTAGCGACAGGAAAAAGAACACAAATGGGATAGTACGCCTTAGAACGCCAGACGGGAATTATGTGGAAACTGACTCCGATAAAGCCAAACTACTGAATGATTACTTCTGTTCAGTCTTTACCTGCGAGACACCAGGGCACGGGCCTTGGCTGGATGCAAAGCAAAGCATGGATGACCCATTTCAGAAGTTTGAGTTCACACCAGCTGATGTTTACAAAGAACTGTCACGACTCAAGGTGAACAAAGCCATGGGGCCGGACAATCTGCACCCAAGAGTGCTCAGAGAGCTATGTGATGTTTTGGCGGAACCGTTAGCCATGCTCTTCAATCTCTCCCTAAGTACGGGGAGAGTCCCCCTGGACTGGAAAACTGCCAATGTTGTTCTTCTGCACAAAAAGGGTTGCAGAGCGGAGGCTGCGAATTACAGACCAGTAAGTCTCACATCAATAGTGTGTAAACTCATGGAAACTCTACTTAAAGGGAAATTAGACACGATATTGGATGAGGGGAATCTGAGGGATCCCTGTCAACATGGATTCACTAGGGGCAGGTCATGCCAATCCAATCTTATCAGCTTCTTTGACTGGGTGACAGGAAAGCTAGACTCAGGAGAGTCTCTGGACATAGTGTACTTGGATTTCAGTAAAGCGTTTGACAGTGTCCCACACCGTAGACTATTAAACAAGATGAAATCGATGGGGTTAGGTGAGAAACTAACGGCATGGGTCAGTGATTGGCTGAGTGGAAGACTTCAGAGGGTGGTGGTCAATGGCACCCTCTCTAAGACATCGGAGGTGACTAGTGGAGTGCCGCAGGGATCAGTCCTGGGACCATCCCTTTTTAACATATTCATAAGGGACTTGACCCAAGGGCTTCAGGGAAAAGTAGCGCTGTTTGCCGATGCCGCCAAACTGAGTAATATAGTAGGTGAAAGCGATCTCACGGATGGTATGGCACAGGATCTGATCAAGTTGGAAAACTGGTCCTCAACATGGCAGCTGGGCTTCAACGCAAAGAAGTGTAAGGTAATGCATCTCGGCAGCAGAAATCCATGCAGAACATACACCTTGAATGGAGAAACACTAGCTACGACCTCAGAAGAACGGGACTTGGGAGTAATCATCAGTGCAGACATGAAGGCTGCCAAACAAGTAGAGAAGGCCTCATCCAAGGCAAGGCGGATGATGGGATGTATCAATAGAAGCTTCGTCAGCCGTAAACCTGAAGTCATAATGCCACTGTACAGAACCATGGTGAGACCTCATCTGGAGTACTGTGTGCAATTCTGGAGGCCACATTACCGTAAAGATGTACTTCGAGCTGAGTCAGTCCAGCGAATGGCCACTAGGATGGTCTCCGGACTCAAGGGTCTCTCATACGAGGAAAGACTAAGCAAGTTACAGCTCTACTCTCTAGAGGAGCGCAGGGAGAGGGGTGACATGATTGAGACATTTAAGTACGTCACAGGTCGTGTCGAGGTGGAAAACGACATATTCTTTCCTAAGGGACCTTCAGTCACATGGGGGCACCCGCTCAAACTCAGAGGAGGGAGATTTGGTGGTGACACCAGGAAGTATTTCTTTACAGAAAGGGTGGTGGATCACTGGAACAAACTACCGGTGCAGGTGATCAAGGCCACTAGCGTGCTCGACTTTAAGAATAAATGGGACATCCACGTGGGATCTCTACGTGGGTTGAGCAGCACTCTGATTTAATGGGGTGGGACAGTAGAGTGGGCAGACTTGATGGGCTATAGACCTTTTCTGCCGTCATCTTTCTATGTTTCTATGTTTCTAGGAGGGACATGGGTGGAGTTGTGTACAGTGTTACAGAATTTGGAGAATCTGTGCCTAATTTAGGTATGAAAATGTATACTAGGTTTCAGTTAGCATAAATTCTTAAGCCCAAAACTGGGTGTAAATCCTGGCGCCAAATGATATTTTACAAACAGCACCCATCTTTGAGCATCGTTTATAGAAGAACACGTAGCACTAATCTTTATCAGTGCCAAAATATGAGTATTATTTACAGAACTGAGCCCTTTTTTCACAGAGAGGAGCACTATGATGTACATAGAGCTTGAATAATTTGCCTGAGAATTTGGCACAAACTATAGTTCTTGGAGCTATGATGGCTCTTTTGAATTGTCTTCCCTGCACATTAAAATTCCCATGATATGATTTCTTGTTTTGTGGTTTTAATCATAGGGAAGGGTTTGTTTATTTGTCTGTGATTCACAATGACAGAAAACTGTGAAAGAGCTAAAACTCTTTGCATACTCTTATCTCCTTGCAGATTTTCAACTTGCAGGAAATTTGAACACATGCAGACAAATGATTCACTCTTTACATTTTCAAAGATCCACTCTTTTCATATCATATCTGATTTGTATTAATCCCATGCCACTCAGTTCAGAGGAGATCAGATTAATGCCCCTGCCTTTTCTTCTGTCACTATAGTGAAGGATTGCCATCGCCATTATAGGTTATGTTTGAAAACGTTGGCCTGCTGAATAGATTTAAAATCAATCTTTTAAGCACTGTCACAGTTTCATTGATGCCTTAGTCTGATAAATAAAAAAAGAATCATGTCACCAAAATAATACATTCTTGTAAATCACAAAAGCCTTGCATGAAACATAAACAACCGTGCTATGCTAATAGTATGGGATACGTACACAGGATTTCTAAAAGAGAGGAAGGGATTATAAAGATGAGCAGAAAATGTTGAAGGGCAAGCCGACTATGATTTTTATCTGTTATCACATGAGAGTTAGGAAACAACATTTTACAGACTAATGAGTCTATGGAATCCCTTCCTAATGGAAAACTCAAACCAAATATACTTTTCATCATTCACAGCTAGCTTGCCTTTTTACATCTTACTGGGTTATGGCTTCTTTCTCTCCCTTTACTCTGCTGACTACAAGTATATCTGGAACAGCTACAGCCTATGCTACAATGTCTCTCCTAATTCAACCTCTCAAATAAGTGCTAAAACTGAGGCCCTCTTTTACTAAGGTGCATTAACCGATTAGCGTGCACTAATCGAATTAGCACGCGCTAAACGCTAACATGTGCATGTTAGTCTATGGACGCATTAGCGTTTAGCATGTGCTAATTCAATTAGTACACCTTAGTAAAAGAGGGGGTGAGTTTCTAAGTGGTTAGCAACCCCCCGAAGTAAGCATTAACAAAGTTCAGTGGTACCTTGGTTTACGAGCATAATTTGTTCCAGAAGCATGCTTGTAAACCAAAATATTCGTATATCAAAGCGAGTTTCCCCATAGGAAATAATGGAAACTCGCTTTGATACATTTCCTCTCCCCCCACCCCCCCGAGGCCAGCGGCGCTGCTTCCCCCCCGCGTGAACCGGCACCCCTCCCTGCCCGAACAACTTGAACTTGCCCCCACCGTCTGGCACCAGCATGCAGCCCACAGGACGTGCCGGTGCCACTAGATCTTCCTGCCTCTGCCGGCCTTGAGCATGAATCTGCGCATGCTCAAGGCCTTCTAATGCTCCCTCTCACCGAGATTCTCGGAATCTCGGCGAGAGGGAGAATTAGAAGGCCTTTAGCATGCGCAGATGCATGCTCAAGGCCGGCAGAGGCAGGAACATAAGAACATAAGAACATAAGAAATGCCTCCGCTGGGTCAGACCCGAGGTCCATCGCGCCCAGCAGTCCGCTCACGCGGCGGCCCAACAGGTCCAGGACCTGTGCAGTAAATTTCTATCTATACCCCTCTATCTCCTTTCCCAGCAGGAATTTGTCCAAACCTTTCTTAAACCCCAGTACTGTACTCTGCCCTATAACTTCCTCTGGAATTGTATTCCAGGTGTCCACCACACGTTGTGTAAAGAAGAACTTCCTAGCATTAGTTTTGAATTTGCCTCCTTTCAACTTTTCCGAATGCCCTCTTGTTTTTTTATTTTCTGAAAGTTTGAAGAATCTGTCCCTCTCTACTCTCTCTATGCCCTTCATGATCTTGTAAGTCTCTATCATATCCCCTCTTAATCTTCTCTTTTCTAGGGAAAAGAGTCCCAGTTTTTCCAATCTCTCAGCATATGAAAGGTTTTCCATCCCCTTAATCAGTCGTGTTGCTCTCCTCTGAACTCTCTCGAGCAATGCCATATCCTTTTTAAGGTACGGTGACCAATACTGGACGCAGTACTCAAGATGTGGACGCACCATTGCCCGATACAGCGGCAGGATAACTTCTTTCGTTCTGGTTGTAATACCTTTCTTGATTATACCTAGCATTCTATTCGCTCTCTTAGCGGCAGCTGCGCACTGTGCTGTCGGCTTCATTGTCATGTCCACCATCACCCCTAAGTCCCTTTCTTGTGCACTCTCATTCAAAAACATCCCTCCCATCACATAATTATACCTCGAATTTTTGCTTCCCACATGCAATACTTTACACTTCCCAACATTGAATTTCATCTGCCATCTCTCTGCCCATTCCCCTAGTTTGTCCAAGTCTCTTTGCAATTCTTCGCAGTCCTCCTTTGTCCGAGCTCTACTAAATAGTTTGGTGTCGTCCGCAAATTTTATTATCTCACACTTCGTCCCTGTTTCTAGATCATTTATGAATATGTTAAAAAGCAGCGGCCCGAGCACCGAGCCCTGCGGAACACCACTCGTGACCTTTCTCCAGTCTGAGTAGTGGCCCTTCACCCCTACCCTCTGTTTCCTACCTTCTAACCAGTTTCTGATCCATCTATGCACGTCTCCGTCCACCCCATGGTTCTTCAGTTTCCGGAGTAGACGTTCATGAGGCACCTTGTCAAAGGCTTTCTGGAAATCTAGGTATATGATGTCTATGGGCTCTCCTCTGTCCATTTGTTTGTTAATTCCTTCGAAGAAGTGCAGTAAGTTAGTCAGGCACGATCTTCCCCTGCAGAAACCATGTTGGCTGGTTTTCAGAAGTTCGTTTCTTTCAAAATGTTTATCGATGTTTTCTTTTATCAGTGCTTCCGCCATTTTCCCTGGAACCGAGGTCAGACTCACCGGTCTGTAGTTTCCCGGGTCCCCTCTTGATCCCTTTTTAAAGATGGGCGTTACGTTGGCTATCTTCCAATCCTCCGGAATCACACCTGTTTTCAGAGATAGGTTGCAAATTTGCTGCAGTAGTTCTGCTATTTCCTCCTTTAGTTCCTTCAGAACCCTTGGATGGATTCCATCCGGACCCGGCGATTTGTCAGTTTTTAATTTTTCTATCTGCCTGCGCACCTCATCAAGGCTCACTTCCATGGATGTTAACTTTTGTGCTTGATTTCCCTTGAAGATTTGTTCAGGTTCCGGTATGTTGGTTGTGTCTTCGTTTGTAAATACCGATGAAAAGAACATGTTAAGTCTTTCTGCGACCTCTTTCTCTTCCTTCACCGCTCCCTTCTGGTCTCCGTCGTCCAGTGGTCCCACCTCTTCCCTAGCCGGCTGTTTCCCTTTAATATATCTAAAGAACGGCTTGAAATTTCGTGCTTCCCTGGCTAGCCTCTCTTCATACTCTTTTTTGGCTTTTCGAACCACACGATGACATTCTTTTTGATACTTTCTGTGATCTTTCCAGTTTCCCTCAGATTTGTCCTTTTTCCATTTTCTGAATGAGTTTTTCTTATTGCCTATCGCTTCCTTCACTATTTTAGTTATCCACGCCGGGTCTTTTGTTCGACTCTTGTTGCACCCTTTTCTGAATTTGGGGATATACAGATTTTGCGCCTTGCTCACTGTATTCTTGAAAAAGGACCAGGCATGTTCTACCGTATGCCATTTTTTGGAAGTGTTCCTAAGTTTCTTCTTTACCATTCCTCTCATTGCTTCGTAGTTTCCCTTCTTGAAGTTAAAAGTTGTCGCTATGGTTCTCTTTCCTTTCAGTATTCCTATTTCCACCTTGAACTTGATCATATTATGATCGCTGTTTCCCAACGGTCCCACTACTTCCACTTCCTTTGCAGGTCCCCTTAGCCCATTTAGGATTAGATCGAGAGTGGCATTTCCTCTCGTCGGTTCTCTAACAAGCTGCTCCATGAAGCAATCTTGTACAGCCTCTAGAAAGTCTGCCTCCCTGGCGCATCTTGAGCTTCCAAGACTCCAGTCTATCCCAGGGTAGTTGAAGTCTCCCATAATAACTGTGTTACCGCTTTTGCATTCTCGCTTCATCTCGGCTTCCATTTCTTCATCGATTTCTCCGGTTTGTCCGGGTGGACGATAGTATAGACCTATCTTTATTTCAGGCCCTTTCCTTCCTGGTATTTTAACCCATAGCGATTCTAGCTTGTTGGCCGTCTCTGCTATGTCCATTCTTGTCGATTGTATGTTTTCTTTTGTGTATAGTGCTATTCCTCCGCCTTTCTGTCCTAATCTGTCTTGGCGATAGAGTTTGTACCCCGGCAGTGCGGTATCCCATCTGCTTTCCTCATTCCACCATGTTTCGGAGATTCCAATGATGTCTATGTTCTCTGCAATGGCCATGGCTTCTAATTCTCCCATTTTGTTTCTTAGGCTCCTTGCATTAGTATATATGCAATTCAGCTCCTGGAATTTTGTTGCCTTCAATTCCTTTCCCTGTGCTTTGGTCATTAGATTCTTCTCTTTGGTCATTAGATTCTTCTCTTTGGTCATTAGATTCTTCTCTTTGGTTATGATCTTTCTAATCTCCTCTCCTTTGTTAGTCGACTCCTGTAATTTGTCCTTTGTTCCATCCCAGCCTTTTATCTCCTTAGTATCTTCACAAGATACCTTTTTCCGAATCATCGACGCTTGGTCGACTGTCGGCTTTCCCCTTCTTGTTAGTTTAAAGCCTGTTCTATTCCTCTCTTGATGTTGTTTGCTAGAAGTCTAGTTCCCGCTGCACTCAGGTGCAGTCCATCTCTCCTGTAGAGCTTGCTCTTGCCCCAGAACGTCGTCCAGTTCCTCACGAAGTGGAATCCTTCTTCCTCACACCATCTCCTCATCCATGCATTTATTGATTGTAGTTCCTCTTGCCTTTTCACATCTGCCCTCGGCACCGGTAAGATCTCTGAGAACGCTATCTTCTGGGTCCTCATCTTCAGCTTCATTCCCAGAATCTTGAACTGTTCTATCAGTGTGTTTCTTCTATAGTCCCTCCTGCTGACATCGTTTGTCCCGATGTGGATCATTACTGTAGTCTCTTCCGTCTCCGCTCCTTCCAGGATCTTTCCAATTTTGTCCACGATGTCCTTGGCTCTCGCTCCCGGGAGGCAGGTCACCAGTCGGTCCTCTCTCCCTCCTGCTATGTGGCTGTCCACCTGCCTCAGGATCGAGTCCCCCACTAGGATCGCTGACCTTCCCTTCTTCAATGTTCGCTTCGGTCTCAGGTCGATGTCCTCGGTATGTTTCTCTCTTTCTTCCTCTGGGCATCGACTGGTCAATTTCTCGCCTTCTTGCGTTTTTCCTCCGTCGGTGTCTTCTTTGTGGTCTTCTGTTTCTTGCTCTCCCTTCGATGTTGCTGTAACTTCTTCTTTCATCTGAAGTTCGTTCTCTTCCACCCTCTTTCTGTATGCCTCCTCAATGAATTTCTCGAGTTCCCTGACTTCCTCCTCGATGTGCCTCTCGCTCATGAAGTCTTCAGTTGTCCTGATTGGGTCCTCCGTGGTGTAAAGTCCTTCTAGCTCCTGTATCCTGTCCTCTAGTCGCTTGACTTCCTTCTTCAAGCTTTCCAGCTCCTGACACCGACCGCATACATACGACTGTCTCCCCGAGGGGAGGTAGTCATACATATGACAGTCGGTGCAGAACACTGGAAAGCTCATCTTCTGGTTTCCCTCTGCTTCCATAGTTGTTCCTACTTTAATATAACACTTAAGACTACGTGTTCCTTGTGAGCCTGCTTCTTTCTGCACCTGCTTCTTGCCTTACTGCCTACTTCTCGTGTGTGCTGTGTTCTACCTTACCTTACTGTTGCTTGTGTGTGTTCGTTCCTTCTGCGCCTGCTTCTTCTGTACCCTTCAGTCTTTCCCTGGTGCTCCTGGGTGTAGTAACTTGGCCCTTCGCCGGGCGCCGAACGGCTGGGCGCCGCTGGCTCCTCCCCTTTAAGGGGGAGTCCGGCGCTGCCTGTGACGCGTGGAGTGGGCGGAGCGAACTCTCGCCGCTACCCCGAGCCTGCTGTCCTTCTGACTATTTCCTTCGGTGCTCAGCACCGACGCCGCCTGCCTCCTCTCAGAGCAGTGAATCAACAACCGCTTCCTGCTCCCCTTCTCAGCTCTCTCTTCGGCCTCTCAGCCACCGGCACATCCTGTGGGCTGCGTGCCGGTGCCAGATGGGGGGTTAAGTTCAAGTTGTTCGGGCGGGGGGTGCCGGTTCGAGCGGGGGAGCCTTTGCGAGCGGGGGGAGCGATGCCGGTTATTGGGGGGGGTGCTCGCAAATCGAGTCAACACTCGATTTGCGAGACAAGTTTTGCGAGAATGTTTTCCTCGTCTTGCAAAACACTCACAAACCGGGTTACTCGCAAACCGAGGTTTGACTGTAAATTCTACCAGAATATAGCAAACGCTTTTGTGTGACTGCACAGTTTTGTGGGTTTTTTTACTGTTATTTGTGTGATTCAATATTCTTTTGTAATTAGAGGTAAGTCAAACAGCAAAAAGGTTAAGCAAAAATTGCATCACATGATTTGTCAAAAGAACAACACATTTTTGGACATGTTACCTCATTATGCATATGATAATCAGATCTAAATTTGTAGGATTAAAAACTTGCTTTTAAATAATTCATACAGGAAAACATTAGGGAAGGTAAAAGCATAAGAACAGCGCTTTAATCCTCCACTAATGAGAATAATATAAGAAATGATTTATGTATGTAAAAATGTTATCCTCATGTTAATTAGCTGCCTTTCCTCAATGTGGCTAAAAGTCCATGCATTGCTACACATGTGTAATTTTAGCAGCACACAGAAGAGACCAGTGTTGTTCAAAGTATGAGGAGTTGCTGAAAAGTTCTCAGCCTAACCAAAAAGAGAATGTTGTGGAATATGGTTCAATCAATGATCTGAAACAATGTCAAAACACATAATTTAGTTTCTGCAAATTGGCACTTAATGAAATAAGATAACTCTTTTCAGCTAGAGTGGCAAAAGAATGCTCAGACTTTAGGAAGTTGATCAGTTGGGCTGAGAACCTTTCAGTACCCCCTCGTATTGTTAACATTTTTGTCTCAACTTTATTGCTCTACAATTCAATCCACTGAAACGCTCTTCCGGAGTCTGTTATAGGGGTAAACACCCTCCAGGGATTCAAGACAAAATTGGACAAGTTCCTGCTAAACTGGAAAGTATGCAGGTGAGGCCGGACATATTTAGAGCACTGGTCTTTGACCTAAGGGCCGCCACGTGAGCGGACTGCTGGGCATAAAACTCAACAAAGAAATTGGGCAAAAATGATCAAGTTCCATTCCACTCTTACAGTTCTATAACCACTGGTGAATAACAGCCCTTTTCAAAATGGGAGGAACATATCCTAATTCAGTACTTGCATTTTCATCTTCATTATTATTATCATGCTGCCAGTTATAGACAAGGCTTTCACAAAGCTGGAATCATATTCCGCTGTTCTACACTTTTTCATTTGATGGCAAACTCTATTTGGATATCTTTGAGAACTGATACAAAAATGTCACATGTGTAGTAACCCTTCAGTCTTGGGGCCAGACAAGCAGGCTTCCTCTCTAAAGCCAATAATCTAGTAGACCAGGGGTGTCCAACCTCAGTCCTTGCCAGGTTAGGTTTTCAGGATTTTCCAAATGAATATGCATGAGATCTATTTACATACAATGGAAGTAGTGCATGCAAATAGATCTCATGTAAATTGATTGGGGAAATCCTGAAAACCCAACTGGATTGCTGCCTTCAAGGTCCAACGTAGGACAACCCTGTAGTAGACAGCCACCCCAAAAGTAAAATTTTCTGTTTGTGTAGAAACACGTCTGTCCACCAAGAATTGCTATCAGCTTCATCTCCATCTCCACCTTAAAAGGCTCCTTTTACTAAGCTGTGGTAGCATTTTTAGCACACGCCAAAATATTAGCGCACGCTTACCTCACGCTACGTGGCTAGAACTAACGCCAGCTCAATGGTGGCGTTAGCATCTAGCGGGTGCAGAAATGTAGCGTGTGCTAAGCACGTGCTAAAACCGCTAGCGCAGCTTAGTAAAAGGAGCCCAAAGTGATCCAACTCATCCCTGATCTGTTTTTGTGTTGGGTTGTTTTTTTCTGGAGACCAGCAACCAGTTCAGTATATACAGGCAACTCCACTGTCCTTACTGAATAGCAAAATTTAAGATGAAAGATTCCTTGTTTGCATGATGAGATTTGCTATTGCAACATCTTTTTCCAGGTTTTGTTGTTTGATTTGGCTTACTGGGGACTCATCATTTTCATCTTGCTTCTGCTTTTACTTTACACTTTTAACTGCATCAGATGTGAATAAATAAAAGTAGTGAAATTGGTGAAATTATTATTTCAGTAAATTAAAAATATATATTTTTTTAACTTAAATACAGTAATTAGTTACTTTTATGTAGTTACTAGACCACACTAGAAGAGACATTGCCCAGGGTGTGTCTTGTTTAGGCAGTGATTTTTTTACTTGATTCTTAGGACACGCTCAATGGTCATATCTTTGTTATCTGCTGTGAGAGGTTTTTATATAATGAAGGCAGCACTTGGTAATCTGTCTCAAGCATAATCTTTTTGGATAACCTGACTGTGCCCTGAGAACAAGGTTGAGAAGCCTGACAGGGGTAGGCAATTCTGGTCCTCGAGAGTCAGAGCCAGGTCAGATTTTCAGGATATCCACAATGAGTATGTATGAGATGGATTTGCATGCACTGCCTCCTTGAGATGCAAATCTATCTCATGCATATTTATTGTGGATATCCTGAAAACCTGACCTGGCTCCAGCTCTCGAGGACTGGAATTGCCTACCCCTGGGTTAGGAGATGAAAAGAACATAGATATATTATATGGCATTTACCAGAAAAAAATCTACCTTTTAAAAACAGCAGGTTTTAACAAGTGCATTTTGACCCAGGGTTGCTACAAGGCTACTACATGTCTTAGGTGACCCTTCAGCCTTACCAACCATCATGATCACCCTCAATATCACCTCTCCAATAATAATCTGGGTAAATGTGCTATTTGAAAACTGTCCACTCTGCCTACTAGAAAAATCAACTCCTGCTGTTTCTTTTGAGTTTGTGCTGCTGCCAGGATCTACTGTTTTGTTCTAGCCTAGGCTGAATGGCTACTTTTGCTAATATTAAAGTACACCTACTTTCTCTTTGAAAACAGGTTCAAAGCCCACTGGTAAAAAAAAGTATATACGGTTGCTGTTCCAATGTGAAGAGTTTGAAAATATTGCCCACACGTCTGTTTGTCCCGAGGCTAAAAACAGCCTCTGGAACTGTTTCAAGTAAAAAGGTATGATTAAAATGGAAAAGAAACCTACGTATGAAACAATATTCAAATACCTTTTAAAGGTATGTTAGCAATGTGAAACCTCTGAACAAGGCTCCTGGGTTTAGTTTGATGTCGGTATGATTAAAGCACAGCTATTGCTGAGTGAAAATTGCTTCAATTTTTCATTGTTCTCAGCTGTGGGATGAATTGAAATTTCCATGTCACAACAATCTTTAACAAAATGTAATTTTATAGATAAAAGAATCTATTTACTAAGCTGCATTAGAGCTGACAGACTCATGTGGGTTACCAACTTTTTTTTTTTTTTTTTTTGGGCCTAGTCATCTCTGCTTTTTCTTTGTATTTCTAGCACAATAGGAACCAGAGCTGGGAGTCTGGTGCTGTGATTTAATACATCCATCTTCTCACTTTTCCAATGGAGAAACAAACGCTTGAGACACAATCCTTTCCTCCTGAGGCATAACCATTTCTCTCCCACTATAAGGCAGACAATCCTAAGCCCCAAAACAGGAAGCAGACAACTATCTATCTGGCAAACAATCAACCCTAACAGCAGACAACTAATTTATTCCTGACAATTTTCCCTTTAGTAATTAGTCATACCCTCCTGCTGTTCGAGGTACCAAAATAAAAATGGCATTTTGAAACTCTGAAAAGAATTACAGTTAGCTGTGTCTAGATACAGAAGAACTAAGAGGGGTCATTTTTCCGTGTCTCCTTTCTCTCTCTTGCATGACTAATGAAATGTCTTCTGCTGGCATTTACAGAAGTGGCCTAGTGGTTAAAACAGCTGTCTCAGCACTTAACACTTCATCGCTCCAGGTACAAAATAAGTATCTAAAAAAAAGTAAATCACAAAGAAAAAGCAGTATACTGTAAAGCCTCATCCCCCTTTACCCTTTATATCCATAGTTGACCCCAGTCTCATATATTTGCTGTTCATTTGGCAAACAGTCCTGGAATTAGGAGGTGCTAAACGGGGTAGCTGCCATGGGTGTCATGAGCTAAAGAATACTAAGCAACGCTCTTTCCCCTTACTCCCTTCTACCTTCTTTCCCTCAGTTGTCTCAGCTAAACCCTTAGCTTTGGGTTAACCACATTTAAGAACATAAAAACAAGAATTGCCATGCTAGGACAGACCGAAGGTCCATCAAGCCCAGTATCCTGGTTCCAACAGTGGCTAACCCAGGTCCTAAATACCTAGCTAGATCCCAAGGTATAAAACAAATTTTATGTTGCTTATCAAAGGAATAAGCAATAGATTTCCCCAAGCCATCTCAATAATGGCCTATTGAATTATCTTTTAGCAAATTACCCAAACTTTTTTAAAAAACCCGTTAAGCTAACTGATTTCACCACATTCTCTGGCAACAAATTCCAGAGTCTAATTACGCGTTATGTGAAGAAATAGTTTGTCCAGTTTGTTTTAAATCTACTACTTAGTAGCTTCTTCGCATGTCCCCTAGTCCTAGTATTTTTGGAAAGAGTGAACAAGCGATTCACATCCACCCTTTCAACTCCACTCATTATTTTATAGACTTCTATCATATCACCCATGAGCCATCTCTTCTTTAAGCTGAAGAGCCCTACCTGCTTTAGCCTTTCCTCATAGGGAAGTCGTCCCATCCCTTTTATAATTTTTGTTGACCCCACTATTAAAATCCTTGGAGTCATTCTGGACCACTGCCTTACTTTCGAAGCCCACACCAATGCTCAGATTAAAAAATGTTTTGGTACCCTCTGGAAACTCTGCACCATCAAACACTACTTTGACTTCCTCTCCTTCCGATTACTGGTCCAGTCACTAATCCTGAGTATCCTAGACTATTGCAATATCATCTACCTAGGTTCATTTTAAAAAGCCATCAAACGCTTAAGACTCGTTCAGAATGCAGCCGTTCGACTTATCTACAATCTCAAAAAATCAGATCATATAAGCCCCTTCTACAAAAAGCTGCACTGGCTGCCAATGGAGGCAAGGATTATCTTCAAATTTGCTTGCCTCTGCTTCAAAACCCTAACAGGCTCGTCTACAATCTACCTGTCAGATCACTTTGTCTGTCCTGGCCCCACCCGCACACGTAATGCCCACTTGTTTGCCTTCCCGTCCCTAAAGTGCTGCATCTACAAGGCAGGCAAATGGAACAAATATCTGTCCATTCTCATCTCTAATTCTCCCTCCTACCAAACTTTTAGGAAATCAATCAAAACCTATCTCTTTGACAAATATCTCTGACTCCCGCCCTCCTTGTAACTCTACCTTTAACTATGCCTTGTACCTCCCATCCACCTGCACCTCCTACCTACCTGCCTCCTACCTACCTGCACCCGACTTCCTAAGCTACGCTGATTGACTTGTTTATAACCTCGCTATCTCCTTCTTGCCTGCTCCCGACTTGCTAAGCTATATTGATTGATTGACTGATTTGTAACTTCGCTGTAGATGAACAGTCTCTTGTCATGTAAACCACTCTGAACTATTCTGGTACTGCGGTATACAAAAATAAAGTTATTATTATTATTATTATTATTATCTTTTCTAATTCTGCTATATCTTTTTTGAGATACGACAACCAGAACTGCACACAGCATTTGAGGTGTGACCATACCATAAAGCAGTGTTTTTCAACCTTTTTTGGGCAAAGGCACACTTGTTTCATGAAAAAAATCACGAGGCACACCACCATTAGAAAATGTTAAAAAATGTTAAAAAATCTGTGCCTATATTGACTATATATAAAGTAATTCTCTTGAATAGGAATCAAATAAACACAAAGAAAGTATTTTATAATGCTGCCACAGCCAACAACACCGTTGGCGGCAGTGGCACTCAAGTGGCTAAAGAGCCGCAGTTTGCCGGCCTAGGGACAACACTGGAGGGTGGCCAGCTGTGCACCCCCTTGGGACGTAAACCCGGGGTGGGGCAGACCGCCCCCCCCCACCCTGGTATGCCACTATCTGTACCTCACTCCCTCCCTATGACCAAAAATTCTCCTTTCTTCTATTCCCCGTGTACACAACCATCTCTTTCCCTCCCTTCCTCTCTCCAAAGTCCATGCCTTCTGTGTCCAAACACTCATTCCCTCCCTTCCTCTCTCCCAAGTCCATTTCTTCTGTGTCCAAAAACGCATTCCCTCCCCACCTCAGCATCTTTCCCTCCCTTCCTCTCTCCCAATTCCATTTCTTCTGTGTCCAAAAACGCATTCCCTCCCCCACCTCTGCATCTCTTTCCCTCCCTTCCTCTCTCCCAAGTCCATTTCTTCTGTGTCCAAAAACGCATTCCCTCCCCCACCTCAGCATCTCTTTCCCTCCCTTCCTCTCTCCCAAGTCCATGCCTTCTGTGTCCAAAAACCCATTCCCTCCCCCACCTCAGCATCTCTTTCCCTCCCTTCCTCTCTCCCAAGTTCATGCCTTGTGTCCAAAACGCACTCCCTCCCCCTTTTGTGTTCCGTGTTTGCCTTCCAGCCCATCTTTGCAACTTTCTCAACAAAACGAAGCTCAAGCCGCGAGGCTTGTCTTTTGCTTCCTGCCTACCCTGCCACGCACAAATAGCCGAACGGAAGTATTTTCCGACGTCAGCGCTGACGTCGGAGGGCAGGCTTTGCTTAAGCCCTCCCTCCGACGTCAGCGCTGACATCGGGGAACGCTTGCGATCGGCTATATGTTAGCTGCAGGGCAGGCAGGAACAGAAGACGAGCCTCGCGGCTCGAGATGTATTGAACTCCGCAGGTCCCCCGTCCAGCTCTCTCCTGTCCACGTGGGGCGGACCGCCCCTCTCCCTAGACTGGTGGTACTGCCCTGATGGCGGCCCTGACCGTACGGCACACCAGGCAACATCTCGCGGCACACTAGTGTGCCGCGGAACAGCGGTTGAAAAACACTGCCATAAAGTGATGCAAGGGCATTTGATCCTCCACCTACCATGCATCACTACAGGTTGGCAGTATGAAGCAATTTAATCTGACATCATCCCTTGTTATCTCAGACCTACATATTTGATATAAAAGCAGCAAGGCTTGATCTTACAGCAGCAGAAAATGTCAGAATAAATGCATCACCTGGCTTATATGGAGCAAATGGAGTAGTGCATATATATGTGATATACTATATAAAAACACCAGTATTTACATGTATAAATCAGAAGTAAATCTTCTGAAATATTTGCCTTAACTAAAATTTTAATATTGACCTCGTATATTTGCATGATGCTGGCTTGGGTCCTTGCCAAATGGAGAAACTTTACTCTTTCTTTTATTATTGATTTAGCTGCTACTACTTTGTGGTCTTGTGATATTGACACCATGATTTGTAGCCTTGCTTTATCCTAATAGGGCATTCATTTCTATTTTCTTTGCCACTATTTTCTGCTGAGCGATTTTTACTATTTGCAGAGACTCTCGGTGTGACACATCATCTGGACCCCTGATGAAGGTTGTCCGAAACACGGACCGTGTTGGGTCCCCCGTTTGGTAAAAAGGTTTTAATATATAGTTTGCTTGTCACAATAAAATTTGCCAACATCGTTGTACGTATCTGCAGTTTTGGTTTGTTTGTTCCTACAAAAAATTGAATGTCAGTGAACTGCACTGTGCTTGTCACTGACAGACATGGCAAGTAATATGGATGACACACCAGTGTCTGCAGATAGAAAAGGGGGAAATGCAAAAGAGCAAAAAAATGAAAATATTTTATTCATGCCCTCTTTAAGGTACCATAAAGCAAGTTTGAATGCATGACTGAATATCATTTGACAGGTTTTGTCAAAAGACTGTCTAGAGGAAGTGGTACATAAACATTTTTATTTGGATCAAGAAGATGTCATATATAAAAAAGGCACATGTGTTAAGCTTCAAAGTTTCAAAATGGAGCTTTGTGGGTTGAAGTGGTTTGAAACCCTCAAATGCTGTGGCATCCATGTGCTTACCTTGAAAACCCCATTAAAAAAAAAAAAGTTTTGCAGTTTTACCATTATGCAATAGTAAATTTAAACTGCAGATCTATAAAATCATTCAAAGTGGTTCATTAATTATGAATTCTACATGGCTCTCCTAAGACTGGTCAGTATGAGAAATGACAGGGACAAAGTTTGTCCCCATCAGCCCCCATCCCTGTCTGAGTCCCTGGGGATGAGAACTCAGATGGGGAGACTCATGGGGAGTCCTTGTCGGAGTCCCTATTCTCATGAAACCCCATCGGAGTCACCGCCTCTACCAATCCATGGCCCTATAAGTTCCCATACCTGTCCAAGTCCCTGTCAATCCCCATCTGGATCCCTGCATCCCCCATCCTTACCATGGCTCTCCTAAGACTGCACAAAAAAAAATAACCCTTAGGACACTGCAGTTGCCAATATGTCCAATGTACAGTTCAATCAATATTTGGCTAACTGTTTTAATCCCTCGGGGAGCGTGTTTGGCCTTGGAGAAATAAGAACCTATCAAAAATGCTTTAAATAAACGGACATCACTATGAGCTCTCGAAGTATGCGAAGGATTATGAGCTCAGTATTAGAAATGTCAGGGACAAAGTTTGTTCCCATCCCCATGAGTCCCTGTCCGAATCCTCGTCAGAGTCCCTGTCCCCATGAATCTGCATTGGAATTTCCACCCCTGCCAATCTGTGGCCCTGCAAGTTCCCATCCCCGTCCAAGTCTCTGTCCCTGCCTGAGTCCCTGCATCTTCCATCTGAGGCTCCACAAGTTCCAGTCCCCATCCCCACATCCCCCATCCGAAGCTCTGTGAGTTCCTGTCCAAGTTCATGCCCATCACCGTCCATATGTCCCTGTCTCTGTCCATCATATCCATTTGTCCTTGTCCACACCCGAGTCCCTGCCTATCACCATCCACCTGTTCCTGACCCCGCCTAAGTCCTGTCTCCATTTCCACCCACCCAGCAATCCCCACCTATCTCCGTCCCTGCCTTACCTGTCCCTGCCCATCCCTGCCTTTTTCTGTCCCCCATCTTTCCCTGTCTCCTTCTTTCCCTATCTCTGACCATCCTCATCTTTTCCCATCCTCGTTTTTCCCTGTCCACCATTCCCCATCTCCATCTTTTCCCATCCCCATCCCCGCTCATCTCCATCTTTCCCCATCCCTGTCCAAATCTTTCTCCATCCCCATCTTTCCCCATCCCTGTCCACATTAACATATTTATCCATCCCCATCTCTGACCATCCCCACCAACTTGTCCTATCCCTGCCTCTGCCTGTTCTTGTCTATCCCCATCCTTATCTCCATCTTTCCATCTTCATCTTCACTCATCCCTGTCTGTTTCTATCCCCGTAACACTCTTTCCCTGTCCCTGTATTTCCCCATCTTTCCCCACCCCCATTTTTCCCGGTCCCTGTCTTTCCCCATCCCCATCTTTCCCTGTCCATCCCATCTCACCAAGTCCCCATCCCTGTGAATGTCCCCAAGTTTTCCGATCCTCTATCCCCATCCCCCTTTCCCTGTCCCTGTCCTCCCCTTTCCTCTCCTCCCCATATTTCCTCCCCCATCCTCTGACCCAGTCCTTTCCTTCCCCTCCCCTCTGCATCTTTCTTCTTTCCTTCCCTGTCTCCCTGTCTTTCCTTCCCCGTCTTTCCCCATTCACCCATTTTTCCATCTCCCTGTCCCCATCTCTGTCTTTCATTCCCCGTCTCTCTGTCTTTCCCTATGAGTCCCCATCCCTGCCTCCACCTGTACATCTGTGTCCACGTCCGCACAATCCTCAAATAGTTATGATATTGAAATCATTTTATTAAAGTATAGAAAAATGATGCATAGAAAAATCAAGCTAATAGAATACCTCGGTCACACACACACAACACAAATGCGAAATCCATAATAGCTGACAAATATGATAAACATAAATTAAACCAAGATCCCAAGAAGCCAGACTTTGTATGTAGTACAACGCCAAAGAAATAAAAATAGCCATTTCCTTCTATATCATGCAAAACATAAAGATCACACATGGCAGGGATATTATTAGGGGAATACAACTAGGACAACAGCCCCCTGGCCTGAGAGCCCTAAGCCTGCTAGAAACTGAAAAAGGCATGGCCTGGTAGTGGGTTTTGTTGTCCACAACTATATCTCGAGACTACAACGGGAACTCTAGGCAGCCATTCTGATGATGGCTCTGCACAGGGTAGGAGCATAGGAAGATCGCTCCTGCCACGCTTCATCGCTAGACCACCAGGTAAGGTTCCGGGGATGCAGATTCGGGTTCGCTGCCCTTTATTAATTATCAACCTCCCTGGCAAGCGCCTTTTACCTGCATCTTCCTGTCGCCGTCTCTTCTCTCCCCCGGTCCAACACTGAAGTGGGGAAAGAGGAGACTGAAGCACCCGAACTGCCCCCCCCCCCCCCCGCAAACACGAAACACGCACAGAGGCAGGCGATCGGAGGCAGGGACCACCAGGTAAGGTCTGGGGGGGTGTCATAGCCGGCACAAAGTTATTCGTGATTTTTCACACTTTGCGGTCCGGCTCTGCCCCTAACCCTTGCGAATACCAATGGACAAGTGTACATATTTTTTCCCAGGTTCATCTCCCTTGTCTCCTATACTTGTATTTCCCCCTGTATACATCTCCCTGCCTTCATCATCACCATTCTATGTTTCTATCCCCTCCCCCTGTGTCTAGCATCATGCCTCTGTATCCCTATGCCCCCACCCCCCAGGTCCAATATCTCCTTTCTGTGCTCTATTCTCACCTATGTCTAGTCATCTTCCTTGTGTCCATATACCTTTACAAGTCTGGCATTACCCCTCTAGGTCCATTTACCACTCCCATGCAGCAATCCCCTTTGTGTCCCTATCCATATGCTCCCATCCATGTCCACTAACTCCTTTATTTTCGTATATCTCCTTGTGTCTAATTTCTTCCCTCTCTTACTCCCTTACTCCAATCTGTCTCTTGCTCTCTCTTTTCCTCCCTTCCTTCACTGTCTTCAGTATTTCACTTCCTCTTCCTTCATCCATTGGTTCAGCATCTCTTTTCCTTCTCTTCTCTCTTTCTCGTCCCTATAGGTCAATCTCCCTCCCTTTCCTCCTGCTCCAGTCACCCACCACATGGATCCAGCCACCTCTCTCCCTTTCCTCCTGCTCCAGTCCAGACACCCACCAAATGGGTCCAGCCATCTCTTTCACTCCAACATATGGGTCCAGCACCTCTCTCCATTCCTTCAAGCTCGTCACTCCCACTCTTTGCAAGTTCAGCACCCTCTTTGTCTCTTCCCTCCAGCTCTAGCCCCTATTTTCCTTCCTCTTGGACCAGGTCCAGCATCTCTCCCTTCACTTCCCATCAGCTAGCTAGCCAGCACCACCCCTCCCCCAAGGGTCATAGTAGTAGCAGCAGCAGAATCCCCCTACCCCATGAGTTCAATAGTCCCTCCACATGATACAGCAACAACCCCCCTACCTCCCCCCACACGGGTCAGCATCTGTATGCCTTCTTCCTCAACTCCTCTTTTGCACGGCACCTATTTTACCTAAAGGAGCTTCAGCAACACCACAGAAAAGAAGAATCAGAGGTCTGGTTCAGGGCCTTCCTTCTGCTACATTCCTCCTTGATGTAATGTTCCGATTTTCCTGGGTATCAAAATATTTATCAAACAATCCAAAATATCTTGGGTAGACTACATATTTGGCAGGTCTTACAGGCAGTTGCAAGGCCAAGCCATAACATCAGACTGTTAAAACCACAATGTACTGGTCTGAAGTAGGAAGGACTGGTGATTAAGGTAAAAATCTGAAAAGCCTATTTTCTAACACTACTCCCCCTTCCCCCGGTCAATTGCAATTGGATCTGTGAGAGCTATACCAAAGGGATTGAACAAATATTTGGAGATGTTAAATCTACTGAATTTAAAAGCTCTGATTTTACAAAGAAAGACCCTATTTAGAATTACTTGCATATTAAGGTAGTACCTCTATGATTCTTAGGTCCTTGTTTAGGTCCCAAATTACAGAAGAAAAACATAGCTCAAGACTTTTCCATTCAATTAAAGAATGATCTGAATAATAATATTAATAATAATAATATCATGAAAGTGACATTGGATAAAAAATATCAATTTATATGAATTACATTTTTTGTTATTGGCTACTAAAACAAATGGTAAAATATTTTAGCCAAATTTTAATTTCTTCTAAATAGCATTCATATAGATTTACTTGCCTATAATATGCACTTTCATTTCTGTTTACTAGTTTATGCTTCCTGCACAGTGCTGACAATGTAGGCTTGTGCCATGAACCTGAAGACCTTGGTTCAATGTCTCTATCCATTACCACTTAACCTTTCTGTTCTCAAATGCAGATTAGAAGCTTTTTGCAACAATGATTTTGTGACCATATGATTTATCTTATACAAAACTATATAATATGCCAGCTACTTCTGTGTTCCAGGAATCCTCACTATCCCCTAGCCATTCAACTTGTATCTGTCCTCTTTGACATCAGCAGAACTACATTAGTTACCAGGGAATTTGCTGAAATCTATTGGACAACAATAGAATACCAGAATTTAAAATGTACTCTGTGATAGAATCATTACTCTATACAACAAAATTTTATTCTATTTTTTTGCTCTTGGTGTGACAGGGAAAATCCTGAAACCAGGGAAACCCCTAAGTTTCATCGGGGACTAAAGAAACTTGTTCTGTCACTAGGGTAATGCCAAAATTCATTGCAGGGTAATTGAAGTCATAAGGGGTAGAAAATAAAAGGATTTCTTTATCCCAACTTTATCTTTTTGAGAGTGGTCTGCTAGGTTAAGGCAGCATGTGCACCACACACCACCTATTCTAGCTAAGCAAAGGGAAGGAAGTGGGGTAGAGTCCTCTTAGAATAACTTCAATAACTTTCTAGAACTTTTTATCAATATAAATAGTAGTATAACTATAGAGATCTTAAGCCCACCAGCTCAGTTTAGTTCCAACTACCTACGAGGTAACATATCTGCATTGTTTTAGATGGCAACTGGAGATATCTGGCAGATGCATTTCACTATGTATGCGGCCAATATATCAAGACAAAAGAGAAAAAAAGTACTCCATTGTAGCATCTGTTAAGATGTGTGATGTCTAAAAGGCATATTTCAACATGTCTGTTGGGGTTCAAGACAAACCTTGGGCATCTTAATTCATAAATGAGCACTGCCAAAAAAAACTCTGGAATGTAAGACAATTTTGTTTCCCACTAGAATTGCAGAATTTTCTGCTATAAAATTCTAAATGAACTGGTAAGCATATGCAATCATTGCCCCATGCCACATTGCTCTGAGCTCCCCACACCCATGTTCCTAGAGAGAGAACAGCTGTCTTCAGAAGAGAGCAGGCTAGTTTACAATATCATTGGTGCAGCTCATGAGAGAAACCCATATTATCTAAACCAACAAGACCTCAATGACTTGATCAGAGATCTTGGTCTTACCAAGTCCAATACCAAGCTTTTGACACCTAGGCTCAAGCAGTGAAATTTGGATGAACATGTGCAAGTCACAGATCAAAAGAAAGGTCACCAATAATTTTTCCACCTTCTCCACCTATCAAAGTATACTCTTCTTCTGCTACAATGTGACCAGTCTGTTTGAGGCAATTGAATTCACCTGTAACCTGAAAGAATAGCGTCTCTTCATTGAAAGCTCATCCTGGAACATTGAAGCCATGCTGTTCTCTTCTTCTGGCTCATTCAGTTTATCTCAAAGAGGATTACAACAGCATCAAGACCTTACTAGGTGTCTTGAAGTATGATGACTATGACTGGTAGGTTATCAGAGACTTCAAAATGGTGGCATTCCTAATGGTTCTCCAAGGTGATTTTTCCAAGTTTCCCTGCTATCTCTGCCTTTCATATAGCCGGTATATAAAAGCACTCAAATGTATGTATATGAATGCTAGAAGTCTAGGAAACAAAATGGGGGAACTAGAGACAATAGCAAGACATGATAAGTTGGAAATCATTTGCATAACAGAAACATGGTGGAATGAAGAAAACAAATGGGACACAGTGCTACAGGGATACAAACTATATAGAAGAGATCGAGTAGGGTAGAAAGGTGGAGGTATTGCCCTATATGTTCAGGAAGAAGTATAATCTGTTGAAGTGGCTACGACGGAAATGAAAGAGAAGCTAGAGTCCCTCTGGATCAAGATTCTTGGCCAAAACAGCGCAGACACAAAAATTGGCCTTTACTATCGTCCCCCAGGACAGGCGGAGGAAACTGACTCAGAAATGATAGAGGAAATCAAACAAGAATGCAAGATGGGCAATGTAATAATATTAGGAGACTTCAATTTCCCGAGGATAGACTGGAAACTAGGAACCTCCAACTGCGGCAAGGAGGCCAAGTTCCTGGAGGCGCTAGGGGATTGCTTCCTGGAACAAATGGTAAAAGAGCCGACAAGAGGCAACGCCACCCTAGACTTGGTACTAAATGGCCTCACGGGTCTGACAAAAGAAGTAGAAGTTACGGTACCGCTGGGGACGAGCGATCACAATGTAATCAGCTTTAAGCTTGACATCGGGAATAGAAAACATGCCAAAACCTTAACCAAAACCTTAAACTTTAAAAAGGGCAAATACGATCACATGAGAGCCATGGTGAAAAAACGACTCAAGAAAAAGGTGGACAAACTTGAAATGGTAGACTAGGCAAGGTCCCTACTGAAAAATACTATCACAGAAGCACAAAATCTCCACATTCCGAGGATCTCCAAAGAGGGGAGAACAAAAGGTAAGGGAGAACCGGCATGGCTTACCAGACAGGTGAGGGAAGCCATAAAAGAAAAGAAGGACTCTTTCAAAAAATGGAAACACATGAAAACAACCGAAGCATGGAAAAAAACATAAAGATGATCAGAAGAAATGTCACAAGGGGGTGAGGGATGCCAAAAAGGACTATGAGGAAAAAATAGCGCAAGAGGCCAAAAACTTCAAACCCTTCTTTAGATACGTGAAAGGGAAAAAACCCACAAAAGAGGCGGTGGGACCCCTGGACGACCAGGGAAGAAAAGGGTACATCAAAGAGGATAAACAAATTGCAGACAAACTAAATCCTTCTTTGCGTCCGTCTTTACGGAGGAGGATACCGCAAAAATACCAGAAGCAGTGAAAGTGTTTAGTGGAGTAATAGAAGACAGCCTCACCACAGTTGAAGTGGAGTTGGACCAGATATACTACCAGATCGACAAACTTAAAAGTGACAAATCCCCTGGACCGGATGGAATTCACCCGAGAGTTTTAAAGGAATTGAAGGTTGAAATCAGAGAGCTATTGCAAAAACTTGCCAATCTGACAATCAGAACTGGACAGATACCAGAAGACTGGAAGATAGCGAACGTCACGCCAATTTTCAAAAAAGGATTGAGAGGGGAACCGGGCAACTACAGACCTGTAAGCCTTACGTCTGTCCCTGGAAAGATGGTTGAAGCACTGATCAAGGATAGCATAGTCCGGCACCTAGATACACATGACTTGATGAAACCCAGTTAACATGGGTTCAGGAAAGGGTAATCATGTTTAACGAATTTACTTCAATTTTTTGAGACCGTGAACAAGCAAATTGATAGTGGAATGCCGGTGGACATAATATATTTGGACTTCCAGAAGGTGTTCGACAAAGTTCCACATGAAAGACTTCTCAGGAAACTACAAAGCCATGGAATAGAGGGAGATATACACAGGTGGATAGGCAAATGGCTGGAAAACAGAAAGCAGAGAGTGGGCATAAATGGGAAGTTCTCAGACTGGGAGAAAGTGACTAGTGGTGTGCCCCAGGGCTCGGTTCTTGGGCCGATCCTATTTAATATTTACATCAATGACCTGGAAGAAGGAGTATCCAGTGAGATCATTAAGTTTGCAGACGACACAAAGCTATGCCGGGCAATCAGATCGCAGGAGGATAGCGAGGAACTCCAGAGTGACTTGTATCAGTTAGAGAAATGGGCAGAGCAATGGCAGATGAAGTTCAACGTGGAGAAATGCAAAGTAATGCATTTAGGTAGTAAGAATAAGGAACACGAGTATAGAATGTCAGGCGCAACTCTGGGTAAGAGCGAACAAGAAAAGGACCTGGGTGTACTGATACATAGGACCCTGAAGCCGTCGGCACAATGCGCGGCAGCGGCAAAGAAAGCAAACAGAATGTTAGGCATGATAAAGAAAGGAATCACGAGTAGATCGGAGAAAGTCATAATGCCGCTTTATAGAGCAATGGTCAGACCACACTTGGAATACTGTGTCCAACATTGGTCTCCCAATCTAAAGAAGGATATAAAACTGCTGGAGAGGGTGCAGAGACGAGCAACGAAGCTAATAAGAGGTATGGAGAGCTTGGAATATGAGGAATGACTCAAGAAACTGGGACTGTTCTCCCTTGAGAAGAGGAGGCTGCGAGGGGACATGATCGAGACGTTCAAAATGCTGAAAGGCATCGATAAAATAGAGCTGGAAAATAAATTATTTACATTGTCCAACGCGACACGGACAAGATGACATGGTTTGAAGCTAAAGGGGGACAAGTCCAGGACAAATGCCAGGAAGTTCTGCTTTACACAGCGAGTGGTAGACGCCTGGAATGCTCTCCCAAAGGAGGTTATTAAGGAATCCACTGTGCTAGGATTCAAAGGCAAATTAGATGCACATCTTCTTACGAGAGGCATAGAGGGATATGGGTGACTAAAACTACATCAGGTGTATACCTGACTGGGCCTCCGCGTGTGTGGATCGCCGGACTCGATGGACCATGGGTCTGATCCGGAGATGGCAGTTCTTATGTTCTTATGTTCACACTACCAAAGGCAGGATTGGCCACAACAGACTGAGACCACTGGGGTAAGTGGGGGTAGTGTGGGGGGGTCATGTCTTAAATCCTCCAATGATCTTCTTGTCAGTTTGGGCACCTTTTTTGAACTCAGATGCAACTCAAACAGGTCTAACTGACAGTGTCTAAGTTCCCTCTAGGAAAGCTTTGATTATGGCTGGGATACATCCAAGTTGAAGTCCACCTGATTCCTGCCCAAAACACAACTCCCAAACATGCCTCTTTGCTTTCTGGATGCACAGCAGCTTAGAAGTGCTGCTGCATGTCCAGAAAGTTGGTTTTGATTATATGCACTTGGACATTCCTGCTATTAGGATGGTTTTTGGATATTTTAAAGTTTTGATTATGAATCCCATAGCCCCATCCAGTTCTGCCTCCAGCCTCGCCTGGTTCCATCTCCAGCCCTTCCTAGTTCCGCCCCAGAAAGCCTCCTCTCTTCTGTGATGAACTCTGGTCGTGTCTGGAGGTGCTGGAGCATGCACGGATGAGTGTGACATCATCCACACATACTCGGAGGCCCTCCATATGTGGCCAGAGTTCGTCGATGCTTTCTAAAACCCAGACAAATGCCAGGTTTTCTTGGACATCTGATAACCCTACCTCAGATCTACTTCCTGCTCTTTTAAGAATGTCCATAACACCTGAAGTTAAAGTTAAAAGTTAGAGGAATGGTCTAATTTTTGGCAACTAAAATTCAATGCAAAGAAATGCAGAGTAATACATTTGGGTATTAATAATAGGAAGGAACTGTATATGCTGGGAGGTGAGAGGCTGATATGCATGGATGGGGAGAGGGACCTTAGGGTGATAGTGTCCGAAGATCTAATGGTGAAAAAACAGTGTGACAAGGTGGTGCCTACTGCCAGAAGGATGCTGGGCTGTATAAAGAGAGGCGTAGCCAGTAGAAAGTGTTGATGACTCTGTACAGGTCGTTGGTGAGGCCCCACTTGGAGTATTGTGTTCAGTTTTAGAGACCGTATCTGGCGAAGGATGTAAGAAGACTTGAAGCGGTCCAGAGGAGGGCAATGAAAATGATAGGAGCTTTGCGCCAGAAGACGTATGAGGAGAGACTGGAAGCCCTGAATATGTACAGTATACTCCTAGAGCAGAGGTAGGGAACTCCGGTCCTCGAGAGCCGTATTCCAGTCGGGTTTTCAGGATTTCCCCAATGAATATGCATTGAAAGCAGTGCATGCAAATAGATCTCATGCATATTCATTGGGAAAATCCTGAAAACCTGACTGGAATATGGCTCTCGAGGGCCAGAGTTCCCTACCCCTGCCCTAGAGGAAAGGAGGGACAGGGGAGATATGATTCAGATGTTCAATACTTGAAAGGTATTAACGTAGAACAAAATCTTTTCCAGAGAAAGGAAAATGGTAAAACCAGAAGACATGATTTGAGGTTGAGGGGTGGTAGACTCAAGAGCAATGTAAGGAAATTCTATTTTACGGAGAGGGTGGTGGATACCTGGAATGAGCTCCCGAGAGAGGTGGTGGAGAGGAAAACGGTGATGGAGTTAAAAAAAAGCATGGGATGAACACAGAGGATCTAGAAATAGAAAATAATAGTAAATATTGAAGGACTAAGACCAGTACTGGGCAAACTTGCACGGTCTTGTCTGTATATGGCCTTTTGGTTGAGGATGGGCTGGGGAGGGCTTCAATGGCTAGGAGGGTGTAGTTGGGCTAGAGTGAGCTTTGATAGAGACTTCAGTATTTGGAACCCAAGAACAGTACTGGGTAGAACTTTGGATTCTTGCCCAGAAATAGCTAAGAAGAAGAAAAAAAAAAAAATTAAATTGAATCAGGTTGGGTAGACTGGATGGACCATTTGGGTCTTTATCTGCCGTCATCTACTATGTTACTATGAAGCTGTCATAGAGCCTGGTATCCTCTTCCAGTTTCACTTTCAAAAGAGAGAGAGAGGGGGAAACAGCAATCACTACTACTACAACAATTTATAATTTCTACAGTGCAGCTAGACATGCGTTAGCAGGAGGGGTTCATGCCTTAATCCCTCCAATGAACAGCTGCTCAATCAGAGCACCTTTCTGTAACCTGGACGTTCATGAAATAGGTCTAAATATTGAAGTCCTTCTTTTAAGACATGGATATTTCTTCTCCTTTGGTAAATCATATACTTTGAAAATGAATGTTTTTGTGTTGAGGGATGCAATCAATCCACCCCTTATATTTTCCTTCTGTGCTGTTCCTTCCTTCTAATGAGAGAACTCCCCTCTGCTAACCACTTCCAACAAAGCCTTTCATTAGAAAGGTGAGGGGAAGGTGAAACTGTCTGTAGGACTGATATGTTATAGCTATACTCTCAAAAGCTGTACCTTAATTAATTATCAAGATGTTAGATCACATGGGTAAATGTTACTCCCACTTCAGAAACAATATTGTATTAAATATCATTTGTGATGAACATAACCTTAAATATACAGTTGAAAGAGTACTTTTTTTTCTTTTTAGCACTGTTTGTTTTTTAAAAACTGCAGATCAAATATGTCATTCTTGTTATGTAGCTGAATTGTAATTTTCTCATACCTATGAGCAGAAGCACCATGCTAATTTATTTAGGTCTTTCCATTGGCTACTTAACATTTAGACTGGCATTCCACATTAACAGTGGCATCCGAGCATGAAAATTCCAAATTAACACAAACTAGACTTAATGCCATTCAAGGAGAGCTAGAGTTATTATGAATTTTGAGCCAATTCAATAAAACATTACATATAAAGATATTTTTGCTTTCTATGTAAGCCTGTGAAAATTAGAGATCAACAGAGTGGCATATGTTTCAGCCAGATCACCCTGACATCCAAATTAGTTTTGTGCATTACTATCACTAACCTATGCATTACTATTCCACTTGACTTTCAAATGCTATGTACACAGAAAAGAGTAAGCAGAAGTAAAAACTATGCAGTGTTCTAGAGAAATCCTATTAGAGCAGTTCAGTGAATTGGTATTTCGGTTTAGGCACCCCAATGCTGTGTGTTTAGCATCAGTTTTATAACAGCATCATGCTGCCAAGATTCGAGGCATTCATGGACTCGGCCATGGGTGCATTAACTTGGCTGAGCACACATGAGGAATAAGGACAGGATGGGAAGGTAGAGGAAAGGGTTAAATATGAGGATGAGTTGTAAGGGAAGAGCTAGTAAAATTGGATTGGTGGGCAAGGGAGGGGGGTAGGTGTGGGTACATGGAGCATGGCATTATGGCTGGGTTTTGTTGTGAGGGAAGGCAGTGAAAGGAAGGGTATTGGTAGGGAAGGGTAGCAAGTGGAAACAGTCCTGTCCTCACTCCCTACTTTGTTTTGTGGATATTCCTTAAGCCAGTGATATTCCTTAAACAATAGGGGTCACATGATTGTATCTACGAGTGTTTGTAAAAACTCTATTTGCAGTGTTTTGAACTGTCTTCAATTTTTTAATAGAAGCTTGAGGGAGTCCTGAGGTGATTTATGTTAGAATGTAAGTATGAGGTAGTGGATGAGTGTGTTTGAGTGCCTAAGTTAACTGGCAAACCAATTTTAGGTGCTCCCTCTTATGTCATGTCAATGGCAGGCATCAGTTGGCATGCCTTAGTGCATTAATTGATGCACATAATAATTATATTATTCTACGAACTACAGCCCTGATTCTATGTACCCAGAATAATAAACATTCTTATATTTTATCCCTCCTGCCACTCACCCCAGACCCCCGCTTACCATACCTCAAAAAGTTGGGAGCAGGAAGGGTACTCAGTCCCTCCTGCTCTGTAGGCCTCCTGTGCTGCAATGCCATGTGATGCACAGGGAGGGGCCTAAGGCCCTGATTGGCTCAGGTGTCTTGGGCTCCTCCCCTGGGAGGGGCCTTAGGCACCTGAGCCAATCAGGGACTTTCTTAGGGAGTAGCCTAAAGAAGTCCCTGATTGGTGAAAGCAATGTTCAATCAGGGACTTCCGTAGGCTCAACCCTAAGGGAGTCCCTGATTGGCTCAGGTCCCTCATGCCCCTTCCAAGGGAGGAGCACGAGGCACCTGAGCCAATAAGATCTTTAGGCCCCTCCCCATGCATCACAAGGTATACTGGGGCAGGGCCTATGCCCGTTTTGCAATTCAAGACATATTTGCAGATGATTCCTATTCAAAAGGTCAAGAAAAAGGTGGGTTCATCAGAGGAAAAATTAAGAGTAAACAATATCAAATAAAGTTATTGATACTACTACTATTGTTAATTGTTTCAGGAGTGCTACCAAATGTCCACAGTATTGTAGTCATGATGGAGACAGTTCTTGCTCAAATGTTTTCCTACAACTAGTATGGATCAAGAAAAAGCAATTATAAAATGGAAAAAGTTGGAAAAGAAAAACGATAGAGTTCTGTTGGGAAGATCTACTAAAGTTCACAAAAAGAACAGTTATAGGAAAGCATGTGAGACTGTTCTACAATTATAAGAAGAAAATGAAAAGTCTGTAAGGGAATAAAATCAGGAGCTTGTCCAAGTATAGATTCACAGACAAGTTTAGGCAGCACATAAAATTCTGCAACAGAGAGAAAAAAAACAAATGACAAAAGTTCTGGGCCCAAAAGAAAGAGACTGCAATATAGTAGTTAAGAGAAGACTCTGATTGGGGCCTAGGGACAGACATTTGTTACATTCTTCCACTTATACAATTTATGGTCAACATAGTCCCCAGGGTAAGGGACAAATGGGAGGATTGCTGACTTTGATTCATACTAATTGCCCCTTTATATTGTAAGATACTTATAAAGATGAGCAGGGGCATTGTTTGGCAATTAAAAAAAAAATTTCAAGGGACAACAATGCTTGTCAAGGAGAGTTTTTTTTGTCTTTGAAAGAGCCTTTGAGTGCATTTACTTGTGGGGCAATTTTTTGTGATTTTAATGTGGTGCTGGATACAGTTTTGGATCATTCTAAGGGGGGGGGGAGGAATATACTGGTGCCCAAAGATGAGCTCTACTCCAGTTGATTAATAGCTTAGAGTTAGTGGATGCAGGATGCATAGCGTTTACACCATCCTACCCAGCAGGATTATATTTTTTATTCCCATGCTAAGAAGTCCTATTCTAGAACTGATTTGTTGTGGCCTCACTAGTATTGGAAGCATATTAAAGATACACATATAGAACCCTTTCAGATTTTGGACTATTCCCCTATTTGGATGGAGGTAGACTTGAATGGAATTCCCTTGCCTCTGAGATTTTAGAAATTGAATGATTACCTTCTGGGAGAATCAAAAAATTTATACTGATCTTAAAGAGGTCATATAGAGATATGTGGAAGAAAATGACACAGGTGAGGTGACTGACAGCTGTCTCTGGGACACTTTAGAAACATAGAAACATAGAAATGACGGCATAGAAACATAGAAATGAAGACAAAGTTCCAGGCCAGCGATTGGCTGGCCCGGAACTTTCTCTCCGACGTCAGAATTGACGTCTGGGAGAAGGCTTGTGGGCCGGCGCCTGGACCTTCTTTTCCTGAATTTGCGGCGGTGGGCAGGGAAGCAGGGAGAGAGCCCATTCTCCACAATCGCCTGTCCTATTTTCCCCATGCATAGCTTTGGGACGCTGTCTCAAAAAATGGGACATTTTGGAGTCCAAAGCTGTATGTGGGGACAATGGGACAGGGGATCTAAAACGGGACAGTCCCATTCAAAACGGGACGTCTGGTCACATTAGGTATTATGTATGGTTAGAGAAAAAAAAGTCTAAAGACATATTTTTCTTCTTTGCAAGGGTGAATGTATCCCAGAGAAAGAAAGAAAAAAAAAAATGTTTACAATTATTTGTAGGGAGAATTCAGAGCTCCATGTGTTACCTGTGGAATTCTGGACAGCACAGATCTCTCTTTGGGAGAGTTCCAAACTGCCAAGTTAGGCAATTGGGTGGAATCTTTAGATATTGTAGCTGCTTGTTAAGCGATGTCTGTAAGTTAACTGAATTTTGGTATGGCTTTTGTAAAGTGTGCCAATATTTAGCTTATGGTCGGGGTCCGCGGTAGGTAATGACCCTGGTAAATTGTATGTGAGGTGTATGTGAGGTTCTGAGCATTGTACTCTGATGGTATAAAGGTTTTGTTCAGGGTCTTTGTTCTGATAATCTTGCAGGGAAGCCAAAGTCTTAAAACTATTGGGTGTTGTGTTTTAATTAGAGCTCCTAATAAAATCAATATAGTAATTTTCTGTGGAGTTATTAAATATCCTCTGTGAATGAGACAGAGTTTTGTGACTGCCTTTAAATATAGACTACAATTATTAAACTGCCTGACTAAATATAATTCTAATTGAAGCTTGATGTGCATCTTTTAAAAGAAAATTATTTCTTGTTTCAGTTAGAAGCTGAGAATTTTTGGGGAGGTTTTTGGAAGGGAATATTATTTATTCATTTTATAAAAAAATTTAGATAGGGAAATGGGAATTTAGTGAGGCAGGTTTCTTTCTTTGAGTTATTTACCGAATAGGTAGTGGGTACCCAAAGGAATGAAGAATACAGAATATGAGCTCAAATGAAAGAAAAGTAGAAAACTGAATTGCCAAGAGAAGTTTACCAAGAGATGTGCACTACAGACTACAAGAGAGAGAATTGGAGAAAAGAAGCTTTGTAAATTCTTTATCTGTGGTTTCCTGCAATGAGATAAAGAAAGCACAAAGAATCAGCTCTTTAACAAAGAAAACTTTTAGAAATAAAAGTGCAAATCTGAGAGAAAATAGAATGATATAATACTTATCTGCTATTATTCCTTATATTCAGATTTGTAAGTTGGATCCAGTGAGGGTTTCTAGAGAAGAAAATATATAAGAAAATTTCTAAACAATCTAATGTGTCTTCAGTGATATTTATAATAATTGCAGATTTGCTTTTTTCCTGTATTGCAAAACCTATTTATTGTTTTCCCATTATTTCTCATCCTATTTTATGTAAAATTATTTCCATCACACATCAACACCCATCCACATTCCCTCCCACCACAAAAGATTCAAAAGTCACCAAAAATCTCCATATAAACTCCTCCAATTCCACTCCCTAATACATAATCAACCTCTCTATCACCCATCCAATCATCATGTCCCATTTGCCCAGGAACTCTTCCCTCCAACCAATCCCTCATAACTACACGTACCCCCCAGCCATGGCATTATACATTCTTGATATTTCCCAGCACCTCCCTACTTTATAATTCCTAAATATCTCAAAAGCATCAGTCATTGTTATATGCTTATAGTCTAAGACTGTAAGCATTCATAATTCATAAATAAACCCCATAAAGGTCATACGAGTCTTCTAAAATTATCTGCATCTCCATTAAGAATGATGAGTAACTATGTAATTTGTCTGCCTTAGGACTCAGCAGCTTTTGTTTCAAGACCTGATTTCAATACATTTGTTCTGTTGATATCACTTTTACAACAGAGAACATAAGAATTGCCGCTGCTGGGTCAGACCAGTGGTCCATCATGCCCAGCAGTCCGCTCACGTGGCGGCCCCCAAGTCAAAGACCAGTGCTCTAAATGAGTCCAGCCTCACCTGCGTACGTTCCAGTTTAGCAGGAACTTGTCCAACTTTGTCTTGAATCCCTGGAGGGTGTTTTCCCCTATAACAGACTCCAGAAGAGCATTCCAGTTTTCTACCACTCTCTGGATGAAGAAGAACTTCTTTACATTTGTATGGAATCTATCTCCTTTCAACTTTAGAGAGTGCCCTCTCATTCTCCCTACCTTGGAGAGGGTGAACAATCTGTCTTTATCTGCTAAGTATTCCCTTCAGTATTTTGAATGTTTCGATCATGTCCTCTCTCAGTCTCCTCTTTTCAATGGAGAAGAGGCCCAGTTTCTCTAATCTCTCACTGTACAGCAACTCCTCCAGCCCGTTAACTATTTTAGTCGCTCTTCTCTGGACCCTTTCGAGTAGTACCGTGTCCTTCTTCATGTATTGTGGCCAGTGCTGAACAGGATTAGGACCAGTGTCATTTCCTAATGATGACATATGCAAGTAATGACAAAGAAATCAATACTTTAGTGAAACTCAGTTACCCTTTTCTACATATTTCAATCCACTTGCTTTGACACTCATTTTCAAAGCACGTGGATGTATTACAAAGGCAAAAAGGGCCTGATTCTATTAATGGGGCCTAACTGCAGCTAACTTGTAGGCAGCAATCTGCATAGTTGTCAATTAACTGCTTGGAATCCTTTATAGAATTATGCTTAGTGATGCCTAGATGGACTTAGGTATTGTTGAGCTAGGTGCTGGTATATCAGGCCAGATTTTACTGGGCCTATTTTATCAGTGCCTAACTTGCACACTGATTGATATCTATCATGCCTATTCCCTGCTCCTAACCATGCCTACTATTCAGGTAGGTGGTGTTATGCATTGGAGGGTACCTGGACCTCATCGTCACTAGACATTTTGGTGATATCCGCGTGCAACCTTAATTGGTAATAAGAAAATGTTTTTGTTTTTTTAATAGCTTGGTCAATTACCACACCATTTAATTCAGTGGTACCAAACCCTGTCCTGGAGGACCACTAGCCAGTCGGGTTTTCAGGATAGCCCTACTAAATATGCATGGGACAGATCTGCATTCCTATCATCTTCATTACATGCAAATCTCTTTTATGCATATTCATTACGGCTATCCTAAAAACCTAACTGTCTGGTGGTCTTCCAGGACAGGGTTGGGAACCACTGATATAACTAATTAAAAACAAACAAACAATTGAGTTGTGCATGAAATTTAGTTAGGTGTTACTAGGTTTCCATGATTAGGGTGTCTGGTGGTGCCTAAACTAGGACCTATTATAGATTCAGGCCCAAAAAGTCCATCCAGTTTCATAGTGAAGGTGGGAAGCACCTGGGGCAGTGGTGTACCCTGTGATATTCAGCCTATGCCTGATAGGTCTGTCCCCAGAGCAGTGCAGAAACCTGAAGCAAAGGCATTAGAAACAGCTCATTTTAAACCTCAAACTAACCATTTTGGGAAATTTTCTTATTTGGCCTCTAGAGAGTGCAAGAGAGCAGATTTGCCTGTTCCACAACCCCACACAGCTCTAGTCTAGTTCCCAGCAGTCACGTGCAGGCTGGAAGCAGAATCAGCCAGAAAGCCTTTTCACCTGAGAGTTTGGGGCATGGCTTCAGGCTATTACATCAGAGAGCAGAACAGCTAGAGCGACAGAAGGAAAAGCAGGAGCAACAGAGAAGGCAAGGAGGCTAAGGGCTGAGAGCTCTGGATGGCAGTGAACAGCCTGAATGGATGGACCAAACTTAATGCCTCAGGATTTTCAGACCATGGAGCTGTAGCCATATGCTGAACTGCTGAATGGAGCCCTGCCAATGGAAGTTTGCTGGACTGAAGGCAAGTAAATTAAACTGCCTAAGTGTTTAACCTGGACACTGTTTGGCTAAGCTTACTAAATGCCTTTGTTGAGTAACCCTGAAGAAGGTGTGGTGCTTGGAGGCACCTGTAAGAACTTTAAAGAACTGTTTTTGGATTTTGTGTGTGTGTGTGTGTGGGGGGGGGTTCTTCCCTCTGGGTGAGGGAAGGGCTGTTACCAGAACCAGGAAGTAGGACTGCTCTGTGTCTTCTGTGGTGGGTTTGAGGGCATATTATTTGCAAATTGTGACCACACAGAGCATACTCCCTGGCCAGCAAGTTGGATGCTAGGGCCTAGTGTCATAGCACTAGCGCAGGCTGAGGTATTGATATCAGCCCAAAAGACTGTTTTTGAATTATTTAAAAGTTTGAACCATTAATCGGCTGGAGAACCAGTGGCAGCTTTGAAAAGCCTGAATTGATTTTTGGGAACTTTATTGGCTGGCACTAGGCAGCTTTGAAAAGCCTGAATTGATTTTTGGGAACTTTATTGGCTGGCACTAATCCAGAGACTGTTTGGAATTACAATTTGTTTGCTTTGGACTATACTTTATATTTTTTGAACATCCTGACAAGATTGATTTTCTTTCTTCTAATATGGAACTATTTGAACTCTAGGCAAGCAGACTGATTTGAATGTTTTTGTTTTGTGAATAAACCCAGACCTTGTTTGATGCAATATACTTACCTGGTGTTGTGGTGTTCTCTTTTGGTGGCCTTTTTTCTTTCCTTGTGCAGCCCATAGCAGCTCAAAAGAGTTTTCCTTTTGTTACTGGTGCCCTAGGGCCCATTGCCCTGAGACTGCCGGTGACAAACCCGCCCTCTTCTCCATCCCCATCCCCCTGCAGCACATGCATACCCCTTCCTTTCCCCATACCTCTTTAACTTTGCTGGTGTGAGCAGCATCACCAACCTGCTACCTGTGCCGGCCTCAATTCTCCTTCTGATGCCACTTCCTGGTCCTGTTACCAGGAAGTGATTTCAGAGGAAGGGCCAAGGCCAGAGGAAGCAGCAGGTTGCAGATGTTGCTCATTAGAGATATGGGGGAGGGAAGATGCACACATGGTAGGGAGGGGTGGGAAAGGAGTATGGCGGACACTAGGAGAGGTGCTGGTGCCTTCACCAATATAGCACCTGGGGCAGTCTGCTCCCCTGTTCCTCCTTACTATGCCACTGAGTCCATCTGATGAAAACAGTCAAATAGTAATTTTTTGAAAGGCAGAAATTGAATGTTTTATACTACAGTACCTCCAAATAACAAGGGGGTGAGTTTGTGATGTGGGTGGGACTAGGATGGAACTAAAAATAGGAAGTTCAGTGGTGATAATGGAACAAGAAGAATTGTCTGAGGGGAAAAACAAGGATGTTTTTATCTAGACCTGCTTCAAATCATGTCCAAGTAACAAAAAATGGTGCTTTGAATGACCAGCTGATAGTTGGAGGGATTGAGGCTTGATCCTTCCTTAATCTCATTGGTAGATGCTGTTATCTTCCAACCCTCCTAAGAATTGAGATTGAAAGGGAATACCAGACTCAAGAGACAACTTCAGGTATTATGGGTATACCCAGCAAAACAGGAAGCAGAAGTAGCTTAGTGGTCACTACAGTAGACTGTACACAAGGGGACCTAGATCCAAATCCCACTCTAACTAGCTCTGTGTTGGTGGAAATTGTGAGCCCTCCAAATATAACGGTTTTAGCACCACCCCCTAGTATTTACCCTGCTGTTTATACATTTCACTGTGCATGTGTGAGAACGCTGAACTTTAATACTATGCCTTTGAACTTCTAGTAAGATACAAGTTTGACAAGTTTTATGATATACCACTACTTTGGAGATTGTTTTTAATTTTTTAAAAAAATTCAATTGGAGGTACTTGTTCGGCAGGTATGGGTTGACAGCATTTTTTTATTTTTTTTCTATTTTTTACAATTAAGAGGGCAATGAATCAGATATTTGTACTGAGTTAAGAAATATGCTTTGCAATTAGGGATTGTTCTGGTACACTCATATACTGTAGATTGCAGGTTTCTTTACAAAAGGTCTTTCAGAAACATACCAATGTCCATTGGTTCCCAGCTTTCCAGCTGCATCTCAATGGTAGGATCAGACACCTCTGAAATGTCCACCATCTCACAGTCTCTTGCCAGCTCGTCAGCATTCAGCTGGGGAGCTGAGCTGTGTTCCCTCTCAAGCTCATGTTGCAGTCCCCTTGGCTCCTCCTCCCCCAGGGATCTCAGCTAGAGAATGACACGGGGAAAAAATCTGTCCCCGTCACTGCACCGTCCCCGGCCCACCATCCTCTGCACCGCCCTGTCACCGCCGTTCCTTTCACCGCCCCGTCACCGTCACCGCCATCCCTTTTACCGCTCCGTCACCGCCACTGCCATCCCATTCACCGCCCCGTCACCGTCCCTGCAGCATCCATATAAGCCTCAGTACTGCGAAACACCATGAACACAGAAGAGAATCCTGCCACCACTACTACTACTACTGCACTGAGAATCTATTTCAGTGCCTCTGCCCTGTAGTAAAAACAGAACATAAAATAAATCAATTGACTTGTCCTCCCTTGCAATGACGTGTCCCCCATGTTCACCTATAGCTCGAATCAGGTCAATTGTGCACACTAAAAATGCAGGTGGATCTGGAACGTCAGCGCAGGCAGGCAGTGATACAAAAACAGCAGACACCCGACCGATTGCAGTGTTCCGCCATCTCCCTCCCTCCATCTCACCTTAGATGTAGAGTATGTCGGCTTTCTTTTTCGCCCAGCCGCACGTGCGGGTGCTCATTTGTTCAATATTCTCCTCTGATGCAACCGGAAACAGGAAGTTGTAAGAGAGGAGAAGATTGATCAACTCGAGCAGCTGCGCAAGTGCGGCTTTTTGAACGCGTGCGGCTGGACGAAAAAGAAAGCTGGCATACTCTACATCAGTGTTTTTCAACCTTTTTACACCCGTGAACCGGCAGAAATAAAATAATTATTTTGTGGACCGGCAAACTACTAGGACTAAAATTTTAAAACCCTGTTTCCACCCCATCTCCACAAGCTCGGTCACCTCAGTAACTATAGAAAAATAGACAAATATAGTGCAAAATATAGACAGAAGATATAACTTCTCAAAACTGACACATTTTGATCACTAAATTGAAAATAAAATCATTTTTTCTACCTTTGCTGTCTGGTGATTGATTTCATGAGTCTCTGGTTGCATTTCCTTCTGTCTGTGTATCCTTTCTTTCATTTCTTTCTTTCTGCACTCAGGCCCAAGAATTGTCCCTTTCTATTCCCTCCCTCTTTCCTTCCTATGTCCTTAGTGCCCCCAGTGCCTCCTTCCCATATCCTTAGTGCCCTTTCCTGTCTTTAGTGCCCCAGTGCCTCCTTCCCATGTCCTTAGTGCCCCTTCCTGTCTTTAGTGCCCCAGTGCCTCCTTCCCATGTCCTTAGTGCCCCTTCCTGTCTTTAGTGCCCACAGTGCCTCCTCCCCATGTCTTTAGTGCCCCAGTGCTTACTTCCCATGTCTTTAGTGCCCCCAGTGCCTTCTTCCCATATCCTTAGTGCCCCTTCCTGTCTTTAGTGCCCCCAGTACCTCCTTCCCATGTCTTTAGTGCCCCTAGTGCCTCCTTCCTATGTCCCTCTCACTGCCTTCTACACTTTGTCCCACCCCCACCCCCGAAACCTGCCTGCCTACTTTTCTCCCTCCCTAGCCAAAGCCAGCCTGCTGCCTCCCTGCCGCTCAAAAAAAAAAAAAAAGCCTCCTTCCTTTTCCCCTGCTCTTACCGCCATGCTCATGCTGCAGCTACTAAAGCCGACAGGAAGTCTTTCTGACTCAATTCTGACGTCAGAGAGGACGTTCTGGGCCAGCCAGGCAGCGATTGGCTGGCGCAGAACGTCCTCTCCGACGTCAGAATTGATGTCGGAAAGACTTCCTGTCGGCTTTAGTAGATGCAGCATGAGCATGGCGGTAAGAGCAGGGGAAAAGGAAGGAGGCTTTTTTTTCGCGCCGACCGGCAGAAATTCAACCGGCGGTAAGGAGGAGGGAGGGAGATGGCGGGAACCGCGCGATCCTTGATTGCCTCACTGCGGGGACAAGTCCATTCACCACTCCACAGGGCGGTGAATGGCCTTGTCCCCGTCCCGCAGAGGCCACTATTTTTTCTTCCCCGTTTCGGCTCTAAGTTAGTACAAGGGAAGTCAGCGCTATCACAATCGGTCGGGCCAACCTGGTCAGCTCTCCTGCCTAGGGGCTTACTGCTCTTCCTAGATACTCCTGTGACAAAACTAGGAAGAGAGCTAGATTTGTCACAATGTGCTTGTTTTTATGCAATATGATTGTTTTTTTAGTTTTATCATTTTATATAGCCCCTAACATAGGCATTTTGATGCTGAAATGTAATCTGTGTCAACTCCATTAATAAACTACTTTTGATTGTTCCATACTGATGGCCTTGATGCTTTTTTTTCCTTGATTCTGTGTTGTATGCTTCTACCCTCATTGTCACTCTGCCCTCCAAATATAACAAAATATGTACTAGACTTGTACCTGCAGACTTCAAGACGATTGTAGTGGTGCACAGTTAGGTGCTTTATTGTTTGTTTTTTCCTAGGATTTAAGATGGGATTTCTACTTAGGTGCCTTTTTCTAAAATCCTCCTTACTGACCATTAAACTGCCTCTCTGCTTTACATGAATGTCTGTGTAGCCATTTTGGTACAAATGTTACCAGACTAACATATTTATCTCAGTTTTTTTTTTTTAATCTTGCATACTTTGGATGCTTTTATTATAAAAATGGCCTTCTCATATATTTTCAATCAACTGATGTCTTTTCTATTCAACTAAGGCCCTGTTTTACTAAGTTGCACTAACCGATTAGCACACTCTAAACGCTAATGCATCCATAGACTAACATGCATGCATTAGCATTTAACGTGCGTTAAATCGATTAACGCGCGCTAATCGGTTAGCACATCTCAGTAAAAGAGGGCCTAAGTCTTTGAGAAGGATGTTTTTTGGAATAAATCAAACTGGGCTTTTCCTTTTTTTTTTTTTTTTAACTTGGATAACCTGTCAAAAATGTCCCCCTCCCTCCCATGCCTCTCTCTAGATTGTTGATTTCACCACTGCAACAAGGACATATGATCCTCAGTGAGAGAAGAGTTGAGTGAATATTAGCATTCTAAAAGAATCTGCTGCAGATGTTTCCATAAAAAAAAATAAACTGATTAGTGATATGGACACTGCTAACTATGTAAATTATCAAACAAAATACCTCAAGAGCATCCATTTACGTATATGAAAATCTCAATTTGAGCATCACATTTAGAGCACATTAATCAACTTCTTTCATTATGTTTATGGGTAATGAGGCTTTGCAGAAAGGTAAACAGCTTGGCTTGTTAAATAAAGTTACATTGGTTCAAAGCAAGGAATTATATTTATTCAGGCCTTTTAAAAAATTATAATCAGGGGAGATGTGGCACATATAAGGAACATCACCAGCAATTGTATTCATACTACTGCCTTAAGTGATGGGATAAATACAAAGCCTGTTACTTCAATCCTCTTTCGTCTTTCCTAAGAGAGAATTAAAAAAATTGCCTACTCTAATGAAGGATTAAGAGATGCCCACCAGTTTAGACTGGTGGATAAATAACATTAGCTGAGCCATGGTACCAGTGGTAAATGGGACAGTTATTGGGAGGATGGTAGAAGGGGAGCGGGAGATGAAAAGTGAGTGGAGTGAAAGAAAAAATGTCTGCCAATGTTATGATTGGCAGAGGGTTTGTTAGGGAAGGAGAGAAGGGAGTAGATATAATGAACAAGGGGATTGATGGAAGGGTAAAGAGGTGATGACTGGTGGGTAAGATGTGTAGAGTTTTGGTGGGTTAAGAGACATTCAGTGTAGTTTAGTGAGTTGGATGATAGTGTGGGGAGTGGTTATATGACAGTTCCCTTCCTCTTTGATTTTATAATGTCTTTGGGATTTGGTTGGAGTTTCAGTTATCTTGGTTGTAGAATAACAGGGCTGATGATATGGACATGATGTGGTTGGTAGGAGTTTAGGGAGTGGGGAGTTAAGTGGTCACAAATGAGTGGGATGGGTGCACCGAAATTGGAGAAATTGGGTTCTAATGTGGCTTTGGTTCTGAGTACATGTACAAGAGAAGATGGGGATGAGAAATGATTAGCTCACGGCATCAATGCCAAGTGTTGGAGGTGTGACTTGACAATACCATGGTTCATGCTATTGTTTAGAGTGGCAATGGGTTGCCAAGAATTCTGAGCTAGTTTCATCATTGAATAGCTTCTAGGGGTTGGGGCAGCCACATTGGGAGTTGGGCAATGTTGAGTTAAATTGTGAGTTTTTTGAGTATGTTAAAGGGTTATTAGAAATAAAGCTGGAGCCAAACATTTATTGTTCAGTAAATAGTGGAGTGTGGCTTATTTTGGAGTGATACATTTATGGGTTGAAAGATTGAGGTGACATGGTGTGAATGCTAATGTTAAGGGGTCATATTATTCCACTACGTATGTTCTGTTACCTTCATATTTGTAGGGGTAGGATAAAGCAAGAAGAGAAAGCAAAAGATGATTTTCATAACCATCCTCATTGTTTGGGTTAGAAAGAGTACATGGAGCATGAAAAAAAAAGCAGGTGTGTCTATAGGTACTATTCTCTTTGGCAAGTTCTGAAAACTGATGCAAAGACTTGAAAGCAATATTAGGAATTTTCTATTTTGGTTGTATTAATTTCTAGCAGCTGAAGTATATTGGCAACAGGGACATTTAAGAAGCCCGTTTTGATGATGTGTCTCCTTATGCAGAGGGATTTATCATTCTGCATCTGCTTCTAACAGATTGGAATCTCAAAGTCCCTCCTTGAGGGCCGCAATCCAGTCGGGTTTTCAGGATTTCCCCAATGACTATGCATTGAAAGCAGTGCATGCACATAGATCTCATGCATAGTCATTGGGGAAATCCTGAAAGCCCGACTGGATTGCGGCCCTCAAGGAGGGACTTTGAGATCCCATTAGACTGAATCCATCGAGAAAAAAAGTTGATCAAAATCATGGAGAAAAAAAGACTGCAATTAATTGCATTTTCAGCATCATAACAGAACAACATCATCACTGGTCACAACAAGCAATTCCATCTGAAAACATTAATACCTCAAAATCTTCTTTTTTTTTTTTTTTTTTGACTGTCATAATCAGTTTATTACACAGATTAACCATTCTTGAATGTACAAGCTCCAACGGAGCCCTTGAGTTTTTAAATATACAGAATTTTTCTGTCAAATCAATATTTGCCCTTGTATCCAGTCCGAAGCACATAAAAAATAAGGAAAAGAGCTATTAGCTATGTATTAACTAAGAAACCACATACAAACTCAAAAGGTATGAGGGACAAAAAAGTTGAAATAAATCAACATCACCTCAAAATCTTCTAACTTCTTACTTTTAGCACTCAACTGCCATTTATATTTCCCTCAAAGATCACTTTCTAAACAAAGTGTTTTGTTGTTTTTTTGTTTTTTTTTCTTTCATTGTATGCAAAAAAAGAAAACATTATTGGAAAACAAGATTCATGAAACAATGGCATGAAGATGCAAATAAAAATTGCCACATCTTTATAAACCTAGATGTAAGCTTTGTCTTGCAAACAATATATTGTTTCACTGATTGCTTTTTAAGGATTATAAATGTAATGCCGTGGCAGCAGATTTATGCAGGGTGTATGCTTATTTTACCTTTCAAAAGTATAATAATCCTTAATGTTTCAAAATTACATGAGCTTCTGCTTTCCACAAAAAACACTTTTATGCTTAAATTATTAGAGTTCACTGAAAAACTATTCATTTGTTTTTAATAAGCAACTATTATCTTATATATTTAATGTGAATGAATTAGTGGCTTGTTATTGCTCCACTAGCTAAAGGAAAGTCCAGAAATACATTTGAAAATACTGTGTTCCCCTGCAAATTTGCGGTTCGCAGTTTCACTCATTCGCGGTATTCTCCGACCACCTCTTCCTGTACTAAAGTCGGTCTACACCAATCAGGAGCTGCATATTAAAGCAGCTCCTGATTGGTGTAGCCCGACTTTAGTACAGGAAGAGGCAGTCGGAGCATACTGCGAACGATTTCCTTTACTCGCAAAAAATTATATAAACGATTTTTCGATATTCGTGGGGGTTTCCTGGAACGGAACCCCTGCGAATATCGGGGGCCTACTGTACTGCAAACATGGACTAGGGGGTACTGAAAAGTTCTTAGCCCAACCAACCAACTTCCTAAGTTCTGAGTGTTATTTTGCCACTGTAGCTGAAAAGAATGTTAGCCTATTTTAAGTGTCAATTTGCAGAAACAAAATTTTGTGTGTTGACATTGTTTCAAATCATTGATCGAACCGTATCCACACCATTCTCTTCTTGGCTAGGTTGAGAACTTTTCAGCACCCTGTTGTATCACCTCTACTAGAACAATAATTCAAAATGGTCAGTCAAACATTGATTCTAGCTTGGACTTGAAATTTTAGCTCTAGCATTCATTATACCATATTTTTGAGACCTTTTACAAAGCTGCATTGCTAAGTAGTGCTTGCTAAATGTCAAGCTGCCCAATCTGTTCCTATGGGTGGTTTGGCATTTACTCATTTTGTAGACGTGTTTCTATGCTGTGTTGGGGACAGGATTGGGGTAGGATCAGGAAAGGCTTATGATTTAGATGGTTGTCTGGTTTCAGATTTATACATCATAACAAAAATGTTCCTCTATATCTCTAAATACTGTATCACTTTTTTTAAAATTATATATTTCCTTGATTGTATTCAAAAGGTTATTGTTTTGAATATACCAAAGTGATATGGATCTTATGTTAGTGGATGCATATTTTTTTTACCAAGAATCTTTTCTTTTCTCTTTCTTGCCTTCCGTTACTAATGTGTTTGAAAAGAAAAGGGGAATTTCTTTAGACATTGTAGCAGAATCATAAAATAATTACATTACATTCAATTTTCAAAGAACAGAGGTCATAAATTATACACACACATTTCTATAACTCCTAGCTCATTAATTGTGATATAATTTTAAGTCATGCACTATTGACTTTGTAATTAAACTGTAAAAAAAAAACAAAGTAACAGCATATTAAAAAAATAATATTGCTGCCAAAAATATCCATGATGGATTGACAACTAGAATTTTGCTTCATAGTCTAAAAGAAAATGGGACTAGGGTTAAAAAACAAATAAATAATAATTGTCCTCCAAAATATACTCCCCTGTGATCAGGAATCTGTGATAGTAATAATTGTTTTACTCTTGATTCTGATAAAACATCTCTACTCATTTTTTAGTTACTATTTTTTATTTGATAGATAGTCATACTAATGGATACAGTCAACAAGGAAGAACACAACTCAGATTGAAGAAAAATCTCAAACACAGCTTTAATATAGACCTCAACAGTTGTGAGAACATAGTAACACATGATCGCAGGAAGAAAGGTCAACTGCATGAAATAAAAAGAAAGCCATCAAGAAGTCAATATTGACTTGTATTTTATCATGTTAATGGCAGCCAGATAAAGGCCCAGATTATATAAATGGAGCTGTGGTTGGTTGCTATCTAAGAAATAGCTGCCGATCGCGTGTCAATAATGCAACAGCGCCGTTTATAGAATTGTGACTTCATAAAAGGTAGGTGCTGGAAATGTAGCCCATGGTTTTCAAGGCCTACATTTCTGGCAACTACCTTTCATGTGAATCGAGAAGATGGAGGTGCTTTACGATGCCTAACGCTACTTCTGGCATTAGCCATGTCTACAGTGGTGATAGGCATCGTAAAGAGCCTCTGTAGCCTTGATGAAGGTGCCATTTTCTTAGATGCTGGTAGGAGCCTACATTTTTCTTTTAAAACCATTTTTATCTTTTTTAAACAGCGTTTTCCACTTAAGTTAGGTACCTAACCAGTGCCTAACTTAAGATGCCATTTATAGAATATGGAACAAATTGTACATTTATATTTAATTAGATAACTAGAAGTATTCTGTATTTAATTTACTCAGGTCTCTAGGGTGGGCAGTGCAGCAGCACAGGGCACAAAGGAACTGAGGTCTCCAAAATTGTGTTCTGTCCATTGCCTTTCCTGCTTGGCTGCAATGCAGTGGGTGATATAGGAGCTCTAGCGGGCGTGTTGCATGGGGCACATTTCTAACTCGGGACAGTTGTGGATTTACTCATGACATTTGAAGTTATGTATTTCAAAGTTTACCAGATGTCTTTATCTACTAAACTTTAGAACAGATATTTTTTCAATCTTAGTTATCCAGATTAATTTTAATGTAGGGTCCCTTTTACTAATTTTATGTAGACATTAATAAGCACTTAACACTGGAAAAATGGCCTACTGTAGCATTTGTAAAAGCATTTTGCATTAGTTTTGTCATTTGCATGCACTAACTAAGAGGAATTTGTTTACATTTTTTCTTTGACGGGGCATGTCAGTTAGAATAGGAACTGAAGCATGCTGACATTAGAGCACACTAATGACCATATTCTAAATATAGTGCCTAAAATATCAGTGCCGACTAGAATGGCGCTTACCATGATTCTACAAGGAACACATGTCCTTTATTGAATCACACTTAGCACTTGTATGTGTTGCATAAGTTAGGTGCACCCATTTAGATCAGCTAAAATTAGGCCTAAATTCTTTCATACCTAAGTTCTATAGCAATACATATGGAGGGGCATAAACAAAAAAAGTCTAAGTCCCCTTTTGGCCTAAGGCCTTAAACGTTGAAAGTAGAAGCGGGGAAAATGTCCATTATTAAAAAAAACGTCTAAAGGGAGGATTTTTTTGATAATGGCCTGCCTCTACGTTCAGCTGTTTAAACGCCCAGACCACCACTACGTCTAAACTTACACCATATAATCAATCTAAAAAAAGCCTAAGCCCCAAACGTCCAAAACAAGAGCTTTTAGGCGAAGGAGGAGCCAGTCTAAAAGCTGGATTCTGTCAAAAACAACACGGTTATAGAATCCCCCCCACAACGATCAGGGCAGGAAGGAGCCCAAGCACTCCTGCCCTGGTGAACCGCGACCCCCCCTGCTGACATCGAGGTAAGAGGGAGCCCAAACTCTGCGATCTCCCCCCCAACACGCCGAGTCAGATCCAGCCAGGAGGAAGCCCAAGCCCTCCTGGCACGGTGAACTCCCCCCCTCACGATCCGGACAGGAGGGAGCCCAAGCCCTCCTGGCCCGTGACACCCTCTAACCCCCACCCCCCACTAAAAAACGGGCAGGAGGGATCCCAGGCCCTCCTGCACTTGACGCAACTCCCCCACGACTGCCCCCCTGAACCCCCAATCAGCCCCCAACCAACCTGCGCACCCCCGCCGACCACACGACCCCCCCAACCCCACCCCCCTTCCCCGTACCTTAAAATATGTTGGTCGGACAGACGGGACCCAACCGGATTGGACCCAACCGGCCCATGTGCCTAAGGCCCTGCCCACAGGAGGGGCCTAAGAGAATTGGGCCGATTCCAGTTGGCCCAGGCGCCTCAAGCCCAACCTGTGGGTGGGGTTTGAGCCGCCTGAGCCAATCAGGCCCTAAGGCCAACCATTCCCGAGATGGCTGGCCTGTCGGACAGACAGGCTTGGCACCCGTCCGTCTGACCAACATATTTTAAGGTACGGGGAAGGTGGGTGAGGGTGTCATGGGGGGTTTGCGGGTCAGCAGAGGGGCCGATTGGGAATCAGGGGGACAGTCGAGGGCAGGAGGGCCTGGGATCCCTCCTGCCTATATTTTAGTGGAGGGTGGGAGTTAGAGGGTGTCGCGGGCCAGAAAGACTTAGACTCCCTCCTGGCTGGATCGTGTGGGGGGGAGGGGGGGAGATCACGGGGCAAGAGGGCTTGGGCTCCCTCTTGCCCCGATGTCAGTGGGGGGGGTCATGGTCCCTCCTGCCCTGATCATGTAATAGAGGGGGTGATTGATCGCGGCAGGAGAGATTGGCCATATCCCCTGCGGTGATGCGATCACTCTTCTACCCGAACTACCACAACTCGCAGCAGGAGAGATTGAGCATCTCAACTGCCATGGGTCACGGCAGTTTGGGTAGAGGGGTGAATGCATCGCGGCAGGGGTTATGGCCAATTTCTCCTGCCGCGATGGTTACAGTGGGGGGTTGGGTAGGTTGCCGGGTCGCTGAACTGATTGCGCCAGCCGTCATCAGCTCAGCAGCCCCTTTTTTGGCACTTATACCTGTTTTGACTTGGTCTAAGTCAAAACGTATAAGTGCCGACTAGGCAACCTGTCAAAATCTTTGGTTATACATGTTGTACGCCTAGGTGTAGGTCGCCCCACCTCCCGCCCACCGCCCACCCTTTCCCTCCTCTAAAAACGCCTCTTTTCTTTCTGTGCATTTAGAGGCAGGGGAAAGGCCTACGCTGATTTTAGATACATCTAAAACCAGCTTTGATTATGGGTACTTGGACGATCAGGCTTTTTGATCGTCCAAGTACCCATTTAGGCCACTTTTTAGACTTTTTTTTTTTATTATGAGCCCCATAACTTTTAGGAATGCTCACCATCTGCAAGGGAGGTGCCTAAGGCTCTGATTGGCCTAAGCACCTAAGGTCCCTTCCATAGGAGGGGCTTTGAGCATCTGGGCTTATCAGGACATTAGGCAGGCCTCCCTGTCGGAGGGAGTAGGCGTCCTTCCAGCCAGTCATCATCTGAAAGGTACAAGAGGTGTCAGAGAGTGTCTGGGGAGTGTCTGGGATATAGAATGGGCTGGGGACCCTGAGGTAGAAGGGAATGGGCATATCTCCTGCCTGCCAAGAATGTTGGGAAGTTGTTAGGGCCTGTTGGTGGCAGCAGAGGCAGGAGGGGGTGAGCATTCCTATTGCTGAGAATGTCAGGGGGTGGGGTCTGTCAGGGCCCAGTGGCAGGAGGGAGTGGGCATCCTTCCTGTCAGGGATGTCGGGAGTGGGGGGGTGGAATCACCAGCAGCGGGAGGGAGTGGGCATCTCTCCTGCTGTATTTCAATTTAGGGGTCTTTTTTTATTTGTGTGTGTGTGTGGGGGGGGGGGGGGGGGGTCATCTGAGCTGTCAAGCCTTACTTTCCTGTCAGTGCCTGATCAAATCAACTCTCAAGCACTTACCAGAAAGTAAGGCAATGACATCTCAGACCCTGCCGGAAAATTGTGGCAGCAAACATGGCATAACAAGGTTAGGGAATCGCCCCACAATGATAGAGAATCACCTGAAGTACTCCTTTCACTACCATTTTAATATTAATAACCTCATTGTACTACATTCGCATGGCAGAGTCAGAGACTGCTAGGACGCTTAGAAAAGGCTGTTCTGATAATCAGCCAGTAAAATTAGTTGCATGCTAAACTGGTTGGAAGCGGTTCAGTGACCATGTTAAGATCATGGTAACTTTCAAGAATCCTCCCCATAGTTAATGCATGAGCTCTTAGGGCCAGATTCTATAAATGGTGCCTAATTCAGTAGACACCTAGAAAATCAGCACCTACCACATGGCAATCAAAGTTAGGTGTCATTTGTAGAATCTAGCCTACCGGCACCTAAATTGACTTATACACTAGTAGATGTATATAACTTAGGTGCCAGTATATTCAGCTAGGGTATTCTTGACCTAATATACCAGCGCCTAAGTAAGGCCTACTAGTGCCTAACTGAATCCATGCCCAAATTCTACCTGAAATCCACCCCAAATCATGCTTACTTAACAGTAGGTGCCTCGGTGTAGATGCCTAAATCAACGTGAATTAGGCACCTACCTTCTAATTAATTTTTAAAATTTATTTTTAATGGTATCTTTAATTATCAGAGGCAATTAAGCCAATTAAGAAATGTAAGTTTGGCACTTAGATTGAGTAAGCATCCTGATCTAAGCACCTAACTTAAGGCGCCATTTATAGAATCAGGGCCTTACTTCCTATAAAATAGGTGTCGGTAAGTACTCTTGCAGTAATGGGAAAATTAAAGTGTGGCCAGAAAATTTAGCCATTTTCCAACAGTACTAAAAATGGCCTTAGCATGCAGAAAAGACATGCACTTGGGATATTGCAGGCCACTTTAGTGCTGCTTAAATTGTTAATTTATGCCTTGATGATAACAAGACTCAATTACTATAATTTCTTGCTTCAAGATCTTTCTCAATACCAATTATAGAGATTGCAAAGAATTCAAAATACTCTGTTAAATTAATCTACTGTGCTAAAAGATATGACAGTGCATCTGAGTTGTTGATTAAGGAACATTGGTAAGCCATTTCCTATCCAATGTTCTTTCTCATCAAAATACTCTATTCCCTGACTCTGCCCCAGAACATTCCTCCTCTGTTCAGTTTTTAGATGACAAATTAGGGTTGGATTCTATAATTGGCACCGATCTTGAGGGCCGCCTTAAAAGTGGCCACCAATATTGTGTCAATCAGGTATCAGCATCGGTTTCAGAATCACACCTACAGGAAAGATAAGCACTGGAAATGTAGGCCAGGGTTTTCTGGGCCTACATTTCTGGCACCTATCTTTGCGTGAATCATGCCTACATATGCACTTTAGCCACATAATGTCACTTCCGGCATTGGCTATGCCTACTTTGACGTTTTGCAGCTTAAAGCGCCTATGTAGGTGTAGCACCTCTTAGAACTCCTTTTACTAAGGTGTGCTAGCGTTTTTAGTGCACGCTATACCTGTGCTACGTGCCAAAAACTAATTCCAGCTAAATGGAAGCATTAGCATCTAGTGCGCGCAGCATTGTAGCGCGCACTACTCCATGCGTTAATGCCCTAACGTACCTTAGTAAAAGGGGTCCTTAGTTTCAGCACAGCCCTGTCTTAACGTACAGAAATAGAAAATGTATCACAATGGTGTTAAAATCCCTAAGACAAGGCTCACTTCCACCTTATTGCTACAGAGGTTTTAGAAAACTTCAGGGTATGTGTAGTCTCCAGCAAAAATACCAGTAAGGAAAGAGATCAATACTATTAACAATATATATAAACTATTATTCAAAACAAAATTAAACATAAAACTATTCAAATAAATTATTCAAGTAAACAATAACTATGTCAAGTAAGGATTGAAAAAAACAAAAATTAACTCTGTGCAGTGGCTTACCTAGCATATGTGACACCTGGGGCCCATCATTTTTTGGCACCCCCCCATCTGTACAAAAAACATGATTTTTAATAACAAGCCACATGTCACACATGAGTACCTAGGAAAAGGCAGCATCTTACATACTGCAGTGAGCAGTACAACAGCAATACACCCATTGTAAAACTAAACAAACCAGACTAGTACAGATCACTCCTACACCGTCAATCCTAACAGAAAACCATGTCTTTCAAACACACAGAACACAGAAAACACCTTCGCCTGGAATTTGTCATCACAAACTAACCCCTCCCCCTTTTACAAAACTGTTGTGTGGATTTTAGCCACGGTGGTAACAGCTTTGACGCTCATAGAATTCTGAGCATCAGAGCTGCTACCGCCACGGCTGGCGCTAAGAAATACTCCACAGTTTTGTAAAAGGGGGGATAAAATAGAAATACATAAACAAAGGTTAAATTGAACCAGCAAGAAGCTGGAATCTGCATACAATGCAATACCACAGAAAATTTTTGTTCTACCTTTGTCTTCTCTGATTTCTGCTTTCCTCATCTTCTTGTTACTCTCTTCCTTCCATCCACTGTCTCTCTTTTCTCTGCATCTTCCATTTGCTCTGTTACTGTGCCTCTCCCTTTCTCCCTCCTTCCAAATTGGTCTGGCACCCATCTTCTTCCCTCTGCTCCTCCCATAATCTGGCATCTCTCTCTTCTTCCCTGCCAGCGTCTTTTCCCAACTCTCTCTTCCCCATTTCCCTTCAGAGTCTTCTCCCCACTCTCTCTTCCCCATTTTCCTGCAGTATCTTCTCCCCTCTCTCTGTTCCTCATTTCCCTTCAGCATCTTCTCCCCACTCTCTGTTCCCCATTTCCATTCAGCATCTTCTTCCCACTCTGTCTTCCCCATGTGCTTTCAGCATCCTTCTCCCCCCCTCTGTTTTACCCTGTTTTCCTCTCCACCCCACCTTTTCTCCCTTTCTCCCTCCCTGCCCCTTACCTTCGTGGCACTTTCTCCCCCCGGCCCGGTCCGACAAACCTCCCTGCCCTGTGGCCGGCGATGTCTAAACTGCCTTCTTACAGCAGCCGGAGCGTTGTAGTTGCATATGGCTGCCGTAAAGGTCCTCTCTGATGCAACTTCGGTTGCATCAGAGATGACCTTTACGGCAGAAACACGCAGCTTCAACGCTCTAGCTCAGGGGTGCCCACACTTTTTGGGCTTGCGAGCTACTTTTAAAATGACAAAGTCAAAATGATCTATCAACAGTAAAATTAAAAAAAAAAACACAAAGCACACTGTACGCTGAGAAAATGTTAATTATCATTCCTATTCTGGGGTTTTTTCAAAGAGGTCAAGGCAGATGACTCTATGCACTGTCATCTCAGTAACAACCATACAAAAATAGACAAATACCCCCCGCCCCTTTTTACTAAAGCACAATAGCAGTTTTTAGCGCAGGGAGCTGCGCTGAATGCCCAGGGCTGCTCTCGATGCTCATAGGCTCCCTGCGCTAAAAACCGCAATTGAGGTTTAATAAAAGGGGGCTATAGTGCAAAATATAGACAGCAGATATAAATTCAGACACATTTGATCACTAAATTTAAAATAAAATCATTTTTTCTACCTTGTTGTCTGGTGATTTCATGAGTCTCTGGTTGCACTTTCTTCTTCTGACTGTGCATCCAATCTTTCTTCCCTTCTTTCAGCCTGTGTGCTTCCTCTCCTCCAGACCTTATTCCCTTCCCCAACTTTTACTTCCTCTCTCCCTGCCTCCCTTTCTTTTTTTTCTCTCTTCATGCCCCCTTTCTTTTTCTCTGTTTCCTTTCTTTCCTTATGTCTCCCTGCCTGCCCCCTTTCTTTCTTTCTCCCTGCCCTCCCCAAGCCATTGCCGCCACCATCGGGGAACAGCCCCTTAAATCACCGCCATCAGGTAACATGCCCAAAAGCCGCTGCCAGCATTCCTCTCCCCAACATCAATTCTGCCATCGGAGAGGAAGTTCCACCCAGCCAGGCAGCGATTGGCTGGCCCAAACTTCCTCTCCGACGGCAGAATTGATGTCGGGGAGAGGCAGGCTGATCGGCCTGGTAGAATTTTTCGTACCTGGCCAGCTGTGCACCCCCTCTAAGGCTGCACCCGGGGTGGACCACCCCCCCCCCCCCCCGCTCCCCTCCTTGGTACGCCACTGACTGTGTGCAAAGTAAAAATAAAGTTAACCTCTTTTGCGTTGGCTAGTGCTGGAACAAAACCACTGGATGCCTGGATGGCACATTGGATGTCTGGAGTACTCTTCTACCACACTCAGCTCTAAATACAGCTCCCAACTGCTGCTGAATTCAGCTCTTAACTGCTACTGTTCAAAACAAAAGTTAAGAATCCTCCTGTGCACAACATCTCCCGGAATTCCCACAGTCACTCTCTTATTCAGCACTTCTATACTTTGTTACATAGGCATGATTCCTGTGTCTTATATTAAGGTGCTGGTAGGCACTTCTAGCTCACCATGTTTTGCCTTTTATAATGGCATTCTTCAATGAACTTAGGCACCAGTTTTGGGGAATTTCCCCCTTAGTGCCTAATATATCCAGTGGCACTGTCTGATTAAGTACCGTTGAATGTTGGTGGTCAGTTTGCTGAACAGAATTGAAACTGGCAGAAGCCTCTCCTGCTGCTTAAATTGCTTTGAATATCAGACCCTAAATATATGAATGTTATAATATATATGTCACTAGTAAAATGAATGTATTGTGTATGTCTTGTATTTATATTTTGAAGTTATATTTGAATGAATTTGTATTTTAGGCTTTGGTCCACGAATACACAAGAACATTGCCGCAAGCACGGGTACATCAGGTAGGGTCTTTATTGCATTATACTGGTTTTTTTTTTTCCTACACCCTCGCCTTGACCCGTTCTGCTTTTTGCATCACTGTTCATATACCTTAACATGAAAGGTCACTGGTTGAATAACTTTTATAATGTATCACTTATCTATCGACCTTGGAATTTTATATTCCGACTTTCATTGTTAGGCTTCCAGGCACTGCTCTAAGGAAAAATGTGTTAAGAACAAATATAAGTCTATTTACTGTACTATGTTGTCAAATATATGAACAAAACTAGAGTTCAAGCATGCAGTTGCTAATGGTCAGTATATACTAACATGAGCATAAATAACCAGATTTGATCAATGTCCATATGCCTCCCAGCTCACCAGGTACAAATGTTTTTTTGTTGAGAAATATGTTTACAGAATTAGCAGGTCCTAAAGGTAAACAGTAAATACTTCACAAATATGGTTTAAAATCTGTATGCATGCTTATATTTATGTTTATTCTAAAATGTTATGTACTGTATAGTCCAGAACAGTTTACAAAATTGCAATAAAAAAAAATTGAAAGGAACTCCATAAGTAAATGATGGAAGGAGTGGTGTAGCGGTTAGAACAGCCTCAGCCCCTAAGGTTGTGGGTTCAAATCCCACACTACTCCTTGTGACCCTGGGGAAGTCACTCCATTGACCCAGGCACATTAAATAGATTGTGAGTCCACCAAAACAGATAGGGAAAATGGTTGCCTACATGATTGTAAACTGTTTAGATAACTTTGACATATAAATGTCTAAAATCCTCTATAATAAAACCATAAGCGCGCATGCGCACTTACAACGCCGTGATCCCTGACAGCGTGATTTATGACTCTATGGCTGTGTTCGATTTGCGGTACACAATGGCTTGTGGTGCATGCAGCATGCGGTGCGTGCGGCGATGAGAGCAATGGCAGGAGGGTGTCCTTCGAGGCATCCGGCTGCACAAGGAAGTGGAGGGGGAGAGGGAAAAGGGGCTGCTTTGAGGGGAGGGGTGTGCTGGGGGGCAGGCAGCAATCTTGGTTTGCTCGGGGGGCCAGAGAGAGATAGGCAGGAGGCCAGAGAGAGACACAGACAGAAAGAATGATAAACAGACAGGGGGGCCAGAGAGACAGAGAGACAGTGGCTAAGGAGCAAAAAAAAAAAAAAAGAAAGACAGATAGGGGGCCAGAGAGACAGACAGAAAGACAGACAAACAGTGGCCAAAGAGAGAGAGAGAGACAAAGAAAAAAAGACACTCATCTATTCTAGCACCCATTAATGTAACAGGCTTAAAGACTAGTAAATAAATAGGAAAGAGCTACTCCATTCTATTCCACTGTATATTATGTCTTGTATTCTGCAAAAATTCAACAAGGATTCATTGTGTATCACAAAACAAATAGCCCTCATACTACGGACTATGAAGGGGTGCTGTAAAGTTCTCAGCTCAACCAAGAAGAGAATAACTTGGATATGGTTCAATCAATGACCTGAATTTTGTTTCTGCTAATTTTCATTTAACAACATAAGATAATACTGTTCAGCTACAGTGGCAAAATAACACTCAGAATTTAGGAAGTTGATTGCTTGGGATGAGAACTTTTCAGCACCCTCTTATACACTACTTGAGTCTCATTATAACACTTTCCCTGATTCTAAGCACTTTGAGGCAGGGAACCTTTTCCTAACCTTTTCCTAACAACTTTATGTGAAGGAAATAACAGGCTTCATGAGACATAATTTTGGAATGAAGATGTGGATCGAATATTAGGTAAATTACCACAAGCCTGGTATTTGTTCAAGGAAGGACTCAATTAAAGGCTATTTTTTTTTTCTTACTAATGCCTCATTTTGCTGTAGTCCTCTATATCTGAAAGTCAAGAAGAATATCACATCATTAAATTACATTCTGTTCAAAAGGAAGAAATCGACCAGGACCTGGAGGCTGAACTGAGGCAGATATGCAAAAGCGGAAGTGTGGTGGTGATGGGAGACTTCAACTACCCTGGGATAGACTGGAATATTGGGCACTCAAACTGCACAAGGGAGACCAAATTCCTGGAGGTCACGAGGGACTGTTTCATGGAACAGCTGGTCATGGAACCAACACGGGGAGATGCCACTCTTGACCTAATCTTCAACGGACTAGGGGGACCCGCAAATGAGGTGGCGGTACTAGCCCCACTAGGAAACAGCGATCTCAACACGATCCAGTGCAGGCTAGAAAATGGATTATCCAGGTGAAAAGAACCACAATGATGGCACTCAACTTCAAAAAAGCGAATTATGATGCCATGAGGAAAATGGTGGGAAAGAAACTCAACGGCAACAATAGAGCATCTGCCATAGGCTTTGTCCCCACAGGATCACAGCAGGGCCACACATGAGGAGGAAGAAACTGAAGAAGAAGAAAGAGCCGCAGAGCTTATATCATTGAAGAACAAAATGGCAGCCAATCTTGTAGAGATCATGAGGCATGTTGACAAAATTCACTGTGATATGCATCAGTGACTTTCCAGGATTTAGGTGGTATTGCTTCTCTTTGCTACAAAGGAGTGGCTGTTGCCGAAACACCATCAGCAGTCACAGTGAGCCACCACCAATAAAGGCCGACAAAGACTGAAATACCTCCACAGACTGAGCAAGACCTTTCTTTGGGCCAGAAGGTATCTGTTGTGCCATGTAACTAAAGGTATAACAATCCTCTCATGTGGAGGCAGACAAGATATATTTTGGAGACATATGGAACATGCACATAGTATAAATAATGTTTTATTGGTTAACACTAGGGATACAAATTATACCTTACATTTCATTTATATAGCTCTGTGTTCTGGTTGTTATAAATATGTGCCTCTGATGTGATATGCATTGATCAAAACAGCTGCCAAACAAACGGTCATGGCACATCGCAGTGGAAGGGGGACTGCTGACTGCATGTGCTTTCTAACCGGCAACATAAAATATGATGTGTCAGAAAAATAAAGGCATCTAGAATGGATGCTGGTGTATAGTGGCCTGCTGTGGCAGCACTAGAATTTAGCAGCAATGCAGCAATCTTTGAGTTGCTTTTAAAGTATCTGTCTAATGTGACACTGCAATCTCCCTTCACTGTGTCCTATCCAAGTTACAGGGTCTAGACTAACTATCAGCCAATCTCAAAACACATTAAACATGTGTTTGCCTCTACCTTGATTCAAGGCCTTAATCACAGTGTTCTTACTTCCATAGTATGTTGTTACTGCTCAGGTGGGTGTGGGAAGATGTCAAAGTTAACTCCTCGGTGCTACAATGCATATTATTGCAACTCATTGTTAGAAAGAATCAGAAACCTAATATACGAGGGGGCCAGATAAATGCACCCAGCATTGACACTACTTCTGTATATTTCTGTGTGACCTCATGGAACAGCAAACTACAAAAGTCAACATATATGATGTTTATTACTATTGACCCCCCTCTGAGCAAATCGCAATGTTGTATTCTATATAGTATCAGGGACCACTGAAAAAGTTCTCAGCCCAACCAAGTTGGGGCAATGCCCATCGAGGGCTACACACTTAGGCCCTCTTTTACTAAGGTGTGCTAACCGATTAGCATACATTAATCGATTTAGCATGCACTAATTCGATAAGCGCACGCTAATCGGTTAGCACACCTTAGTAAAAGAGGGGGTTAGTCCAACAATTTCCCAGTTTTTTTGATGGAAAATCACAGGACTAAGGGCTTCTTTTATCAAGCCGCGCTAGCGGGGTTAACGCATGTGACTTTTCATCACGCGCTAACCCTGGCGCTGGCCAAAAACTACCGCCTGCTCAAGAGGAGGCGGTAGCGGCTAGCGCGGCCAGCGGTTTAATACGCGCTATTACATGCGTTAAACCGCTAGCACAGCTTGATAAAAGGAGCCCTAAGTGTATAGCCCTTGATGGACACTGCCCCAACTTTGTTGTTCTGATGTCCTTGTGGTCACCGTTATGATGCAGAGACTAGATTAACATTCCATGGAGTTGCATGAGAAATGCCCTAGACCAGGGATGTCAAACCTGCGGTCCAGTGAAGTATTTTGTGTGGCCCCGGTCAAGGGCGATGCAGTGTTTTCCTCTGCTGCCCCTGGGTGTTTACCGTCTTGCCAGTTCCCTCCTCTGTCTTGCTGCAGAGTTTGCGCATTTGTGCGGCCCCAGAATCATTTTTTTCAGCCAATGCGGCCCAGGGAAGCTAAAAGGTTGGACACCCCTGTCCTAGACTTTCACGATCGAGTGCAACTCCACAGCGTTGAACATTTATGTTCATTATTTAATCCATATGCCTGCATTTAGGACCACATAGGGACCCCTGAAGAAGACCACATTGTCAAAACATGGACCGTCTTGGGTTCAGACGTTTCCCACAGGTCCAGGACTTAGACATTTTTACGTGGATTATTTATTTATTTGTTTGAATAAAGCCCTCATCTTGGATGTCAATTCTCCATGATTTATTTGTTTCTTCAATATAGAAGAACACCAGATTCATCTGGTGTGATATAACATTAGCTGAGCTGTTGTCACCGGCTGGTAATATTTATTGAATGATGGGGGGAGGGGGGACAGAGGGTAAGGGGAATATATGAGGTGTTATCAAGGGTCTGTAGAATAAGGATTGACAATTTTATAAGAGGAGGTAAGAAAGGGTTAATAGATAGAGCTTGTAAGAAAGAAAAATGATTAGGGAGGTTGCTAAGGTGATGGGGTGGAGCAGTCACGTGATTGGTTGGATGTTGTGGCACTCTGGAGTGAATTCTGTGAGGAAAGGGGAACAGTAGAGTAGTCTCTTCAGGAAAAGATTATTCTCTTCAGAGTATATTAATTCTTACTAAAAATATTCTTCTTCATTGTGATTTTAATGTTAGGAAGTTTGGTTTATTTTGAGTAAGGGAATTTTTTGCCTTGTTAACTTTCTCTGTGTCTGTGTTTTAGTCAGAGCAGGCTATTTTGTCTGCCAAGTGCTGGATTTGTTGCCTGATTAAGCAGAGACTGCAATGGAGAGGGGCAGTTTGGGCTCTTCTGTGGAGGTTTAACAACCTGGCAGTACAACAGTCCCCTGTGTGGAGCAGCAGTTAGCGTTGGGCTGCCATTTGGTGAGTTGTATGCACGACCGTGGGCAGAGTGGGTTGGCTGTGAGGGAGATGGGATGTGTAAGGTGTTTTCTCGCTAATGTACAGTGTGTCAGAGAGGGACTTACCTGTTGGGGTTATTTTGTGTGACACAGAGAGGTCTTTCTGTTGAGGTGTAATTTTGCCAGGTTGTTTCTTAGTAGGCTAGTTTAGGGGAGCTGGCAGGTGGTTGGTCTTTAGTTCACGAGGATAGTGACTGGCTGCTCTGTGTGCCACACGGTTGGGCACTTATGGAAAGATTTGATGATTTGACGTGAAATTCTGGTGTTAGAGGTAAGGAGGGAGTTGGGCGGTGCTGATGCTGCATTCAGGTGTTTGTTTTTTACAGCTAGGCAGAGTTGTGGATTTGCGGCCTTCACAGATTTGGTGTTCCCGTGTCTGGGAGCTGAGGAGCACTGGCAGCTGCCATTGCAATAGTTATGTGCTCAGCGGCTGCATGACTGTACGGCATCACTATTTTCGCAGCATTGTGATTTAAAATTTTGTTTGGAGTGTCAATAGGGGCCATTTTCCTAATTTTCCTTTTGTGCTGTGGCCTTTCTGGATCTCTTGCATCTTCCTGTGACTGGCATTCTTTCTGTGTCGATTCAGCTTGGTGTCAGCTGTCCTGATTTGTTAGCTTAGCTGGAGATGACCTGTTCTTGGTGTTTCAGGTACATTCATATTATGTACTTGTGGGTTGTTGTTTTTTTCTGGGTTTGTTAGGGGGAAATAGATTTCTTGGTGTCTGTCTCTGTGGAAAGGGGGGCATTGTAATAAAAATGAGGGTTTGGTTTATTTGTGCTGGAGAAATTAAAGGGAAAAGTTTTTATGGTGTTAGTGGGGAATCATCTAGGTAAGTAGTGAGCAAACTTGAACAAAGTTATTGTGTATGTCATGTATAGGAACTACTGAGTGAAGTGCAGAGAAAAGGGTGGATGTGAATTGCTTGTTCACTCTTTCTAAAAATATTAGGACTAGGGGGTGTGCAATGAAGCTATTAAGTACTAGATTTACAACAAACCAGAGAAATATGTCTTCACACAACATGTGATTAATCTATGGAATTCATTGCTGGAGAATGAGGTAAAATCAGTTAGCTTAGCGGGGTTTAAAAAAGGTTTGGATACTTTCCTAAAAGAGAAGTCCATAGGCCATTATTGAGATGGCTTGGGGAAATCCTCTACTTATTCCTATGAGAGGCAGCATAATTTCTGTTTTATTACTAGGGCATGGAATTTGGATTATAGGATCTCACTAGATTCTTGGGTCCTGGGTTAGCTACTGTTGGAAACAGGATACTGTTCTTGCTGGACTTTTTGGTCTGTCCCAGTATCACAATTCTTATGTTCTTATGAGGTGCAAGGCATCGGAGGCACTATTGGATAGAGTTAAGGGGGGGGGGGGGTTAGTCGAGTAGTCTGGAAAGTGAAGATGGAGATGGAAGGATAAATAGCTGCCACGGTAATGATGGGGTACAAGACATTTTTAGATTTATTAGGGATAGGAAGACATGCAAAAGTGATATTGTGGAACCCAAGGGGGCAATAAGTAGCAGCTGATAAAAAGATAGCTGACTTCTTCACTAATATTTTCTGTTCTGGGTTCACAGCTGAAGTGTTTGGGGAGGAGGGTGTACAAACACCTCATGTGACTGGGGCAGGAGGTGTAATAAACCCTGATTGATTTTCAGTGGCTTGGGTTTGTGAGGGTTCGTTAGAACTATGGGTGGATACTGCAAGGTACATCCAAGGGTAATGCAGGAATTTGGGGGTAGTTCTGGTGACTCTGCTGACTACCTTCTCACTGCTTCTTTAGAGACGGGAGTGGGTAATGCAGGAATAGAGCAGGGAGGATGTGGTTTCTCTCCACAACAAATGGAAAAAAGGCAGCACTAGGGATATACAGGCAGGTGAGTTTGACTTTTTGGTAAGTAACTCAATAGAAACACTTTTACAACAGAGCTTGGGGATTCACTAGAGATGGGTTTGGATAAGGAGAGTGTGGTGAATATGGTGTATTTTGATTTTAGTAATTTTACCATTTTCATAGGCATATCGTACTCAGTATTCTCGGTATGGGGGCTCCACTGATGGTCTGGGGCAAGAACTAGTTGGTCAGTAAGGTGTCAGTGGGTTATGGTCCCAGGAGATGGCTATGCCAAGGGGGGATCTTATCAGTAGTGTGTTTGAAGATTTGTTATTGGGCTTGTTCTTTTCACAATTTTGTAAGTGAGATTGTTGTAGGGTTGTAAGTAAGATTTGCCTTTTTGTGGAGGAGGCCAAAACAGTAATGGACCAGAAAGTCCTGATGGTGTGCCTAACAAGGATGGGCTTAAGTTTGTAGAATGGCTTCCTATTGTGCAGCTCAGATTTCATGCTCGCATGGTGTGATTATGGGGTGAAGACCTTGGTGTACGAATGAGAAGTGGGGTTTAGTGTGATTATATGTGATGAGCTTCAGGAGGCAACCAGGTTATAATAGTGCTAGCAACAGCTAGACAGATGTTTGGGTGCATGGGGATCAGTATGGCCAGCAGGACAATGGAAGTTTTCTGCCCCTCAAAAAATTTTGGTAAGACCTCCTTGTGAATTTTGTGTACATTTAAGTTCAGTTCAAAGGAAAGCTACTACAAGGGTTGATGGTCTATGTCCTATAGGCATATGGGAACTGAGTTCATGATCTCCATCTGTATACTTTGAGGAAGGGCATGAGAAGGGAGATAATAGTGATGTTTAAATACCTATGTGGCCTAACTGTACATGAGATGACTCCCCTTTTATTAGACAGCAAATCCAGAGTAAGAGGGTAAGGAATGCAGTGCAGCAATACTGGGCTCTGCAGTACTGTATGGCACTATGTTGTTACAGAAGGTGAGGTAGATGCATGAAATAGTTTCTGAATTGGGGAAGGCATTGGATAGGCACATGGACTCTCTGGGAGAGAGGAGAAGTTAATTGTTGCTGTGGAGGGGTATACTGGCTGGACATTTTGGTCTTTATCTGTCCTTATTTTTTTTCTAGGTGGCTTTGCTTATGTCCTCAGACTGGGTTACGAGGAACTGCAAGGCGCTGGCTAGGTGCTGGGAGCCAAACTGCTTTCTTTGACTCATTTTCTGCAATTTTTGGGTGCCAGAGGTGCGTTGCTCTTTTCTCATATGGAGCAGCCGAATGTTCTATTAGTTCTGTATGGTTTGTTTGTAGGATGATTTTGGAAGATGGTTCACTAGACATTTGCTGGTGTGGGAATTTTATGGAAGTTATGAAATTGGTACTGAAATTGGTTGTGGGTGTGTGTGATCCAGTGTCCATGTGCAGGGTTTACTTGTTTGTTTGTTTTTTGTATGAGGGTTTGGTGACATTTGTTTGCAGTATTGCCTGATGTGTGCACTTCATGATTTGTAGTGGTGCTCTGGCGATTAGCCTTTTTGTGGCACTAATCCTCCGGCTCCCCATTACAGCTCGAGTTCTCAAGCAAAGTTCTGGGTGTCACCTTAGACTCTTCTCTATCCTTCAACGAACATCTCCAATCCCTGGTGAAGAAATGCTTCTTCAGCCTTCACATGCTAAGGAAAGTCAGACCCTATTTTCACCAAAAACACTTCGCAGTCCTAGTACAATCCATCATCCTCTCCAGATTGGATTACTGCAATTCTATCTACCTCAGCCTAACCAAGAAAAGCCTCCACAGACTTCAGCGGATTCAGAACGCCGCAGCTAAGCTTGTTTTCGCGAAAAGCAAATTTGATCACGTCTCACCACTCCTGTCTAAGCTCCATTGGCTCCCAGTAATCCCCAGGATCCACTTCAAATGTGCGTGTCTGGCCTACAAAATCTTACATGGCATCCTTCCTGCCGTTATCCCTCTATCCTGGAACTCCCCAACCCCTACTTCCTCCAGATCCTCCCAAATTTTTAAACTATCCTTCCCTTCCATAAAAGGTATTTCCCATGTAGGCAAACTTGGGTCATCCCTCCCCTTTAGAATCACTGAAATCTGGAATAACCTCGCCTCCCCTCTCCGAACCTCAAGCTCCCTCCAACTCTTCCGCAAACACCTAAAAACCTGGCTATTCTCAAAACTGTAACACTTCCCCCCTCTTAGGCCTCTCACCTTCCCCCTTTACACCTAACTCTTTAATCTCTCCACTATAGTTCCTCTCTCATCCTTCTTCCTGTAAACCGTGCCGAGCTCCGCATTCGTGGAGATGGTGCGGTATATAAACCCAAGGTTTAGTTTAGTTTAGTGAGCTGGCACCTTCTCAACTTGCTATTGTGTTCAAGGGGTAGCTGTTTGAAAATGTTGGGTTGACTGCAGGTTAAATGCAATTGCCTATTCCCTTGTCACCTGCTTGGAAGGATCAGGAATTTGGATTCTTTTGTATGTGTGTGTGGAGTAACGGGAATGTGCAGTACCTTGTGCACCATTCTAGTGGGCTGGGGAGGATTGTCTTAGCTGTTTCTGAGTCCAGTGGGGCATGGACTATAGATTTTATGGTTAGGTGTATGGAGCATTTGTTGGGAATGACTCTTGCTAATCCTTTTCCAGCAAATACAATTTCCTAATCTCCTATTCTGTTTCACTTCTGATTCTTTTGATGGGTTGTAACATTTGTTCAGCAAAAGGAGAGGATTTCATACTGCCTCTGAGGCGGGATCTGTTGTCTGCTGTCTGTGTTTTCCCTAATGCCCCCACCCCTTTTGTTTTGTTTGGTCCTCTATTGAGTGTGTAAGGAGGACTGGGACATGGTTGCTATTGAGTGGTTGCATAAATGGGTTTAATACTAAGCTTTTGAAGTTACGGATAGATTTTGGGGGTTTAGAGTGGTTTCTCATGAGTTTATTGCAGCTGTTTTCCCTAGACATTATTGTCCTGATGCTGTCTACTTTTCAGGCATAGGTTTGGCCAATTTTATTGGGGTACTCTTTAGGATTTGTTGGAGACTTGTTTTAAAGATGTTGGCCGCAGCTTATGAGGTGGGGGAGCGGTGACAAGCTCGAGGCTGTCAGCGCTTGTGGCGGAAAATGGGGTTTGGCCCAGTTGGATCTGGGAGATGAGCAGTTAATAAATAAATAAACGTAACACTCGTATGTGATACCGTTGCGAGGGGAAGCATGGCCTTGCATCACCGTGGGTCATGTTTGGGGGGAGGGGAAGCATGACCTTGCGTCACCGTGGGTCATGTTTGGGGGGAGGGGAGGGGAAGCATGGCCTTGCGTCACCATGGGCCATATTTGGGGGAATGTTATAAATTTAAAGACTTAACGGGAGCTAGTTTCGACACCGAATAGCTCCCTGGGGATGTGTGAAATATGCATTGGGGATTTGTTGGATTTTGGACACAGATTGCATTGTAAGTGAAGATAATATTCAGACACATAATAAAGCTGTGGCCAAATATTTATTCCAATAAAACTGAGTTGTGTGATTATTGATTGATGGTGATTAGCTTTCAGTTGCAGGTGACGGGAATGCGAATGCTAATGTTATGCTTTTTGTGGAGGGACCAGGGTCAATTTTCTTGTTGCGCTGAGACTAGATTACCATTCCATGGAGTTGCTTGACAAATGCCCTAGCATATGTATTCTATTACATGCAAGTAAGTAGGATGTGGGTTCATACATCATTTGGGGATCAGAAATTTAGGATTCATGTCAGATATTTACACATCACTGCATTAATTTCTTAATACCTAAAATTATGAAGTATTGCTATATGGAATATACCCCAGTCAATATTATAACCTTTCAACATAGGATACAGCTCTATCGTAAACTAACTTATTTTTCTATTGTAGGCCACAGAATTCAACTCAGTTATCAACCTTCAAAGGTCATCTCGTGGTGCCCAGAGTATTAGATTCTGAATGTTCAGCAAAATGTATACCACTAAAAATTCATGATGATAGCCCTGTTCTTTGTACAAATAGCTGCAGACATTTGCTTCTATTATCATATGTGTAGTTTACCATGTCTACATGGCAATTTCAGAATGAAGCAGGCAATTCAGCTGAAACGCAGATCTGTGTTAGGTCTTTGAGAATGACTTATTATCCTTTGGTGGACAGTGTAAACCTCAGTGGGCTTCCTGGTCTTTATCATCACATGTTGGAATTTTTGTTTTTATATTTATTGATTTATTAAAGTCTTTTTGGGTTGAGAATTCTGGTGCCTTTTCCTTTGGTCCATCCCTACTCTGTAAATTTCAGAACGAGTGTTTCACAAATCTCTCAACACACACAGAGGAATATTCAAAAGTTACAATTCACAATGTAACTACAAGGGACTTCAGCAAAGTCACAGCTAAACCCTCAGCCACCTTGGCTCATATAGAGGTCATATAGGGGCTCAAAAGAGCCTACAACCTCACTTATCACTTCACATCCTTAGTCCCTTTCATTTAAACATTATGTTCCAACATTTATTTTCTTAAAAATATATATATGTATTCAAAATAGCATTTATCGGACGTTAGAACAGGCGGGCAGAGCAAGATGGCGGCGGCATGACGCTGTGAGAGCTGGAGCACCGTCCTTCTTTGCTTTCTTACTAGTACATTTCTTACTAGCATATATTCTTCAAAATTCAACTTAATATGCCTCATAGTAAGCGCAAGGGCATTCTCCGAGCAGACCCCACTAAGACCGGGCAATTGCAGATGGACCGGTTTCTCACGAGCTCACCGGTCATTTTTGGAGGGGGAAACTTACCCGCTGTTGCACCGACGGATGGAGACGCCAGAGCCATGGGATTCGAGACATCGCTCTCCCCCCAAGCAGCCAGGCTACCACCGAATCCGGCGCAGGACTGCGAGGAGCGCGAGATTGCTGAGAACCTGAGCAGTTCGATGCTGTCCTGCGGTGGGGGTGACCACGCAGCCCAGGACGCCGAGTCAACATCGATTTTAGGAGCGGAGGGAACCGACTCCTCAGAAGTGACTCTGAACAACATTTGGAAAGTGCTTCAGAGGCTCGAAGCTGCAGCTACTAAATCAGCAGACGATACTTCTAAAGTTGTGAGTAAACTTGACGATTTGTCTAATTTAGTTCAAAATAACCAACTATAAACAATGAGGAAATTTGACCAAGTAAATAAAGAAATATCCTCATTACAAGCTATTTCAGCCAATATGATTAAGGACAGAACTGTTATTCAGAACAAAATAGAGCAACTGGAAAACTTCAATAGAAGATTGAATTTAAGGGTATTAAATTTTCCTAAACTTTCTTTTCTTCACCAATTGAAGTTTTCAGAAGATACCTTATGGAAAATCTTAAAAATTCCTCAAGAACTGATTCCACCTATAAATAAGATATACTATCTTCCTAGAAGACCAGAAAACAATACTGACAAACAATTGGATAAACCACAGGAATTGGACTTAAAAGATATTACCGGGATATTAGAAACTTCACAGGAAGAGATTCAGTACCGTGGTACTCTTTTAGTTTCACTGGTCTTTGAACAAGACTTAAATATGATTATGAAAACTTTTTTTCGTTTCTCCCAGAATTTATTTTTGGGAGAAAAAATATGGATTTTCCCTGATGTTACAAAATCTACTCAGGAACGTAGGAAATTATTTTTAAATATGAGAGAAGAAACAATAAAATTGGGAGCTACCTTCTTGTTAAGCTATCCTTGTAAGTGTCTGATTCGATATGCTGGAACTAAATATGTTTACTTTATGCCGGAGCAGCTTCGTACCTTTCTGGACACTAAAAAGTTTACCTAAGTGTGATGGCTGTAATTTTATTTTTAGACTGGTTTGAATCATGTTAAGCCTTTTTCCTTTTAATTAGTTACATTGGTTGAGAACTCCCTTTCTCTTTACATCTTGCTCTGTTATGAGGTTATTGTGGTCTAAGAAAGGATAACTTATTCACAACATTGAAATTATTGTTATTACCTTTTACTTTATGTTAAGAATTACTGGATTATGTTGTGTAACAAATGGACAATTTTCTTGTATGTATTTTCTCTGATTTGCTGTAACAGGAGGATTCTTGTGTTAAATTTTGAAATTTATAAATAAATAATTAAAAAAAAAATAGCATTTATCTGCTTAAAGTTCACACACAGCCAAGACTCAATGGGGGCTGCCTATTTCATAAGAGTTTAATCAGAAGCAGCTGCCAAATTTCACATACTGTAAATAATTAGAAAAATAAGTGACTAAATACATTTCCTTCTGGTGAACAATTTAGAGTAGAAGCAAGGAAGGGTTTTTTACTTCCCTTTTTGGTTTAGGGCCCCTTTTATCAAGCTGTGCTAGAGGTTTTTAGCACGAGCCAACAAGGTAAATGCTCCGATTGATCATAAAATTCTTATGAGCATTGGAGCACTTACCCCGCCAGCCCACGCTAAAAACCTCTAGCACAGCTAGATAGAAGGGGGAATGGTCAGGTTACTAGGTACTGGAAGAGTACAGCAGAGAAGCCATCTCTGGAGCAACAAATAAGATAATTTAAGGATTTTGTCTTAAGTATTTGGTTGTTCTTTTTTTCAGTCTATTGCTCCTCTTTTCCTTAGCACTAGGGGTGGGAAGATTTTTCATTTTTTATTAGCTCTCAGTAATGTACATCACTGATTTCTTTGTATTCTGCTCTATAGGAGCAAAATTAAATTTATTTCTGTTTTATTGGTACATTGCATGATATGTCTGCATCCTAGATTTTCCACTTCAGTTTGTGTTTGCATATTTCTAATTTATGATCTCTTGTTCTGTATTTGGTGTGTGTGACTGAGGTAAGTGATTCTGCTGGCATGTAATTTCAATTCTATTCTAAATCTATACTTGCTAGACCACTTTTCAAATTCAAAGGCATCAAAGCGGTGTAAATAATTAATCAGATTAGAAAAAAATGGAGGCAACCCATCTTGAACTCATCATCACATGATCAAATTAAAAGACTGCTGAAAGAATCAACAATTTATTTTTAAAAAAATTTATCAAAGAAAGTTGAAGATCTAAGCGTAAATGACCGTAATCCAAAGAGAAGGAACAAGTCACAGAAATGTGACCTGATGCGGTTTGAGGTGAATTTGAGATGGAGAAGGAATTGCAAAAGGATGAGCCTGAGAGGAACATGAGCTCAGATAGGATCATACAGAATAAGACAATATGCTAAATAATCAGGCTGCTTAGAGCAGTGTTTTTCAATGTTTTTACACCTATGGACTGGCAGAAATAAAAGAATTATTCTGTGGACCGGCATTGGTCCGTGGACCAGTGGTTGAAGAACACTGAGTTAAGTCATGGGCCAGACCCCACCCATCTCTACCCAATCTCCACCTCCGCCCCGCCCCCATAATAATACTAATTGCACCTTGCACGTCCCGTGCCTCATATGGAAGCCTTCCCTCTGACGTTGCAATGTCAGAGAGAAGGCTTCCGGTTCAGGCGCAGGATGCCCGTAGGAGCCACTGCCTGTGGCTTTGTGCACTGAATCAGTGAGGAAGAGGGAGCTGGCTTGAAGATAACGCTGCATCAATTGCACTGTGGACCGGCGGTTGAAGAACACTGTTTTGGGCCTGATGCACGTGTTGGCCCTGTAGACCGGCAGGAAATTTCTGTGGACCGGCACTGGTCCGTGGACCGGTGATTGAAGAACACTGGCCTAGAGAGTAGCACGTAGTAAGCTATAGTTAAGTAGAGCTCTACCAAATAGCACATTTTTAAAACATAAAGTATTTTTACAAATACAGTATATGTGGAACTAAACTGGATCAAGTCAAAATCACATGGAATACTATTCGGATTCTAGGAAGGTGTTTTTGGAGGAGACTTTTCCATAGCCATACTGCTTTTTCTGTGTTTTGGATTTGGGTTTTCTTTTTAGTATTAAGCTCTGAGTGGTATTCTGGTAAGATTTTGTACCACTTCATAAAGTCCCTAGGAGTTAGCACTGGAGGGAAGTTTTGTGTCTTTTACCGAAGTGACTTAAAAATACGCTATTGAACCTTGAGGCCCAGATTCTCTAACTGGCACCATTGTTGGCGGCCATCTTAAAAACCGCTGCCAATCATGTGTCAATCACGTGAAGGGGCTGGTTAGAGAATTATACCTCTGGCAATAATAGGCACCAGAAATGTAGGTCATGGTTTTCTAGGCATACATTTCTGGCACTTACCTTTGATGTGAATCATGCTTCCATAGGCATTTTATGGTACCTAACACCACTCCCATTGTTAACCATACCCATAGTGCTGTTAGGCGCAGTAAAGCACCCACAGAGGCCAATTTTGGCACCAATTTTTTTAGGCACTAGTAGGTGCCTTGAAAATTAGTTAAAAAACAATATTTAAACAGCGTTTTTCACTGCGCTTGGGCACCTACCAGTGCCATTTAGAGAATTCAGGCCTAAGTGAACATTTTAAGAACAGCATTCTCTGCTTCTGGACCTTGTGGTTCCTGAGTTGCCTGTGACAGTCCACCATAATTACCCCATCTCGGACTTCATTTCCCCACTGCTATGGCTCCATTTCAGGGCTGTCTCCTCTGGACAATGTCTTTCCTCCTTAAAATTTGTATGCATTTTGGGGAAAATTCTATAAGAGGTGCCTAAAGTGCCTAAACAAACAGGAACCTAACTTACTCCCCCCCCCTTTATTTTTAACTAAGCTGTGGTACAGCATCAAAGCAGCATCAGAGCATCAAAACAGCATCAGAGCATTTAGTTCTCCAGACTGCGGTAGAAACGTCTACCGTGGCTTAGTAAAAGTGTGTGTGTGTGTGGGGTGGGGAGTTAATTAGTACATTGGCTTCAATTATGAGCTTTAACAAGCTCATAATTCAAAAATATATAAATTGGGAGTTAGGCGCCTATACTCTTAGGCGCAATTCTATAAAAAAAAAAAATAGGTGTCTATCACAATGCATCTAGTGGTCCTTAGCACCAATGTAGGTGTACTTAGGGGTAGAAAAAGGCAGGTGCTGCTAGGCACAATTTTCTAAATGACTTAGGCATCTATAAAACCCTAGCCTGTCCTTTTAAACCATGACCTATATTATACATGTCTAAGTTTTATGTTAGGCGCTGCTAGGCACAATTCTGTAATAAGCGCCTAAGTGCAATTAACACGTAATAGGCGCCTAAATTTAGGTACCTATCTTTTTAGACACCAGTTACAGAATCCAGCCCTTTCTCATTTGGAGGGGTCTCTATCCCAATGGCTTGTCTCCCTGTTAGGTCTAAGACTCATTAACTCTAATTTTTGTGAAGTAACCTATTTTGTGAGCCCAGCACTAGAGAGTTGCGCGGGGACAGAAATCCCACCCGTCCCCGCCAAAGTCCCACCCGTCCCCGTGAGGAATCACACCCGTCCTCACCCGTCCCCATGAGGAATCCCTCCGTCCCCACCCGCCCCGCGAAGAATTCCCTCCGTCCCCGCCCGTCCCCGTGAGGAATACCCTCCGTCCCCGCCCGTCCCTATAAACTTCAGAAATAGTTATTTCATTTAATTATGCTACTGAATTAAAGGCTCTGGTAGAAACCCATTTACAAATAAGCAAAAAGACTTTATTAATTTGGAAATATTAATTGGGAAGAATACATACTTTGTAAACGGGTTTCTACCAGAGCCTCTAATGTTTATAAATTTTTATCAACACAACTAATATACTATTTTATCCTGAAGCAAAAAAAAAAAGAAATAGAATTCTTTTCCTACCTTTGTTGCCTGGTTTCTGCTTTCCTCATGTTCTCATTCAATTCCTTCCATCCACTGTCTCTCTTCCTTATGCGTCTTCCATTTGCTCTGTTACTGTGCCTCTCCCTTTCTCCCCCCTTTCAAATTGGTCTGGCACCATCTTCTTCCCTCCGCTCCCCCCATAGTCTGGCATCTCTGTCTTTTTCCCTGCCAGCGTCTTCTCCCCACTCTCTCTTCCCCATTTCTTTTCAGCGTCCTTCTCCCCCCATCTTCCCCATGTCCTGTCAGCGTCCTTCTCCCCCCTCTGTCTTCCACATGTGCTTTCAGTGTCCTTCTCCCCCTCTGTCTTCCCCATGTCCTTTCAGGGTCCTTCTCCCTCTCTGTCTTCCCCATGGCCTTTCAGCGTCCTTCTCCACCCCCCCTGTCTTCCCCATGTCCTGTCAGCGTCCTTCTCCCCCCTCTGTCTTCCACAAGTGCTTTCAGTGTCCTTCCCCCCCCTCCTTCTCTCCCGCCCCGGGTGCAGCACAGCCGGCCAGGTCCCCTTACTTTTGTGGCACTTCCCCGACCGACCGACCGACAACAGCCCCGGTCTGACAAACCTCCCTGCCCTTAACCGCAAATCTAAATTACCTTCTTACAGCTGCTGTAAGAAGGTAATTTAGATTTGCGGTTAAGGGCAGGGAGGTTTGTCGGACCGGGGCTGTTGTCGGTTGGTCAGTCAGTCGGTCGGGAAGCGCCGCAAAAGTAAGGGGACCTGGCCAGCTGTGCTGCCCGGGGCGGACCGCCCCCTCCCTTGGTAGCCACTCGAGCCGTGAGGCTATTCTCCTTCTACTTACCTGCCCTGCCTGCAGCACAGAGCCGAACGGAAGTCTTCCCGACGTCAGCGCTGACATCGGAGGGAGGGAGGACTTTGTTTAAGCCCTCCCTCCCCTCTGATGTCAGCACTGACGTCGGGAAGACTTCCGTTCGGCTCTGTGCTTCAAGCAGAGCAGGTAGGGAGAAGAAGAGCCGCGCGACTGAGTACATCCAGTCCCGCAGGAACCCCGCGACCCTTAGAGGCGTCCCCACGGGATCCCCATGACCCTAGGGGGCATCCCCACGGGATCCCCGTGACCCTAGGGGGTGTCCCCATGGGATCCCCGTGACCCGAAGGGGGAACCCGCGGGATTCCCGTCGTCCCCGTTTCCATGCAGCTCTCTACCCAGCACTGTAATTTCTAGCTCTTAGAGCCAAATGAGTACAGTTTAGCGTGTCCAAACTGCAAGAACTTATTTCTTCATAGTCAAAGCCTAAGGACAATAGGATAAGGTCTCACCTGCACATTTCCTGATTTCTTTTGACTCCACAAATCTTGCAAATAGCTCTGAGGTCAGGCAAAATCCTTTCTGCTTGTAGTGAATAGTTCACCTTCCTCACTGAACACATTCCTGTCAGATCAGTACAATATGTATACAGTATGTCAATACATAAATTCTTACCCTTCAGCTTTGCCAGACATCTTTTTATATAGGTAAATAATACTGATATAGCCTCTTACCAGCAGTGAAACCATCAATTTCTATGTTCCACCTCATTGTCCCCTCTTATCTGGATACAACAATTACTAGTTACCCACTGATTTATTACATGACATCTTATTTTAATTATTTTTTACAAAATAATCTACCATTTTAGGTGGATCACAATTAAACATATATACAATTCAGATCCTGGGCGAAAGGGGAGTACTTCTAGGAAATGAAAAGCCTCGTTAAATTGGTGTTTAAAATTTGGGGGTTGAAAATGAGTTTTTCCTTTGAGAGGGATGCAATGTAATTGACCTTAAGCAGCAGGACACTGGGAAGAGCATTCAGGCCCTAGGGAAAGGGGGTTGTATCTAAGAAATGAAAAAACATTTAAAAAGGAGATATTTAGGGGGCTGGAGGAATCTGTTAGAACTGGCTGACCTAACAGATAAGGACTAGGCCAGGGTATAGTAAAAATACCCTGGTTCAGCAGGGATTATCCATAACTAAATAGGATTACACATGGCCAAGGCTTGGAAAGGAAACTCTCTGGACATGCTCCAAGGTAAGCAACCAAAGGGGAACCATGTTCCGGGGGTGGGGTGGAGGGGTAGAACCCAAATAAAAACCTGAGGCATCCCTTAGGTTAAAATTCTTAGGGAGAGGGAAATTGTATACGTAGAGCTACCAAAAGAAACAGTCCTAGAAAACAGAGGGCTGGGGCACAGAATTTCAAGCTTACATGTGCTTCAAGACAGCACATTAATTCCTGTATTTAGAAGCTTAGTACAAAATCCTGAAGTGGAAAATATGGTTTTCTTAGTAAAAAAAACAACAAAAAACAACAACTTTGTTTTAGTTTGTTTTAGTTATTATGTAAGACAAAGCCAGTATCGAGAACAAAATAAAAGTTTATTTCATGTCTCGTTTTGCTGTCTTCAATAAAATGTTCCTTGAAACACAAGCAGCTCTCTTATGAAGGTGTTAAAGGATTATGCACTAGGAGGATTGGCTTAGGGAGAACTGGGGGGTGGAGGTGTAGGGGAAAACACCCTCCAGGGATTCAAGACAAAGTTAGACAAGTTCCTGCTGAACCAGAATGTACACAGGTAAGGCTAGACTCAGGGCATTGTTTTTTGACCTAAGGGCCACCGCGAGAGCGGACTGCTGGGCACAGCGGACCACTGATCTGACTCATCAGCAGCAATTCTTATGTTCCGGGGAAGATGGCCGAATCACTGATCAGGGAAGGTATCAATGAGCATATAGAAAAAAATAATCTGATGAGATCGAGCCAGCATGGTTTCTGTAAAGGCCGATCATGCCAGACAAATCTACTGCAGTTCTTTGAGGGGATAAATAAGCAATTGGACCAAGGTGACCCAGTAGACATTATATATCTAGATTTCCAAAAAGCCTTCGACAAGGTGCCCCATGAACGCTTACTGAAGAAACTGTGGAACCACGGGGTGGATGGGGACGTGCACAGATGGATCGAAAATTGGCTGGCGGACAGGAAACAGAGGGTAGGAGTAAAGGGGCACTACTCTGACTGGATAGGGGTCACAAGTGGTGTTCCGCAAGGGTCAGTGCTGGGACCGCTGCTGTTCAATATATTTATTAATGATCTAGAAATGGGGACAAAGTGCGAAGTTATCAAGTTCGCGGATGACACAAAACTCGCCAGCAGGGTCAGAACTGTTGAGGAATGCAAAGAACTGCAGAGCGACCTGAACAAACTGAGTGAGTGGGCAAAAAAATGGCAGATGAGCTTCAATGTGGAGAAATGTAAGGTCTTGCACATAGGGAAAGGAAACTCCATGTACAGCTACACGATGGGAGGGAGGGTACTCGGGAAAGGCAGCCAAGAAAAAGATCTGGGGGTATTGGTAGATAACACAATGAAGCCGGCGGCACAATGTGCAGCGGCCTCAAAAAAAGCGAACAGAATGTTGGGCATTATCAAGAAAGGTATCACTACCAGAACGAAGGAAGTTATCCTGCCACTGTATCGAGCAATGGTGCGCCCACATCTGGAATACTGCGTCCAATACTGGTCGCCATACCTCAAGAAGGACATGGCAATACTCGAGAGGGTCCAGAGGAGGGCAACGAGGATGATAAAGGGTATGGAGAACCTTTCATATGCCGAACGGTTGGACAGGCTGGGGCTCTTTACCCTGGAGAAGCGGAGACTGAGAGGGGACATGATAGAAACTTATAAAATCATGAAAGGCATAGAGAAGGTGGAGAGGGACAGATTCTTTAGACTAGCAGGGGCAACTAAAACAAGAGGTCATTCAGAAAAACTGAGAGGAGACAGATTCATAACGAATGCAAGGAGGTTATTCTTCACTCAGAGGGTGGTGGACACCTGGAACGCGCTTCCCGGAGAGGTGATAAGACAGAGTACAATTCTGGGGTTCAAAAAGGGACTGGATGACTTCCTGGAAGCGAAGGGGATTACAGGGTACAGATAGAGTTACCTTACAGGACATTGAGCGAATGGGGTATGGATATTTTAGGTTAGGTAGGGAACACTTCCAGGTCATGGACCTGGGGGGCCGCCGCGGGAGCGGACTGCCGGGCACGATGGACCCCTGGTCTGACCCAGCAGAGGCAATGCTTATGTTCTTATGTTCTTATGTTCTTAGGAGGCTTAATGGTATTGGGCTGCACCCTTTCCAACACTGAGCTACTGTAAGTACACCGGAGCAGAATCCTTCTGCAGCTGTGGAAACTGGGAGTCACCCCTAGGAAGACCCACTAAGGGTGACAGTAAGCATGAGACATATTTGCATTCACTGCCTTCTTATTATGTTTGTCTATCTCAAGTTTATTCATTCTGGATATCCTGAAAATATGAGTGGCTGGGAGCAGTGGCATAGCAAGGGTGGGAGGCACCTAGGCAGTGGCACCCCCTTCCCTTCTCTGCTGCCCCTCTGCTTCCACGCCAACACTCCTTCATTTTCTCCACACCACACTTGCACCATATCTTTCCACCCCATACCTCTTTAAATCTTTGCCACCATGAGCAGCTTCTCTGGCCTGATGCTTGCACTGGCATTGACTTTCCCTCAGATGTCACTTCCTGGCCCTGTGATGTGAAAATATTGTCAGAGGGAGCCAGCCAGCATGAGCAGCAAGCTAGAGTAGATGCCCGTGCTGGTGAAGGTTTTTAAGAGATACGGGAGAGGTGCGGAAAGGAGGTCAAAAGCAATGGCATGGGTTGGGGAAGCTGATATATGCTGGGGTGGTATACTCCCCTGCCCCCCCTCTTACTAAGCCACTGACTGGGTGTGCCCTGAGGACTGGGCTGAGAACAATTGGTCTAGTATTAACAGAATTACTAGAAAATTTGTCTTTGTGGACTAGAGAGTTTGGGTTGGTAGCTTAGAATTTAAAACAGCATGCCAATAACAGGACTACTGGCATCACAAGCACAATGATCCAAGGTCAAAATTTTAATATTAATTTGTGCAAAATTGGCAATCAGTATTGCTTATGCAAAAGAGAACTGATGCAATCCTATAATTTTGGACTATAAAGAAGTAAATATTTTGAACCAGCTGCAGGTATGTTAAAACCAGTGAGTTGCACTAGTTTGATTAATTAAATTTGTTTCTGATATTACAGTGAGTGATCATCTGGCATCAACTAATCACTGCATGGTATGGTTTATTATTATGACGGGTATAGAGTGGGCTCAATCAAAAGTAAAGGTCCTAGACTTTAAAAAAACTAACTTTGTGCAGATAGGAGATTGCATCAAGGAATTGTCTGGATGGGAACATCTAGAAGGAGTAAAAATGCAGTGGGAAAATCTTTTTGTGAGACAAGTAAGTAAAAAAACAGGAAAATAAGACTATTTTGTTTCTCAAAAGTAGAAGCTGAGAAGGAAAGGAATAAGAGGTTAGATTTCATAAACTACAAAAGGTCACAGAAAGAGGAAGACAAGCAGAAATATCTGGAAAAGTTAAGAGAGGCTGGTTGAGTAGTCAGGAAAGCAAAGATACAAATGGAAGAAAAAATAGCTGACCTGGTAAAACAGGGAGATAAGGCATTTTTTTTTAGATATATCAGTGATAGGAAGAAGTGCAAAAGTGGCATTGTGAGACTCAAAAGCAAAGGGGAAGAATATGTAGAAGCTGATAAAGAAAAGGTTGTTCTGTGTTTATGGCTTTAGATCTGGGAGCGAGACCACATAAGACAAACATGAATAGGGATAGAGGATTGGTAGACTCTGATCGATTTTCAAAGGGTTGTGTTTGTGAGGAGCTAGCTAAATTAAAGGTAGACAAAGCGATGGGGCCAGATGGTGTACATTCAAGAGTGATGAAGTTACTTAGGGAAGTTATGGTGGCTCCGCTGACTTTTCAATGTTTCTCTAGAGTCGGGAGTGGTACCAGAGGACTGGAGAAGGGTGGATGTGGTCCTTCTCAACAAAAGTGGAAGTAAGGAAGAAGAAGGGAATTACAGGCCAGTAAGTCTGACTTCTGTGGTAAGTAAATTAATGGAAACACTTTTAAAACAGAGAATGGTAAAGTTTCTGGAATCCTGTGGATTACAGGACTGGAGGTAACATGGATTCACTAGGGGTAGGTCTTGTCAGACAAATCTGAACAATTTCTTTGACTGGGTGACCAGAGAAATGGATAGAGGGAGTGAGGGAGTGAGCTAGATGTGTATTTAGATTTTAACAAAGCCTTTAACAGTGTTCCATACAGACGTCTAATAAATAAACTGTGTGGTCTTGGGAAGGGCCCCAAAGTGATGGGTTGGATCAGGAACTGGTTAAGTGGAAGATGCCAGAGGGTAGTGGATAATGGAGATCACTCTCAGGACAGGGATGTTACCAGTAGTGTGCCTCAAGGTTCTGTTCTTGGGCTGTCAGGTAAGATTTGCCTCTTTGTAGATGATACCAAAATCTACAATAGAGTAGATACCCTGGATGATGTGAATAACATGAAAAAAGACCTAGTGAATCTTGAAGAATAGTCTGAAATTTGGCAGCTAAAATTTAATGCTAAGAAATTAAAGGTTATGCATTTGGGCTTCTAAAACCTAAAGGAACGGTTCAATTTAGGGGTGAAGAACTTATATGCACGACAAAAGAGCGGGATTTGGGTGTGATTGTATATGATGATCTTAAGGTGGCCAAACAGGTTGAAAAGTGATGGTGAAAGCTAGAAGGATGCTAGGGTGCATAGGAAGAGGTATGACAAGTAGGAAAAAGGAGGTATTGATGCCCCTGTATAAGACTTTGGTGAGACCTTATTTAGAATAATGTGTATAATTCTGGAGGCCTCACCTTCAAAAATATATAAAAAGGATGGAGTTGGTCCAGAGGAAGGCTACTAAAATGGCATGTAGTCTTCGTCAAAAGGCATATGGAGACAGACTTAAAGATCTCAATATGTATACTTTGGAGGAAAGACGGGATAGGGGAGATATGATAGAGATGTTTACATACCTACATGGCGTAAATGCACATGAGTCAAGTCTCATTTTTAAAAAGCTCTGGAATAAGAAGGCATAGGATGAAGTTAAGAGGTGATAGGCTCATGACTAATCTAAGGAAATACTTTTTACACAAAGAGTAGTAGATGAAGAAACAGTCTCCCGGAAGAAGTTGTGGAGACAGATACTGTGTCTGAATTCAAAAAGGCCTGGGATAGGCACATGGGATCTCTTAGAAAGAGGAAGAGATAATGGTTACTGTGGATGGGCAGACTAGATGGGCCATTTGGCCTTTATCTGCCATCATGTTTTTATGCTTCTATGTTTCAGTTTGTCCCAGTATTTTATGGGGGTTTCCTCTAGGAACTTGTTAAACTCGCTAGAATCACACTACAGGTCCCTTTTATTAAAGCTTAGAATGCACTAACAAAATTAGCACATCATTGGCTTCCATTTTATTTTAGAGTTCAGTTCAAATGTGCTTGTATAGTATTTTAAATTATACATGGACTCTTTGTGCCTGATTCACTAACCTGCCTGATCGTCACTGATCTGTGTCCGATCTGTGGCAGGCCGACCAATTCATGACAGGACAATATTCAAATGGGGGTGATTGGAGGAACGCCTTTACACCGACCGCATGGATTGCTACTGAGCGATCCCAACACATGCGCAGACCATCTTCTTTGCCTGTAGATGGATGGTCTGCGCATGCTCTCCGCTGGAACAAGAGAAAAATAGAGATTAGTCCCAGCACTCTGCTTAACTTCAGAGGCTCAAATAATCGGGGCACATTTAAGTAGTGAAATTGCAACCCCTGTGGTCTCCGTAAAATGTTTTCAAGGCAGAAAGCCTTGTGGAATGGCCTCTTCTTCACTGAGGGGAAATCCGGAGGAGAAGTTTGCGGCTTGTGCCAAGCACAACGTCAGACTAAAAGACCGAAATGGAAGTCTGTGCCACCCCGACTCTCCTGCACTCTGCCACCCTTCCCCACAGTTCAGTCCCGCTTTAAACCCACAGGTTAAAACCATGGGCTCACACTGCGGGAATGGTGACAGAGAGCAGCAGAGTTGGGGTAGCAAGAGCAGAGCTTTTGAAGGGAAGTGTGGCAATGTATCACTGTTCAAGCAGAGCAGCAGAGAGCTGGGGGCTTTCTAGATGGTTTGATGGACTGCAGGGCTGGGATTTCAGGGCGAGGATAGTCAGAAAGAACTTGAACGAATGGTCCCCAGCAGTTGCTTCTTTCGTTGATCGGCCAGGCCAGCCTAGTCGGTGTCCCAGATTTGTTTCGTTAATCACTGCCTGCCTACTTTGCATGCTGTTTCCCCTTATTTGCATGTGGTAACAGAGGTTAGTGAATCGGGTCGGTACACGATCGCAAACACAATCGGTGGGCTTACTGAATCTAGCCCTTTGATTCTTTGATTCCTTTAAATGTTTCAAGATTTTCAGGTTGTAGAACCATTCATAGATACAAACTTTTATTTCCCTCCGTTAATGATATCAGATCAGTCAGTAAAATGGCTCTTTCTTTTTTGTTTTAATTAACTGCATTGTGGAATGATTACCGTCTCAAATAAGATCTTGTATTTCACTTCAGGTCTTCTGAAAAATATTTAAAAAACATGTTTCAATGTTTTTAAACAATAATTTTTAAGGACTGTTATCCCTTTTAGATAAATTGTTGCAAACTGAGTCAAACCTTATTTTTTATGGATGACTTGGTGTATAAATCTTAGGTTAGATTAGATCTAATACAGTATGATGCTTTAACAAAGCATTCTATGATGTGTTCTTCTTAATCTGCTGGTTATTAGTTTCATGGTTTTTCTTATTATTTTATTTTATATGTTAAATAACTGTTCCCTATTCCCTTTTACATACATTCTTTCAGTCATCTTTTCTTCAAGCTGAAGAGCTCAAACCTATTTAGCTTTTTGTACATACGGAAACTGTAATATCAAATTAATTATGTTTTGCTCCCCTTTTCTGAACTTTTTCTAGTCATGTTATTTCCTTTTTGACTTGGGGCTTTTTGTACATCCCTGCTCAAATTAGTACCTAAATATACAATGTAAGATGAAGCTTCACTCCTACTCCACAGGGGTTGCATAATAACCTTGTATTATCCTTTCATGAATGACATTTCATGGAACTAGTTTTGTCTTTGTGAAATGATTTCTAAGCAACTTTGAAAACATGTGACAAGGATTTCAAGATACATTGTACAATCAATCTTTATTTAAAAAAGCAAGTCTATAATTTTAGCAGTCTGGGTTTTTCTGAGAAATCTTAAGGACTACAATCACAATTCCTAAGAATGATCCTTCTGTTTTACCCTTTTGTACCTGTTTTGATAAACCTGCTACAGAAGAGAAATTTAGTAAAGATTTAAGTGGTTCATAAAATTCCACCTCGAGTCATCCACTGTGAATCAGTTACCTTCCTTGGACTTAAATAGCAACTATTAGTACATCAGTCAAAATACCCTGTCCAATGCTTTTTATGTGTTTATGGCAACCTAACTGTTTAGAACTGATGCAAAAACCTGCTGCTAGTCTCAGATATGCATAGGTCTGATTGCAACTAAAATAATTATTGTAGATGTCTTTTGTAGTGAACTGAATTTTCTTCTTTATCACTTAGCTTTTTCCATTTTGCTCTTTCTTTCTTTTAAAAATTAATAATGTCCCACATTTCTTCATATTACCATAATAATATACCTTCTGAGCAAAAGCAGTTACCAGCTTCTCTACTGTGAAAAGTACTACGTTATTATTTTAACTTTAGTAACCATAGAAGTAAAGTAGTATAACTTATATTAACATGCAACTATTCCTGTTGAGCTATTTCCTTTGCCCCAGTATACAATCAGTCTTGACATTTTAGTTTACACCTTAAGACTGCTTAAGAATATAAAATAAGCCATGCTGAGTCAGATAATAGTCTATTGAGTTCAACATCCTATTTCCAAAAGCGGACAGTTAAGGACACAAATATTTATGCTTTTATTTATTTAGATCATGGATGTTCAACCTGGCCTTCAGAACACTCCCAGCCAGTCTCTTTTTCAGATCCCCAGAAAGTGCCGATGCCACCACTGTATATCAAATTAGGCCTAACGAAACAATTTGTCAGAGCTCAAGATAAGGAATTGGCAGCCTTCAAGTACCTTCAAAACATCTTCTCTAATCTGTCTGAGGCAAAAATCAAAGCTGGTGTCTTCATCGGACCACAGATAAAGAAGATCCTGGAGTGTAAAGAATTTCCCAAGAAGCTAACTAGGAAGGTAAAACATGGTTTGGGGCTTCCTGTGCAATCACAAGGTTGAAAGCTATGTGGAGTTGCTGAGAATCTGGTGAAGAATTACAGTAAAATGGGCTTTAAGATGTATGTCAAAGTCAATGTCCTTGATGCTAATCTTGAGATATGCGTTCTACACAGTATCATTCATAAAATAATGATGAGTATAATGGTCAAGTGATATACGCTCTGATGTCAGACGTTGACGTCTGGAATACGTTAGGACGTTGACGCCTGGGCTGTGGTGCATTTAAATTCTTTGATTAAGAACAGTGGCGCCATTCCTTCCTAGACACAATGGTCGGTTTGAATGGTTTTAAGCAGGGGTGAATGAAGTGATTTTTAACTTTTTTAAGGATTACGGAATGTCTGTGAATATATAATATGCACTAAAAATTAGCGATAGTTTATAGAGATTTAGTGCTCTTTCTATTTTTTCAGGGAGTGGTAGCCTTGAGAAAGCCCTTTGAAACATACGGACGAAACATGTTGGTGACTCTACCCCCGTAGAAAGCGTCTTTTGCACAGCTAAGTACTTTAAGTACATATTTATTTAAGATTAACATTAAAGTATATTAAATTATAAACATTAAAAGTATTTAAAGAACTTTATATACTGGATGTGATGACGAGTGGGAGCGTAAAGTCCGGCACTATGAAAGAAGTTTGAGTGCCTGGTGGCCCGCTGAGGACCAGTAAGACAACCTGTTACTTTGGATGAATGAAGTGCTGCATAAATGTGAGATTAGGTCTTACATTTGATGATATTAGTTATTGGAGCGTTCTTCATCTAAGTGAGCTTAAATAATGCCAAAGGTTTACATTGATGGAGAATATGGCACAAGAAGAAACGGAATTTCTAGGATATACGGATGAACAATTCAGGACAATTTTGTCCAGACCAGCTTTATTGGATGATGTGGAGGACTCCCCGGGACAATCCTCTTGGCAGGAATGGGAACTTACCTAAAAAAGACTGATTTGGGCGGAGCTACATGGTAGCACGATTGTACAATATTTGAAGAAAGCTATGATATTGCGGGGGTTATGTATTCTTAAGGAACCTAAGTTAATGGGTATGGATAAATATTTCATGGATAAATGGACAACTATTCTTAACAGATGTTCTCATGATTTGATGATACTGTTGGTAGAGACAACTGTCACCATTGAACAGGATTTGAAATTGAAAAGTATGGACATTGAGCAGGAGCTTCAGAGGAAAATGGAAAAAGAAGAATATGATATTAAACACAGAGCTGGAGGATTCATTGCAGAAACTTTAGGAATCTATAAAACAAACTAAGATTAAAAAGTGGAAAAGGGATGAAAGGGATTATATGGTGGGGAAGGTGTATACTTGGAATAAGAAGAACATCCCCAACCAGGGAAAGAAAAAGGTAGCCTTTGAAGCTTCTACAGATGAATCTGACATTGCAAGTGGGGAATCAGGGATTCCTCTGTGACCAGAACATCGGGGGACGAAGGATAACAACAACCACAAAACCTACAGAATGCTCGGTCCAGGACCAAAGGACGGGGACAAGTTCGGGCAGAGGAGCAAAACAGAAGTAACATCTTTAGTAGTCAATATTTCATCCCTTGTTTTAACACCGGACCAAATAGAAATACTACAACTGGGTTAGGAATACGTTATCTAAGAAAGGCTTGATTTTTTCCAATTGAAGATATCTTTCTTTAAATTTATAAGGAAACTCCATATAAATCTATTTTTTCAGCAATAAACAGAGATTAAGACACAGGAAGATGAGTCTCTTATTAGGAAAGAATCCAAATGGGCCCCGCCAGGGCTGATGGATCCTGTGCTGACTACCTTTAGAGATTTAGTTCTTGATGGGATAACTAAATATGAGAGATCTTTCAGAACTTCTGATATACATTATAATTTAACTTACTGCCCACATCAAGCATTGAGACAGTTAAGAGATATGGATAATATTATAATTACAAAGGTGGATAAAGGACAAGCTATAGTTATCCAAGACAAAAAGAAATATCAAGAAGAAGCGGAACGTCAGTTAAGTGATAGAATAGCATATAAAGTACTGCCAGAGAACCCTGTGGGACCCTTAATAAAATATATTTTTAACTTTGTTACCCAATATTATGAACAGGGTCATCTGACATCTAAAAAATATCAATTTTTACTTGAGAAATACCCTAGGACCCCTAGAATCCATTTTGTCCCTAAAATTCATAAAGATCTTAATAACCCCCCAGGTAGGCCCATAGTAAATACCAGAGATAGTATGCTGGAACCTTTATTCAAATTTTTGGATATTTTTCTGAGAGCTGAAGCTATAAAGGTCAAGTCTTATTTAAAGAATTCTTCCCACCTTTTGAGAATTTTACAGTAAGAAGTTATCTTACAAGAGGACACTTGGTTAGTGACCTTAGATATGGTATCTCTATACACAGAGATACCCCAAATAGAAGCACTAACAATTATAGAGGAAGTAATGGAAAATAGAGGAGAAAACCAGATGATACCTACTCCTTTTTTAGTACAGCTGGCGGAGTGGGTTATTAAAGAGAGTTTTTTTGAATATAATGAGACATATTACAAACAGGTACAAGGGGTGGCCATTGGGGCCACATTGGCCCCCTCAGTAGCAACATTATATATGGGTAAATTTGAGGTGGAGATAATTTATCCTTCTGAGTTTTTCCATCATATCTCCTTGTGGAAGAGATTCTTGGACGACATTTTCTATCCATGGGAAGGGACAGAAAGAGATTTGGAAAGATTTATCTTGTGGATTAATACCACGATTCCTAATCTCCAATTTATAGCTAACACCAGTAGACATAAAACCAAGTTTCTTGATATACAAATAGGGAAAGAAGGGACCGTGATGAATACCACTCTGTACAGAAAACCGGTAGCCCGGAATACTCTGCTTCATTTTGATAGTTTCCAACCATACTATTTAAAACACAGTCTCCCTATAAGCCAGTATTTAAGGGCAAGACGGGTTTGTTCCACCCTGGAAGAATATAAAAGACTAGCTAAAGACTTAGAAGAATGTTTTTTGGAGAGAGGATACCCTAAAAGCTCTACTAGGCAAACGTATTTATGGGCACACTATGCCCAGAGAGAATTATTAATTGGTAGGCCTAAAGTATCAGAAGAGAGTCAATTAATTTGTTTTACCATACTCAAAATCATCAGGGGTACTTATCTCCTTGATAAAGCAATACTGGCCATTCTTAATCTTCACAAATGTTTTCAGGATCTCCCCATGTTCTCATATCTTAGAGGTAAGACCATTGGGCAGGCATTAAGGAAATATGATAGGAGGGATGATAAAGAAGCTAAATTGAAAGGTCATGTAAAATGTCATCAGTGTCAATGGTGTAATACCATCATGGAGGGCCTACAATGGACTGACCCCCAATTGGGATATATAGTCAGGGCAAGGACTAATACTACTTGTAAAACATCAGAAGTCATTTATACAATAGTCTGCCCATGTAATTTAGTATATGTGGTACAGACAAAGTGGACAATCAATATACGCTTAAAAGAACATAAATCACGTATTGTAACCAATGCCTTGCAAGCTACAATAGTCCAATATTGGATAGATTTGGGTCATAGAATAAAACAAATTAAGTGGAGAGTGATTGACTGTATGGATGAGGTTAAGCTTGAGGGAGATTGGGAGGGGAGACTAAATTTGCTAGAACAACGGTGGATTTACCGTATGAACACTGTTATCCTGAATGGGTTCCTGCTATAGGAAGGTTGTCTTGGGGGGGGGGGGTGTTCTACACAGTATCATTCATAAAATAATGAGGAGTATAATGGGCAAGTGATGTATGCTCTGATGTCAGACGTTGACGTCTGGAATACGTTAGGACATTGACGCCTGGGGTGTGGAGCGTTTAAATTCTTTGATTAAGAACAATGGCACCATTCCTTCCTAGACGCAATGGTCGGTTTGAATGGTTGTAAGTAGGTAGGTAAGCAGGGGTGAATGAAGTGGTTTATAACTTATTTAAGGATTACGGAATGTCTGTGAATATAAAATATGCACTAAAAATTAGCGATAGTTTATAGAGATTTAGTTCTCTTTCTATTTTTTCAGGCAGTGGTAGCCTTGAGAAAGCCCTTTGAAACATACGGACGAAACATGTTGGTGACTCTACCCCCGTAGAAAGCGTCTTTTGCACAGCTAAGTACTTTTAGTACATATTTATTTAAGATTAACATTAAAGTATATTAAATTATAAACATAAAAGTATTTAAAGAACTTTATATACTGGATCCGATGACGAGTGGGAGCGTAAAGCCCGGCACTATGAAAGAAGTTTGAGTGCCTGGTGGCCGGCTGAGGACCAGTAAGACAATCTGTTACTTTGGATGAATGAAGTGCTGCATAAATGTGAGATTAGGTCTTACATTTGATGATATTAGTTATTGGAGTGTTATTCATCTAAGTGAGCTTAAATAGTGCCAAAGGTTTACATGATCAGCCCCTAATCATACCCACTTGTAATTGGGCACTTTGTACTAAGTGCCTACTTTTCATAGTCATGTTTGGTGCTTAACTTTCAATTAAGTTAAATTAATGCAAATTATGATGTGTTAAATTATTGACATCAATTAAGCCTATTAAATTATGTACCTACATCGGGTAGGTATGCTGATGTAAGCACCTAACTTTAGACGGACTTTGCCAGTTTGATGCCATGCGGTGAAAACCTATTCTAGAACAGTAACTGAGTGCTCAGATTTCACTATAGAATACCAATCTATATAATAAAATGCTACGCGCGCATGCGCACTCTCACCGCACATGCTTCCCTGATCCCTGATCTGTTGGGCTGTGGCGGCAAGCGTGCGCATGCGCTACAAAGGACTCCAGGACACCCTCGGCTGTCGGCTGTCGATTTCAGGCCCGCGCAGCAGTGTGGAGCGGCGGCTGCCAGGAGGATTGGTTTCCGTGTAATGCATAGAAAATTGAATAAATAAATTTAATAAACCTAATGTACCTGGGGCAATGGGGGGATTAAGTGACTTACCCAGGGTCACAAGGGGCAGCGTGGGATTTGAACCCAAAGCCTCAGGGTGCTGAGGCTATAGCTCTAACCACTCACTCGGGCCAGGGGGAGAGGGAAAGGGGGCTGCTTTGGGGGGAGGGGTGTGCTGGGGGCCAGACAGCAAACATGCTTTGCTCTAGGAGGGGGGGGGGACAGAAGGGGGCCATGGAGCAGGCAGGCATGGCACAATGGGGGGCCAAGGAGGGAAAGGGGGCTGCTTTAGGAGAAGGGGTGTGCTAAAAAAAAAAAAAGACAGACAGACAGCGGCCAAGGAGAGAGAGAGAGAGAGAGAGAGAAAGAAAGACAGACACACACATCTATTCTAGCACCCATTAATGTAACGGGCTTAAAGACTAGTATAACTAGAATTGATGTGCTTGATGTAAGTACAAGCACCCAAATTCATCAACTTACTGTATTCTGTAAGTTGCACATGTAAGTGTTCATTCTTCTAGATTTGACCAAATAACCCATCTACTAATTCAATATCACTGGCTCTCTATCACATATCACATTCACAATAGAGAATGACATGGGGGCAAATTTTTCCCCATCCCCGCTGGAACTCATGATCCCATCTCATCCCAATGAGTTCTTTTCCTGTCCTTGCCCCATTCTTGCAAGCTCTGTCTTCATCTGCATAAGCCTCAAACACTTTAAATCACAAGTGTTCGAGGTTTGTGCAGTTAAGGCTGAGCTTACAGGAATGGGGCAGGGAGAGGGACAAAACTTGTGGGATGGTACAGGGAAATTGAGTTCCTGTGGGGATGGAAAAAAATTTGTCCTTGTGTCATTCACAAGGTACTACAATTGGGTAGTCCTCCATATTTATCTTTGTGTCATTCATAAGGTACTACCATTGGGTAGGCCTCCATATTTATCCTCTTTTATTATCCCATACACTCCTGCTCAGACTCTATACTCTCTTGCAGATAACTTTTTGCATGCCTCATTAAAGGCGGTTCACTACGAGACCACTGGAACCTGTAACCTTTTCTGGCTCACTCTGGCTGCACCAAGTATTATATTCATCTGTTCTGATGTGCTTTCAAGATCTTTGGAAAATTTATTAATGAGCCCGTAAGTTATCAGAAGCTGGTATAAAACTTTGGAACTTTATTCCCAATGTTTTGAGATTAAGTAAGAACCGTATGAAGTTTTAAAAAACAGCTGAATACTCATTTCTTGGTAGACACTTTTCTGTGATATTAGAAGGATTATGACAAGCTTTATTCTGAGTAATGTCTATGCTGGTTAGAGTTGAAATTTAATGCACCAATGACATCAGATTGAAATGCAATTTGTATTTTTAGTTTGTATTTGATTCATTTGTTTTGTCCTAATATTATATATGTTTTATTTGCACTGCTTAGAATTAAGCGGTTTAAAATTTTTTTAATAAATTATTTTGGAATTTTCTTCAATCCAATCTTTTCTGTGATCAAATATATATAAAATTCAAAGTTCTCCTTAAGACATACTTATTTGAAAAGATCCATGTGGTTCAAATGGAGCCAGGTAGTACGCTGGGGGTAAATTAATTTTCATGATCTACTTCCTTATAGTTCTTTACTCTTTCCTTTTTCCTTAAACCAATGGATTCTTTTATCCTTTGAGTTTTCAAAAGTGTGATGGTAAAACTTCAGAAGTAGAGTTGATTTTGTATTAGAGATGGATTATGGCCCAATGGAATATTCTGGTAATCTTTACTTTCTGTTTTTACATTTTCACACAGAGAAAAAACATCTCTGTACTCTGTACTCGTACCTTTTTTATTTTTACTTCTTTAGAATACTTTTATTAAAAACGGAGAAAAAAAAGACAAGCAGTTCAGCATGTGCCATAGAAACTTTCCTATAAATTCAAATAAAACTTTCCCCCTCTTTTACAAAGGTGCGCTAAGTGTTTTATCGTGGATTTAGCGTGCGCTGAATCAACACATGTGCTAACCGTTAATGCATCCATAGGATAAAATGCACGCATTAGTGTGATAATATTTAGCTAAAAAGCTTAGTGCACCTTTGTAAAATAGGGGGTTAGTCCCCTAATCAAGATCCCCTTATTCCCCTTTCATATCCCCAGCCCCATCTATCATTTGTTCTAATCTCTCTCTCCCATGTTCACTCATATACCTTGTTCAACTTTGACCCAACATATCTCTGAATAATGTATGTTGTCACAATCCAAGCCCTAGAGCTAGGCTTGCTCCAGATAGAAGGGGGCAGAGCTCAGGCATAAAGCTGAAAAGAGCAGACCAATGCAACAGCTCTGCTACCCACAAGCACAGACTTTGAGCCTAGAATGTCTGCACAAGAGCAGGAACTCTGATAGGAGGGGGAACACTGTGAGAACAGCCTTGGGGAACCTGAGGTAACCTTTAGAAAGGAACAGCCCAGAAGACAAGCTCCTAGCTCTGGGAGTGCTCAGCTGCTGAGGCTAATTAAAGCCCAGGAAAAAGCTCAGCAGAAGCAGCAGTTTGCCCTTCCCCCACACAGGTTAGGGCGTGGCCTGCTCAGAACTAAGGAAACAGAGCCCAGGAAGCCTAAGTCAGTCAGTCCTGAGCTACAAGAGGAAGGAGACACAGGAGCCAGGGCTCCTGAATATAAACAGGATAATGAGGTTGAAATGGTAGATGTGGAAGCTTTCCCTGAGGTGAGCCAGCCAGCTAGCCCACTAGCAGTAGAGGATATGGACACTTCTATGGAACCTGCTGATATATACATGGAAGAAAGCTAAGTTGTTTTTCTTACTGTTTTTTTTCTTGAATCTTTTTGATGTCTGGAGGAATGGGACTTATGCTGGCCGTGTGAGCATTGCTTGGCTCACTGCTAGGAAACGGTGCCTTGTTTAGGGAACTTTGAATTGAGCTTATTTTGGTATTTTTCCTGCTTCTATGAGACTCTGCCACTGAAGGTGATAGAGGGGTAGTAGGGGTGAGTCCACAGAAGATCTTTCGGGTTGGGATCGTGGGGCCAGTTTGGCAAATTGTTATATTGTGGACTCAGCTACTCCCCTCCCCCACCGCTTCTAAGGCTGGTGTGGGAAGCCTGTTAAAAAGCCAGGTGAATCCAGTGTACTTGGCTGGAACAGATGAACTCTATTGAAATACTGATATAAAGACTGCAGTTTTTGCAGCCTTTAGTTTTGTGTTTTGAACTATAAAGAAAAGTCAGTGCAGGACCATTTTACACCTACCTGGAAGAAAGGTGTGGGTCTGTCTTTTGCAGGACCTATTTTTCTGTTCACAATTTTGATTGAGTTGAAATTTTGAACTCTGGCAGCATTGCTAATCAAAACTATATTGTGAAATTAAAGTTTTGTTTGGCGTTGTAAACACTTGATTTTTCTGACTTTATTGTGTCACCTTCATTATAGTAGCCAGCAGGGCTTTCAACATTTGAAGGCACGCTAGAGACTATTATTTTGTGCACTGACCGGTAGCCAAACCCAAAGCCCGGTACCGGCAGAGCCACAATGTATACATCAACTATGATTCCTCCATGTGGGTTAAATGTCCCAGACTTTCTGTGCAGTTAAATTTTGACATTAAGCAAATAAAATCTAATATATGCAGGACCAGAATTGTGCTAATAACAGTTTACTAACAGCAAAGAGATGTGTAGCGGATTTATGGACTGCTTTTGTTGCTCCTGGAGTTTTAACATGCAACAAGCATACTTCTGCTTTAGAGAGAGAGTAGTGTTTGTAATTTATTGTAATACATTAACTATAGCTTTCCAAAATAGCTGGACTTTGTCAACAGCACCAAATATGATAAAAATTGCCTTGACCTCCACATTCTCCCTAGCATTGGTTGGATCCCATATTAAAGATCTGATGTAATTGCTCAATATGTAATACCATCTATACAAGATCTTGTATCCATCTTCAACTAGATCAGTGGTTCCCAAACATGTCCTGGGGGACCCCCAGCCAGTCAGGTTTTTAAGATATCCCTAATGAATATGCATGAGAGAGAGTTGCATACCTGTCACTTCCATTATATGCAAATCTCTCTCATGCATATTCATTAGGGATATCTTGAAAACCTGACTGGCTGGGGGTCCCCCAGGACAGGTTTGGGAACCACTGAACTAGATATTGACACCCAAAGCAAATATTGAAATATTCTCCACCATTTGGAAAGTTCATAGTCCTGTCCCAGAATTTTTTTTCCCCAGATAGTCCTGTAGCATAAAATAGAAGCTTATTTTCCAAGCAATGCCCAGTATAGATGTGATATGCCTCTTCTGCCACTTCTAGAGTACGCCTCCTCCAAGGCTGTTTCAGTCAAACATAATTCTTTTTCTGCTCTCCGAAGTAAAAATAAAAACACTTTGATTTGCTGATATCTAAAGGCATCTCTCTGTGTTAAAACCATATTCATCTTTTAAGTCCTGGAAAGAGACAACTTTGTTATCCTCTTACAATTGATCTACTGTTCATTGACACATTGCAGCCCAGTGTTTACAAGCATTTTCCAGTTTACCGGGTATAAAACCAGATGCATAAACTATGGATGTGAAAGGGAAGAACTACCTCCCAGGAAAAAAGTGAAAAATCACACTGACATCCAAGTACGTATTGGATATTGCATATAACGTATATACTCAAATATAAACCGGGATTTTGGGCCAAAAAATTGGCCTAAAAATGGGGGTCCCGGTTTATATTTGAGCCAATATACCCCCTTCCAAAATTTTTGCAGGCTGCCGCAGTTCACCCTGCCGCCCTCCCTGTCCTAGACTCAGGTTCATACCTCTAATGATGATCATCGGTGGAGGTGCAGCAGGCAGGAGCGAACTTTCCAAGTTCCTGCCCCGCTGTTAACAGGCTTCTCTGAGTGTCTTCGGCCGCACTGAGAAGCACGAGCAGGCACATGATTTTGCACTGCTGATCAGTGCTGAGCGGCTTCCTTAATGGTTCCTACGAGCACAGCTGGTCCTAAGGCAGGCTCACTTTCGGGGAACCATTGGGAAGCATATGGTTAGAATGGAATATGCTCCTAGCTTGGTCAATGAGGCAGGAGCACAGGGTGAACTGCTAAGAATAATCAAGGCTCAGATGACTCTTATGTCTCACCATAAAAAAATTATTAATAACTGCAGCTAATTGTTAAACCCATTCTATGGCCTACTGTCGTCATTGAATAACATTGATAATAAGTATGATGTCTAATGTTGCAAGGCAGCAGGATGCACCTTCTCAACTGCCTATGTTAAGTTTTTCACATTCAGAGACATAAATCATAAGTCACTGATTGTAGTATAATGAGATGTGCAGCATGAGAGAGATCATACACATGCAGATCTAAGGGCTCCTTTTACAAAGGTGCGCTAGTGTTTTTTTGCGCACGCACACAAGATTAGCACGCACTATAGTGCACGCTAGCCAAAAAATTACCGCCTGCTTAAAAGGAGGCGGTATCGGCTAGCGCACGCTTAAGGAGCCCTCCTCCCCCTCTTCAACCAGCCCAAATAACAAATTGATGTAAAGGTATAATTTTACTCCAAGCTAAAGGAAATCAGCTGGGCTCCAATTATGTAGTGATTGCTTCCATCAGCATTGCCATCCCTATAAAATTGTAACATGCAATTATCATGGTAGATTAGCCTGTTTGAACTATAACATCTAAACATTAAGTATTAAAAACTTATAAAACATAGAAAATTCATTCAAGTTGCAGGCACTGCCACTCATTTTCCCTTTATCTAAATATCCAGAGAAGAGATTGTAGGAAGCATCACTGACTGTGATTAAAGATAACAAGACAGCCTGGTCTCACTAAACTGAGTCAATTTAGTTACCCATCATAGGGAATGCTTGTGTTTTTGCTTTTTTTCTCAGGTTTTGCCATGTGAAGAAAGCTGAACTTTCAATTTTTGGCACTACAATCGGCCCTTTATCATGCCAGTTTATTTCCATCATGGTTGAGATTTAATCCTTGACAAAGCAGAGGTTACAGAAGAAAAAGTTGTGTTTATTTCCTCTAGCATCTGGATCTGTGACAATTTGCCATTGTAGTGAAATGACAGGGCAAACAGATGTTGCCACTTATATATAGTACATTCCTTTTTCTCTTAAATATTGTGTAAGAGGTCACAGCCCTCCCCCCCCCCCACACACACACACTCATTTTAACATTGTTGGTGCAAGATTCTGATAAAGTTTCAGATTATATGTCTCACTGAATGCGCTCCTTTGCATGTGCGTTAGCCAAGATGGCTTGATGTGAACATAGTATTTGAATATTAGCTTCTGATACTATCTACCAATCTTTATCATGTGCGTTAGCCAAGAGGGCTTGATGTGAACATAGTATTTGAATATTAGCTTCTGATACTATCTACCAATCTTTAGTAAACAACATGGAGACGGCAGCGGGTAGGCAAGGCTTCAGCACAGAAGGGAGGCGGGCAGGCAGGTTTTGGGGGAGGGGATGGGACAAAGGCTGGAAGGTAGTGAGGGGGACATAGGAAGGAGGGAAGGAGGAAGGAAGGAGAGAGAGAGGCAGAGAAAGACTGGATGTGTGTGAGGGGGGGGGGGGGGGGGGTTTGTAAGCAGAAGAAAGATAGAGAGAGAAAAAGGCCTGTACCAAAGGGTAAAGACAGGAGGCAGATGCTGGGCAATGAGAGGTGCACATAGAGGGGGAGAGACCCTGATGAAGAACAGAGAGATGGAAGATCATAACAGAGGAGGGAGAGAGAGGGAGACCTGGAACAAAGGTGGTGGTAGGTACAAAGGAGAACTGACAATGGATCTGGGGAGGGTAAGCAGAGAGATAAGAGAGAGAAACCTGTACCAAAAGGGGCTGGAGCTGGATTCTGAAATAAATTTTGGATGTGAAAGAAATAAAGAAATATTGGATGCACAGTCAGAAGGAAGTGCAACCAGAGATTCATGAAATCACCAGACAACAAAGGTAGGAAAAATGATTTTATTTTCAATTTAGTGATCAAAATATGTCAGTTTTGAGAATTTATATCTGCTGTCTATCAAGTTTTAAGTTTCAAGTTTTATTAAAATTTGATAAAACGCTAATCATAAATACTAAGGGCTCCTTTTACGAAGCCGCATTAGCAATTTAACATGCATAATAGCACATGCTATTTTGCCGGCCATGCTAGCCGCTACTGCCTCCTCTTGAACAGGTGGTAGTTTTTCAGCTAGCACGGGGGTTAGCGCGCGCTATAAAGGCACATGCGATAAAGCTGCTAACACAGCTTCGTAAAAGGAGCCCTAAGCATTTGACAATAAAATTTAAAATGGGGAACAATCAACGGACTTAAAACACAACAGGAAAGTGGGGAGAAATACAATTTTAAAAGGAGAGAGTACAATTAAGGTTAAAAACAAAAGGGAAATAGGAGAAATCATATTGATGTTGAATATGAGTAAAAACAGAATGTGGCAAGAAAGCAGCCAGAGATCGATTAGCAATCATAAGTGTCTTAAAATAAGAAGCTTTTAAGGTTGCCCTTAAATTTATCTAGATTTTGTTCCGCCCTAAAATATGATGGTAACAAATTCCATATTGTAGGGGCTAAGTTTGCAAATGAAGAGGTCCTACGGGTACTAATTATTTTTAGGGATGGGACATAAAGAATGTGCTGTGATGCAAATCTTAAATTTCTCAAAGGTTCATGAAGAATAAGATACTTATGAATAAAAGAAGGTTCCTTGGTGTTTATAGTTTTAAAGGAGATTAAGGCAATTTTATGAGTTATATGGTGGTGAATTGGTAACCAGTGTGCATTTTTTAACAGAGGAGTGACATGATCAAATTTTTATTGCAGTGTTTTGTATTAATTGTAAGCATTGGATGTCTTTTTGGCAGATTCCTTTAAGTAAGGAACTGCAGTAATTGAGTTTGGAAATTACGAGGGAATGAATTAAAATGTTAAGAGACTGAGAATGCACTATAATTCTCTATTTTTCTATAGTTGTTACTGAGGTGACATTGCATATTTAAAGTCAACTGCCTTGACATCTTTGAAAAAAAAACCCCAAATATAAATAATAATTAACATTTTCTCTGCGTACAGTGTGCTTTGTGTTTTTTGTGTAGTTACCATTATGTATTAATAAGATTATATTGTGTGTATATGAAAAATGGATATAAGAAATTGCATTACAATTAGTATTATTATTATGGGGTTGGAGTCAGGGATGGAGTTTGGGCAGGTCTGGGGCTGGAGCTTTTGGGCCCCCAAAACAAAAAAGCATTCAGCTGCCTATGCATCTATATAACTCCCTGCCTCTTCCACTTGCTATCTGACCTCCATGATCTTCCCTTTAAGATCAGTCACCAGAGTAGCCAGTTCAATGGGAGGTGCCCCAGTATCTACCTTTATTTCATATAGGATAGTATGAAATCCTGTTTCCCCCTCACCTTCTAGTTGGGTTACTGCAAAAACAGGTTGCATTATCCCTTCAGATGTAGGCAGATGCACCGTTACTGTACTACCTTGTTGCCTGCATGCAGTCTAGGGCTCCAGACTGATATGTAAATATCTTTAGATCCAGATGTCTCTGGCTATGCTGAGACATAATACCATAAACAATGTGTTTTTGCAAACCTTATGTCCATATTTTCAGTAGTCAGAGAGTTGCGATGGCTGGGATGCGCCAGAGATAATGCATTAATGATGCTGAGCTCAAAGCTCAGGCAGCCATTTAGCTCTGTGACATCACTTCCTCCTCAAATAATCCTTCATTCCTTTTTAAAATAAATGATTAAAAAAAAACAACTTGCTGTCTCTACTTTATTTTTATTTACATGAATGTTTTGCTTCTCCTGCCCACTGTCTATTTCTTTAGCTATCTTACTGTGATAACTGGTGCCTCTTCAGCTAGAAAAGCACACTTTCAACCATTAGGATTTCCATTTCCATATTTATTTATGGTTAAAAATATTGTGACAAGAGCTTTCTAATGTTTCTATTGGTGTTGTTTAGTCAAAAATCAAGAGCTTGAAATTGCCTTCCAAGACACTTCACAATTAAATTCAACCCATTCTTTATTTTGTTCCTGGTTCAATGTACAAAAAAACATTGCTTGCTGTGATTTGAGCACAGAGCATGTGATAAATCTGAAATGTGGCTTTCAGTTAATTCGTTCCCAGCCTAACTGTGTGATTGCTCCCTTTGTGTGGGTAGGCAAATGACTGCCTATGGAACTAATGCCAGTGTTGCTTTATTAATTGACCAGCAGGAGGTGTTCTATTATTCCCTGTATCCTCGTAATGTGGAGACTGAATGCGTCATTTCTTACACATCCAGCTTCTGTTGCATTGTGTATTGAGAACTTGGAAACTATGGTCTGATTCTGAATTAGGGACTTTCAGACTGTAACACCACAAAGCTCCTGCAGTTATGATTATTTTATGTCATCAAATAGGCCCCTTTAGTAACGTACAAGACAAATTCAAGCACTCATAGAGTTACCGGTAATGAAACCTCTCTCTCATTTTATTATTTCTCAGCGTGTGCTTATTATCTAAAGAAACTGGAAGCATATTTGAAAGAAACAGTGCAAAAATCTCACTATTGTTTCTCCTAAACAAAAGATACTCAGAATGTTAGAGCTTTATAAGTTTTGTCTATAGGCAATATTTTATTCAGTTGTAGGTGATCAGGCCTCTGATTGTACTGCTGTCAATATCTTACACTTGTACAGTTAGAAAAATGCATTTTCTGTGGTGGACCAAGTTAAAGTGCAGCTAATCCCCCCCCCTCTCTCTCTCTTCTGTATAAAAACAATAGTGAGGAATTTGCTTAAAAGCTGCCTGTCAGAATGTAGGACTATTTGCAACATGTTCCTTGATTTGCTAGCACTGAATGCATGTTTTGGTTGAAAAGGAGTATTTCATGTTTCGAAGATTAGCATTACATCATTGGAGCAGACAGCTTGGAAGGAAAAAGGAAGCGGACTAGCAATGCAAGCTTTGCTTTTGATGGCCAGAGAATTCTGGCATCCTTCACCTTTTGTTGGCCATCTGTATGTATGAGCTCCCCAGTGGGATACCAGCTCGCTGGGGAACAGGGAAGCAGAAGGGCACAGCCTCCTTTGTAAGAGTGAGACGCCAAAAGCCACACAACGCAAAACGCTATCAATTAACATTCATTAGTCCTGGAGGAGCAACCCATTAAAGTGTTGAGTGTGCACAGATGCTGCTCATACAGGCATGACACCAGTAATTAAGCACCTAAAATAGGGGGACTTCACAACCTGTTTAGCAAAGAGATATCTCTGTGTTCTTGCATAAACTTTGCCATAAGTTTAATTGCTGAAGATTTCTGCTACGCTGGCTGAAAGAAACATTGTCTTTCATCTTTTAACTGCTAAAACCATTGCTTTCTAATTAAGTTGAAGATATAAAAAAAAAAATAGAGGTGATTATTCCAGGAAAGAAAAGTGCTATGTTATTATTGAATCAGAGCTGATGTCTACTGAAACTTCTCCAATGTTGCATGCAAGATCAAACACCTGTAAAATAATATCTTATATAAGATTGATTAAGTGATAGAGGTACATTCTTGCTGGTAGTGAAAGACCACCTACCTATCTATAGTGCCAGGCAAGTGGCTCTGATGGGTACAATAGGGATGTGCATTCATTAGCACCCATTTGGTTATTTTGAATGCCTTATACTGGGATTATCCTTAATGGAATAGTGGGATGGAGTTAGAACAGTCTCCCTCCCCATCTGGCTCCGGTGTAACACACAGTATATTGACCCATAGTGATAGTCTTACAGTACTACTACTGAGAATGAGTCATCTTTCATATAAGGGCATTTAGGAACTGGGCCTTCACCATATTTCCTGTAGTGGCAGATAGAGTGGATTCTGCAACTGCATAGAATGCAGTGATTGTTTGTTTGCCCCGTGAGCAGATGACCCCTTGCTTTTACCTTAAAGGCTTTGCATGTACCACATGTTAATTTTTGATGTTAACATGCAGTAATTAAAACTTACTGCATTTTAGTAAAAGGACCCATAGTCTAATAATAAAAAAGAAATGTTCCCACAAGTGGTATTAATAGATTGGTTTTAACTGATGAACACTGATAAAACTCTCTGATGCATAAAAAAAGAGGAAAAGTTAAATATATGTTTATTAAATAAACACCAGAAAAACTCAACTTCCTCTAGTATTTTCTCACCCTCAATTTGATTGCTTGGAAAAGTCCCCTTTACTTTTGTGCTTTTCCATGCTGGTGGTTCCTCAGTTGCACAACTCTGGAAGTTAGTGTAGAAGCCTTATTTATGTTCTGGACATGCATAAACTGGCACTGTAATCTGTATGCCATATATGTCTAAATCTCAATTTTAGAAAGTAAAGATATACATATCTACATCACAAATGCAGATGTTTCAATCAACTACTAAGAAACTTTCTTGAGTGCCTGACACAAGCTAACTCCAATATTTCTGTCTTAAAAATATATATTTTTCTGATGAAAATATTGAATTAATGTATAAAACATTTCTTTTTTTCTAAATAAACATTTTACTTTTGGTTAAGGACAGGTGTATCATAACCAAGGTTGAACAGATCATAGGACCTCTTATATTCTATATATTATTTCAGGTCCACATCCTGACTTTATGTTTTAATCACTTGCGCCTGTCCCACCTCACTTATCTCCTTCATTTTGTATGTGATATCTATGAAACTACATGTGCAAATGTACTTTAGTCAAAAAATCAAGAATTATATATTCAAACCATCTGGACATATATCAAAAACAAAAGAAAAGCAACACTTATCTTAGATGGTATAATCCATGAACTAGCACTGGTTAAAGATTTTCAACTCTCAATGCCCTCCCACCAAAAATGTGTGTTTCAATCTTCCTCAAAACAGATCTTCCTCAGGGGATGGTGACCAAAGTTGCCCCTCTAAGATAAAAGAAATAAAAGAGAATGTGTGCAAATAAATCTACTCAAAGTAATGTGCCCCTTTATCTCAAATATATAAAAGAGGAACTTATCATTTCCCTCTATCTGCAGTTAAAAAAAACTCATAAACTATACTCCACTTCCAAACATCTCAGACTGTTACATTTTAAAGTGATATGGAGCAACTAAAATAATTAAGCTAGCTTACATCTCTCAATGGCCATATCCGACGTGATTGGGCACCCCCCGCTACGATCCGGCACCCTCCACCATGATCCAGCACCCCCTGGCACGATTGGGCAGCCCCCCGCCACTTCTAACCCTCATCTGGGTACCCCGAAGATCGGCCTCCTCGTTTGCTGGGCCTTGAGCATCTGAGCATGCTCAAGGCCTGCGAGTTCACGTGTCTTTTTTTCCTTTTAACAGCTTTTATTTTAAGGTTGGATTGTTGTGAAGAGTTGAGTGAGGATCTGCTAAGGAGAAGAAAAACTCCATTCAAACTTGGGAAAAGGTGTGAGTACTTCTGCATCCACAGTATGACTGGAAAACATCATTTCACCAAAGCTGTTACTCAGGTTACAGCTTCTGTCTCTGTGAAGACAGAAAATATTACTCAAGCAGAGGGAGAAGTTCCATGTGCAAGCTGATTTTAGCTTGAACCCTTCATGAAGAAAGTAAAGGAACTGACAGAGGAGGTGACAAGACTGAGAAGCATCTGTGAGAATGAAAGATAAATCAATGAAATGCTTCATGAAGGAGGATAGCTGGGTTCAGATTACGGGACCCTCCAGACTCCACCTGCCCTTGAACTGAAAAACCGGTATGCAGCCCTGGAAGTGGAAGAGATGAGAGTATCCCAGGAAAAGGAAGGACCAAAGCTTGAAATCCCCATATTTGCTGTATCAGTGACAACTAGGAGGTGTAAGGTAACAGTGGTTGGTGACTCCCTTGTGAGGGGTACAGAGGCATCCATATGCAGATCAGACTTGATGTCCTGGGAGGTATGCTATCTACCTGGTGCCAAAATCCAAGATGTTATGGAGAGCTTGTTGAGATTCATCAAGTCTAATGACTATTATCTGATGCTGCTCATCCATACTGGCACTAATGATACTGCAAGGTACCCCTCCAAACATATCAAAAGTGATTGTGGCTCTGGGAGAGAAGGTAAAGTAGTCAGGTGTGCAGATGGTATTGTCATCAATTCTCCCTGTCGAGGGTAAATGCTAGGGTAGATAAGCTCACATCCTGGAGATGAATGTGTGGTTGTGTGGATAGTGTCACTGAGAGACTTTTCACTTCCTGGACCATAGGATGATTTTCCAGGAATGGTATGCATCTCTCAAAGAAGGGAATAAGAGTCTTCAACAGCAGACTGGTTTAACCTACTAAAGAGGGCTTTAAATTAGAATCATTGGATCAGGATGATCAAAGCCCCAAGGGTGAATATAAGCCCTCAAGTAACAAATGGGAAAAGGGGCAATGTCTGGAAAGCAGTATACTGTATACTAATGCTTGAAGTATGGAAAACAAACTTCTGGATCTAGAGGCTGTGATGGAAGAGGATGAGTTAGATTTAGTGGCAATCACTTTCTTCAGATGGGGAATTATGTCAAGGAATTATCTGGATGGGAATATTTGGAAGAAATAAGAAAGCTGTGGACAAAACTGAAAGGAGCTATTGTAAGGACAACAAAACATTTTGTAATGAAAGTAAGTAAAAAAGAAGGCTGCTTTGGTTCTCAAAAGTGTAGCTGAGAAGTTAAGGAAAAGGGTTATTTTTTTTTCATAAACTACAAAAAATTGCAGAATGTGGAAGACAAGCAAAAATATCTGGAAAAGTTAAGAGAAGCTGGTTCAGTAGTTACATAGAAACATGATAGCAGATAAAGGCCAAATGGTCCATCCAGTCTGCCAATCCGGAGTAACCATTATTACATTACATTACATTAGTGATTTCTACTCTGCCAATACCTTGCGGTTCAAGGTGGATTACAAAAAAGTTATCTGACCATTTCCAGAGGAATTGAAGAGAAGAGTGAGTTGCTTTTTCTCTCTCTAAGAGCTCTCACATGCCTATCCCACACTTTCTTGAATTCAGACACAGTCTCTGTCTCCACCACCTCTTACAGGAGAATGTTCCATGCATCTACCACCCTTTCTGTAAAAAAAAGTATTTCCTTAGATTACTCTTGAGCCTATCACCTCTTAACTTCATCCTAAGCATTGAAAATGTTGAAAAACAGCTCCAGCATACATTAGAGAAATATCAATATACTAGTCTTTAGGCCCGTTACATTAATGGGTGCTAGAATAGATGTGTGTCTTTGTGTTTATTTTTTTCATTTTCTCTCCTTGGCTGCTTTCTGTCTATCTTTCTTTCTTTCTATCTCTCTTCCTCCTGCTCTGTCTTTCTTTCTGTGTCTCTTTCCTTGACTGTCCAGTCCTTCTCCCTTACATTAACGGGTGCTAGAAATATATATTTGTCTGTCTTTATTTATTTCTGTCTCTTTCTGCCATTGTCTTTCTTTATTTCTGTCTCTCTCCCTGCCCCAGTCTCCTTCTTTTCTTTCTGTTTCCCTCCCTCCCACTATCTGTCTCTCTCCCTGCCCCCTATGCAGCAGCATTTCTCTCCCCCCTCCACTTCCCTGTGCAGTAGCTACATTAGCATTCCTTCCCCCTCCATTTCCCTGTGCTGCAGCATTTCCCTCCCACCCTGTGCAGCATTTTCCTCCCCCCCCCACACACACTTCCCTGTGGTCTCTCTGTCTGTGTTTGTTTTGGTAGGTAAAGTAGTCAGATGCCTGCTGTATGTGTGTTTGTTTGTTTTCTGTGTGTGTTTGTGTGTGTTGGTTGGCAGGTTAACTTGCTTCCCAGTAGCGGTAGCAGCAATTTGGCCGGCCCCCACTCTCCGCTGCTCCCCCTTCTCCCTCGCAGGTCAGTGAGGCTTCCTTCGCTCTCCCTAGCGCATGCGCACTCATGAGAGCCGGGTGAGGAAGGCCGCCGCAGCCTCGCGGCTTGCCCCAGCTGTGTAATTTCATGTTTTAGTTGAAAGCTGCCACCGCAGCTCTTCTCTCGATCCCCGCCTGGTGTGGTTCGAGAGAGGAGCCGTGGCGGCGCTTACCGTGAGAGCCGGGTGAGGAAGGCCGCCTCAGCCTCGCGGCTTCCTCCCAGCTGTGTAACTTCATTTTTTTAGTTGAGGGTGGGGAGTCGTTACGGGGATCGCCGGCCGCCATCGCTCAGCCACACCGTGAGGTCCAGGTGAGGAAGGCCGCCGCAGCCTCGCGGCTTCCCCAGGTGGGGAAGCTGGGGTTGCGCGAGCGCTGAGCCGCACCGTTGGAGAGGCAGGAAAGGAAGGCCGCCGCTCTTCTTAGGCGGCTCCTGAATGAAGGCGAGTTGCGAGTGTGGGGCCTGCAGCGGCGCGAGGTGGAGAGCAGGGAGGCTGTGGTGACGTACTAAGCGCGCATGCGCACTCTCATGTCCGCGACGGATCAGGGAACACGACTTTAGAGTGCGCATGCGCGGCCTAGCATTTTATTATATTAGATATCATATATACTCAAATATAAGTTAATCCAAATATAAGTCAAGACCCCCACCCCCCCAAAAGGAGGAAAAATGGTTGACTCGAATATAAGTCGGGTGGCTTAATATTCAAGTGACTTGCCCTGTCAGGCTCTTCACCTAGCCCCCTTACCTCCATCCCTTGTAAGACTCTGCACCCAGACCCCTTCTCTCCTTCCCCTGTCAGGTACTGCATCCAGCTTCCTCCCTGTCAGGCTCTGCACCCAGTCTCCCTCCCTCCCTCCCCTGTCAGTCACTGCAGCCAGTCCCCTCCATTGTAACTCCTCTGCCGATCCCTGGTGGTTCAGAAGTGCAGCGGACATGAGCAATCTTTTTGCGCTCCTGCTCCACTGCTAACCCAGTCGGTTAGTAGCTGTCGTGAGTTCTGGTTTATTCAGCCGCTGAGTGGCACTGAGCAGTTTCAAATGCACTTTAAGATGATGGCACATGTTAATTGTCACTAACACTAACTATATTCATTATTTTGAGTTGTAAACGAGTTGCAAATTGGCTTCAGTCCTTACTAAAGAATGTTAAATAAGTATTGCACTGCAGCTAGATACCTTCATTCAGTAAATTAAAGGTAGTAGCTGGAGGAAAGACTGCTTTTTTGAACCTATACTGTAGCCTCTAATATTAGTGTCAGTGCACATGTACTGTGGCCCTCTTTTACTAAGGTGCACTAATCGATTAGCGCATGCTAATCGATTTAGCGTGCACTAAACGCTAACATGGACGCGTTAGCGTTTAGCATGCGCTATTTCAATTAGCGTGCGCTAATCGGTTAGCGTACCTTAGTAAAAGAGGGGGTATATGTGAAAGTGAGGGACTTTAAGGTCATACTGTGCAGAAGCATTGTACTATACCAGAAGATTGTTTCATAGAAGCAGATTGACAGCAACGTATCTGCTTGAGAAGAATGAATTTCCTTTGTTCATCAGTCAGAGCAATATTCAGATCACGCGACCATATATCATATAGCCCTTTTATGTTCAGTTTTTGCTGTTCTAATTATACTACTACTTTGTACCATTTAGATGCCTCATGACCTAGTCCCATTGAAAGTATACTTGGGTTAGAGTAGACCAGGGGTCTCAAAGTCCCTTCTTGAGAGCCACAATCCAGTCGGGTTTTCAGGATTTCCCCAATGAATATGCATGAGATCTATGTGCATGCACTGGTTTCATTGGGGAAATCCTGAAAACCCGATTGGATTGCGGCCCTCAAGGAGGGACTTTGAGATCCCTGGAGTAGACAGTCCTGATGGGCAGTATATCATATTTTCATTAAACTTGAAACTGTGCCCTTGATCCACCTATTGTGATGTCCCCTTTTTGGAACCATATATAAATTTTACATGCAGATCTCATGTCTGACAAACAAAAAAGAAAAACAAGGAAACTAAACCCCATGAGAGACAATCTAGAACAAAGACAGTGGGAGTGGAACCATACACATCAACTAGAGATAAATATAACTTTCATATAGATATTATTAAAGTAAAATTTTTAAAAAACCAACACATAAGTTCAAAGATCTTATCATTCTCAAAGTTTTCCATTTTCCTTTTCATTAGTGCTTTATTTTTAATTAAGGCAGTTTGAATCCTGTATCTTCCCCTATCTTTTAAAGCTTTGTCTGGAGTGATTTAATAGTCTTTATTACCCCATCATAAGCTTTACCCCATCATAAGTAACTGTAGCCAGAGCTCCTTCCTACTATCTGTATTTGACTCAGTTGCCTGGCTCAGTTACTTTGTACCCAAATTTAAAAGGTGTAGTTCAGCACCCCTAAAATCCCTTATTTATAGCCCAAGTTGGAGCTCAATTAGTATACAGTGCACTGAATTAACTATTAAGCATTTTTCTTCATTAATGTCATATTTTAGACAAGATGCAGTCTTCAATTAAGCTTCAATTTATAACCTGGTCTAAATCTGCCCTTATTTCTGACACTAACAGTGTTAGCACCAGGGTGTAAATTCACTCAATGTTTTAGCACTGGCAGTAAACATTTGTAAAGGAGCCCCATATATTTTTGTGCTAATAATGGTGCCCTTTAACTATACAGTACAGTACTCTGCCCTTTCTTTTTATCTCTCTACAACGCAATAGGATGTCTCTGGAAAGACTCTGTCTCCTGAGTATTATCCCATTAAAATAGTTCTAATTAGGTTAAAAAAAACCCACATCATTTGAGAACTGACTCTGCTGTAGAAGCTTGTTTTTTGTCCATGCAGCTTATGGAGAGACAAAAGAATATGCCAACATTAACAGAAGACTTCTTCATATATTCTATGACCTCTCCATTCTTCTCTCTCTCTCTCTCTCTAAATATATATATATATATATACAGTTAAACCTCGGTTTGCAAGTAACGCAGTTTGCGAGTGTTTTGCAAGACAAGCAAAACACTCGAGCAAACAGCATTGACTCGATTTGCGAGCACCCCCCGAGAACTGGCATTGCCCCCCCCCCCCAAAGAACCGGCATCACCCGTCCAACACAAGCCCTTACCCTGATCTGGCACCAGCACGCAGTACCAACTCACAGCACATGCCAGTGCATGAAGATCCTGCCTGTTGCCTGGGCTGGGCCTTGAGCATCTGCGCATGCTCAAGGCCTTCTGGCTCCCACTCTCCCCGAGAATCTTGGAGAGACAACTGGAACCAGTGAATTTTGAAAGCTAAGTTTGTCCATCTTAATATAATATATTAAGCTTATAGCCTGTTTGGCTTCTATAAATTCAATAGTGACTATTGCTATCATTCTGACACTGTATTGAACAATGCGATGATTGGGTAGTGAGGCGGTATATTCACCTTCATGTCTCTGAGCATAAGTTTTAATAACAGTTGATTAAGATCTGTTGGAATTTTTCTATAAAGCTACATAGAGTGACTATTCATAACAGTTGCCATATCCTTTTTTAGTCACTCAACATTAGTACTTGGGTTGAGTTATTTGCCCTTTTCTTTATTTTCAACCCAGGCAAGAGGCAGGATTTTCAGGCACCGGCACGTCCTGAGTTGGTGCTGCATGCCGGTGCCAGATCGGGGTAAGGGCTTGTGCTTGGACAGATGGGCGATGCCGGTTCTCAGGAAGATGGGGGGAAATGCCGGTTCCTGGGGGGAGTTGTTATGAATATGGCTACTCTCTAATTGGAATTTCCAGTATCAAACTCAAAACAAGCTCCGATCCACCTAGGGAGGAGCGAAGACAAATTGGCCGAAGCCTTGGGGCCAATCGGCAAGGAGTAGGGGGAGGGGGGGAGGAGCAGGATAGATTAGGGGTGAGCGGAGGGGAGGTCGCCCCTCTCGATCCAGCATCACTGCTGGTGTTAATGATACTCCGTGGATGCCTTTTTCCGAAGTGCCTGATCTGGATTCCGGTGATGCTCTCCATGATTGCTTTCAGGTTTGTTGTGATTACAGTCAAATGTGATGTTAGGATTTTGAGGTTGTAAGATGTCCAGTTTAGTTAGACATGAATGTTGGAACTTTAATTGTCACAAATAGTGTTATGTTGAACGTAGGAGCTATACCGTATCTAACGTTATTATTATTTTATTCTAAAGCATCCAACTTTTATCAGGAGAGTGCAATCCTTGGATTCTGGTTTTCTTCTGCTAAAACACTAAGGGGCTCATAATCGAAATAAGAAACATCCAAAACGGCACTTAGAGTCTCCACCGGGAGGAGTTCTGGGCCGCATTATACGCAGCGCGGCCCAGTTGAGTCTCCGGCCCTGACCAGCTAGCCCCGTGCTGTGGTTATATCCCACGACGGTGCGATAGAACCTATAGTATGCAGTGCACTTCCCAAGGTGAAAGGCCAGTTCGCGGCCTATTCATATTGAGGGTCCAGGGACAGCACTGATAGTGGAGTGGCTAACTGCTTCTGTAACTTAAGGAGTGAAAGCGCTGTACTGATCCACTCCTGGCCTGTCTGGGAGGCCTTTCCATGAATTTGAGGCCTTTCCATGAATTTATCACCCCTTTCATAAATAGCTAAGCGGCCTTCCCCAAATGACCTATCACTTCAGTCCCTCTGAGTCTGCTCCTCAGTAATAAGCCTCATCAGGTCCATCTAGTCTGCTCCTTTTGACATAAAGGTGAACTCTTTCTGAGGGAAGGTAAAAGGCCAAGGAATTATTAGATATTTCACTCCATGACGTGTCCCCCCGTGCTTCATTAAACCAGATGGCGATAGTCTGCCCATCTGCAGTAACCATTACCTATTTTATCCCGAAAGCGCAGGACTCTCGAAATCAAGCTCATGAGACCTATGAAGCACAACAAGGAACACCCAGACCTTTTACATGTACATAGAGAGCTGATCAATTGACCTTCAGCGGGAGAGTCCCGATTAGTGGAGCTACTTAGCCACCAACTTCTTTTAGGAGATGTGATCTTTGCACAGCGAGGGCTGTAATGAGGCAGCTACAGTACCTTGCTATGTCACATGGACACGCACAATGATATCTGCTTTCATATCCCAGCCTTTTCCACATCATAAATCTGCTTTCATATCCCAGCCTTTCAACATAAGGGCTCGAAGGCCGCTTGCCTTGAGTTACCATTCCGGTATCTGTTAGACTCCTGTGACCTTTCTTGGATAAATGAAATAACTGATATGGGCCTTTATCGGTACGGCTTTGAGCTCTCAGTGAGAGAAATAGATACTTAATTTCTAGCATACTATGTCGTTCTATGTCGCATGGGCATCTCTTCGGGAGCCACACAAGGGTATATTTGGCCGATATTTGCTTTCAGGTCCCATAATTACTTCCTCATCATTAATATTTTGTCCAAGAGAATCGGTATGTCCTTGCCAGTGGCATTTTGGACGGTACAAACAAGGTGACAGCCGAGTTGCCAAGAGAATCAGTATGTCCTCGCCAGTGGTATTTTGGACGGTACAAACAAGGTGATAGCCGAGTCGCCAAGAGAATCAGTATGTCCTTGCCTGTGGCATTGTGGATGGTACAAACAATGTGAGAGCCCGTTTGAAACCAGCTTTCCTGAATCATTCACATCAGTGGCTTATCATAGTGGAAATGTCTCTAGACTTCGGTAGATTTGCAGGGACTTTGATTCATGGGTCCTGCTCTTAGTGTTAGACTTCGATTCACGGGTCCGATGCATACTACAGAGGAACACTTGCTCCATACGAGAGCACAGGTCGTAAGGGTGGTTTCGTCTTCTATGAATCCTACAATCGAATGGACCATATCCAGGTAGTATTACAATGGTATCACTTTATCTTCCTCGATTCCTTCATGAAAGGACCATGTCAAGGTGGTATTAATTCCTCTTTAGCCATGTGGTAGGACAGGCAGGGAGGTAAGGAGTAGGCCTTACAGCATTGCCCTCATATTTGGCTTCCATGAGCTTTCTCCTTGCCATAGTGGGCCCTTATACGGGGTTATCCTACTGACAAGATATGTGGGGCTTCATTGAGGTTTCTCCTGGACCTTAGCGGGCCCTTATACGGGGTGATGCTACTGACCAGCTCGATTGACCTCTTTTATCAACTGTTTCTTTTCCCACACAGTCTTCATCACCTGCACGGCCATGATATCATTTACCACCTTGCTATGACCTCATTACCGGAGACCTCAGCCCTGGTGCAGGGACCAGCTCACTCTGTTAGCTCCTCTCACAGGAGCCCACGACAGCTAACATGTTGAATCCATTGGCAGTACGAGAGCCAGCATCTGGGAGGTAAGAGCGATACATGGAGGGGGTCTATAATCGGGGAGTGACAGGGATATAGATGGAATCGGCGGGTTCATGGCTGGCTAGAAACAAGGTTTAAATTAGGTTCTACATGAAGGTTATAAATGGATGTAGGCTAGAAGTAGGGGTCCTTTATCAAAGGGTGGACATGGATGGTGGATTCGGGCTTTACATTGGGGTTATGGATGTATATTAAAAAAACTAAATAAATAAATACATAAATAACATCAGGGGTCTACTTTCGTGTTATCAATGTAACAATTTACAGTAGGGTTACAGACGGACACGGGGTTTACAGCCCCAGATACTGAAGGACCTTCATAAGACCTCATAACGAGGGTTTACATTACCTCAACAGCGGCTACAGGACATTAGGTCCGAGGCTTCCCTTACGGTTTTGTATTTACTGGTCTCACATTCTTGGATTCGGGGACGGGATAATTTGGGTGATAGGTACAGTGAAGTATCAGGACCTTGGGTTGGGTTTGGGTTCATCATTCCATTATGCTCAGCAGTTCAATAGTCTGATGAAGTTCATCAGTACACTGATCCGGATATGCTTCTCAGTACATTGGATATGCTCATCCGTACATTTGATATGCTCATCCGTACATTGGATATGCTCATCTGTACATTGGATATGCTCATCAGTACGTTGGTTTGGTGAAGTTCAACAGTACACTGGTTTTCATGCTCATCTGTACATTGGATATGCTCATCAGTACATTGGTTTGGTATACGCTCACCATTACATTAGATATGCTCATCAGCACATTGGTACATTGGTTTGCATATGCTCACCAGTAGCTTGGTTTGGTGAGGTGCGTGATCAGTACACTGGTTTGGTATACGCTCATCATTACATTAGATATGCTCATCTGCACATTGGTACATTGGTTTGGATATGCTCACCGGTAGCTTGGTTCGGTGAGGTGCGTGAAGTCATCAGTACACTGGTTTACCTTGGTTGGTGAAGTTCATAGTATATCGGTTTGGATCAGTACAGTGGTTTGGATATATTCATCACTACATTGCTTTGGTTCATCAGTACCTTGGTTTGGTGCAGTTATATGGCATATATATTTGGTTTGGTGAAGTTATCAGTACCTTGGCATCTATATTTGGTTTGGTGAAGTTATCAGCACCCTGGCATATATATTTGGTTTGGTGAAGTTATCAGCACCCTGGCATATATATTCGATGTTGCTTCATGGTGGCCGCAGCTACAGCACTTGGGGGGAACCCGCGATAAGCGAGGTTTCGCTATCCCGGGTAGTGGAGGGTAAGCACAGCATATGAGTCAACGACATACACCTTTACAGTACTTATGAAATGGGGCATGTCACCTTGCTTGGACGGCAGGGAGGCCAGGCCATGATCTTCACAGCAACGTATGAGAAGACACATCCTTGAATGGGATAGGTCCAGCAAGCAGGGGAAGCTGGTATGGCACCCCACGTTGGGAGAGGATGGAGAGGCATATGCTGTGTACCTGATCATGTGGTGGTTAAATCTAATAAGTGTTATACATCAAATGGTATGTCATCTTCAGATGTTCAGTTTCGATGTACAGTTGATAACATTTCATGATTTGTTATTCTGCTCAGTTGATGACAGTTGTGATGTAATAGTGCTGTTATGGCTGCGGCCAAATAAAATTTCACACTAGTTGAAAACGCTTGAGGATCATCATTGTTTTCAGGACAGATCTCGGGGGTAGAGCGACAAGTGCTGAGTGCACGATTTGTTAAGTGACCATTAAAGATCTAAACAAGACAACATTTGAAATGATTTTGATCCTCAGAGGGCTAAATTACCCCAATGGTTCTCGTGAAACAAATCACGGAACCCGATCTTCATAGGATCATCATTATTTACTTTTTGTTGATTTTTTTTATTACTTTCATTCATTTTAGTAATTTTCTCTATTATAATGAACTAAATAATACTTAGCTTTAATATAGAAGCCAGTATTAAGAGAGTGCCTCTACCGACATGTTCATGTTTCAAATCCCTTTCCTCAGGGTTAAGGCTTCCCACGTTTATATCTAGAAAATACAAATAAACAGTCTTAGTTTATAAGGATATCTACTTTTATATAATTACTTAGTTAACCTTACTAGTTATCCTAACCAAGATGTTATACTAACAGGCTTACCTAGAAAATTTCCCATAATCAACTTACTATCTTGTGTTTAAGATTCCGCTCCACTCAATAGAATGTTGTGCTTTGATAGCATCTGTCATCAGTTCCAGTTTTATCTAAACCTGACAAACTGGAACTAAGGGCTTCTTTTATCAAGCTGCGGTAGGCTGTTAACGCGCAGAATACCGCGCGTTCAACCACCTGCCGCGCTAATCGCTAATGCCTCCATTGATGAGGCATTAGTTTTTTGGAGTGCCGCGGGGGTTAGTATGTGATGAAATGTCCGACGTGCTAACCCCGGTAGCCACACCTGGATAAAAGGAGCCTTAAAACTCTAATAGGAGGAACTCTCATATTTATTTATTTATTTATTTAAATGGAATACCATCATTTTCTTAATTAAAGACATTCTATCCTTTAATCTACTGCTTTTGACTTACTCTAAACTTAAAAATCATTTATTCAATATATTCTTTAAAGAACAATTACGATACATAGTATGATTGACAAGATGTGACTAAAAATCTAATGAAAGTGAAAGAATACACTATTCTGCCAACCTGCATTGTAAATAATTAATTAAATAAATTTAGCAGTTTAAATAGTATAATAATTAAACTTACAACTACTCCAATTCCTCAATAATAATTACTTTATAAATTTATTTTGAAACTTGTTTTTAACCTATTAATAATTTAGAAATAACTTATCCTCTGTTACTTTTATTCCATTTAATAGCACGGTACTCAGAATGAATTCATATTTATAATTTCACCAATATAGAAAGGCATGTTATTAAAACTAATCCTATTTAAAACTTGTTGTTAGAAATTAATTATGTTTTTGAACTAAGGACATCCAGTCGATTTCTTCATTTAATCCATTAGGCAACAAAGTATTTAAATGATAAATTCATTTATATTCCTTGATGTTAAGAGCTTTTTTATAATTTCCACACTCCCTTCCTACTAGTACTGTATCGATCACATGCCATCTAATGTCTTGCCAAGTGTGATTCATAATTCTCCAATGATTAACAGTTGGAGCTGTATCAGTTTCTGCATTCACTTTTGATTTATGTTCATTAAGACATATTTTTACAGATCTATAGGTTCTTCCCATATATATCTTTTCACACGGGCAGTGAATGATATAAACAACATTCATTGTCGAGCAGTTAGTAACTACTTTAGAGTGAATTTCTTCACCCATTTGTGGATGTATCCAGATTTCTCCTGGCATAGTCAGAGGACACCACTGACAATGACCACATGCTTGATGATATCCACGTTGTTGTGGTGAATATGGACTGTGGAGAATTTCCCCTATATTGCGATGTCTCTGACATGCAAACAACCTAGAGTAGATATCCTCATAAACTAAGACTATTTATTTGTATTTTCTAGATATAAACGTGGGAAGCCTCAACCCTGAGGAAAGAGATTTGAAACATGAGCATGTCGGTAGAGGCGCTCCCTTAATACTGGTTTCTGTATTAAACCTAAGTATTATTTAGTTCATTATAATAGAGGAAATTACTAAAACAAATAAAAGTAATAAAAAATCAACAAAAAGTAAATAATGATGATCCTATGAAGATCAGGCTCCGTGATTTGTTTCACAAGAACCATTGCGATGGTTTAGCCCTCTGAGGTTCTCGGGGAAGGGCATTCACTGGCAGGGGGGGGCGATTCTGGTTCTCAGGGGGAGGGGGGAGCATGCCAGTGGCTTCGGGGGTGAGGGGTCTTTTGGGGATGTGGTGGGGTGAGGTGGAGCAGCACTGGTGGCCTCAGGGAGGGAACCAATCAAGCGAGTTTCCCTTACTTCCTATGGGGAAATGGGGAAACTCGCTTTGATATACGAGTAATTTGGTTTATGAGCATGCTTTTGGAACAAATTATGCTCGTAAACCAAGGTTCCTCTGTATATGTGTGTGTATATATATATATATATTTTTTTTTTTTTTTTTCATATCTCCCATCATGTGGTGATGGAAGTTATTTTTATTTTTTTAAAATAAATTCAGTCTGAAATGAGTGAATCATTTGCCCCATATGTGCATATATTCAAGATGAGCCATTGTTGCTTTCTAATTAAGTTTGTGGAATAGAGTCCAGAGTGTGAACTTTCTTTATTGGAAAGTCTGCTTTCAAGAAAGATAACATATGATGCAATATGACCTCAGTTGTTTGGCTGTCTACACTAATGCCTGTTCAAGAAGATGGCATAATGCCTACTCACAGTTCAGCTAGCTATTTTGCTAGGTCATATAGCAGTGACACAGGTTAAGTACAAATTTACCATGACATTTTATGACCTGGATTCCACAATATAATTCTATTTAGCATGGTCAGAGATCATTGTTATCTATGAGAACAGTGATTTTTAACTCAATTTTACGTGATTGCTGTATAACCTGCCTTGCCACTGTAAGTAGGAAGTTAATATTGCAGTAACATCATCACCTCTTGAACAGAACTTTCTTTAGCTGTGCCCTGAAGATCTCTATTTCATGCCTTAATAAAAGCATAGTACTTGAATTAAAAAATAATAATAAAAAACCCTGTGGAGAAAAGAAAAGAAAAGCAGAAGCTGCACAGGTACTTCCAAGAAGTTTTAACTTGTGGCAAGTAACAAACTTTGCAAGTGCATTAAGACAAAATCAAAAAGTACACACAAGTAAGAAGAACATAAGAGGAACAATTCTTTAACTTGGCACCAAGATGTACAAAACAAAATGGGGAATGCCTACTTCCAACTCTATAGCAGCACTTAGGCATGCCTAAGACACCATAGAATACTATGCAAAGCCGCATTAGAGCATCCAAATTTAAGCATGCCAACTTATAACAGGGTAATCAATGACTGGTCAAAGTTGATGCACCCAAGTGTTTCATACACACTTGCAACTGATACTGTTCTGTAAATTGTGTATGTAACTTGGAAAAACACCAATGGCTTATCCTATGCTCCTCCTGCATGTATATACATCTTTGTAGCTATGCACTAACCTTCCTTACAAAAAGTGCTTAAATTTGCATGTGCAAATTTAGCCACATGCTCAATTTATGTGCACAATGTAACTAAACGGCAAGCTAATTAATGTCAACAATTTGCATTTCAACAATGATTGGCACTAATTCAAATTAATTACAAGTTACATTCATAAATTTAGGAATTGGATCCACACCTAAATTTTATGTGTGAGTCCAAAAATGGGGAGTGGAAATGGGTGAGTCATGGGTGGATAGAGGGCATTCCTTTAAATTATACATGTAATCTAATATAATAAAACCCTAAGCTGCGCATGTGCACTCTTATCTGCGTGCTCCCGTTTTCCGTGCGCTGTAGGTCTCTGCAGGTAGAACTGCGCATGTGCGGCTTAGGGTTTTGCCAGCTTCAGGCGGCACGGAGGCTGTTGGCCGCGGCGGCTGTCAGCGCCTGCAGGCCACGGCGGCAGTCGGCAGCTGTCAGCAGGGGACACACGCGAGGTAAGGGGTGCTGCTGGACAGGGGAAGAGACGGGGAGGAGAAAAAGGAAGGGAGGTTGGACGGGGAAGCAGGAAAGAGGTGCTAGGGGGGAAGAAATAGGAAGGGAGGCCTACTGCTGGACGGGGGAGCAGGAAAGAGGAGCTGATGGACGGGGGAGCAGGAAAGAGGTGCTGATGGACAGGGAAAGAGACGGGGAGGGAATAAAAAGGAAGGGAGGCCAACTGCTGGACAGGGGGACAGGAAAGAGGTGCTTCTGGACAGGGAGGAGAATAAAAAAAGGCAGAAGGGCTGCTTCTGGATAAGGGGAGCAGTGAAGGGGTGGTGGTGGACACAGGGAAGGTAAAAGGAAGGGAGAATGGGTGGACAGCCGAGGAAAAAGAAAGACAGAAAGAAAGACAGAAATACAGAAAGCAGCTAAGGAGAGAGAGAGAGAGAGAGAAAGAAATAAAGATAGACACACACACATATATTCTAGTACCTGTTAATGTAACGGGCTATAAGACTAGTTATAGTATAAGGGCATCTGAACCTAAATTTAGGCATGGGTATTTTCACCACACTTTCATTGGTGCAAATAGCAGCACCTAAAGTTACACAACGAAACAGGAGATGCTAACTTCCTAAGGTAGAAAGACAAGAAAAACAGTAAAGGGGACCTGTGATACTCATTGGGGATGGAGAGAGCTTCCATGAAGAGACTTACCTGAGTAGAGAAGGTTCAGAGTTGAATAGCTTCCCCAGCCATGGGTCAAGGAGGAACCCTGGGAAGTTAAAAAGTATGGAAAGGACTGTTTGAAAGAGCTAATATTGTGAGAATTTTGGTGCTTGGTTGGCTGAGACTCCTGAGACAGGCCATAGAGGCTGAAGCACATAGGTGTAGAGTCTTGTATGGTATAATAAAAGAATTGAGCATCACAGGTCACCTTTACTGTTTTTCTTGTCTGAGCACCTAAAGTCAGCCACAGATCCTGGGTGTAAGCACTATTCTCTAAACCAGGGGTGTCAAAGTCCCTCCTGGAGGGCCGCGATCCAGTCGGGTTTTCAGGATTTCCCCAATGAATATGCATGAGATCTATGTGCATGCACTGCTTTCAATGCATATTCATTGGGGAAATCCTGAAAACCCGACTGGATTGCGGCCCTCGAGGACCGACTTCGACACCTGTGCTCTAAACTGTGCATAATTAGATAGTTCTTTGTCTAATAGATGCTGGCATTGTCATTTAGAAGCAGGAACTTTAGATCATTTATTGTTTCATTGCCCATATATTATGAATTTTTGGAAATCAATTTGGTACCAAATTAATAATTTATTAGAGAACCCAGTGGCATTATCCTATGATACTATGATATTTGGTATGGATATGAGAGCAAAAAGTCAGATTTCTGTGAATAACAATAAATTATTACTAATAATGACAGGGGTTGCCATTCAACAAATCACATATAATTGGAAAGACTGGAGGAGATTAAATTATAACTTTTGGTGGAATTCTTTATGCCATATCTATAAAATGGAAAGATTTACTGCGTTACAAAAGGGATATTTTAAGAAATTTCAGGATGTATTGAAACCATTAACAAAATATTGTCAGGATTAAGTAAAATTATTTTCCTTATGTTTATTAGTTTATGAGGTAGGGAGGGGGGTATTTTATTATTACATATATCATACAATAATGGAGTATATGGTTTGGGGGGATGGGCAAGGGATAGGGAGGGATAGGGATAAGAATATATGTAATATACCAATGATGTATTTATTGTAATATACCAATGATGTATTTATTGTTACTGTGAATGAAAATATTAACACTTAATGTAATTTGTGAAAATGAATAAAGAATTATAAAAATATAAAAAATAAACTGTGCATAATATAACTCCTGCAGTGTTAAAAAAAACAACAACAACAACATTTTTTTTCCTGAAGCTGATAGGATTTTGGTCTCATGAAGAGATTTATTGGCACAATTCTGAGACACATTAGCACAGGCATGCATGTGCCTGCTGGTTGCCCTGGTAACCAAGGAAAACCTTCCAGGGTTTGCTGTTGGTTGTGCAGTTCAGTTGGGAGGTTTTTCTGGTAAAATATAGTGGTGTATTTGAGCTGTCTCTGGTATTTGGTCATTTTTTTAGTAATTTATGTGAAGTGTTTGGATTAATTGGTTCACTGATTGATTGAGAGTTAATTTATTGATTGGGTCTTCAGGGATTATTGACCCAAAGTTGTGTGGGAGAGATTAAAAGGTGTTCTTGGATTTTAGCTTGTCAGCTGGTGTTTTAAGCCTCGCAATTGCTACCTTGAGCCACTTAATATTGTTTCATAGTTTATTTACTGTAAAGTAAATGAATGCATTACTTAAAAATTTATGTGAAAATCAGATGTTTGCAAGTGGGTAAGACTGCAACTGTTTCCTGCAATCTGTAAAGTTAATTGCAGGCGCTGAAGTAACTTCAGGTAAACTGATCCTTAGAGTTGTATTTTAACTTTGCTGACTTATTCTGAGACTTAACCTGTTCTAAGTTCAATTCTGGTGGAATCTAGCTTTAGAAAACATAGTAAACATTTGTGATTTTAAAATAAAACGGAATGGGTGGATTTTAGTTTAGGGTTCTCAATTATATGTTTCTATTATGGATAGTTGAACAAAACCAAGTGTATAAGGTTTTGTCATAAGTAGGAATCTTAGAGTATAGATAAGGTTTTCCTTTAATGATTTATTATGAGTTAGAGTAGTAGCTTACAGTTAGAACTTCAATCAACTGCTAGCCATTGCAAACAAGAAAAAGAGGAATAAAAAAATCTACTTACCTGTTTACTTGGCTCTGTGGAGCAAAGTTGTCTACAAAGCCTGTAAGAAAGAAAAATACACACAAAGAATCAGAACTTTAACACAATTTTCTGTTTTGGTACAATAGGAAAACTAAATAGATAACATTTTTGGAGGATAATTATCTGATAATGCCTGATGTGAGAAATGTATTGTTGAAATTCAGAGGTGAAACATCTGTTGAAAAAGAAGGAGTTAAGAATTGTAAATGTTAGCACCTAAAGTTACACAATGAAACAGGAGATGCTACCTTCCTGAGGTATATGATCTATTACCGTATTTTCGCGGATATAACGCGCGCGTTATACGCGTTTTTACGTACCGCGCATACCCTTCGCGCGTTATATGCCTGAGCGCGGTATACAAATTTTTTTTTTACATATTTCACACCCCGCCCGACGCCCGATTCATCATCCGGAAGGACGCTCGCACCCCTACCCCGAAGGACCGCCGACTCCCTGACAATATCGGGCCAGGAGGGAGCCCAAACTCTCCTGGCCACGGCGACCCCCTACCCCCACCTCGCACTACATTACGGGCAGGAGGGATCCTAGGCCCTCCTGCCCTCAACGCAAACCCCCCTCCCCCCAACGACCGCCCCCCCCAAGAACCTCCGACCGCCCCCCCAGCCGACCCGCGATCCCCCTAGCGACCCCCCCGACCCCCCCCACCCCCCTTCCCCGTACCTTTGGTAGTTGGCCGGACAGACGGGAGCCAAACCCGCCTGTCCGGCAGGCAGCCAACGAAGGAATGAGGCCGGATTGGCCCATCCATCCTAAAGCTCCGCCTACTGGTGGGGCCTAAGGCGCGTGGGCCAATCAGAATAGGCCCTGGAGCCTTAGGTCCCACCTGGGGGCGCGGCCTGAGGCACATGGGCCCAACCCGACCATGTGCCTCAGGCCACGCCCCCAGGTGGGACCTAAGGCTCCAGGGCCTATTCTGATTGGCCCACGCGCCTTAGGCCCCACCAGTAGGCGGAGCTTTAGGATGGATGGGCCAATCCGGCCTCATTCCTTCGTTGGCTGCCTGCCGGACAGGTGGGTTTGGCTCCCGTCTGTCCGGCCAACTACCAAAGGTACGGGGATGGGGGGTGGGGGGGTCGTGGGGGTCGCCAGGGGGATCGCGGGTCGGCTGGGGGGGCGGTCGGAGGTTCTTGGGGGGGGCGGTCGTTGGGGGGGGAGGGGGGTTTGCGTCGAGGGCAGGAGGGCCTGGGATCCCTCCTGCCCGTAATGTAGTGCGGGGTGGGGTTAGGGGGTCGCCGTGGCCAGGAGGATTTGGGCTCCCTCCTGGCCCGATATTGTCGGGGAGTCGGCGGTCCTTCGGGGTGGGGGTGCGAGTGGTCCTGCCGAGGGGGGAGAAGAATCGGACGTCGAGGGGGGGCATCAGGCTTTCAGGATGGGGACAGACCTTCAAGGGGGGACAGGACTTCAAGGGGGACAGGCAGACCTTCAAGGGGGACAGGCGGGGCAGTGCACGGAAAGTCAGGGCAGGTGAACGGAGAGTCGGGACAGCGCACGGAGAGGCGGGGCAGTGCACGGAAAGTCAGGGCAGGTGAACGGAGAGTCGGGACAGCGCACGGAGAGGCGGGGCAGTGCACGGAAAGTCAGGGCGGGTGAACGGTGAGTCGGGGCAACCAGAGGAGAGTCGGGGAGGGCGAAAGGAGATTCGGGGTGGCCAGAGGAGAGTCGGGCAGCATGCGCGGTATACCCATGAGCGCTGTATACAAAAGTTTCCGTACATACAAGTGTGGTTTCTGCGCGCTATACCCGTGTGCGCGTTTTACACGGGTGCGCGTTATATCCGCGAAAATACGGTAGTGTTATTTTTCACCTGGTGAATTCTTTAGGGTGAAGTTTTTATTTTATGATAATCTCTTCTCCTCTTGAGAAAAAAAAAATCCCACTTAGACACTCAATAAGCTCCACTACAAAAAGTAGAGATGGTGGGAATTTTTGCTTGAGGAGGAGAGTTACAATAAATTTATGTGCAGTTTATAGAATAGTGCTTTTTTCTGTGCCAATTTTTTAAACACCATATAAAGAATTTACCCCAAGTGACTTTGACACATGTAGAGGAACTATGGTCGACTCTGAAATCTACCCTACAAGGAGCAACCAACATATACATAAAAACCGAGAGCAAACGACGCAGAAAAAACAGACCGCAGTGGTTTTCCGCGGAGATCTTGGAACTAGTAAAACAAAAACATAAAGCTTTCGTTAACTACAAACAATCACAATGACCGGAAGCTAAAGAAACTTATCCAGAAAAGTTAAAACTACAGTCAGAGAGGCCAAATTCAGGATGGAGGAAAACATAGCTAGGCAGGTGAAGAAAGGGGAGAAATCCTTTTTCAAATACATTAGCGACAGAAAGAAGAACACAAGTGGTATTGGGCGATTAAAGAAACCTGACAGCAACTTTACCAATTCAGACATAGACAAAGCAGAACTACTCAATAAATACTTCTGCTCAGTCTTCACCTGCGAAGCACCAGGATCCGGTCCTCAGCCACAGACAAAGGGGAGTTCAGAGGACCTCTTCAGGGACATGGTATTTACTGCGAGCGAAGTCTACCATGAGTTATCAAAATTAAAAGTAAACAAAGCTATGGGCCTGGACAATCTACACCCTAGAGTACTTCGATAATTGAGTGATGTCCTGGCAAAGCCGTTAGCTGTGCTCTTCAATCTTTCCTTAAGCAAAGGAAAAGTTCCCCTGGACTGGAAAACTGCCAACGTTATCCCGCTCCATAAAAAGGGATGCAGGTCAGAGGCTGAAAATTATAGACCAGTGAGTCTCACATCAATAGTGAGTAAACTCATGGAAAAGTTGATCAAGAACAGATTGGACACATTTCTGGATGATGAAAGATTAAGGGATCCCTACCAGCACGGCTTTATAAAGGGAAGGTCTTGTCAATCCAATCTGATAAGCTTCTTTGACTTTGGGTAACAAAACAACTGGATGGGGGGTGAGTCCCTGGACATCGTGTATTTGGACTTTAGCAATGCTTTTGATAGTGTCCCACACCTTAGGTTATTGAGCAAGATGAACACGCTAGGACTAGGAGAAACACTAATAGCATGGGTGAAAGACTGGCTTAGCGGCAGGCTTCAAAGGGTAATGGTAAATGGTATTCCCTCGAAAACATCGAGAGTGACCAGTGGAGTGCCACAGGGCTCGGTGTTGGGCCCGATGCTGTTTAATATCTTCGTAAGGGATCTGAGTCAGGGACTTCATGGCAAAATTATATTATTTGCCAATGACGCCAAACTTTGCAATGTTGTGGGCAGGACAACGGAACCTGGCAGCGCGACCAGTCCCAACACTATGGAGCAGGACCTACTTCGGCTGGAACAATGGTCCTGTACTTGGCAACTAAACTTTAATGCTAAAAAATGTAAAGTAATGCATCTTGGAAGCAGTAATCCATGCAGAACATACACCTTGAACGGTGAAAACTTGACAAGAACTACTGCAGAACGGGACTTAGGAGTACTCATCTGGGATGATATGAAAGCTGCAAATCGAGTGGAGAAAGCTTCAGCAAAAGTAGAAAAATGTTGGGTTGCATCAGAAGGAGCTTTATCAGCCGAAAGCCTGGAATCATACTGCCATTGTACAGATCCATGGTAAGACCTCACCTGGAGTACTGTGTCCAGTTCTAGAGGCTGCATTATCGGAAAGATGTGAAGAGACTGGAGTCGATCCAGAGAATGGCCACTAGGATGGTCTCGGGCCTTAGGGATCTCCCTTATGAGGAACGTCTGACCAGACTGCGCCTATATTCTCTCGAGGAGCGCAGAGAAAGGGGGGACATGATAGAAACATTTAAATACATCGCGGGCCACATTGAAGTGGAGGAGGAAATGTTTTTTCTTAAGGGTCCCACGGCGACAAGAGGGCATCCGCTAAAACTTAAAGGGGGAAGATTTCATGGAGACACCAGGAAATACTTCTTCACCGAAAGGGTGATTGATCGATGGAATGGTCTTCCATGCCAGGTGGTCGAGGCCAGTAACGTGCTCGACTTCAAGAGACGTTGGGACAAACAAGTGGGGTTGCTACAGAGTCATGCTTAAAAAAACGGACTCATGGGAGAGGCAAATTTGCTGAGGGAGGGTTCTTGAGTGGGCAGACTTGTTAGGCCGCCGGCCCTTTTCTGCCGTCATACTCTGTTTCTATATTTTATAGAATAATAATAATAATAACTTTATTCTTTTATACCGCCATAGTCGTGAGACTTCTAGGCGGTTTACATTGAAGAGAGCTGGACAGTCAGCGAGTTACAATATGCAGAGATAAGAGAAATATAGCATGCAGAAACTTAAAAAAGCAGCAAAATACAATATACAGATAGATAACAGATGTTAGAAATATCAGACTTATACACCGAAGTGGACATGTTTGCAATATTAGAAATTGATTTAGTGTTTTGTGTAGGTACTTTTTAGGTGATATTTCTGTCGAATAAGGCAGTTTTTATGGCTTTTCTAAAGGCATCATAGGTCAGTCTTGCTCCATTAATGTAGTTGTTTAGCCAGTGTTGTTGTTTGTTTGCTTGGTGCATAAAAGTTCTATCCAGAAAGGATTTGTATTTGCAGCCGGTAATGCTTGGGTATGCAAATAGATTGCTGTTTCTGGTTTGTCTTGTAGGGCTGTATAGTACGAAGTGAGGTAGCAGGTAGGTAGGAGCTAGTCCCCAGACTAGCTTGAAACATATGCAAGAGAACTTGAATATTATTTGCGCCTCCATTGGCAGCCAGTGAAGCAGTCTGTAGTGCCTAGCCCTTGCATACATAAATGCCAATTACTGCCATCTCTATTGCACATAAGTTCTAGCATTCTCTAAACTACATGTTTCAGGTTTTTATAAAATTTGCTTAACCACTTGGGTCCTGCTTCTACAAATGGTACCTTTCTACTAGGCACTGTTGAGTGCAATTGTCAATCAGATGCTAGGCTCCATTTATAGAATAACTCCTAGCAGCACCTAAGTGCTCTCAGGTGCACTTCCAGGGTTTTACTGGCCTAAATGAATACACCTAAGGCGCCTACCTGCACCTGAGTCAAACCATGCCCAAAGCCACCTAGAATCTGCCCAGACTCTACCTATAACCATGCCTACTTGCTGGGAGGTCTCGTGGAGTAAATGGCTACCTCAAACCGGTAGGTGCCTACCAAGTGAGACACCTACCAGATAATTAATTTTTTTTGTAAGTTGTTTGTTTTGCACATAGATTGACTAGGTATCCTGATTTAGGTGCCTAACTTCAGGCACCAAGTTACTGTATAGAATGAGAGAGGTCTACTCCATATGTGCTATGTGAAAACAATCTCATCAGAAAGCTCAAGGTATTCTAAAAAGCAATATAAACAGTGGAAATGTTTTGAACACTATTTCCTTCTCAGGCTCCTTTAAAGGAGTGGAAAAAAATGCAAGAGGACATACAAAAACAAGTGAACAAAATAGTCATTTTGCTCAGTTTTCATATTATTTATATTTCTACTTAACCATCTTCCTTTGGGCCTACTTAACCATTGGTCACAGCTTTATTTATTACAATTTAAATTTAATATTCAACTTTCAAGAGGTGAAAACAAATTGCAAATACACACAGACCCAAAGCTTTCCCGCAGGTCAGCAGATTGACTCATTGGAGGTATTTGGGGATGAAACTAGCTCTAACGTTAAAGTAATACTTTCCCTCATAACCCTTTGTGACTTATATTGTTGTCAAGCCACAGCTTAACTCGTTGTGGTGCTGCCCATGTGCAAATATTTAAATTACTCAAATATCCCTTGTCTTAAACTTCAATCTGCCTCTGAGGGAAAAATGCTATGATTGACATCCCCTTCCCATACCCCAATCAAAAGCCCTCACACCCCAAACATACAAACAAGACCCAACCCCTTAGGGAGGGAGGGAGGGAGGGAAGGAAATTCTGTTTTCAATCCCAATCTCTCTTTCCCTTCAGACTTTACCACAAAACTATCCCTTTGCCGGCCAAATTTTTCTTGCTTCTGCTCTTCTTTCTCCGCCCCCACCCCTTGCTCCTAGCTCCAATCAGAACTACCTAGCCCACCAATCACTATCCCCTATCTCCTTTTTACCAACTCCCCACCTTTCTTTCACTCTGCTCCTGTCCCTACCCCAGCTATTACTATCAATTCCCTCTTCTTGGTGGCCTTGCCTTTGCACAATGTTATTAGCCACCCAGCTTCACTTGGGTGGCTTCCTTATCTTTCTCTATCATTGTGAAGTTTGTTAATCTGTTCTTTAATACATTTGCAATACAAAACTTTATGTTTCTTAATGGGTTTTGTTATGACTGCTGTTAGAATAAAAAAAACTGTTTATGGCTTAAAAAGAACAAACTGGCTAGATAATGTACCATGTAGGTGACTTAGCATATAATACCTGTGATTTCAATTTAAATATATGCAGGAAAAAGCAATGCATCTCCTGAATATTTATATCTGCTTGTCATCCTGTTAGCAACTTCTAAGAGATCAAAAATCAAAATTTTTAATTATGGTTTTATTGTTGCACAACACTATACTTTATTTATTATACTTTACATTCATGTTATATCTTCTTTTGCATTATTATGACTGATTGATTTAAATACATACCAGAGTTTCTTTGCTATTCCTTGGAGGCATTTAAACAATTGGTCTTCTCCTTTCCAAGGGTCAGAGCAGCTTGTATTCCCGGCTCAATTTTTTTATTCACTCAGTGACTCTTTAAGAAGTTCATCGAGATTCATTAGCTTATCTGAAGATACTGAGACTTGTACTGCGGAGACAACTTCTTTCTGTGACTTTTCTAATTAAATCCCTTCCATCAGATGAAGAGCTGCCCTTTCCACTTGACAAACATTTGTTCTAATTTGGCCTTGGTTGGTATTCAGTGCTTTTTTGGTCCCCCGCTCCTCACCACCCTTTCACATCCACCAGCATCTGTTAGTCAGAGGATTGTAGTGGCTGACATTTACTCTGTTTGTGCTTGCTTATTAAAATATTTCAGAATTAGACAGCCTTAGCAGTAGAAAATACAAGAAAGGAGTCCGCAGCACACTGTCCTGGGGACTTTAAAAGATTTATAATGCTTTAATGAACCATTATCATACATATTTTATAGGTTTATAATCTGTCCTCATTTACATCTAATCAACAGATATGTTTCAAAGCAGTATGAAACCAGTTTTGAATGCGCTTTAAGATGATGGCATATGTTAATTGTCACTAACACTAACTATATTCATTATTTTGCATTGAAAATGGGTTGCACATTGGTTTCAGTCCTCAGTAAAGCATGTTAAATAAGTCCTGCACTGCAGCTAGATACCTTTATTCAGTAAATTAAAGTAGTAGCTGGAGGAAAGACTGCTTTTTTTGAACCTATAGACTCTAATATTAGTGTCAGTGCACATGTACTATATGTCAAAATGAGGGACTTTAGGGTCATACTGTACAGAAGCATTGCACTATATCAGAAGAAGTCCGATTTCTAAAGATACTTTAAACTGCTGTCTTAGGATTAAAAATAAAGCTGAATATAAATTTCTCTAACGGTGAACTATCACACTACATAGAGAAGCACAAGGTTCACAGAAAGTTTACAGTGCTGAATGCATTAATCAAAACACTTCTCATCATGGCAGAATCACAGGGAAAGCTTTTGATGTCTGTCTGATTGTTGAAAAATCCTGATACTAAATGAGGTCCTATTGACCATGTTAAATGCTTATATAATAATTGTCTAGATTTTCAAGTGATATGAGCATTGCTGAGTAGGATTTCTTCTGTAATTATTTAATAGTATCCAACGTCTTTATCTTGCCATCCATGTAGTTCGTAAGCAGTGGCGTAGTAATGGTGAGCGGTGCCTGGGGTGGTGGAGCCCCTACCAGCCCTCTTTCCCACCCACCCCTTCCTGTGTGCATGCCCCCTTCCCTTTTTAACTTCTCCAGCTCGTCCTTTGAAGTCACTTCCTAGTTGCGAGTTCTGGAAGTGATGTCAGAGAAAGCGCAGAAGCCAACATGGGCAGCAACCTTGTGCCAGGGACGTAAAAAAGGTAGGGGGAAGGCATGGGGCACATTCACATGGCAAGGAGAGGAGCGGGGGGGATAGAGAGGAGGAGGGGCTGCACCCTTAGGAAGACCGCGCCTAGGGTGCACTGCCCCCCCCCACTCCTCATTGCTATGTCACTGTTGATAAGCAATAGGTTGCAATAACAGCTGAAATTGACAAATGCTCAGCCCCAAGCATTGCCTAAATATAATTCATTGAGATCCAGGGTTAATTTTCCTATACCTGTTTCATCAAGGCAGAAGGACAGATTTTAATTTTTGGCTATCTGTAAATGCCTACATCTTTTATTCTTTCATTTGCTCTCTTTTGTCATAACATTTTGTCCCTTATTCTTACTTCTTCCTATTTCCACAATCGAGTGCACTCTACAAGCACATTACTCAAATAGAATAGAGGCTCTTACAGCTAAATGCGAGGACTTCAGCTGTTACTGAAGTTCATTTCTCCATGTGGCCCTATAGAATGTGATGCTTCTTTAGGGACTTCAGGATGAAATATGAAGTTATCTGTGAAAGTAAATCTGAGATGGTGGACAGATGGTGGAGTATTAGTGCTTCCATGGCAATGCATTTCATTTTTATACAGAATGAATACAATCAATTTGAGCTTGAGGAAACAGTTGCTGTCATTGCATCATTGCCACCTTGTTCAGTTATCTTGATTTGCTGTTGCTATTTTACAGATCAACCATCCAATCAATAATGTAATTGTAGGTTATATAAATTAATTAATGGCACATGCAATGAGGCAATGCAAGAAAGGAGGGTTAAAATTTAAAAAAAAATTCCAAAAACATAAAAACAAAAATCCATTGAATTTTCACCATGAGTAAAACTCACTAAATGGAGGTCACAAAAAAGTCAGCTCTGCTACAATAGAAAAGTCATTTACAAGAGACTGTGAAAGTTTCATTTCTCACCCCAGCTCAACTTATACTAATGAGACATTTTTACAAAGCTTGATGTTTAAACTTAGAAAAATAGCATTTTTTTTTTTTAATATAAGAGGACATGAAACCTCAAGGAGCACTATTAATTTGAGAAAAACAAAGTCTTTTAAAAACAGAATTCATTGGAGATAATGAGGCAGTGTTCAGAATGTTTGGCTTTTAGAGCTAGTCACATTTCTGAAATGATTCAACTCTGCTTACCAACAGAAGAGGTGAGGCTGACATTAGAAGCTGTCTTCCTTGAACAGGACAAATTTCAGTTTCTGGCTGAGTAGGATTAAGCTGCCCAATAGCAAAAATTGTTCATGTGCTTTTGGAGCTCCCTAATGCAGCCTCGTTTTCTTTAAATTTGGGTCTAGTGTGTTTATGAGTAATTATGACCTACAATGTGTTTTCTCTCTTGTGCTGTTAAAGGTGTTAAATCAAAATCTGGTTTTAGAGAAATGTGTGATGGAAAAGAGCTTCATAAAGAGTATCATTTTGGCAGTATATCAACAAAGGAAAAGTAATTGGCGAGTAAATTTTAAAATATTCTCTTTTTAAAAAATTTACTCTAAGGCCCTTTTTTACAAAGGCGCGCTAAGCATTTTAGCGTGGATTTAGCGCATGCTGAATCGACATGTGCGCTAACCGCTAATGCGTCCATAGGATAACATGCACGTATTAGTGTTTAGCGCGCGATAATATTTAGTGCATGCTAAAAAGCTTAGCGTACCTTTGTAAAATAGAAGGTAAATTTCAATTTGTTGCCCTTGATTTTGGCTATGAATGTAGCCTGCCCATGCCTTAGAAACTGGCACTTTAACTGCTGTAGACTAGTCCAGAGATTGAAGAAGTCTAGAAGTATAAAGATTAGATCTATTAAACTTATTTTTACTTATTAATCATCCCTATGGTGAAATTTGAAGAGATTTATAATATAATTACAAATAAAAGATAAAACACTCCAACCCCAGCTCAGTAATGTAATTACATAGCTCAATAACCCCCAAAAGGCCTCCTATAATCCTCCCTTCTAATCAAAAGCTTGCTTCCATAACCATGTCTTCACTGCCTTTTTGACAAAACAATCTGTTTCCTGTTATAATGTATCATTCCAGTAGAAAACCATTCTACAAAACAAGGGGAATCATTGAAAAAGCTCTAGTTTTAGCTTCCTTTATCAATGATACCTCCAAGAAATGTCCATGGTCTTCCCACCCTTCTACAAAACAAAAAATCAAATTTAGAAAGAAAACATAGCATAGCATAGTATTTATATATCACAATATGTTTCAGATCCATGCAGTTAACAAATATAAGAATAGCTGAAACATCAACAGCGAACTACAAAAATCTTAACAAAAGTTCACATATAAGAGGTTTTATAAAACATTTAGAATAAGTAATTTTTTAAAAATAATTTTATTTTTATTCAGATTTTACATTTTAAACAAGCACTTTAACTTGAATATGGATTAGAATTAAAATGCAGGAAATCATGGATGGTTACCCCATCCAAAGAAATTTTAAAAGAAAACATAATATTCATTATTTCGTCCACAGTGATCAAAGAACTAAGCAAATAAAAATGAAAGGAAATTACAGAAATCATTTATCAGGATATAATAGAAGTAAGAGAGACCACTTCCGGCTGCCGGTTTGCTAAATTGTAGGAATCACCATTGGTCCTATGGTTGGGTTGAGGGAGGAATAGGAGGAAAGTTGGGTTTGAGAGCAGAATTTTATTTGAATTGGGGAGTGCTTGTGTCAGATCGGGGGAAGCTACCTCCACTTATTTGTGTGAGCTGGTGGCTTCTACGGTGGTCAGTGTCTGCAGCGGAGGGAGGTCAGTCAGCTGTCCTATTATGTGATTGTTGGCACAGCTGTTGGTGGAAAAATTCTTGCAATGTGGCCTCTCCGGCAGGCACTGTGAATGGTGAGCAGGGTGTTGGAGATGGGGGGGTGGCTGTTTTCGGTGGGGAGGTCTGATTCCCAGCATTAGTGAAAGTCAGGTGACCGGCAGCATCAATTTGAGGGGCCGCTGAGTACTGGTAAGAGTGTCATTGACTGCCTCCTCGTTCATGCAATTTTTGCCCATGTCAATCTGAGGGGTCGTGGATTCATTGCATGGAGTGCCGTTGGCTGCCTCCCTGCTCCGTACAGGTTTAAATCTAGCTTGTGGTGGTCTGGTATTTCCTTGGAGGGACTGCCCTGAGTCAGAGTGAGTTGCGTCTCATGTGGGTGCCTCAGCTGCATCCTCTGTTGTGCGGTTGGTGGAAAGGTACTTCCTGAGACCTCCAGATGGCTGTGCGATGGTGTGAGTGGGTAGTTGATGGGTGAGGAGGGGTGGTCTGAGGGAGGAGGGTGGTGGCAGGCAGTTTTGGATGCCCTTGGAACAATTTTGAGGCCTGGTTTTGTGTAAACAGTATAATTTGCTTGTATTATATAATAATCTAGGCATGAGTATTTACACCAGCTCTATGGCTAGAATAAGTGGTCTTGCCTAAATAACACACAAGTATTTTAACTGTTATGATAGCATTGCAAAAGAGTGACTAAGGGCCAGAATCTAAAAATGGTGACTAACTCGGAAGGGGCCTAGCAAATCTACATCTACCGCATCTCAATCAAAGTTAGGCATCATTTGTAGAATCATGCCTAGAGCCACCTAAATCAGCAGACAACAGTAGGCATCATAATATTAGGTGCTGCTATATTAAGCCAGGGTTTTCTTGGCCAGCAACTTTTATAGACTAAGGGCCTAGGTGCCTACTTTCCTTTAGAGAAAAATTATCCCCTTGGGGGCCCAAATTTTATAAATGCCTTTAATTGATGTGCTAATTGATTGCATCATTTAAAAGCAATTAAAATGTCATTTAAAAAGATGGCACCTCCACAAACAGTGCCGGAACCGTGACTATGGAGGCACCTAAGGATAAAATAGGCATGGTTAACACCAGAAGTAACCTTAGGCATTGATAGGTGCTCTGTGGTGGTGGACACCTGGAATGTGCTTCCAGAGGGCGTGATAGGAAGTTCAAGAAGAGATTGGACAATTTTCTGATGGAAAAAGGGATAGAGAGGTATAGATAAAGGATTGCTACACAGGTCCTGGACCTGTTGGGCGCTGCGTGAGCGGACTGCTGGGCATGATGGACCCCTGGTCTGACCCAGCAGAGGCACTGCTTATGATCTTAGAGGGGACATGATAGAGACTTACAAGATCATGAAGGGCATAGAGAAAGTGGAGAGGGACAGATTCTTCAAACTTTCTAAAACTACAAGAATGAGAGGGCAAAATTAAGAGGGGACAGATTCAGAACCAATGCTAGGAAGTTCTTCTTCACCCAAAGGGTGGTGGACACCTGGAATGCCCTTTCAGAGGGTGTGATAGGACAGAGTACGATATTGGGGTTCAAGAAGGGATTAGATAATTTCCTGAAGTAAAAGGGTATAGATAGAGGATTACTATACAGGTCCTGGACCTGATGGGCTGCCACGTGAGCGGACTGCTGGGCATGATGGACCTCTGGTATGACCCAGAAGAGGCACTGCTTATGTTCTTATGACTCTCACCTCAAAAACCCTCGCCTACATTTCTGGTGCCTAGTTCTGACATAGCCGCAGCAAATAGCACTGTCTTGTGAATGACATGTGATCAGTTCCACTTATGTGGGTGGCTGCCAGTCATGGCACTATTTATAGAATGCTGGTCTAGGAGCCTAATTATATACTGTACACTCCTTTATAAAATGGCCTTTATAGAATGGCTTTCCATGTGCCTAAACAGAATTAGGATAGAGCAAGGCCATGTCACTTAACTACAGTGGTGCCTCGCATAACGAACGCCTCGCACAGCGAACGCTGCACACAACGAACTTCATGTCTTGATTCATACAACGAACTTCGTTTCACACAACGAACTTCGTTTCACACAACGCGTTTCACACAACGAACTTCGTTTCACACAATGAACTTCGTTTCACACAATGAAGTCGCCCGAGCTGCCGATGTATTGCATCCTTCCGCGCAGGCACTGCAGGCAGTCGTTAGTCACTGCGCTTAACTGCCCTCTCTCACTGTATACAGTCGTCCTTTTAAGATAAACTCAATATTTTTTATATATCATGGCTTCTAAAAAAAGCAGGAAGGTGATTTCTGTTGAAATGAAACGGGAAATAATTAGAAGGAGTGAATGTGGGGTAAAACAGTGTGACCTCGTCAAAGAGTTTGGCTTCAGCAAGACCACCATTTTCACCATTTTGACAAATTTATCTTTTTTTATGTCATCTTAGCATATTTTATGCTGCAGAACGAATTATTTTTTTTAACATGTATTGTTATGGGAAAACGCGTTTCACATAACGAACTTTTCGCATAACAAACTTGCTCCTGGAACGAATTAAGTTCGTTGTGTGAGGCACCACTGTATATGGTCACCAGTAAGATTCAGCCTCTATTTGTATACCAGAGCAGTTTAATTTAGCAAAAAGGCTACCCTAAATTAAACTGTTCAGTTATGTGGATAGCAGCTGAATTTCACTATCTATATGGTTACCAATGGTTGGCAGCATATACAGTACATTCATATATTCAGAGCTGCTGATTATATACATATAGCAGCACTGGATATCCACTGGCCCTTGGATATTGGGTCAAACTACACTCCATTACAGTTAGGAGCCTTTTTATAGAAATGCACATTGTTGGAACATTGACATCTATGTGTATATGTGTACACTTATGAACATGTATGCTGATATTCTGGTCATCCACCCACTGTATATGTGTATTTTCTATTTTGCAAAGGAAACAAATGTATACCTTAAAATATTTTCTAATCAAAGAGCAGAGTATTTGGATCAATAATGGGAGGGAGTTTAAATCCTATATAGCTGAGTCACTAACATTCACTACTGCATTAGCAGGCGCTGGTACTAATAATGTGTCCCTACTTTTGGGTTGTTTGTACTGTACTCTTTTAAGTAGTCATTTACATGGAATAAATGGCTTTTGAAAATTATGCTTATGATATACTGTATATTTACTACTAAAGTTTTAGGGGGGAGGGGTTAATTCAGATTCATATCAACATTATTAGTTTTGAAGTATTTGAAGAAAGTAAAAACCTTTCTTTGCTCTAAATAAATGAATATTTATATTTGATTTGAATAAAAAATATTCCAGTTTGGGTGAATGCAGAAATTCTTCTGGAGTTGTCAAGAGTTAAGCAGTAAATTGTCTTGCACAAAGTAGATTTGTGGCTTATCCTGGTTTGATTGTGATTTTCTAAATGTTTCTACAGATGAAACTTGCATTTCAACTGAACTTGTCACCCGTTCCTAATCATGTAATTACACTGTAAATGTGTTTCCTAGTTCTTTCAATATTAAAATAATTTGATCTGCCTCAGTCTGCCCATCTCCTTGCACTCATATCTCTCTACAGTTGTTCAGCAGTCTTAGGACAGGATTTATTTTTCTTTTTTTTTAGCAATATTGATCCTTTCCAGTCTAGCCCAATCCATGGGTTGTGTTCTTTTCTGTTGCATCAGATTCACATGACTTCTTTCTCCTATCAATCTATAAATCATGCTGTCCTGAACCTCTCTGGAAAATTAGACACAATTGATCACCACAACCAAATGGCACCTTTGTTTTCTCTGATCTGATCTTTGATCTCTGTTCATGCTTTCAGGCTTCAAGTAAACCATTATTGTGTTTTTATAACCACAAACGGTATCAATCCTCACAATTCACATACCTTTATAAGAACCTGAATCCCAAGAAACATGCAAATAAAGGCAAAGACATTATCAGCTATGGAAAAATATTTCTACAAACTGTATGTATTGTTATAAATGTTAGAGATAGATATTTAGCATGGTTTAACTGGGCAGGAGAGGCTTCTGCCCATTTAAACTGCATTAAGTTGTCTATCTGCCAATATTCTGAGGAACTTAATGGGATAGTGCCCTGAATATTGCCTAAAATCCCACCATGGCACTGTGTAGTACTGGTGTGGACTGGGGACAGAATTGGAGAAAGCCTAGAAATTAACCATGTTCGGTGATTTTCAGCTCAGTACATGATTGGACAATTTACAAACAAACATGGTGGTACAAAAGGAATGGAAAACAAAGATGGAAAATGTTATGCTTTTGTATTACTCCATGGTGTGGCCACATCTCAAATAATGTGTGCAATTCTAGTGAGGAAAATGATAAAAGGGATGGAATAAATTCTGTATGAGGGAAGGCTAAAGTGTCTAGGGCTCTTCAGCCTAGAGAAGAGACGGCTCAGGGGAGATATGATAGACGTCTATAAAATATTGAGTGGAGTGGAACAGGTAGATGTGAGTCTCTTGTTTACTTTTTCCAAAAATACTAGGACTATGGGACATGTAATGCGACTACTAAGGGCTCCTTTTACAAAGGTGCGCTAACGTTTTTAGCGCACGCACCAGATTATTGCATGCTAGCTGAAAAACTACCGCCTGCTCAAGAGGAGGCAGTAGTGACTAGTGTGTATGGCATTTTAGCGCATGCTATTACACGCGTTAAGGCCCTAACACACCTTCATAAAAGGAGCCCTAAGTAGTAGATGTGAAACAAAGAGGAGAAAATATTTCTTTATTCAATGTAAAATTAAACTCTGGAATTCATTGTCAGAGAATGTGGTGAAATCAGCTTAGCAGGGTTTAAAAAGGTTTGGATAACTTCCTAAAAGAGAAGTCTATAAACCATTATTAAGATGGATGCAGGGAAATCCACTGCTTATTCCTAGAATGAGTAACATAAAACATGTTTTATTCTTTGGGATCTTGGCATGTATTCGTGACTCTGGCTTTTATTGGACACAAGGTACTGTGCTTGATGGACCTGTGGTCTTTCCCAGGATGGCAATGCTTATGTTCTTATGTCATCCCCCTACTCTATCTTTTACTTATGTCCTGATGGTCTCTCGTGTCTAGTGAGAGCAATGATATGATATATAATCCTGCTCCCCCATGTTCTAGGTTTCAAAATGGAACCCGTAATCAGTGGCTTAGCGAGGGGGAGAGGCACCCGGGACAGTGGTGCCCATCTCCCACCATCATCTCCGCACCCCACGCTCCTTCCCCAATCCCCCCCTGCCATGCGCACGCTCCCTTCCCTTCTCCCATATCTGTAGCTCTTCACTGCTGTGAGCAACAAAAACTTCAACATCCTCTTTGAGACCCTGTCAGCCGACATAATTTCCTACACGCGGCACCCGGAAGCGATGTGAGGAGATATGACACAGTCATGAGGAGCACATTGACGTTGTTGCTCAAAGTGGTGAACAACTAGAGGTATGGGGGAAGGGGAGGCGTGTACGTGGCAAAGGGAGGAGTGGGAAGAGGCAGGGGAAAGAGAGGAGGAGGGGGGCCAGCGCCCTCACCAACTTGGCACCTGGGGTGGCTCCCCCCGTTCCCCACCCCGTTACTATGCTACTGCCTTCAATCCATAGTGGTAATCTTGAAACTGGAAACAAATAAATGCAAAATGCCCTTGTAATCACACCCTATTTTGTTTGAGAAACCTCAAAGCTGTCGTGAGGGACTTCTACCTGTTATGTAATGCCTGGGAAAGGAGCTATCACTAGGCCTGTGTAACCCCTTAAAAAATACTAGCAACATAAGTAGGCTTAATTTGTATAATTTTGTGCATATTCCCATGGCCAGTAAAGTGCAGCATTCTCAGCTATGTCAATGCATATGCCACTTTTCTTAAAGGGTTTCTATGGTGTTCATTGGCATTCATAGCAAACTTTAACAAAAGTAGCCTCTAATACAAGGTACATACTGCTTTTCAGGTGCACACAGCAGCCTCAGAGACATTAGACCTAGGGCAGAATTACTCTTAAAGGAATATTACTGCATGCCAGTTTGATTTGAATTCTAATGATTCAAGCATTCACAGTCTCTGAGGGAAGAGAGGTCAGAGTTATTACCTGGGCTCTCTTTTCTAGTGTGACAATGATCAAACTTTTCTATCTTTATTGCTGATTTGTAAAGTTATCTCCATTTTTATTCTTAGAATGTGCTAACCGCAAGCTTCTGCTCTTGTCTTTTTCTTATGAGATTTAAAATTAAAGTTAGAAGTGTTTCTGTGTTTTTGTGCATCTGTAGGTATGTGATTGTTGTACCCTAAGCCTTTTTATCTGTAATTTCTATTCTACTGCATAAGTCTGTACTCAAAAAGGAGCATATTATATACAAATAATAATTATATTATTATCCTTGGCTCAGTTGGTTGGCTTTCCATCTCTTTGTAATTTAAATTCAAACTCCCATTGCTATACTTCAGAGATCCCTGCAGTTCCTCACTCCATCTTGCTTCTGATTATTCATTTCTCCTCTATTCATGTCCCTCGTTATTATTAATCCTTTCAATGCTCACTTTTAAATGTTGCCTCCAACCTCATATTTTGTGTAAAGTGTTCTGCTAATGTTCTTAGTCCATGACTGTTTCTGCCCCAACATCATCTGCAAGATTTACATCTCATCCTTCACAATTTGGAGGCAATTTGATTAGTGGGTGCCTCATTGTACAGGGAGATCCTATTCTACAACTGCATTTGGGCTCTCAGATTCTGTTATTGAATGTAAGCATTACCCAGTGTAGTCATGCCTTATATTTTGGTGCCCAAGATTGTAAGAGTCATTGACATGGGGTAACTGGGTGTCTTAATGTTGCAAGCGTGCACGGAGGCCTAAATTTTATATATGGCACCTAAAAAATTGGTGCCTATCAGAATGGCACTTAGTGTGATTATATAAAAGGTACCCTTATATATATAGAATTGTGCTTAGCAGCCATAAGCACATAACATATAAGTGCACCCATTTAGGCCAAGGAAAACCAGGCCTAAGTACCTGCACCTAAGTTGTACACGGTTCAGGTGTATTCTATAACAGTGTGCCTAATTTTTAGGAACACCCATGATCCACCCCTGCTTCTCCCCTGGCCCCACACTCTTTTGAGAGTCATGTACTAGAAGTGGTGCACCACTTTATAGAATATATCTACAAAATTGTGTGCATAATTTAATTTAAAAAAACAAACAAACATAGTAAATGACGGCAGATAAAGACAGTCCAGTCTTCCCATAACATATTCTCATTAAAAAATACTTGATTAAATTAATTTGTCTCTTCTTTTATATTTCTTGGCCATAGACTAAAGTCCATCTGGTATTGTCCTAGATTCTAACTCCTGAAGTTGCCATCTAAGCTCACTCCAGCCTATCCAACCATCCCGTTGATTGCAGGATATCTACTGTAAAGTCTGGCCAGTAATGTCCTCATGTTCCAAGTTAGTAGAGTTCCCATTGATACCCTCCTCAGCCCATTCTACACCTAATCACCATATAAGAGACACAAACTGTAGAAGTCTGTCCAATACCATCCTTAGTTCTTTAATTCATACTATTTGTTTTCTAATTAGAGATCCTCGGTGTTTATCCAACACTTTTTTGAATTTCTTCACTGTTTTCCTCTCCACCATCTCCCTCGGGAGAGCATTACAGTCATCTACCACCCTCTCTTTGAAAATGAATTTCTTAACACTACTCCATCCTGTAACCTCTCAGTCTTCCTCCTTGCAACCTCAAGTTTTGTCATCTAGTTTTGCTATTTTCCCTTCTCTGGAAAAGATTTGGTTCTATATTAATACCTTTTCTCTATTGCAACCAACAGACATAAGAGAAGCTCACATCTGAATTTTGTTTTTCCGTCTGTTAGAGCAGTGATTCCCAACCCTGTCCTGGAGGAACACCAGGCCAATCGGGTTTTCAGGCTAGCCCTAATGAATATGCATGAGAGAGATTTGCATATGATGGAAGTGATAGGCATGCAAATTTGCTTCATGCATATTCATTAGGGCTAGCCTGAAAACCCGATTGGCCTGGTGTTCCTCCAGGACAGGGTTGGGAACCACTGTGTTAGAGGATGTAAACATAAAAAAAAATCATCTAAATCTTTTTTCATATCAAGCAGCATTATGGGATAAGGATTTAGAACAATTGCTTTTGCTTACTGACAATTATGGGGAAATTAGGAGACATCTAAAAACATCTGTTTTCAAAGTATTTAGGCAGCTAATTCATAAAAAATTTATTATGCACTAGCTTTTTTTGTTCTATTCAACTTTTTATTGGTTTTTTTTTTTTAACTACTGTAAACCACATAGAACTTTATGGCCTTGTGGTATATAAACTGATTGTTATTATTTCAAGTATTTAAATGTCTGTATTTTATCTCTTCTGTCCCTTCTCTCCTCTAGAGTATACATGTTTAGGTGTTCCAGTCTTTTCTCATATTTCTTTTGGTTCAAACTTCTTACCATTTTCGCCTTCATCTGGACTGCTTTATGCCTTTTTTATCCTTTGCCAGATAGGGCCTCCAAAACTGAAACAATACTTCAAGTGTGACCTCGTCAATAACCTACATAGGGGCATCAACACCCCCCTTCTTCTGCTGGTTATTCCTCTTTCTATACAGCCTAGCATCCTTCTATCACACTGTTTAGATGCCTTTGAATCCTCAAACACAATCACCCCAAGATCCCTCTCTCTGTCTGTGCTTATAAGCCTCTCACCTCCCAGCACATACAATTCCTTTGGATTTCTAGCCCCCAAATGCATCACTCTGTACTTCTTCGCATTGAATTTTAGTTGCCAGACATAAGACCATTCTTCTAATTTTTGCAGATCTCTCTTCATGTTTTCCACTACCTCCAGGGCATCCACTCTGTTACAAATCTTGGTATCATCCACAAAAAGGCTAACTTTACCTTCTAACCCTTCAGCAATGTCACTCACAAACATATTGAACAGAATCGCTCCCAGCACCAATCCCTGAAGCACTCAACAACTCATCTTTTCCTCCTCCGAGCAAATTCTATTAACCACCACCCTCTGACATCTGTCCATCAACCAGCTTCTAAACCAGTTCACCACGTTGGGCCCTAACTTCAGCCCATGGAGTTTATTCAAGAGCCTCTTATGAGGCACTGTGTCAAAGACTTTGCTGAAATATAAGTAAATTACATCTAGCGCAAGTTCTTGATCCAATTCTCTGGTCACCCAGTCAAAGAATTCTTTTTTTTTTTTTTTTTGTAAATTCTTTATTCATTTTAAAAACTTTAAATAAGTGCAAAATAAGATTTTTTAAAAAATTATACTTTAAGATCACTTAATATTCTAACAGAAACTAATTCAAATCAAATATCCCACTCCCCAAATATCCAAACAATTAACTTCAATTATAAGAGAATAAAAATCATCCCCAATCCCCCCCCCAATCCTGGAAGTGTATATTCAAGGGGAATAAGTGATATTCATTCTTTACAATAATTAGTTAATGGGTCCCAAACATCCTTAAATTTCTTAAAATACCCCTGTTGAATAGCTATATCACGTTCCATTTTAAAAATGTCACATAAAGAATTCCACGAAAAACTATAACTTAGTTGATCCCAGTTTTTCCAATTTTTTTGTAATATGCTTTATGGCAACCCCTGTCATGATAAGTAGTAATTTATTATTATTAGACAATATTTGACTCTTCGCTCTCATTGATGTGCCAAATATTACTGTATCATATGATAGTGCCACAGGATTTTCCAATAAATTATTTATTTGACTCCAGATGGATTCCCAAAAACTATGTATCAATGGACAATAGAATAGTAAATGATCTAATGTCCCAGCTTCAAGATGACAATGCCAGCATCTATTAGACTTGGAACTGTCTAATTTTTGTAAACGAACTGAGGTCCAAAATGCTGTATGCCAGTGGTTCCCAACCCTGTCCTGGAGGACCACCAGGCCAATTGCATGCCTGTCACTTCCATTATATGCAAATCTCTCTCATGCATATTCATTAGGGCTAGCCTGAAAACCCAATTGGCCTGGTGGTCCTCCAGGACAGGGTTGGGAACCACTGCTCTATGCAACAAGAAAAACCAAGCTTGTCTCATTGATGCCAACAACGTACATCTCATCCTCCAAGTCCAAATTCGTTTCCATTGAGACACATTAATCTGATGCTTTATCTCAATGCTCCAAATGTCACGAAGAATTCAATCAGATTTGTTTGGCAATTAGCATCAATTAGTAGATGTTAATTGCCAATTGCTGATGCTGATTGGCTCTGTTAAACCATTAAGCTGAGCACGCAAATCATCTATGCACAACAATTTGAACTCGCAATTTAGTATACCATATATTTAATTTGGGCATTAACATACAATATTCGATAAAATTATGCACGTAACTTGGGGCCCCACCCATGCCCCTCCCATGCTGCTCTCATGTCTATGTCCTCTTGTATTTGCACTATAACACCCACATGCATACTTATAGAAGAGGGCTTAGGGCACTAATGCTAATTTTTGAGCATATATACATGCAAAAGGGCATATAACCTAAGGTATCCTGTTACAGAATTCCCCTTTGTGTTTTATATTGTGGTATGTCTATTCCTCATTGTTTCAGTTGCAGTGATTTTTATCTAACCTTTTGGTGACAGAGTAATGTGATTGTATCATTTGCATGTTTGCAATCATTATAATAATAATTTTAATTAAATTAAATGGGCTCTTAAGTAATGATTAAAACTCAAAGAGGTGAAACAGTTAACCTGAAAAAACAATATATGAAGGTGCAATTAAATATAATGTTTGTAGGTTTAAATAACATATGGTAATAGGTCATATTAATTTTATGCAAATTAGTTTAAAGGTAAACAGCATACTTCCCTGAAGTATATTTACATTTCTCTTGATAGTCACTGTACATTGACATTCATGCAGTTTAATGCATGTTATTTTGCTTTGTAAATAAAGGTCATGAACAGATTTACATAATTATGCAGCTGATTGCATATTTTTGCATAGGTTTTTGTGACAATGTTTATAATAGCTAAATAATGCATGATGAGATAATAAAAAACACACAGAAATTTTGGCACACATTATTCACTCTAATATTCAAACAAAGTTATATATTTGTCAGAATAGGGCATATACAACTCCACAATTTTACTCCCCTCTCCCTTTTACTAAGCCGCTATAGAGGTTTCTACTGCATCCCAGAGTTCATTAAACTCAGTATAAAATATCGATTTAGTAAAAAAGCCTTTCTGCTATTACAAACCTCTCTAAAAACATCTTTAAAGAAAGGGGTCCCTCCCAACCAGCAAACCTTTTAGTAGCTCCACACCATCCCGATCATTGGCAATTTTGTGACAAAGATGGCCGCAACATTTTTTGCTCCTCTTTCTAAACCTCCCTCCTCTCTGACATCAGGGGCAGCAGTAGCGAATCAGATAAGATACATCCATTCTATTTTCTGGTTTAGATCTCCTGGGTATACCGCATTCAACCTAAAAATCTAGTTTTGTTCACAGTAATTTTGCTTGCGTTAATTGTTACCTCACTCCCACCCTTCTTTAACATGATCTATCATTCGCCATTGGATATCTTGTAAACCATGATGTTTATCCTGCCAGTGTTGTACAAGTGGTGCTTCCAGGACACTATTCATAATGCGAGATTTATGTTCATTTAGTCTAACATGTTCTGGTCTTTTAGTTCTTCCAATATACAGTGGTGCCTCACACAACGAACTTAATTGGTTCCAGGAGCAAGTTTGTTATGTGAAACGTTCGTTATGTGAAACGCGTTTTCCCATAGGAATACATGTAAAAAAAAATAATTCGTTCTGCAGCATAAAATATGCTAAGATGACATAAAAAAGATAAATTTTTTGTTATTATTTTTATTTAGATACATCTAAAAGCATACATCTCCCTGTCCTTTTACTTCCACTATCTTCCTATCCCATCTCTATTCCCTTTTGTCCCTCTCCCCATGATCAATCATCTCACCACCTCTCTCTGCCCTCACCCTCAGGGTTCAAGATTGCTTCCACTCTTTTTCCTTGTTCTCTCTGCCTGTCACCCTATGATTTAGCATCCCTTCTGCCCTTGTCCAATATTTCCCCTTCTCTCCCTCCCTCTCATCCCCTGCTCCAACATGTGCTTTCAGCGGCCTTCTCCCCCCTTAAGCGTCTTTTCTTCTCCACTCCACCTTTCCTCCCTCCCTGCCTCCACCTTTGTGGCGCTTTTGCACCCGACCGACAACAGAACAGGCCCGGTCGGACAAATCTCCCTGTCCTGTAGCCGCGAATCTAAATTACCTTCTTACAGCAGCTGGATTATTGAAGCTGCTGTAAGAGGTAATTTAGATTCGCGGCTACAGGGCAGGAAGGTTTGTCGGCCGGGCCTGTTGTCGGTCGATCGGGGGACCTGACCAGCTGTGCACATTCTTCGGGGCGGACCGCCCCCTCCCCCCTCTTTCGTTCGCCATTGCCTTCTTCCTACCTGCCCTGCCGCAGCCGCACACAGCCGAACGGAAGTCTTCCTGATGTCAGCGCTGACGTCGGAGGAATGGAGGGCTTTGCTTAAGCCCTCCCTCCGACGTCAGCGCTGACATCGGGAAGATTTCCGTTCGGCTGTGTGCTGCGACAGGGCAGGTAAGGAGAAGGAGACTACCCTCGCGGCTCGACCAACCCCGCTGCGATCCAACCCCGCAGGAACCCCGGACTTCGTTGTGTGAAACGAAGTCCGTTGTACGAATCAAGACATAAAGTTCGTTGTGCGCAGCGTTCGCTGTGCGAGGCGTTCGCTGTGCGAGGCACCACTGTATATCAGACCGCATGGACATATAATGCTATATACTACATTGCAAGATTTACATGTTGTCCTACTTCTTGAACGGATTATAATCTCCCTTCCCGGAGCTAAATTACTATGAACAAAACTGAATTTTTAGGTTGAATACGGTATACCTGGGAGATCTAAACCAGGAAATAGAATGGATGTCTCTTATCTGATTCGCTATTGCTGCCCCTAATGTCAGAGAGGAGGGAGGTTTAGAAAGAGGAGCAAAAAATGTCGCAGCCATCTTTGTCATAAAATTGCCAATGATCGGGATGGTGTGGAGCTAAAGTAGAAAGGGTAACTATTCAACTACTAAAAGGTTTGCTGGTTGGGAGGGACCCCTTTCTTTAAAGATGTTTTTGGAGAGGTTTGTAATAGCAGAAAAGCTTTTTTACTAAATTGATATTTTATACTGAGTTTAATGAATGTATTTTATTGCCTTTGGGCGAAACATGTCGGAATGACAGGCCCCTTCCTGATAATTACTGACAAAGGGAAAACTCAGAAAAAGAAAAAAAAGGTAAGTTGAAAGATTATTTATTTACTTACTCATGTACTGAAGTATTGAAGCACTAATGCACTAAAGCACTAAAGAACCTTATATAAAACACAACGGTCTGATGAGGAGGCTAGTGCCACATAGTATTTGGCCACTCAAACCAATTGGCTGATACTGGCACTTCTGAAGACCAATGGATAAGTAAAAAGCTATAAATAAACATGCTGTGAAGTACTGTTTTTGGAGAACGCGAGAGAATATATATTTAAGCATGGATTAATGAGACAGAGCCAACATGGATTTAGTCAAGTGAAGTCTTGCCTTATCAATTTGAAGGCGTAAATGAATATGTGGATAAAGGTGAGCCAGTCGATATTATGTATCTGGATTTTCAAAAGGCATTTGACAAAGTATCTCTTGAAAGACTTCTGAGGAAATTAGAAAGCCATGGGATAGGAGGTAACTTCCTATTATGGATTAAGAACTGGTTGAAAGATAGAAAACAGAGATTAGGGTTAAATGGACAATATTCTCAATAGAGAAGTTAAATAGGGGAGCTCCCCATGGGTCTGTGCTGGGTCCACTGCTTTTTGACATATAAATGATCTAGAAATAAGAATATTGAGTAAGAGCATTAATGGCTCCTTTTACAAAGCCGCCATAGAGGTTTCTACTATGGGCCAGCAAGGTAAATGTTCTGATGCAGCGTTCTATCGAAAATAGTCCTCCATATGTATTTGTAGTACATAGAACATTCTGGTTTTTTGAAAGTTTTAGTACCCTTTTGTGAAAAGTTCATTATGGTGCCCTTCTACAAAATGCATTAAAATTTGAGTGTAACACACTGTAATTCAGAATTGTAATGCTTGGCAAGGCCAAAATTAATACTGCTCACTATTTTCCTACTTCAGGTTAATGCAGAAGCACTTAGTATCTCCTATGTAGAAGACAGTAAGTGGTGCCATGTTAAAAAACGTAAGAGTTGCCATACTGAGACAGACCAAAGGTTCATCAAGACCATTATCTTGTTTCCAGCAGTGGCCAACCCTGGTCACAAGTACCTGGTGAGATCCCAAAGAGTAAAACTGATTTTATTTTGCTTATCCTAGGAATAAGCAGTGGATTTCTCAGACTCTGTCTTTAAAATGACCTATGGACTTTTGTTTTAGGAAATTATCTAACCCTTTTTTAAACCCTGATAAGCTAACTGATTTCACATTCTCTGGCAATGAATTCTAGAGTTTAATTACACATTGAGTGAAGAAATATTTTCTCCTGTTTGTTTTAAATGTACTGCTTAGTTGCTTCATTGCTTGCCCTTTATTCACATCTACCCTTTCCACTCCACTCAGTATTTTATAGACCTCTATCATATCTCACCTGAGCCATCTGCTTTAGCTTTTCCATATTTGGAAGGTATCCTATCCCTTTTATCATTTTCATCACCCTTCTCTATACCTTTTCTAATTCCACTATATTTTTTGTCAGATGTTATCTGTGTAAGAGCCAGTTAGCATGCAGTAAGGGTAATGTATTAACTAACACTTTCACATTAGTCTTGCACAGGCAATTTGACCAGTTAAACAATTTTGAATATTGGCAAAACACTTCTTTTTACCTCTTGCTTTATCTTACATTCCCTGGGGTAATGTCAGGCAAGAAGAAGGTCCAATCCACTCTCCCTCAAAGCACTGGCCAGGTCCTCTCACTATCTTTCCCCAAAACTGACAAAGCAAACACAGTCCTTTTACAACAAATAGAGAAAGCAGTCTTTCTAAACTTGTCTCTCAAGTTTTTCCCATTCAATGTAGAAATCTTAAAACCTGAGTGGATTTTGACCCTCAAGGACTATGGTTGCCCACCTCTGTTTTATTTGGTCTATTTGGAAAGTGAGATTTTTCCACTTCGCATAATGTTACTACATTCAGACTGACTTTAGTGTCAAAGAGTATTGAAACTAAACATCTATGCTTAGAAATATTTATGTCAGAAAGGACGTGCTGAGGATCGAGTCGGTTCAGCGAACGGCCACCAGGATGGTCTTGGGGCTCAAGGATCTCACGTATGAAGAAAGATTTAAAAAATTGCGGCCGTACTCACTTGAGGAAAGAAGAGAACGGGGAGATATGATTGAAACATATAAGTACATCACGGGACGCATCGAGTCAGAAGATGATATCTTCTGGCTCATGGGACCCTCGACCACCAGAGGGCATCCGCTGAAAATCAGGGGAGGGAAGTTTCATGGTGACTTCAGGAAGTATTTCTTCACCGAGAGAGTTGTGGATCATTGGAACAGATTCCCACTCCAGGTGATAAAGGCCAGCAGCATGACGGATTTTAAGAGAAAATGGGATACTCACGTGGGATCTTTAAGGGAGTAAATTCAGGGGAGGGGATACTTGGAATGGGCAGACTTGGTGGGCTATAGCCCTTTTCTGCTGCTTTTTTCTATGTTTCTATCTTTATCAATTTCAAGGCATTTATGCATCACCTTTTTAAGTTTATGCCATAGCTAATTGCTAATCAGTCCTTGTCAATGTAAACAATTTGATCTGATTTAATAGAATAATAAGTTCAGCTGTGCACAGATAACCCCCCCCCCCCATACCTCTCAAGGAACTGCAGTGTTGGTTTAATATCTGCTTAGTTAGAATATGTTTTACTCTTACTTTTGAACTGTTAAGAATATTTTTATGGACGCGCTACTCTTTTTTTTCTTCATTTAGAAGTAGCCTAATGATTCTTTGAATTGCATTTGAAGGAGATATGCTGCCAGACTGCTTTGTTGTTATTATAAATGTTTTAGGGCTCCTTTTACAAAGCTAGAGTAGCGACTCTTCCACGAGAAATGCACCGAAGCCCATAGAAGCTGAATGGGCTTTAGTATATTTGCCACAGGAGAATTGTTACGTAGTTTAGTAAAAGAGGACCTTCATTGTTTATTGTTTATTGAAAGCTTCTATACCGCTACAAATGGGTGGGGGGGGGAGGAATTCAGAGTGGTTTACATGAGTTTATGTAGGAGGAGAGCCGGGGCATGAGGCGGACTGCGGTGGCGTCTCTTTCTTTCTTTTGCAGGTTTCTCTTTAGAGCCAGAGGAGAGGGAGGAAGCCGTATAGGCAGAGGGGAGGAGGACAAAGCAGGCAGGCAGATCGGGGTCGCGGCGAGAGTTAGCTCCGCCCACCCCCACGCGTCACAGGTCGCATCGGCCTGGGCTCCCCTTTAAGAGAAGGAGAGCCGGGGCACGAGGCAGACTGCGGCGTTGTCTCTTTCTTTCTTTTGCAGGTTTCTCTTTAGAGCCAGAGGAGAGGGAAGAAGCCGGATAGGCAGAGGGGAGGAGGACAAAGCAGGCAGGCAGATCGGGGTCGCGGCGAGAGTTAGCTCCGCCCACCCCCACGCGTCACAGGTCGCATCGGCCCGGGCTCCCCTTTAAGAGAAAGGGAGCCAACGGCGCCCAGCCGTTCGGCGCGCAGCGAAGGCGAGCGGCAAAGGCGCTCGCCTTAGCGAGAGCGCCTTTGCGAAGGAGCCTTGAGAAGGAGCCCAGGCAGCCCAGCAGCAAACCTAACTTTAACCTATAAAAACTTTAACCTAAAAAAAACAAAACAAAAAAACCTTTCATTCTCTCAACATTCTTCTCTCTCTACCCTTTCAGCTTCTCATTCTTCTCTCTCTCTCTTCTCTTTCAGCTAGCTGCATGCCGGAAACCACTCTCAACCACCGAGGGACCTTAGGAGCAAGGAGAAAGAAATGGAGGCTACAGGAACCCAGCGGAGCTACCCAGTTTACTGCGTTGAATGTCATATGTATGACTACCTCCCCTCCGGGAGGAGGGCATACATGTGCAGTCAGTGCCAGGAACTGGAAAGCCTGAGGATGGAGGTCGGCAGATTGAGGGTCAGGGTCCAGGAACTGGAGGGACTGCGCACCACAGAGGAGATGAGCTGGTCAACCAAGGACACAGACGGAGCAGGCCTCATTGTGGACCAGGTGAGGGACCTCGAGAGATTCATCGAGGAGGCCTATAGGAAGGTGGAGGGACAGGACCAGCAGCTGCACAGACGGATGTCGGCAGACGAGATCCAGGATCCACAAGGCGACACCGGGGAAGGACCTAGTGGAGGAACCACGCAAGAGGAGGAGATCGTGACTCACCGAGACCCCGAGGGAGAGACACCACACTACACCGAGGACACGGACCTGAGACAGAGGAGGTTGCTGAGGAAAGGGAAGTCTGCTATTGTGGTGGGAGACTCGATCTTGAGAGAGGTAGATAGTCACATAGCTGGAGGAAGGGAGGACCGGCTAGTGACTTGTCTCCCAGGGGCCAAGACACGAGACGTCACTGATAGGATCGAGAGGATCCTGGACAGAGCAGAGACAGAGGAGACTGCGGTGATAATCCACGTCGAAACGAATAATGTGAGCCGGAGGAACTTCAGCATGGCCACACTGACTGACCAGTTCAGGGTCCTGGGACGAAAGCTGAAGCGGAGTACCCGGAGGATAGCATTCTCAGAGATCTTGCCTGTACCGAGAGCAGATGCAAAGAGGCAGGCAGACCTCCAGGCTGTGAATGCATGGTTGAGGAGATGGTACCAGGAGGAGGGCTTCCACTTTGTGAGAAACTGGACGTCCTTCTGGGGAAAGAGTAAGCTCTACCGGTGGGACGGCCTGCACCTGAGCACAGCGGGAACTAGACTACTGGCAGCCAATGTGAGGAAGGAGATTGAGAGGGCTTTAAACTGAGGAGAGGGGGAAAGCCGACAGCTGATCTGATGTTGACGCTTTGGACAACAGTATCCAGAACAGATGCTGAACGGGCTGACTGCAAGGAGGAAGAAGAGAGACCGGTGGATCTTATGATCAGACAGCGAGGGAAACATCAGATAAAGGGAGCTTGCTGGGAGGAGACTAAGGGGCATGGAGACACAGGGGGACTGGGTGGCGCGAGGGCGAAAGCTGAGGGCAATATAGGGGTGACACAAGGCGAGGGGGATTGAACAGAGGCCAGGGCCCAGGAGGGGGCTAGAAAACCCAGAGGAAAAGCGGGGAAGTGGGGTGGCGGGAATGTGGGGAAGCTGAAAGCTATGAGGGTAAAGGCTGAGGGCAAAGCAGAAGCACAGGGAACAGGAGAGGCGGCCCAGGTAAATGCAGAGGTGGAGGAAAAACGACGGGACCTGCGGTGCTTATACGCAAATGCAAGAAGCCTCATGGCCAAGATGGGTGAACTAGAGGTCGTGGCCAAGGGGGAAGACCTGGATATAATTGGAATTACAGAAACATGGTGGACAGAGGAGAATCAATGGGATGTGGCACTGCCGGGGTACAAGCTCTACAGGAGGGACAGGACCCACAAGAAGGGGGGAGGCATAGCACTATATATAAAGGACTCTATCTACTCGGTCGGGATGGATATGGCAACGAAGGCAGAGGGGCTGGAATTGCTATGGGTCAAATTGCCGGGAAACAAGGGTTCAGGCATAAAACTAGGGCTGTACTATCGCCCACCTGGTACGCCGGAAGGAGTCGGACACGACTTGGAAGCTGAACTGAGACAGGAGTGCAGGACTGGAAGTATAACAGTGATGGGGGACTTCCCAACTACCCGGGGATAGACTGGAGTACGGGTCACTCCAACTGCACTAGGGAAACAGGATTTGTAGAAGCTGTGAGGGACTGCTTCATGGAGCAACTGGTCAGGGAACCAACGCAAGGGAGTGCTACTCTTGACCTCATCCTGAATGGATTAGGGGGCCTGCAAGAGGGGTAGAAGTGGGAGGACCACTAGGCAACAGTGACCACAATGCAATCAGATTCACATTAGAAAGGGGGACACCCATAGTAAGGAGGATCGCAACAACTGCGCTCAACTTCAGGAAAGGGAACTATGTTGCAATGAGGGAAATGGTGGGGAGGAGGCTCAGAAACATCTTTAGGATGGAGACTGTAGGAAGCGCCTGGACCCTATTCAGGGACATCCTGCAGGAAGCACAGAGAATGTACGTCCCCAGTTTCAGGAAAGGCTGCAAGAACAAGCGGTCAAAGGACCCGGTTTGGGTCTCAACAGAAGTAAAGAGGGCAATAAATGACAAAAAAGTATCCTTCCGGAGATGGAAAAAGGACCCAACGGAGGAAAATCACCAGGCGCACAGGAAATGCCAAAAGGAATGCCACCGAGAGGTTAGAAAAGCAAAAGGGAAATACGAAGAGGGGCTGGCCAGGGAGGAGAAAAACTTCAAGGCATTCTTCAGTTACGTAAAGGGGAAGCGACCAGCGAGAGAGGAGGTGGGGCCGTTGGACGATGGGGATAGGAAGGGAGTGATTAAGGAGGATAAAGAGGTAGCTGAGAGGTTGAACACGTTCTTCTCGTCGGTCTTCACGAGAGAAGACACATCTAATATACTGGACTCAGAGGAGCTCATGAGTGGGGAACAGGCTGAAAAGTTGGAGCACATAGAGGTAAGTAAGGAGGATGTCCTCAAACAGATAGACAGGTTAAAATGCGGCAAATCACCGGGCCCGGACAGGATCCACCCAAGGGTTCTGAAGGAACTAAGACAAGAAATAGCGGGCACAATCCAGCATGTTTGCAACCTATCCTTGAAAACTGGAGAAGTACCAGAGGACTGGAAATTGGCGAATGTCATACCTATCTTCAAGAAGGGATCGAGGGGTGACCCCGGGAACTACAGGCAGGTGAGCCTGATCAATTATAGGGAAGATGGTGGAAGCTATGATCAAAGACGGCATTTGCGAGCACATCGAGAGGAATGGCCTACTGAGAACAAGCCAGCACGGATTCTGTAAGGGAAGGTTGTGCTTAACGAACCTTCTGTACTTCTTTGAGGGAATAAGCAGTCGGGTGGACAATGGGGAACCCATAGACATCATTTACCTCGATTTTCAAAAGGCTTTCGACAAGGTGCCACATGAAAGGCTGCTTAGGAAGCTGTGGAACCACGGGGTGGGAGGGGATGTGCACAGATGGATCGAGCACTGGTTCTCGGGTAGACTGCAAAGGGTCGGAGTAAAGGGCCAATATTCTGACTGGCGGGGAGTCACGAGCGGTGTGCCACAGGGATCGGTGCTGGGGCCGTTACTCTTCAACATATTTATCAATGACCTGGAAAAGGAGGCAAAGTGCGAGGTTATAAAATTTGCAGACGATACCAAACTGTGCGGCAGAGTTAGCTCCAGGGAGGAGTGTGAAGACCTGCAAAAGGACCTAGACAAGCTGGAAGACTGGGCAAACAAATGGCAAATGCGCTTTAACGTGGAAAAATGCAAGGTCATGCATATAGGGAAAAAGAACCCGTTGTTCAACTACAAATTGGGGAGGGGCATTGTTGGGAGACAGCAGTCTTGAGAGAGACTTGGGTGTGCTGGTGGATGCATCACTGAAGCCATCTGCACAGTGCGCAGCAGCCTCGAAAAAAGCCAACAGGATGCTGGGCATCATAAAGAGGGGCATAACAACCAGGACGCGGGAAGTCATCATGCCATTGTATCGAGCGATGGTGCATCCACATCTGGAATACTGTGTTCAATATTGGTCGCCGTACCTCAAGAAGGACATGGCAGTACTTGAGAGAGTCTAAAGGAGAGCAACGAAACTGGTAAGAGGGCTGGAACACTGCCCATACGCCGAGAGGTTGGATAGGCTGGGGCTCTTCTCTCTGGAAAAAAGGAGGCTCAGGGGAGATATGATAGAGACCTTCAAGATCATGAGGGGCATAGAGAGGGTGGATAGGGACAGATTCTTCAGGCTGAAGGGGACAACAGGTACGAGGGGGCATTCGGAGAAACTGAAGGGAGATAGGTTCAAAACAAATGCAAGGAAGTCTTTTTTCACCCAAAGGGTCGTGGACACTTGGAATGCGCTACCGGAGGAAGTGATCAGGCAGAGTACGGTACAAGGATTCAAACAGAGACTGGACGGATTCCTGAGGGATAAAGGGATCGTGGGATACTGAGAAAGCTAACCAGAAAATAAGTATAGAAACCCAACCAGGTCGTGCATGTGCAAGACCGGAGGGTTAGGACTTCGATGGGAAGATAGGACTCAATAGGAAACCAAGGTGGCAAGGGGGCCCCTTCTGGTGATTCAGACAGGTCGTGACCTGATTGGGCCGCCGCGGGAGCGGACTGCTGGGCAGGATGGACCTATGGTCTGACCCGGCGGAGGCACTGCTTATGTTCTTATGTTCTTATGTAAGGGTGTTACAATATGTGAGCTTCTGAAATGGTGTTACAATATATGATCTTCTGTAAAGGAGTTACATTACAACAAGCTTCTGTAATGGTGGTACAGAACAGAGTTGAGTGTTTCTGTGATGGTTTTCCATACAAAGGTATTCAAAGGTTTGTAGGCTCCACCCATATGAATTTTTATTGCAGGTTAAGTATGTGTAAGTAGGAAACATAAAGATATTACAACTAGTCAGTGCTCTAGGGTCATGTAACGTCGTTGCTGTTTTCTTACAGTTTAACATACCATTGGAAAATGAAGAAATGGAATTAAGTACTTCTATGATTGCCTGGTTCCTGAAGAAGCTCCTATAGTGAAACGGAAGCTCTGTTGAACCTGCAATCCTTATTTGAGCTAAGTATTTTACTTGGATATAAGTGCAAAAAAAAGAAAATAATTTAAAAAAATAAATATACTGGTTTTTTTTTTTTTCTAAAGACTAATGGTAGCTCACATTTAAGGGACCTGCACTAGTTCAATCTAATGGGCAGTACCTGTGAGAGATTCTTTTTCCCACCCGTGAGAAAATGTATTTAGGATACTGCAATATGTGTAAGCTTTATTTGCACGAGGTTAGTCTTTTTAGACCATTGAGTTGTAATGAGTTTGGATTTCCATACAAGAGCATTTATCTTTTTGACAGTATATAGTATTTACATTCTAACTTTACCCTATATATATATATATATATATATATATATATATATATACCAGTGAATACCATATTCACTCTTTATACACTCATCTTATTTATCTGTACCACAATACACAATATGTATACAATACAATTCAAAGAATCATTAGGCTACTTCTAAATGAAGAAAAAAGAGTAGCGCGTCCATAAAAATATTCTTAACAGTTATGTATACAATATAAACACAATATGTATACAATATAAACACAAAGGCCCTGATTCTGAAAAATGCCGTCCCGATTTTAGGCAGTTGTAGGCGTCCTACAGCTGTCTAATCAACCAATCGGGATGCACGTTTTTTTTAAAAAAATGCTCCCCAGGCAGGCCGCCTATATTGATGGCGCCTCCGGGAGTATAGGGAGGCCCGCAAGACGCCTAAGCTCGCCTAAGGGCCTTAGGTGAACCTAGGCGGCCCTAAGCGTTTCCCTAGTAGAGGAAGAGATGCTTAAAATGTAGGCCAGCAAAATGCTGGCCTACATTGTAAGTAGACGCGGCCGCTATACTTATCGCAGCAAGGGATCTCCCTGCCACAATAAGTATAGCGGCCGCCTGTCCGATCACCAGCAGGAGGGTGCCGAACCCCTCCTGCCGGAACGCCGCCCCCCAAACTCCCAATCGCCGGCAGGAGGGTGCCGAACACCTCCTGCCGGAATGCCGCCCCCCCCAAACTCCCAATCGCCGGAAGGAGGGTACCCAACCCCTCCTTCCGGAACGCCGTCCCCCAAACTCACATTCGCCAGCATTAACCTTGGAACACAAGGCGAGGAGACCAAAATAGTGAAATGTCTTCCAGGATCCTCAGCTACCAGGAGTTCCAGGCAAATACAGACTATAATTAAGGAAGAAACTAAGGATTTTAACACTGATGTTTTTATCCATCTGGGAACAAATGACCTGGCCAACAACTCCACACTTGCAGCACAGAAAGCTTTTTGTGAGCTTGGTGAAGGCGTGAAACCTTTTGTAATGACTTTAGCCTTTTCTGAAATACTGCCTGCATATGGAAAGGGAGAGCAAAGAGTGAAAAACACAGAGGACTTTAATAGATGGCTGAAAGCCTGGTGTCATCAAGAAGGCTTCAGGTACATAGGAGGATGGGGAAATGCATGAAAGGACAAGAAGCTATATTGCACTGATGGGCTACATATTACTACAGCAGGAAAAAGAAACCTTGCAGAGAAATTTAGACAATATGTTTCAAGGCATTTAAACTAGAAGGTGGGGGGTGGTGTATGTATGAAGGACAATTATAGAGACCACCCCCGACAAAAGAAAAGATGTGATAGTAATAAAGATTGCAACATAAACAATATCAGCAACTCATTTCTTAGTATTGCAATGGAAAGTGAAACAAAACAAAACAAAAATCTATAAGAAAAAAGAGATTACCACTGAAAAATAGCTGGAAAGCGATGACCACAAATGCTCGCAGTCTAAGTAACAAAGTTCATGATCTGCAAGCCCTGATGTTAGAAGCAGATCTAGATATTGTTGCTATCACAGAGATATGGTTCAGTGAATCACATGGATGGGATGCAAACATACCGGGATATAATCTTTTTAGGAAGGACAGAGATGGTCAAAAAGTTGGAGGGTAGCTCTCTATGTAAAGATCAATATCCAAGCGACCGAAATGCAAGGGACCTGGGGAGAGGAAGAAGCAATATGGATCGCTCTGAAAATAGAAAATGGAACTTCTATCTACGTGGGTGTAGTATACAGACCTCCGACTCAATCACAGCAAATTGATAAGGATCTGATTGTGGAAATCCAAAATTTTGGAAGGAAAGAGGAGGTTCTGCTGTTGGGAGATTTCAACCTGCCGGATGCAGACTGGAATGTTCTGTCTGCAGAATCGGAAAGAAGTAGGGAGATTATGGATGCCTTTCAAGAGGCTTTGCTCAGACAAATGGTGATGGAACCCACGAGGGAAAAAGCGATATTGGATCTGGTCCTCACAAAAGGAGAGAGTATCTCTAATGTTCGAGTGGGTGCTCACCTGGGAAATAGCGATCATAAATGGTTTGGTTTGATATAACGGCTAAAGGGGTGCGCGGCCGCACAATACTTAAAGTCCTAGATTTCAAAAGTACAGACTTTAATGCAATGGGAAAGTACCTGAAGAAAAAGCTGTTAGGATGGAAGGACATAAGACAGAGGTCTAAGCTGAAAGGAGCGATAAAAATGGCTACGGACCTTTATGTGAAGAAAATCAATAAAAACAAGAGAAAAAGGAAGCCGATATGGTTCTCCAAACTAGTGGCAGAGAAAATAAAGGCAAAAGAGTTAGCGTTCGTGAAATATAAAAAAACCCAAGAAGAGGAGTGCAAAAAGGACTACAGGGTGAAACTGAAAGAAACCAAGAGAGAGATACGTCTGGTGAAAGCACAGGTAGAAGAACAAATGGCTAAAAATGTATAAAGGGGAGACAAAAAATTTTTCAGATATATTAGTGAAAGGAGGAAGATAAAAAATGGAATTGCTAAACTAAAAGATGCTGGGAACCGATATGTGGAAAGTGATGAGGAAAAAGCAAATTTGCTAAACAAATACTTCTGTTCTGTGTTCACAGAAGAAAATCCTGGAGAAGGACCGAGATTGTCTGGCAAAGTTACATAAGAAAATGGAGTGGATTCTGCGCCGTTCACGGAGGAGAGTGTTTATGAGCAACTTGATAAACTGAAGGTGGACAAAGCAATGGGACCAGACGGGATCCATCCCAGGATACTATGGGAGCTCAGAGAGGTTCTGGCGAGTCCTATTAAAGACTTGTTCAACAAATCTCTGGAGACGGGAGTGATTCCTGGGGATTGGAGGAGAGCGGATGTGGTCCCTATTCACAAAAGTGGTCACAGGGATGAAGCAGGAAACTACAGGCCGGTGAGCCTCACTTCAGTTGTTGGAAAAATAATGGAAGTGTTGCTGAAAGAAAGGATAGTGTACTTCCTTGAATCTAATGGGTTACAGGATCCAAGGCAACATGGCTTTACAAAAGATAAATCGTGCCAAACGAACCTGATTGAATTTTTTGATTGGGTGACTAGAGAGCTGGATCAAGGACATATGCTAGATGCAATTTACTTGGATTTCAGCAAAGCCTTTGATACAGTTCCTCATAGGAGACTGTTGAACAAACTTGAAGGGCTGAAGTTAGGACCCAAAGTGGTGAACTGGGTTAGAAACTTGCTGTTGGACAGATGCCAGAGGGTGGTAGTTAATAGAAGTCGCTCGGAGGAAGGAAAGGTGAGTAGTGGAGTCCCTCAGGGTTCGGTGCTGGGGCCGATCCTGTTCAATATGTTTGTGAGTGACATTGCTGAAGGGTTAGAAGGAAAAGTGTGCCTTTTTGCAGATGATACCAAGATTTGTAACAGAGTAGACACCGAAGAGGGAGTGGAAAATATGAAAAAGGATCTGCAAAAGTTAGAGGACTGGTCTAATGCCTGGCAACTAAAATTCAATGCAAAGAAATGCAGAATAATGCATTTGGGGATTAATAATCAGAAGGAACCGTATATGCTGCGAGGTGAGAAGCTGATATGCATGGACGGGGCGAGGGACCTTGGGGTGATAGTGTCCGAAGATCTAAAGGTGAAAAAACAGTATGACAAGGCAGTGGCTGCTGCCGGAAGGATGTTGGGCTGTATAAAGAGAGGCGTAGCCAGTAGAAGGAAGAAGGTGTTGATGTCCCTGTACAGGTCATTGATAAGGCCCCACTTGGAGTATTGTGTTCAGTTTTGGAGACTGTATCTGGCGAAGGACATAAGAGACTTGAAACGGTCCAGAGGAGGGTGAGGAAAATGATAGGAGGCTTGCGCCAGAAGACGTATGAGGAGAGACTGGAAGCCCTGAATATGTATACCCTAGAGGAAAGCAAGGACAGGGGAGATATGATTCAGACATTCAAATACTTGAAGGGTATTAACGTAGAACAAAATCTTTTCCAGAGAAAGGAAAATGGTAAAACCAGAGGACATAATTTGAGGTTGAGGGGTGGTAGATTCAAAGGCAATGTTAGGAAGTTCTACTTTATGGAGAGGGTGGTGGATGCCTGGAAAGCGCTCCTGAGAGAGGTGGTGGAGAGTAAAACTGTGACTGAGTTCAAAGAAGCGTGGGATGAACACAGAGGATCTAGAATCAGAAAATAATATTAAAAATTAAACTAAGGCCAGTACTGGGCAGACTTGCATGGTCTGTTTCTGTATTTGGCCATTTGGTGGAGGATGGGCTGTGGAGGGCTTCAATGGCTGGAAGGGTTTAGATGGGCTGGAGTAGGTTTTAACGGAGATTTTGGCAGTTGGAACCCAAGCACAGTACCGGGTAGAGCTTTGGATTCTTGCTCAGAAATAGCTAAGAAAAAAAATTTAAAAATTTAAATTGAATCAGGTTGGGCAGACTGGATGGACCATTCGGGTCTTTATCTGCTGTCATCTACTATGTTACTGTTGTTGAAACCACTTTGATTATACCACATAGAGACAATATATCAAATTCATGACCTTTTTCTTTTACCTTTTTCTAATATGTGACAAGGAGCACAATGACAAAGTTACAAAAGTTACCCATTAATTGAAGAACTAAAGCTGGCTAGGCACCTAAGTACCACTTAGGAACACAATAAAGCATAATAGAAAGTCTGTAATAGCACATTTTAGTATCACATTAGTATTGTAACAGTTGAATTAAGATTTTAAGTTAGTTGTGCAAAATATGATGCTGCCCAGGGTTGATTATTGTAATGATCTTTAGGAATTTCAACTTCTCATTGTAAATCATTACAAGTAGTCCACATTGTTGCTACTAGAATGAATGTGGGGGGTACAGGTTTGACCAAATTGAACCAACATAAAGCAAATATGAGTACATTAGCTGTGTATGATGAGCCCTCTAAAACTCCCCCATTACCTACTACCACCTGTCTACTACCCCAAAAGCCCTTATAGATGCAGGAGTCATTTATATGGCAGTACAGTAGGTTTGGGGTGAGTTTTAGTAGGTTCACACTTTCCACCATAAATATATAGTGGTGAGGGCATGATATGGGTCTGGATCCCCCTCTCTATGGTTCACTACACTTCCCACCAGGCTACTCCAGTCACCTGCTTGCTGCTTTACTAGGATTTTCCATAATATCTGCAGCTGTCATAGATGCTGGTATTTATTGTTTCTTGCACATCTTTGGGGGAGGGAGGCGGAGTGCAGGGGGGCCATGCCTTAATGCATCCAGTCTAATCTAATCAGTAGTCTTATATTCCGCTATTTTTCAATTCAAATTCAGAGCAGATTCCAACAAAAATTAAGGGGAGCACATATACTTAAAAATTATTGCACACATACACAAAAAAAATCAAGAATAAAATTTATCAAAAAAAGTAGGTCTTTGGAACTTTACGAAAAATAATATACAACTTCAGGCTTCTTATTTCTTAAGGAAGACTGCTCTTTGTCTGAACTGGCTGATAAGAAAATGTTCATACCAGTTTATTCTTCCGAATTACTCTAAAAGCAGTTGGAAACTGAAGTTTAAAGCTACAGTTACTCAATCTATTAATAAAATTACCTGGACTACATAAAAGAGTTGTTAATTGTTTTGAAGCATTACCATATAAAGCCTTATTACATTACATTACATTACATTAGGGATTTCTATTCCGCCATTACCTTGCAGTTCAAGGCAGATTACAAAAGAATTATCCAAGATGTATTACAACAAGAACTTACAAAAAAAAAAATAAAAAAATTGGTCATTTTCAAAAAGAGTAAGAAATGGGTAAGGTTATTTGTTTGGGGTAGTTGGCTTTAGTGAGAGGTGGAGTTTAAGACTTGCGGTATTATTTATTTTTTCAGAGTTTTCTTGAAGAGTATGGTCTTTATTTATTTTCTAAAAGTCTTTTAGTCGAGGGATGCTGTCAGTAGATTGGCGATTTGGTTTTCTAGTTTGGCTGCTTGAGTGGCCAGGAGGCCATCATATAGTTTTTTTCCGTTTGACCTCCTTAATTGGGAGGTATGAGAATGGGGTGTGAGTTTTCCTATGTCTGGTTGCGGTGTTGTGGATGAGGCGGTTATTCAGGTAGTTTGGACTGTCTCTGTATAAAGTCTTAAATAGTAGGCAGTAGAATTTAAATTGTATTCTTACTGGGATCGGAAGCCAGTGCGATTGGAGATATGCTTCTGTAATGTGATCATGTTTCTTTAATGAGTAGATGAGTCTTAGTGCTGTGTTTTGGATAGTTTGTAGTTGTTTTGTTATGGTTGTAGGGCATGGGAGGTAGAGGATATTACAGTAGTCAAGTAGGCCTAGTATTAAGGACTGAACTATGAGCTGGAATTGAGTTTTCTCGAAGAATTTCCGAACTTGTCTTAAGTTTCTCATGACTAAGAATGACTTTTGTATTGTTTTATTGATTTGCGGTTGCATGGTGCAGCATCTGTCGATAGTTATTCCTAGCAGTTTTAGGGTGGTTTGTATGGGGTAGTTGATTGCGTTGATTTCAATGTTGGTTATGGTTGTTATTTTGTTGTTTTCTAGGAGGATGAATTTTGTTTTATCTGGGTTCAATTTCAGTACTAGACATAATACCTTAAACTTAATCCTGTATCTAATCAGAAGCCAATACGATTTGCACAAAAGAGGTGAAGCTGGTGATCATCTGGTCAGTTTGGGTACCTTTTTGACCCTTAAGTCTAACTCCGAACATCTAAATTATCTGGTTCAGGCTTATTTCTTGCAGAAAGGTGGAGGGGCATAATTGAAAGGAACGTCTTAAGTTCATTTTCGTCCAAGTCGCAAGTCATCCAAAGTTAAAAACAGCTTAGGACACTTTTTTTTTTTTTTTTTTAGTTCAATCATTTTTATTAATATTTTGTTACAGAATTTAACAGACAATGACCACATAGCTATACGTCCAAATTATTTTCCGTTTCAAAAATCATCCAACTATATGTCCTACCGATCTGATCATCCAAGCTACTAAATCGCCCATCTTTATACCACATTTTCATCCATCTTTGTGTCCAAGGCAAAATGCCTAGAAACAGACCTTTTGGACTTGGGAGGGGTCTACAAAGTGATGGACTGGACAACCAGACACGGCACCTAAATAGTGGGTTACCTTACAGGACACTGCTATGAACATCACAAAAAGGGTACTGTCTTCATCTCAATACAGCTCCCTTATAGGTCATGGTGAGTTTTGGGGGTGTATAGGGGAATGCACATGTTTCAATATCAATGCAGTGATTACAGGGACTTATGGGCATGGGTCCTCCTCTCCATGGGTCTCTAAACCACCCCCAAGATGGCTTAAGACGCCTCTGTGCAGCACGACTAGGCTTTTCTTTGCCAGGCTGCCAGGTGATGATGTTCTGGAGACACAATTTTCAAGTTGTAATTAATATTTTTTTGGGGGTGGGAGTGGGGGTCAGTGATCACTGGGGTAGTGTGGGGGGGTCTGTGTTTGTAGTGCTTATCTGGTCACTTTAGGTGGGTTTTTGTGATTTAGACCATGTTTTAAATGGTCTAAGTCACAACGTCCAAGTTCCGTCGATCCTGTGCTGTATAACTTTTGGTTATGCATGTAGTATGACTAAGTTTAAGCCAGCTCATGTCCCGCCCAACTCCCGCCCTCAACACTCCTCCTGACATGCCCCGTTTAGCTCTGGTCATTCAGCGGCACTTTGAAGGCCTAGGTCATTTATAAATAAGTCCAAAATTTGGTTTTATTAATGGCATTTGGACATATTTTGACAATGTTCATCCAAGTGCCAACTTAGGCCAGTTTTTGGACGTTTTCCTCTTTTGATTATGAGCCCCATAGTGCCTAATCCCTACTCTGTGGCTTGCTATTGATATTGGATCAATAGGCAAATGTTAATAAATTGAACTAAACTGAATTGTAAAATTGAATATTTAGGTATGTTTTGGGTGCGGCACTGTTATAGAAGGGATTTGCTAGTTGGGCTCCTATTTGTTATCTTAACTCAAACCAAATTGTCTGTTGCCCTCAGATAACCTGTATTCTAAAATAATAGTATTATTCAGTCAACCAGCTAATGTGATCTCATTAGAGGAATTAATTACCTCAATGTTGAGGTATGCCCTGAAATAAGATGTTTGAATGGACTTCAAAAAAATGTAAACAATCTTTTTTTAAAGCAGGAAATATTCTTATTTAATAAAGCAGCATTTTGTGTACAGGTTTACTCTACTCCCACTTCAAATCAAAGATACCATGAGGTATTTTTGCAGACAACAGACAAAGCTACAAAATAAATATGATGAATATTGACCTGGACAGTGAGTCCAGGGTGTTTAGGAGGTTTGTTTTCTTCCTGAAAATATTTTTCCTTACAAACTGAAGCCAACATTCATTATAAATCCAGCAAAACTAAGAAATGCTTTTGCACCTAATGAATACATTAAAACAGGCACATACAAGGACTGATGTAGCACACATTTGAAATTTGTGAGTTCCACACACCAAGACTTCAGCCTTTGTTAATTTCCACTGGGGTCAATATTCTAACCAGCCAGGAGAGACCTGTGGCCAGTTAAATTGTTTATACAGGATTAGCCACTGATAGTGCCACTTAATCGGTTAGTGTTGCTGAATACCACCACGAACCGCCAGTTGTGTAGTAAGAGGGGTGGGGGATGGGCCTCCCTTGGCGCCATCCTGGTAGGGGCACTGGTACTTCTCCTTCTTTCTGCCCCCTGCTTCTTCCCACCCCTCCTCCTGGTCGCAGAACCAGGAAGTGATGGCAGAGGGAGAGCCAAGGCTGGTGTGAGCAGTAGGTCTGAGCAGTGCCAACAAAGAGCTAGATGTAGTGGGGGAAGGGAAGGAATTTTCAGTGCGGGGTGAGAAGGAGTAGGGGTGGAGAAGAGAGTGGGGGAAGGAAGGAGGGTACCACTGCCCCAGGTGCCACTTCTAACCGCTAAAGTGAAAACCAATTATTTTATAGGCACTCCGGGTTGTTGTGTCATACAGGAGGACCACAGTTGACCTGTGGTGTCATCCATTCCTCACAACTGTCTGGAGTGCTACTAGATTTTGTAATAGGCTGGCTTGCTGAAGCAGCACAGCAGGATTGCATGCAATTGTGATAATGACTTGCAAAATATTCTTGACTTTCTTGCTTCACCCTAATGCCATCCATACTCAGGTGTTGGAAAAGATCTAAAGAAGCCATGTCGGATAAAGCTATATATTTTTTTTTAAGAAGGTGAAATAATTGCATTCAGACCTTTTATATTGTCCTGCAGGCAGATATTATGTTGAGCAATACTTAGGTGTGAAAAGGTTTGAACGAAGTTCATTTAAAGGTATGGCATAAAAATGTGAGTGTGATATAGGAAAAAGGACAAAGCAGAAATATATACTGAGAAAAGAGGAGAAATATATATGAATAACAAACCAGATTACATATAAAAAGGACACAGCTATAACTAGTAGTGTTTGAGAAGAGCATTTGCCCATAGCCTAAACCTGCTTTGATTCTGAAATATGACTGAAGCTCAAATGCAAATCAGCAATAGATAAAATCAAGGAAGAAAGATACTTTTTTTCTACCCTCTTGAAAGAAGGGGGAGATAGAAAGAGGACTGGGGTTCAGAGCTGAGGGGACTGAGAGAGCAAGAAGGCATCAGGAAAGCATAATTTTAGCTGCTGGTCCCTGATGTCAAAAAGCCTAGTTAAGGCTCTGAGAGAGAACACAAGGGACTGGAAGTTGATGCACTGAAGGAGCAAAAAAAAAAACCCAGAAAGAATAGTAATGAGCTAAAAGGTTATAAGACATAGAGGAAGGAAGATAAGAACAGACTATATGACTGATGGAAATCTGCAATTTGAATGGGAAATTATACAGGGCTACATTACCGCATCCCAATAATATACACTTAAACAGTGCAAGCTGATGATAATGATCTGCTTGTGACCCTTTAAAGCAGCAGCACTTTCAGCTTGATTGCTAGAATCTAGCTAACACTGCTCCTGCTTTAAAAGGTCTGCTTAAGCCACTACTCGACTGGAGCTGATTAGTCTCCAGAGAGCAGTAAAGCATTGGTTGAAGCTAATGTCAGAGAGTACTGAAGTGTTCTTCCTGCTCCCTCTCAAATGTTAATGGCCAGGGAAATCTGATCTAGTGAGGCTGACACTAAGATCCAGGGAGGAGCTGTTCACTTATGAGAAAAGAAGGACTTGTTGATTTCCAGTCACCTTGAATGTTTTTCACATTTACTGAATTTGTCAGTAAAAAAAAAAAAAAGATAATGCTGTTCACTTGTAATAGATGTTTTCTATGGATTGCAGGACAGATAAGGCGCACAAGAGAATGACATCATCCAGTAGCACTGGGATAGAGAATTGTGAAACATCGCAAGGGGACCTTGTGAGACTGGGCGTCAAAATGGCAGATGATGTTTAATGTGAGCAAATGCAAAGTGATGCATGTGGGAAAGAGGAATGTGATGCAGGGTTCCACGTTAGAATTTACCGCCCAGAAAAAGAATCATTGAGGATACATTGAACCCCTCAGCTCGATGTGTGGCAGTAGCTAAGAAAGCAAATAGAATGTTAGGAATTATCAGGAAAGGAATGGAAAACAAAGATGAAAATGTCATAATAACCTTGTAGAGCTCTATGGTATGGCCATACCTCAAATACTGTATGCAGTTCTGGTCACCATATTTCAAAAAAGATTTAGCAGAATTAGAAAATGTACAGAGAATGGTGACAAAAATGAAAAAAGGGATGGGGCAACTTCCCTATGAGGAAAGGCTAGAGCGGCTTGGGCTCTTCAGCCTGGAGAAGAGACAGTTCAGAGGTGATATGATAGAGGTCTATAAAATGAGTGGAGTGGAAAGGGTAGATGTGAATCATTTGTTTACTCTTTCCAAAAATACTAGGCCTAGGAGACATGCAATGAAACTACTAAGTAGTAGATTTAAAACAAATCGGATAAATATTTCTTCACACAATGTGTAATTAAACTCTGGAATTCATTGCCGGAGAATGTGGTGGAATCAGTTAACTTAGCAGGGTTTTAAAAGATTTTGATAATTTCCTAAAAGAGAAGTCCATAGGCCATTATTGAGATGGCTTGGGGAAATCCACTACTTATTCCTAGTTTGGTTTATTTGACATAGGGTTATTTTCCTTCTCTTTATGACTTGTATAGAATAGAATCTCACCATTTAAATAAAGTCTAATAAATATAATGTATATTATGAAATCAGGGTGCCTATGTTGAGATGCCCACTTATAGAATTGCCTCCAATATACCTGTTCCTTGTGAAGGTGTGCAGCTGCCACCATGAAACGACTGAAGTTTCATTATCACAAGCTATACTTCATTCAAATAATCTTTTGGGGGTAATTAGGAATTAGTTAACAGCAAATAATTTGAAATTGAATATTGCCAAAACTAAATCCATGACTGTATCAAAGGATGTGGCTGGGGAGGGCTTCAATGGCTGGGAGGGTGTAGATGAGCAGAGATTTCGGCAGTTGGAACCCAAGCATAATACCGGGTAAAGCTTTGGATTCTTGCCCAGAAATAGCTAAGAAGAAAAAAAAAAAAAAAAAAAAAATTTAAATTGAATCAGGTTGGGCAGACTGGATGGACCATTCGGGTCTTTATCTGCCGTCATCTACTATGTTACTATGTTACTATGATGTAGAGTCTGAAAGTCCTGATACCATGACTATTTTAACACATTGATGTATCTTTACATTAAAGTAAGAACAAAGAGTTTGACCTCATAGAGTCCACAGAAACAAAATCCAAGAGAAACAAAAAAACACTGTGGAACATGATGATCCTGAGATTGGCTTTATTGGTTAAACAATTCTATTTATCAAAGTTTGAATTCAAACAGACTGTTCAATCTATTGTTCTTGCAGGCTTGTACTATTGTAATGTTGGGGGTATTTCATCATCCAGCATGCAAGCCCTGCAAATGGCCCATAATTCTCTTACTGTGTGGGATTCATAGATTTGAACATGTAACTTCACATTTTATTTCAGTGGATTATCAAGTAAGGTATAAACTGTTGATCAGGCGGGGATCCAAGATGGCCGATGGTCCCGGACGCTGAGTAGCACGCCGGAGAAGTCTAATTTGAAAATTTTCTTTTTGGAGCGATTACCTACTTGAGATGCCGAAGAGGAGAGGCCGCAGCGCCGCTGGAGCCTCGCGGCGTTCAGCGGTCCCCTCTTTCGGCAACATTGAAGAGCTCCTGCGTCGGATGCAGGATATCCCGGCAGCGTCGGCACCCCCCCCGCTGGAGACGCCTCAGAGAGGCGGAAATGAGGTGATCTCCTTGGGGCTAGAGACTACGCTCAGCCCCGACGCTAGGGCACCTCCCCCACCTCCTCAGGTTACCAGCTCCCCACGAGTGGAGGAGCTCCCGGAAGGAAGCAAGCACCTACCCTCGGAGGCCAGGAAAAACAGAGAGGGGAGCGTGGAGATGGACTCCCTGAGTTTTCAGGTGAGTCCAAGAAGTACAGAGGATTTGGAAACATCAGGGATCATTTCAGCCCAGCAGAAGGATTGCCAGAATCAACTGATAACCGGTGAGACTATTCAAATTCCCAATCTTTCATATGTTATTGAAAAACCCAGAGAAGTAACACTGGACTCAATCTGGGATTTAGTTGCTGACCTAGCCAAGTCTGTTAAGCCCCAGCTTTTGCAGCTGGAAAATAAAATTACTCTTCAAGAAAATGATATAAAAAATATAAAAGTTGAAATTGATGAATCCAAGAACTCAATTCTGAATATACAACAGGAGTTAAAAGCATCAAAACAGCTTAATGAAGCAATGGTAAAAGATAACACAAGTTTGCGCAGAAAATTGGAAAATTTGGAGAATTTTTCTCGTAATAATAATCTCCGCTTGATTAATTTTCCTAAGATAGCCTCTGTGACACCTAGAGATATGATGAAACGTTATATGGTAGAGATTTTGGGTATTCCAGAGGATACATTACCACCACTTACTCAAGTATATTACTTACCAATGAAAACTACTAAATTACCACTTAAACAACAGGAGGATAATCAACCACTTAATGTTTCAGCAATCTTGGAACTTTCGGACAGAGAGCTAGCATCTCCGGCAACATTGCTTCTTACGGTGGCTCTTGCACCAGATAAAAACTGGTTGCTTAGAATGTACTTTAGGAATAAAATGAAAGAATTTCTTGGACATAAAATATTAATGTTCCCAGATTTGGCACGGGAAACCCAGAGAAGAAGGCGAGAGTTTCTTTTGATGAAGCCAGGTGTTATATCTCTTGGAGGAACCTTTTTCCTACGACACCCTTGCAAATGTGTAATACAGTACCATATGAAGAAATATGTATTCTTTGAGCCATTCCAGTTGACAGCTTTTCTGGCAGGAACTCGACTGGATGAAGGGAAATCAAGCGAGGTCCAATTGAATAAATGATATCCTTCCTCAGCTAAGGGACTTTGTTTTCCTAATACTTGATTTGATATTTGTCAGCATCTGTTAATATGTCCGCCTCATCCATCTTGGATCTAATTTAGAGGACTTGAGCTGAATTTAAGCTAAACATTTATTTTTATTTAGTTGATTATTATGTATTTTAACTATGAGTATTATTTTTCTGCTTTTCTTCAACTTTCTGTACAAGTGGATACTTGATTTATAAAATGTAAAATTTGATAAATATAAAATAAAAAAAAAAAAAAGGTATAAACTGTTATTGATGGTGTATTTGAGTTTGAATCAGTCATCGCCTATCTATTTGCAAGACTGTGTTGTGCCATATGTTCCATCTAGGTTACTACATTCTGTGGTTCATTTTGACCTGGTTATTCCATCTCATAAAATTTTACAGCAAAAAGATTTGTGTCAATTTAAGAACTGTTAAAACCAGATAAAATATGCCTTTTAATGAAGCGGACATTTGTTGAACTGGTTAGATTACACTGACAGTTTTGTAATATGTTCGTATAAGTGTTTTCAATTTGTATTGTTTTAATTCATGTATGTGGTGATGTGATCCACCATGTATAAAGGTGAAATACAAATAATAAACTATAAATTATGAGTATAATATATTGAGGGGTCCTTTTATTAAGCCGCACTAGCGGGGTTAGAGCATCGGACATTTCATCACGCGCTAACCCCCATGGCCGGCTATAAAACTAATGCCTGCTCAATGCTCAATGCAGGCATTAGTGGCTAGCGTGATAGGTGGTTTAACGAGCGGTATTGCGTGCGTTAAACCCCTACCGCAGCTTGATAAAAGAACCCCTGAGAGTTGATGTAAGGCTGAAGGGAAGAACTTTGTATCAGAACTGGTTGTAGAAACATAGAAACATAGAAAGTGATGGCAGAAAAGGGCCAAGGCCCATCGAGTCTGCCCACTCCATTGACCCACCCCCCTAGTTAATCGCTCTCTGATGACCTTTTCCCTCGTAGAGATCCGACATGAGCATCCCAACTGTTCTTAAAAACTGAAACTGAATGGTAAACCAGAGATACGGTACTTCTTGTAAGAAATGTAGATTGGAATACAATTATACGTGTACTTGAGGTACAGATTACACATTCAATTTCATTTGCTGAGCAGACAAAGAATAGAGGGGATGGTGGTCATTCTGACTTTTATCTTGAAAAGGAAATGGTTAAGTGTGTATATGGCATAAGCATCCTGTCCTTTATGGAATGAGAAAGTAAATTGTCTGAAATAGGTTTGAAGTATCAAGTCCTTATCATATTCCATGGCAAACGTTACTATGAGTAGTTCTTTCAGTAATTACTTCCAATGAATTCTACAGAAAAGTTGTTAGATTCATCTCACTACCACAGCCCCTCCAGCCATATCAGTGGTAGCAGAATGCCCCATTTTATTTTCAATAATCAGATATTGAGCTCTCAAAATAGGTGATAAATTCTTTGTTGGAATCATCAGTGTCTCTCTCAAATATCCCTGCACCATTTCAACAGCTAACACAAATGGAGATTTTGGAAAATTTAACATTCTCAAATTGTTCCTCCTATGCTTATTTTCAATGAATTCTAACTTTTTCTGGATATATAACCTCTCTTTAATAATTTCCACTTCTAAAGTCTTAATTCAATTAAGCTCTTCTTCATGCTTTTCAATACTTACACCATGTTCTCATAGCGTTTCTCCTTGAGTGCTCACCAAGGAATTGATAGCTTCACAGTCATTTCGCAGAACTGTCACTGCTGTCTTCAGGTTGGAATCCATGACTTTAATAGCTTTCCACAGTGCATCCATATTGACTTTGGCAGGCTTAATCATCTCTCCAAAGCAGATAGTCTCACTTCCAAAAGAAGGAGTACCTTCAGCTTCCTCCACTAACAACTTTCCCCCTGCTAGTCCAGAAGTAGACACTGTCCTTTCCTCTTGTGAGGTCTGACTTGTCTCCAAATCTGCTGGGCTCCTGCTTCCTGGCTGAAGAGGAGCCTGCCCCTGATCCAGGCTCAAGGAGACCAGGTTGATACTGAGGTCTGCCAGCTGGTCTGGCGTTCCTTCCAAAGCAGATGCTGCATCCAACATGGGGCATACAACCACTTTGGTAAGGATCGTCTGAATCATATGCTGGATGTTCCTGGCCACTGGAGGACCTGGCTAGGATCTACCTTTCCATGTTCCCACTTTCCCATGCTGAGACATTGATCAAGAACAAGAAAGAAAACTCCAAGGTAAACTTGGGTGACTATTCAAACTCCCATCAGGATGGGAGCTCAACACAGCACGTCTGTCCTTGACTCCATCTTGGTCTTCCCCAAATGCTCCATTTTGAAGAAATTAATGCTCACCATTATGTTAAGGAGGAAGGAGCTGAGTCCAGCCATTGCAACAAAAGCACTTGTCTATCATCATCAATGCCTTTGGCACAGGACGGACTGTATAATACACAAAGAAAAACATTTTTGAAGTTAAGGTACAACATGTATTCCAAATCTGGGAGATAAGGAATAGGAGCTGCATCCAAAAACTATGGATCTTAGCACAAGAATAAAACATATGATCCAAAGAAGCATTAGGAAAGAGGCATTTAGACCAATGAGAATCAGGTCTCAGCTTTATAGGCTTGTTGGGAGGAAACATGCAAATGCATGATCATTTTGTAGTTACGTTCCCAAAATGAATTTCTTGGATTATCAATTTGTTTGTTTCCTGATGTATCACAAGTGACATAGAGAAGAAGGAAGGACTTTTTTGTTTATAGGCCTAGGTTCTAAGCTTTGGGGGCATATTTTATACTAAAATTTCCTGCAAAATGTTGTGTCTCATTAGATGGTAAAAATGTTCTTTTTGTAACTGACGCAATTGCTGGACTTTATTGTGGCTAAGGAAGAGGGTAGAATAATGACAAGATCAAAAGCTTCTCCAATAGCTTGAAATTCACCCAGCTGCCGACTTTGTTTATCCAGTGCTGTCCTCTTAGTAGTAATGGGGTTTTTTTTTTCCTTTTCTTGGTCTCTATAAAATTGTGGACTAAATAATCAAATTTTTGTAGTTGGGTTACATTGTTCACTGTAAAAGATATTGTGGTTTTTCTTAATGAATCTGTATTCAAGTATTATATGCTTGTTTTTCAAGATATTAAATCAATTAAAAAATGGAGCATCCTAAGGTGGATATCCTTGATTCAGTTCGTGGACTGTTATTTCAATCTATATGGGAATCATTTTGGACCTTTTTTCACACGTTTCCTACATTGTCTCAATTTATAGACTTGCAATATTGATGCCTTTTGTCCGTGGCCCTCCAGCTGGTTGCTTTCCAGGGTGGAAAGTGTATTTGAGTATCATACCTCTGGTGTCTTGTTATGTTACCTATTTAACCAATGCTTTTTGCTTGACTAATAAAAATACATTTGCAATCTCTTATCAAAACTCTTATCACAGGCTTGATTACATTCCTGAAAATATTGCAATAAGAAGTGTTATGTTTTAGAATTAGTGCATATTTTTAGATTACCCACTAAGTGGCATCCAAGTATCTTATTCTGTAACTATAATAATTCTTTATAACATTTCTATGGAAACTTTATGAGTAAGGAAGAAGTGTTCTTTCTGTGTAAGACAAATATCGTATATTTGGACCATAAGACACACTTTTTCCAACCCCCAAAAAGGGGGTTGAAAGGGAGGTACATCTTATGGACTGAATACACTGTTCACCCCTCCCACCGGTACCTTTTTTAAGTGGCGATGGTCCAACGTGGTCTCTTGCTGGACGGCTGCCTCTTTGCAGAACAATGCACAATGCAAGAGCGCAACCTTTGCGCTTCCTACCTGGTCCCACACCGCTCTGTGATTGGCTGCAGGCTGCTTCTTCAGGCTGTTTTGGGCTTTGGGCCACAGGCTGCTTCAGGCTGTGGGATTCCCAGCACTAGATACACCAGAATACCAGACACACCTATATGTAGAGGAGGAAAAAACAAGAAGAAAAAAATTCTGAACCAAATTTTTTTGCTTGGTTTTTCCTCCTCTACAAGTGGTCTGGTGCATCTTATGGTCCGAAAAATACGGTATTTACATTTCTTCTGGGATCTCAGCGATGACACCCAATGGTAAAACCTTAATTTATCAACAGGGATTTACACATCAAATCTTCATTGATCCACATATTTTAATCCTCTTTTCTTGCATTTGGCTCTCATTTTGGACATCTGATCTCTGTCAAATAAATGTTTAAATGAGACTATTTGTTTTTTAGGGGGCAAACCTTGATACAACTATACCAGCGAAACATGAGCCATGTCGGCAGTATCGATCCCTGTTGACTACATAAAAGCTAATTAGATAATATGCTAGATTAAAAAAGACATTTATGACATGTCAAAAATATGTTTTTTTTATGTAATGTTGTTAGTTAAAAAAAAAAGCTTTGGATTAATGTGTAGACAAGAGCCAAATGCAAGAAAAGAGGATTAAGGAACGTTCATGGGCTTGACCATGGGTGCATTAACTTGGCCAAGCATTCATGGACGTGTTTAAATAATGAATAAGTGCCAAAAAGGTGACCAAACTAAGTAGAAGCCGACCATTGGAGGCATGAAGGCATGACACCCTTACTCCTCCAGTCACAAGATCGAACTAATACCATATTTGACTTGTGTATAGGCAAATTTTGTCAATGAATCAGCATGTATTGAGCACACAGCTTGACTGTTAACCTTAGAAGTAATTGCAGGTTGCTCTTTGTAGATTGCTCTGCCTATTGCCCCAAAGTAGTCTTTGCTCTAACTCATTTACCTTTGAAGAAGGTCCTTGGAATGTATGATGACTTTCTTGATAAAGGATATCAGGCTGATTGTATGGATAACTGCTACAGAAGATGGATAAACAGAAGCACATTTTTGAAAAAAAAAAAAAGTATATTCATGTACTGCATGTGCTAGCACTTACTGCAGCTTAGTAAAAGGAACCCTTAAGTGTCAGTATTACATTCACTGTCCAAAGCGAGAAAAGATACAAAAGATTAAATTAAAAAATTATTGCTGGCTTTACTAAACCATGATGGAGCTTTCTACCACAGGCCAGCAAGGTAAATACACTGACGCTCATAGGAATTAAATGAGTGTCAGAGCATTTACTTTGCTGACCCACATTAAAAAGCTCTACTACAGTTTTGTAAAAGGAGCTCTATGGTAGGAGAATAAAATAGCTTGAGACTAGAATCACCCCAGGAGAAACTAAATATTCTACTTAAGCATTCTAATGCCTACCTAAAAATCAAAAGCTAAATTATGGAGAAGCAACCTGCAACAGAAGACCAAAAAGAAGATAATGGGCCAAGTTCCTGCAATATATCAAACTGCAAATTAAGAGCATAAAAACATAGGAATAGCAATACTGGGCCAGATCAATGGTCCATCTAGTCTAGTTTCTTGTTTCCAACAATGGCCAATCCAGGTCACAGTACATGACAGAAACACAAATAGTAGCAACATTCCATGCTACTGATCCAGGCCAAGCAGTGGCTTCTCCATGCCTATCATAATAGCAGACTATGGACTTTTCATACAGGAACCTGTCTAAACTTTTCTTAAACCCAGCTGAGTAACACCTAATATAAAATAGTGTGTAAATATAGACAAAATTGTTGTTTAGTCTATTCCTGCCATAGGAGTGTAACTGTAATATTACATTTACTAAAATGTCTACATTGTAGGCATTTTCATGAGCCTTGGAAAGCATGTAGGGTTGCTTAAGCTCGATAGGCACCTGAAATGTAGGCCAGCAAAATGCTGGTCTACATTTCAAATAGACGTGGCCACTGAACTGATCATGGCAAGGATAGAGTGGCAAGCATTTTTCTAAGCACTGCCTTATTTTTATTCCCCATCTTTTTCGACAGTTCGGGCAGGCTCAGCTGACGTGCACATCCTTCCGCACAGGCGGGCTGACATCATCATACCCCTTTTTAAAACTAAGTCGGCCTTCTCAGCCATTACTTAAAAGAGAAGCAGATAAGTTTTTCACTCAACTACGTATATATGACAGATACCTTTTCTCTAGTGTTGCCTTAAAATTTATTCAGCAGCGAGAAATCTTTTTGTTTTGAGACTTTTATAACTGACTATTGTGTCTTTTTATTAACAGAATAGAATATCACTATGTGACCCAATTTCACTTTTACCAGTTTGGCCTTTGAGATGTTTAAGCCTTACTTTGGGTTCTTGAAAAAGAAGTTCAAAACATGGTCCATGTCAGGACTTGTTGAAACCCTAAAAGCTAAGTGAGAATATTCTTTTTTGCCATTGAGTATATTGATTTAACATTTTTGAATAGCACTTTTATTCACAACTGTTCACTATTCCATACACAGTGATTGGGTGGTGGGTTCAACTATAGGAGCTTCGGCTCTTGGTCGAATTACACAATTCTGAGTGTATGTGAAGTAGATTAAACTATTTTCATGAGACAATCTTTCAGAAGATATTATTTTAGGAGTATTGTAGTATACTGCTATATCAAGCCAATTTGACTTCCTATTTCTTTAACATTCATCACATAAGCTTCCCTATTTTACCTATTGGAAGGAAATCTCCCTGCCACAATCAGTTTAGTGGCCACTGCAGGGAACCCCTCCACCCTCAAAGTCAGCCAGCAGGAGGGATGCCCAGTCCCTCCTGCCGGAACCCCTGAAGCCCTCCCCACAAATGACCATGGCAGGAGGAGTGCCCAATTCCTGCTGCCACCATCTCCTGAACATCAGCAGGAAGGATGCCCAGTCCCTCCTGCCGGAAACGCCCCATCCCCTGAAGATCAATGGCAGGAGGGATGGCCAATCCCTCTTGCCAGAAACCCCCCCCTGAAATTCACCCGCAGAAGGAATGCTCACTCCCTCCTACTGGAACCCCCATGAAAACCTGCCCCTAGACTGACACCTCCCAAGCCCATATGGATCCCCCTCAAATCTTTTTCTTGTAGGATGGAGGGCTTCTTACTCCCTCCAGCCAGTAGGCTTGCCTCCACAGAATGGTGGACCTTCCCCTTCCCGATGCATCCTGGGGAGGGACCTAGACCTATGGGGAGGGGCCTTAGGCACCTGGGCCAGCCAGATTCTTAGGCCTCCCTACCAGTGCATTCTGGGATGCACTGGGAGTGGCCTAAGACTCCGATTGGCCAGATCCCTTAGTCCACCCTCCATGGGAGGGTGGGGACTTTCCAACAGGAGGGACTGGGCATCCCTCCTGCTGGTGATGTTCGGGGTATGGTGGCAGGAGGAATTGGGCACTCCTGCCATGGACATTCAGGGTGGGCTTCAGGCAGGAGGGATTGGAACTGGACTGACTTTGTAGCTGGGTAATTTCATGCTGCAGTTAGGTGAGGCTAGGCATCTGTCCATCAGGACAGGCGACTGCTGAGGCTGGGCGTCCTATACAAAATCAGGCCCAAAAAGTCCTACAATAGGATCATAACACATGCAACAACAATTCTGTTATTGGTTGTAGTCATTGATGATTTTTTTTTTTTTTTAAATAAACATATCTTTCTAAACACAAGTCAGGTTATTTAAACACAGAATCCCATTTTATGCAAAGAGACCCTGGGCTAAAATAGTATGACTTAACAGAAGAACACATTGCTAAGTTCTCCCCTTAGTGATTATAGTACAGTACAGGTGATCATTTGTTAGCACATATTTAATTTGTGAATGTGCCTTAAACAATTTAATACATGCTGAATCACTAACACATAATTGACCTTTGAATTAATTAATATTAAGTTAACATGTTTTCAAAGGATATAACATGAATTGAAGTTTCTTATTGAAATTAAATAGTGAAACATACTGAAAAAATGTTCAAAATAAGGAAAAAAGTTTAAGAAAGACACAAACATTAACCAAATCTAATTGTCCTTAGATTAGTTTCTTGACAGTGATGCATTTTAAAATAATATTACGAGTGGTAGCTCTGTATAAGATTTACTACAAATTGTTTGATTCAATGAACTGGAGCTGCCCTTAACGAATGAGAAAAAAGGTACAAATATGATATTGTAATTTTAATAAAAATCAACAAAGTATTTTTTTGACAATAACAGACCTATCCAAACTTACCTTCTATGTAAATGTAAATGTAAATGTACAATATTTCTCTGGCAGGTGGGTCTTGATGTGATTATGCTCTTGGAGTAGAGTTAAATATGCTTGAAATACATTATATTAGTAACATACATAGTAAAATAGTAGATGAGAGCAGATAAAGACCCGAATGGTCCATCCAGTCTGCCCAACCTGATTCAATTTAAATTTTTTTCTTCTTAGCTATTTCTGGGCAAGAATCCAAAACTCTACCCGGTACTTGCTTGGGTTCCTACAGCCAAAATCTCTGTTAAAACCTACTCCAGCCCATCTACACCCTCCCAGCCATTGAAGCCCTCCCCAGCCCATCCTCCACCAAATGGCCATATACAGACACAGAACGTGCAAGTCTGCCTAGTACTGGCCTTAGTTCAATTTTTAATATTATTTTCTGATTCTAGATCCTCTGTATAGGGGTATAGGTGGGGGGAGGTTGTTAGGGTACACTTTGGTATATCGAGGGGTTCTGTTTTAGGGAGGTATCAGGAAGTTATGAGAGGGGGGAAGGTCTGAAGTTCTGGAAGGATGGTGGCAGGTGGGAGCGAGAATCCCTCTTGTTGGGGAACGTCGATGTGTGTGTGTATGTGTGTGGGAGGGGGGCGCGGTTTCGGAAACTTCAGGGATGGCAGCAGAAGGGAGTGGACATTCCTCCTGCCAGAGAACTTTGCAGGGGGGTTCTTTGCTGCAATTGCTCAACTGATCGTAGCAGGGGGATTCCCTTGCTGTGATCAGCTCAGCGGCTGCGTCTATTTAAAATGTAGACCAAGATGTTACGGAAAGATTGCCTAGAGTCATCAAGCCTGATGTCTATTATCTGATGCCGCTCATCCATGTTGGCACTAATGATGGTGTAAAACGGTGAAAAAAGTATTCTGTGAAGCCCTGCACTTGCATTGTACCTGCTGGTTGCCATGATAATCAGGGTGTAAACATTCCAGATGATGCAGTATCTGGTGAGTCAATTGGAAGGGAGCTATGATAATGTGTGAAGTCTGTGTTAAGTTGTTCTGCTCTCAAAACTGAAATTTGGTTGATTCCTTGAGTGTTCACCTTGAAGCCTTTTCTCTAAAAGTTTAAGGGAGACTGTCAGTATGTATGAGGTTTAAAGGAAAGAAATGTTGAAAGACAGTGAGGCTGGTCGGTTTTGTGAGATAAGTTGTTTTATTCATCTATCTTTAAATACTTTAACTCTATTTTGCACCGCACAGGGCCAGTTTTGAAATTTCTGGGGTGTTTTTTTTTATGTGAATGAGGTTTAGCCTGAACACTTTAAATCCCATCTGTGGGAGGGTCTGTCGTGGTTGTTTTCTGTGATGTTGTTTGGTCCGTAGTACCTTTAGCATTAATGTGTAGATTGAACGTAATTATGTGGTAGTCAGTCCAGGGGACCAGCTTGTTGGTCAGTGGGGTTGATTTGTGGTTGATTAGCCAGTCATTTGAGATAAAGATCAAGTCTAGTTTGTTTCCAGAGGAATGTGTAGGGGAGTGGACTTGTTGTTTGAATCCAAGATCAGACAGTGACCTGGTGAAGTCTCGTGGAGCGCCGGTGATTTCTGGATAGTCCACAAAGTTGAAGTCTCCTAGGATGATGATTTGTTTGTGGTTTACTGACAGGTTGCTTATAATAGCTTATAATAAGAACAGACACGGGAGAGGAGGGGGCTCTGTAAATTAGGATGAATATGATTTTTTGGTCGTGGCCTATTGAGAAAATTTATTTATTTAAAACATTTTTAATTCGCCTTTATCCAAGGTGGCTCACAAAGTTCCATACATAATAAAATTAACATTTTAAAAGGAGACATACATCAGGTAGAGGAAAAATACAAGGTCACAATATTATATTATCACATCTTCAACAGGACTATATCTAAGCAATTATCAAACAGCATCATTCTTCAATTTAGTACATTCCGGGTCTTTTAGTGAGTTGGAGTTTATTTGGTGTGGATTTAACTTAGATTTGGTGATCACTGCCACCCCATCCCCTCTTTTTGGGCCAGGAACAAGCCATGCTTTGTAGCCCTGAAGGTATAGCGCACCCAAGGTGGCCCCATTGTTATCTGTTTCCGTCAATTGTATATAGTGCCTAAAATGTAGTACCAAATATATAACTGTTTTTGTTGTTGTTGTTGCCAGTGGCGTAATAAGGGGGAGGGAGGGGGGTTAGTCCACCCCAGCACCATGCTGGTGGGATTGCCGGCACCCCTCCTCCTCTCTGTCCCCACCTCCTCCCCTCGCCACGAGCATGCCCCCTCTTCCCTTTCCCCTTACCTCTAGTTGTTCACTGCCACGAGCAACAACTTTAATGTGCTCCTTGCAACTGCATCATTTCTCCTGCTGTCACTTCCGGGTGCCACTCATAGGAAGTGTCGTCAGTGGAAGAGACAATGGGGTTGTGAGGAACATATTGAAGTTCTTGTTTCTCGAAGCGGTGAACAACTAGAGGTACAAGGGAAGGGGGCGTGCATGCATCAGGGGGGATCGGGGAAGGAGCGGGGGGTATAGAGATGAGGGTGGGGAGGGGATGCTACCGCCCCAGGCACCTTTCATCCTCGCTACATCACTGGTGGTTGTTGTTAATTGCTTGCATCATACATATAACAAATGGGGCATATTTGAGAGGGGGAGGGGGGTTATAGGCAATGCTCACTCTACAGCCTTGGACCAGAATTATTCCTTCTGCTTTAGTGGCCTGATCCAATAACAAATGCATGAACGCTTTTGAATATCGATTCCAACATGTTCTATGCTTCACTGCTTGATAATGTTGACCACCGTATTCTTCATATGATTTATACTCTGTGAAAATTGATTAAACAGAAATTAAATCAGTTGAAGTTAATGACATAATTTAACATGTATGATTGCCTAGCATAACTAAATGAACCATATGATCAGACCTAACTTTTCTTTTCGGCAGGAGCAACAAACAAATTGCCAAAGAAGATTTAAACCTGGATACCTTCTGAGCATTTAAGATCCTTAATTAAACTAGGTCCCAAGGAAACAAATATTGATCAGAAGTTTTTAAAAAAATAGTTGGAAGCCACAGAGACAAGCAAATTCTAGTGCCAGCTCACAAGGTAATAATATGTGCAAAATCCATCAACAAGAAAAGATTACGTTTATCATTTTTACGTGAATATTGCTGAAAGGATTTGTCCTTAACAAGCTCTGATATTCTGGATTTATTACTTGAATCCAGGCAGTGAATAATTCAGTTAAATTAGGGGGGTTACATGAATATTAAAAACCATCTGATCTCCACTTAATTTAATAGAAGGGATGAAAGATTATTATTATGGTTTTTGTTTTGTTTGTTTTTTTTACTTTTGAAATCATTGTTCTGTTCATGGGCAGTGTAAACACATGTGATCTCAGGAAAGAAATAAACTTTATATAGAGCTACTTGATCCAAACCATATCCCAAAACACTCTTTATGCTTGAAAGAACCATAGTATCCATTAGATAAACATTGTTAAATTAAAGAAAGGCAATACTTTGGCTCCCAGCATGTATTCTAAACAAGAAAAGAAAAAACCATAAAACCAATGCAATTAATATGAAGATTTATCCAAGAGTCTTGTATCTTTAAAGCAAATGGGTGATTTGTATTCACGGTCACAGTTTTAAAATTAACATACAGACATTAAGCAAAATCTTCTTTAAGGGTCAAACTAAGGAAAAATAACACAAGAAAGAAAAATCGATATCAGAGAAGTAACACTGTAAGCTCCTATTTTCAAAAGATTTTTTTTTTCTGTAGTAAAATAAAAAGGATATTTTAAAAGCATGGCTCCCCAATCAGCAATAGGATTATGTCTGCAATTTTTAAATTGCCTCTGGTGCACACTAACTTGATTTAACCTTTGTTAACCTATAGAACAATACAGTACATGTAAAAAAACAAGCAAAAAACAATTACGCTGAAGAAATAAAAGTGGAAAACTGGGAACAAAGTATAAAAATGAATTACAAATATTTTTTTCATGCACATATATCTCTACTCTGCACTAAATTCCCCTTTAACTGTAAAATAGTTTGCTTGTTAAACTTATTTAGTGCAAAACTTCCAGCCCCTTATAACTCTATAGTATCACAGTCCCCTTCATTATTAGAGCATTATATGCCTTCAGCTTCTAAGTCCATTTCCACTTCATTTAATTTTAAACAACTCTCTCTACTGATTCTGAGCAAGGAATTTCCATATCAGTTTGGTACCGATGCTGTGGCAGATACTGGTCCTCTTTTCTGCTCTGTGGCCAGCGGGGCTTGGACTGTAGCTGCCTATCTTGGTAACTTCTGCTAGAAACTGGTGGCCTGCTTGGAATCCTTCCTCCTACTCCTTCCTTTTGGCTAGTGGTGCTGGGATATTTATGCTCAGCTCCAGGTGTCTGCCTGTCTCTGTTTGGAGCAGTGCTAGGAGGTGCGTTTATCTGACCTTTCAGACTTTCTTGCCTCGGATTTGGGCTCCCTTTGTGCACAAAATAATCTGATGGTATTTCTCCCTTCTGTTTTATACTTGGGGACTTAGGGCTCCTTTTACTAAGCTGCGCTGGCAGTTTTAGCGTGCCCTACATTGCCATGTGCGCTAGACGCTAACGCCACCATTAAGCTGGCATTAGTTTTTACACATAGCGCGGGGGGTAGCGTGCCCTAAAAACACTAGCACACTTTAGTAAAAGGAGTCCTTAATGTTACCTGCCTGTTGTGCCTCTGGAGAAAGATATTAATAGGGAGTATTAACCTCTGGTTTCCTTTTTGACATATGCCTAGGCTTTGCAACAGGGGGTGTGCAGCTGGCATTTAGCAATTCTGAGTGCAGGTCAGAGTTCACAGGGGCTGTATACAGTATACATGCCATAGTTGGGAGAGCATAGAATTCTTATGATCATCCAAGCTGTTACCACCACGGCTGGAGCTAAAAACGGTAGCACAGCTTTGTAAAGGAGGGGGTTAATGAGACAATTAGATGTCTCTAAGGCTTAATTAACTTTAAAAAAAAATTATTTTAGAGAGGGTATACATTATTTGAGACTTCAAATTTTTATAATAAAATAAATATCAACTCTAAGACTCCCCCAGGGCATCTTATTACTACTATTCATCATTGTAAAAACTGAGTTAGATTTCCCTTCAGACTTATAACAATTATAATAAAATTGCCATTCTGCCATTCTGTTTCTGAGTTATAATAATTGATAATCAAGATCACTGCTGCATCACCTGTATCAGCTCTTGTAATAATGACATTTGCTGTCTGTTTAAATTTATCCATAGCTTATTTTTTCTAGTTAATCACTGAGGGCTTATATAATTTTTCTTTTCTAATTCTACTATATTAAGTACTGTAGAATCAGATTTTTGAATGCTTTGGACCAGGGATATCTACTCTGACTTGCTCTAACCATGGAACTCATTATATTTTCACATGCTAAAAAGCATAGCATCAATTGTGAGTTCTGAGTGAATTTCTCAAATGCAATACAAAAATGATTATTCATTAAATCAACAAATACATGCATTATTTGCTAGTGCACCAAGTAATATGGCAATTCTGCATTATAGCAATGCAATGAATCAGAGACAATAAACCACATTCTGTATTGTGTTTTTGGAATTTTTTTTTTTTTGGTTTTCGGAATGATAATGTTAAGTCAGAAAAAGATAGACCATAAAATTGCCACCAAACATTTTTGACACTCTTTTACTAAGCCACGGTAGAAGTTTCTATCATGGCCAGGTGTGCTAAATGCTCTGACACTCATGTGAATTCTATGAGCTTCAGAGCAGCATCGAAGCATTTAGCGCTCTGGGCTGCATCTCTACTGTGGCTTAATAAAAGGTGGGGAGGGGGTATTTCTTTGCTATTTTCCAGCTCTCCGACCTGAATTGTGCAAAGAACAGGAGAAACATATACACCTGCGTGTGTGCTATGTCAAGGAAATTGACTAATTCTGGTTCACATTAAATTTCATTTTTTGAAACTTTTCATTGTGGGGAATTTTGGCTAATGGATCTTGTACCTGTAGGGGCATTAAGTAGTAGTATTGGAATTTGGTAGTAATTTGGGGGTTTGATGGGACTGCTAGAATCTGGTGAAGGAAGAATGATTCAACTTTTGTAGTTTTAGTCTCTGGTAAAGCCTTAACTGATATATCTTGCAGGATAATCTCTTTCTTTAAATCTTGCAAATATATTGTTTGTCTGTTGCTCAACATCCTCAGGTGGAGAACATATTCTCTTAATCCTTAGGAACTGATTATAAGGTAAATTACATTTAGGTGCTATACTGTGGCTGCTCTTATAGTGTAATATTTTAATGACATCTGTAGTCTTTCGGTAAATACTTGTTTCAAACTTATTGTTACTGTATTTGATCTTCATATAAACTCGGACAAAACCAAATTCTTAATGCTCGAAACGGACAAAATCCCATCCATAACAGACCTGGAAATCAAAACTACCAAATACCCAATCCAGACCTCCCTCAAAATCCTGGGAGTGCTGATAGATAGATGCTGCACTATGCAGACTCAAATCAACAAAACTACCCAAAAAGCATTCTTCACAATGCGCAACTTACGAAAAATAAGGAAATTCTTCGACAAAGAACACTACAGGATCATTGTTCAATCCCTGGTACTAGGACTTGTGGACTACTGCAATATCCTATATCTACCATGTCCTACAAAAATGATCAAAAAACTACAGACCATTCAGAACACGGCTCTCAGACTAATCTACTCCCTCGGAAAATATGACCACATAACTAACGCCTACCTAGACTCACATTGGCTACCGATCAGAGCCAGAATCCAATTCAAACTATACTGTCTAATCTTCAAAGTACTCAACGGTACAGCACCTGCCTATCTAATCAATCGCCTACACCGAAACCTTCCACCCAGAATAAGAAGAACACTGACACCATTCTCATACCCACCACTCAACGGCACTCATAGTAAAAAGCTTTACGATAACCTCATAGCAACGCATGCAGCAAAACTCGAACCCTCCATAACCAGATTGTTAACCTCAACATCCGACTTCAAAGCATTCCGCAAAGAACTCAAAACGCTACTTTTCAAAAAGCATATTCAAAACACCTAATCTCCTCTTCCACATACACCGACCAGGTTACCCACTCCCTGACACCACATCCTCAACCGACCAAAAAAAAATTAAAAAAAAAAACAAAAAAAAAACAACCTAATTCTTCCTACCGATTTATTACCTACCAACGCCTGGAAAAAGATTTGATATGTAATGTAATATAACTGCTCTCATCCAATGTTACCAAGTCTATACTCATTCTGTAACTATGTCTTACCCTAAATGTCACGTACCCTCCTGGAAATGTCCAGCTTCTTCTTATGTAATCCGCTTTGAACCGCAAGGTACAAGCGGAATAGAAATCACTAATGTAATGTAATGTAATGTAATATATGCTTGATCTTTATATCTATATCTTTATATCTTCCTTGCTAAAATTCAGATCAAACTGTAACCCCCCTTTTTTTATTAAGGTACGCTATGCATTTTAGCACACATTTAGCGTACACTAAATATGCATGAGCACTAACCGCTAACGTGTCCATAGTTTAAAACATCCAAATCCATACCATTTTGACATGGGATAGGCCAGCATTGTAATGGACTGGCCACATAATAATCCCAACAGAGTAGTGGGGTACCTTAGAGGGCACTGCTGTGAACTTCACATAAAGGGTGCCAGATGTACATCTTACCATATACTCATAAGAACATAAGAAGTTGCCTCTGCTGAGTCAGACCAGAGGTCCATCGCGCCCAGCAGTCCGCACCCGCGGTGGCCCATGAGGCCCATGACCTGTACGGTGATCATTGTCTGAACCCTTAAATCCCCTTGGTCTCTATCTAAACTATCTCTATATCCCATCTCTACCTCTATCTGTATCCCTCAATCCCCCTATCTTTCAGGAATTTATCTAATCCTTCTTTAAAACCCTGTAGTGTACTCTGTCCTATCACAGCCTCCGGCAGTGCATTCCATGTGTCCACTACCCTCTGAGTGAAAAAGAACTTCCTAGCATTGGTTCTAAACCTGTCCCCTTTCAGCTTCTCCGAGTGCCCCCTTGTACTTGTGGGCCCCATTAGTCTGAAGAATCTATCTCTGTCTACCTTCTCGATACCTCTCATGATCTTGAAAGTCACTATCATGTCTCCTCTGAGTCTCCGCTTTTCCAGGGAGAAGAGCCCCAGCCTTTCTAACCTGTCTGCATATGAAAGGTTTTCCATGCCTTTTATCATTTTCGTCGCTCTTCTCTGGACCCTCTCAAGCATCGCCATGTCCTTCTTGAGGTACGGCGACCAATACTGGACACAGTACTCCAGGTGCGGGCGCACCATCGCTCGATACAGCGGCATGATGACTTCCTTCGTCCTGGTTGTGATACCCTTCTTAATAATACCCAACATTCTATTTGCTTTCTTTGAGGCTGCTGCACATTGTGCCGTTGATTTCATTGTTGTATCCACTAGCACGCCCAAGTCCTTTTCAAGGTTGCTTTCCCCTAGCACCAATCCCCCCATTTTGTAGCTGAACATCGGGTTCTTTTTCCCTATATGCATGACCTTGCATTTCTCTGTATTAAATCGCATTTGCCATTTGTTTGCCCACTCTTCCAGTTTGTTTAGGTCCCTTTGTAGGTCTTCGAATTCCTCCGAGGTCCTAACCCTGCTGCAGAGTTTGGTGTCATATGCAAATTTTATAACCTCACACTTCGTCCCCGTTTCCAGGTCGTTTATAAACACATTGAACAGCAGCGGTCCGAGCACTGACCCCTGTGGAACACCGCTCGTGACCCTCCGCCAGTCCGAGTATTGTCCCTTCACCCCAACCCTTTGTTTTCTGCCTGCCAACCAGTGTTTAATCCATCTGTATATATCCCCTTCCACCCCGTGATTTTGCAGTTTCCTAAGTAGTCGCTCATGGGGCACCTTGTCAAAGGCTTTCTGGAAGTCGTGGTAAATGATGTCTATGGGTTCCCCTTTGTCCAACTTGCTGTTTATACCTTCAAAGAAGTGCAGTAAGTTTGTTTGGCACAACCTTCCCCTGCAGAAGCCATGTTGGCTCTCTTTCAGTTGTCCGTTTGTTTCCATGTGCTCACAGATGCTGTCCTTTATCAGTGCTTCCATCATCTTGCCCGGAACTGAAGTCAAGCTCACCGGCCTGTAGTTCCCGGGGTCACCCCTTGATCCCTTTTTAAAAATAGGTGTGACGTTAGCTATTTTCCAGTCCTCTGGGATCTCCCCCGTTTTCAAGGATAAGTCACAAATTTGTCGGAGTGTTTCCGCTATTTCGTTTCTTAGCTCTTTTAGAACCCTTGGGTGGATTCCATCCGGGCCCTGCGATTTGTCGCTTTTCAGTCTATCAATCTGCTGGAGGACATCCTCATGGCTTATCTCTATATGCGCCAGTTTTTCTTCTTCTCGATCTTCACTTATGATCTCTTCGGGTTCTGGTATATAGGATGTGTCCTCGCTTGTGAAGACCGACGAGAAGAATATGTTCAACCTGTCAGCTACCTCTTTTTCCTCCTTTACCACTCCCTTTCTGTCTCCATCATCCAACGGTCCTACTTCCCCTCTCGCCGGTTGCCTCCCTTTAACGTATCTGAAGAACGTTTTGAAGTTTTTTGCTTCCCCAGCCAGCCTCTCTTCGTATTCTCTTTTTGCTTTCCTAATCACTCGGTGACAGTTTTTCGGGTATGTTTTATGTTCCTTCCAGTTTTCCTCGGTTTGGTCCTTTTTCCATTTTCGGAAAGATTTCTTCTTGTCACCTATCGCCTTCTTCACTTCATTTGTTATCCATACCGGGTCCTTTGTTCGATTTTTTTTGCATCCTTTCCTAAACCTGGGGATGTACAGGTTTTGTGCTTCTTGCACCGTGTCTTTGAATAGGGACCAAGCTTTCTCTACGGTCTCCATTCGTATTGAGCCTTTTTTTAGTTTCTTTCTCACCATTGCTCTTATAGCATCGTAGTTCCCTTTCTTGAAATTGAACACCGTTGCTGTGGTTCTCTTCACTTTGGATGTTCCTACCTCTAATTTGTACCGGATCATGTCGTGGTCGCTGTTTCCCAGTGGTCCTCCTACCACCACTTCCTTTGCAGGTCCCCCTAGCCCATTGAGGATTAGGTCGAGAGTGGCATCCCCTCGTGTTGATTCCTTGACAAGCTGTTCCATGAAGCAGTCTCTCACAGCCTCCAGGAATTCTGTTTCCCTCGCGCAGTTTGAGTTTCCAAGGCTCCAGTCTATCCCGGGATAGTTGAAATCCCCCATCACTATCACCCTTCCGCTTTTGCATTCCTGCCTCAATTCTGCTTCCAGCTCTTTGTCGTTCACTTCCGTTTGTCCAGGAGGGCGATAGTACAGTCCCAATTTTATGTCAGCTCAATTTCCTCTTGGTAATTTAACCCATAATGATTCCAGTCCTTCCGCCCTTGCTGCCGTATCCATTCTGGTCGACTGAATGGTGTCCTTTATGTACAGTGCTATTCCTCCACCCTTCTTGTAAGTCCTGTCTCTCCTGTAGAGTTTGTACCCTGGCAGTACTACGTCCCATTTGTTGTCCTCAGTCCACCATGTTTCAGTGATTCCAATAATGTCTAGGTCCTCGTTTTTGGCCATGACTTCCAGTTCTCCCATTTTGGTCCTTAGGCTCCTTGCGTTTGCGTATAAGCAGTTTAAGTTCTGATTTTTTTTCTTCCCTGCTGTTCTTCCTTGTGAATTGTTCTTCTTGCCGTCCTCCTCATGGGCTGTCAGCCCCTGAATTTCATTTTGTTCTTCCTCATCCTGCGGTGCATCTTCTTTGTCCTTAGCCTGTTTCCTCGTTTCCATCTGTTTCTCTATCTCCCGCGGTTTGCTCCCCTTATTGGTCTCTAGTTCCACTTGACTCTTGGACCCCTGTAGTTTATCATTTGTTTCTTCCCAGCATTTTTCCCTCTCAGTATCTTCAGTGGATACTCTTGTCCGAAGCGACGATGTCAGGTCGACTATCGGCTTTCCCCTTCTTCTCAGTTTAAAGCCTTCTCTATTTCTCTCTTGACGTTGTTCGCCAGCAGTCTTGTTCCTGCTGCGCTCAGGTGCAGTCCGTCCCTCCTGTAGAGCTTGTTCTTCCCCCAAAAAGTCCAGTTCTTCACAAAGTGGAAGCCTTCCTCTTCACACCATCTCCTCAGCCATGCGTTTATTGCTTGTAGCTCAATCTGCCTCTTCGCATCAGCCCTCGGTACTGGCAGGATCTCTGAGAATGCTATCTTCTGTGTCCTCAGCTTCAGTTTCTTTCCCAGGATCTTGAACTGCTCGGTTAGTGTAGTCCTGCTGTAATTTCTTCTGTTGACATCATTTGTTCCTACGTGGATGATTACTGCTGTCTCTTCCGTCTCAGCTCCTTCCAGGATCCTCTCGATTCTGTCACGATGTCCTTCATTCTTGCCCCTGGGAGACATGTCACCAGCCGATCTTCTCTCCCTCCTGCTACGTGACTGTCCACTTCTCTCAGGATTGAGTCTCCCACTACAATTGCGGATTTCCCTTTCCTCAGCTTCCTCTTTGGCCTCAAGTCTGTATCTTCGGTGTGGTGCGATACTTCTTCCTCAGGATTCTGATGGATCTTTGCCTCCTCTGCTTGCTCGATGTTTTCATAAGGTCCTTCTCCCCTGGTGTTTGGTGGTTCCTGTCCTCCATCTGTTGGTTCCTGTCTGCACTGCTGGTGATCCTGGTCCTCCACTCTCCTGTAGGCCTCCTCGATGAATCTCTCGAGCTCCCTTACTTGCTCCTCAATGTGGCTCTCTGTTGTGGGTCTCTGGTTGCCCAGCAAGGATCTCCTGAGATGCAGAGTTCCTCCAGCTACTGGACCCTGTCCTGTAGTCTAACGACTTCCTTCTTCAGGCTTTCCAGTTCCTGACACCGACCGCATATGTACGCCTTATAATTTTTTTGCCGAGCCCTCCAAAATTCCTCCCAAACCTACTATACCTACCTGTCTACCACCCAATAGTCTATAGATTGGCTAAGGAGGGCACCAGAGTGGCTCCCATATAAGTTCCCTTGATCTCACTAAAAAACTTGCCTTGAAAACAAAAATATCTTTATTTTAAAGCAATTGAAGTAAGTTCTAAAATATATTCTATAAATATCTGTGATGCTGTCATGTCTGGTCTGTTCTGGTCTCTCTAGTCATCTAAGGTCTGCTCTAATCACTTTGGTCCAATTCACTACTATTTCTACTACTACTATTATTTATATAGCGCTGAAAGGCGTACATAGCCCTGTACATTTAAACATTTATAGATGGTTCCTGCTCAGAAGAACTTACAATCTAACTTGGACAGGCAGACATGATATATAGGGTTGGGGATGCAGAACCCCATTATATGTATGCATGTAATTTTGTAAACCGCATAGTTATTATGCGGTATATACATTTTTAAATAAATAAATAATCCAAGGTGAGAGAAGTTAAGAGTTGAAAGCACTCTCAAAGAGGTGGGCTTTTAACTGGGCCTTGAACACTGCCAGAGATGGAGACCACTGTAGGGATTTGGGCAGCTTGTTCCAAGCATACAACACAGCAAGGCAGAAGGGACGGAGGCTGGAGTTGGCAGTTGAAGAGAAGGGCACAGATAGGAGGGACTTACCAACCGAGTGGAGCTCTTGGAGGGTGGAATAATAGGGGGAGATAAGTGAAGAGAGATAGTAAGGGGCAGCTGAGTGAGTGCATTTGTAGGTCAGTAAGAGGAGTTTAAATTGTATTTGGAAATAGATGGGAAGCCAATGAAGTGACTTTAGGAGAGGGTAAACATGAGTAAAGCGGCTCTCTTGGAAAATGAGTTGTGCAGCCGAATTCTGGATGGATTGGAGGACAGCAAAATGGCTAAGTGGAAGGCCTGAGAGTAGCAAGTTGCAGTAGTCTAAGCGCGAAGTGATGAGCATGTGGATAAGTGTTTTGGTAGTGTGCTCAGAGAGGAAGAGTTGGATTTTGGTAATATTATAGAGGAAGAAGCAGTCAGGTTTACTGGGGGTTAGGCAGAAACAATCACAGTTTTCTTAAATGAGGAGTCCTATTACAAAGAAAGGGGAACAGAGCATAACCTTCCCTCCCTCTTTTACAAAACTACACTAGCAGCTGCCGCTGAGGTAACTGCCCTGAAACCCATAGAGAATTAAAGGACTTCAGGGCTTTTGCTGTGTACTACTAGTGCGGCTTTGTAAAAGAGGGGGCTAATTAGCTAAAATGCATCCAAAGTAGACTAAGAAATCATCACTAAATGGAAAATTACTACTTCTAATAAAAACAAAAGAAGCAGCGCTAACAAATACAACCAATAAAAAATACTGAAATGTCAGTCACAGTTGGACATGCAGGAACATTGAAAGTGGTTAGGGAAGTCCTATTATAAAAGTGATCTACTGTTGTTTGATAAAAGGGGGCCTTAATATATAATTTTTTTTACATTTGTTTTAGTATGTATGACTTTTTTATGATTTGTATTATTTTTATTTGTTTAGCTCTCACTCTTGACACAGCCTTAGGGTGAAACATGGCCACATCAGGTCTACAATTCATAAATTGTTTGCATTTATGTCTTTTGGTTTGCTGTCTGTTTTGTTTGCTGCACTATCTGCCTGCAGACCAATGTCTCTTTATGTGTTTGGATTCTGCTGTTAGCAATAGCTTACTTCTAGAAAGAAACAAAACCCCAACCATAACAAACCTAGAAATAAACTCCATCACATATCCCTTATACCCCAACCTAAAACTGCTGGGAATAATGATAGACAAAGTTTTCAAGTTTAAGTTTCAAGTTTATTAGAATTTTTATATACCGCCTATCAAGGTTATCTAAGCGGTTTTACAATCAGGTACTCAAGCATTTTCCCTCTCTGTCCCGGTGGGCTCACAATCTATCTAACGTACCTGGGGCTATGGAGGACTGAGTGACTTGCCCAGGGTCACAAGGAGCAGCGCGGGGTTTGAACCCACAACCCCAGGGTGCTGAGGCTGTAGATCCAACCACTGCACCACACACTCCTCAAGGCTGCACCATGCAACTTCAAATCAGCAAAAAGGTTCAGAAGGCATTCACAACCATGCCAACTTAAGACAAGTCCGAAAATACTTCAACGAACAATTCAAACTCATAGTACAAGCACTAATCCTAGGACTCCTAGACTATTGTAACATACTTTACCTGTCATGCCTCACCAACATGCTAAAACAATTACAAACAGTTCAAAATACAGCTCTAAGACTAATATACTCGCTGAAAAAAATACGACCATATTACCTCAGCTTTCCAAGACTCACACTGGCTCCCAGTACAAGCAAGCATACAACACAAATTCTACTGCACCCTATTCAAAGCCCTAAATGGAAATGCACCAAGCTATCTGAACAACCACCTAATCTGGAAAAAAACACATCCAGACCAAGGAGAACTCAAGCACACTTTACCCACCAACCCAATCAAAGGCATGCAAAGCAAAAAAAATATATGACGGTCTACTAGCCACCAGAGTAGCAAAAATAGACCACCACCTCTCAAATCTGCTGACTATGATGCCCAACTACAAAACATTCAGGAAAGAACTGAAAGCCATACTATTCAAGAAATTTGTCAAAGATCTAACCAAACCGTATCAACCATTCCCAGATCCCGACGCATACTATAACTATCAACCTTGTAATCTCCCTGGGAATGCCCAGGCTAATTTCTTGTTGTAAACAACCTAGAACTGAAAGGTATTGGCGGAATAGAAGACATCAATGTTATGTAATGTAATATCCATGTTAATATCTACTATGTAGTAAAAACCGATGAAAGGTTCTTAATGTGGCTTAGTAAATTGCCATGTGTAACATCTATGGGATCTGTGAAGCAGTCAGGGATTCTCCCTCATGAATGATGCTATTATATTAACAGGCAGAAGAGGCACTGGTTCATTGAGCTGGCAGTTAAGCTATCCTCCAGGAGATGGCACTAACTTGCCAGAACAGGTCCTGCCAGACTCAGAAGGTTGAAACTCAGGCAAAGAGCAGTATATCTGTTCCAGTTTGGAATTCATCCTGCGAGGTCCCTGTGGGAGGAGAGGTCCCTGGGAGAGAGACTTCCTTGAGTAGAGGAAGCTCCAAAGAATTGCCTATGTGAGATAATTAGTGTTTGGCTGAGGTCTGCAGAAAGCCAACTATATTACTTGAATACTGTGAGAGCTGGGGACCTGATCAAAAGCTGAGGTTGTTGAACTGAATGTAAGATAAAAAAGTTAAAGGTATATCCTTGCCTTCACTGAGTCTATGAGGGAATAGGTTCAGGTAGATATCTCAATAAAAACATTTGTTGTACCTTCTAAAGTAGTTTAAGTGTGCTGTTTGAGGTAAATGTGCCGGTCTCCTGGTAAACCTGGCCAAGAATGCATCACAGGATCCTTGGTTTTTATATAAGGATTTATAATTTCAATCCAGATAGGACAATCCAGATAGGACTATATTTTTCTTCAGATGATCTGATTTATTTAAAATCATTTTTGTCTTTAAAGGGGTTACTATGCAGAAGTCATACTGAATCTACTGTCAAGTGATTTTCTTTGTGAACAATACCAATTATTTTCAGCATCAAATGCTTTAATTATCTCAAAAAGGCAATTAATAAGTTCAGTTGGAAATATCTGAAACCAAGATCAGAGTCTATTGTTCAAAATGCAAAAAGGTAGCACAGTACAGTCAAACTTTCTAAAAATACTTTGATGCTTTTCAATTTCACACTTAAAGAAGTGTATTGATTTTTAGCATTGGGAAGCTCCAGTATGGATGAATTTGAAAGTTTGCCATCAGCCTAGAGGCAAGGTAGTAGCACACTGCCAAGTTCGACATCTGAGTTTGGTATTCATGCCTCAGGCTCGTGGAAGCTGGGTGCATCTGCCTCCTGGAGATAGACTGCTAATCATGCAGGTTTGAAAGCACATCTTGCCAGATAACTTCTGAAAATAATTTAGCTTTGATTCCAAAGGGAACATTTGTCTGCTGTATTCCTTCCTCAGTAAAAGGTACCACAGTTACAAGACATAAATGCAAGGCAGGTGGTGAATTGAACAGAGGAGATAGAAGGAAAAAGGTCAATGTATGCTATACCTTAGAGATTTAAAAAACAAACTTCTCTCTTTCTTCTTTTCTTTAAATATGTTTTCTGATCCACATATTAGTGTTTCCAAATCTGCTACATAAATGATGTAGAAAAACTTCTCTATATTAAACAAAGTATATTTGTAAGTACTTTATATTAAGCATATGAAAGAAAGTGAAATAGAATTAGGTTAAAGAAAAAAGAAATATAAAGTTTTAAAAATACTATATTAAAAATATGAGGGTGATTTGAAAAGTTTGGTAAATAAGCAAATTAAATAACATGATGGGGCATTTTTGATAGGACGTCTAAGTCTGAGTTTGAACGTTTTGAGAAAGGCATCCAGAAATCCGGTAGAAAAAAATGTCTGTTTTCAAAACAGTAAGACTTCAATTCTTTTTTTTTTTTTTTTTTTTAAGATCTATCTAGATGTTTTCAAATACAAAGATGTCCAAATAAGAAACACACAAATATAAGCTATTAGGACCAAGCAGCCAGCAAACTGGCCACACAGAAATCTGAGCAGAGCAGAGGGGCACTCTAGGGGATACTGCAGTAAATATCACATTTTAAAGTTCCAGGTACATATGTCACTATAACCTATTTATATTGTATGGTGAGCCCTCCAAAACCTACCCAAAACTTACTGTACTCATCTGTACACCACTAAAATAGTCTTTATGCCTACATATGTCATCTTTATGTAGGTACAATAGGTTTTGTGTGGGTTTTGAAAGGTTCACTGTATAATATAAGAAAGCTATAGTGAAATATGTACCTGGGACTTTTAAATGTGACATTCACTGAGCACCCTAACCTCCTATCCCCCTTCAATTTTCCCTCCAAAGTTTGGAAGATTTTTTTCTACAATAAGATCCAGAAAATTCACCTTGAGCTCTCAACCAAGCTACCTCCCTATTTTCTCCCTCCACATGTCCCTTCTGCTAACCTCCTCTCAATACCTGCCACCCTCTCCTCCTTTTCTGAAATCACTGAGGATGAAGCCGCACATTTCTCTCATCCTCAAAACTCACTACCTATTCCTCTGATCCAATTTCTACTCACCTACTGAGCGCTATCTCGCCCACTGTCATCCCTCCTATCTGTCACATCCTTAACTTATTGCTCTTCACTGCAGCTGTCCCTGATGCCTTCAAACATGCCATTGTGACATCCCTCCTCAAAAACCCTCACTGGATCTCACATGCCCCTCCCATATGCCCCACCAAATCCCACATTCTCCAAATCCCTCCTCCCCTTCTTATCCAAGATACTTGAACGTGCTGTTTACCATTGTTGCCTGGACTTCTCTTCAACCCAAGCTATTGTTGATCTGCTTTAGTCAGGCTTTCTCCTGCTGCATCCATGGAAAGTGCCCTTACTAGAGTTTCCACTGAACGGTTCCAGGCCAGATCCAAAGGCCTCTACTCTATCCTCATCTTTCTCAATCTGTCTGCCGCCTTTGATACTGTTTATCACTGTCTTCTTCTTGATACACTGTCCTCACTATGATTCCAGGGTTCTGCTCTCTCCTGGTTTTCTTCCTATCTCTCCCATTACGCCTTCATTGTATACAATAGTGTTTCTTCATCCACAGCTATCCCACTATCGATTGGTGTACTTCAAAACTCTGTTCTGGGACCACTCCTTTTCTCAATCTACACCTGCTCACTTGGAGCGCTGATCTCCTCCCATTACTTCCAGTATCACATCTATGCTGATGACTGAGATCTGCCTCTCCGTACCAGATATCTCTACTGAAACCCAGACTCGAATCTCAGCCAGTCTGTCCAACATTGCCACTTGGATGTCTTACCACCATCTAAAACTGAATATGGCTAAAATGGAGATGCTTATCTTCCCACCTAAATCCACCTCCCTGGTTCCCCCATTCTCTGTCATTGTGAACAATGCTATCATCCCCCTGTTTTGTCTGCTCGCAATCTCAGAGTCATCTTTGACTCCTCTCTCTCTTTCTCTGCCCAGATACAACATATTGCTAAAACCTACTGCTTCTTCCTCTATATATTACCAAAATCCAACTCTTCCTGTCTAAGCACTCTACCAAAACCATTATCCATGCTCTCATCACCTTGTGCTTACATTACTGCAACTTGCTATTCTCAGGTCTTCCACTCTGCCATCTTTCTCCCCTTCAATCTATCTGAAATTTGGCTGCACAACTCATATTTCATGAGAGTCGCAATACTTACTTTACCCTTCTCCAAAAGTCACATTATTGGAAACATTCACATCATTGGCTTCCTATTAAAGATCCTCTTACTGACCTACAAATGTATTCACTTGGCTGCCCATCACTATCTCTCTTCTCCCCTTTGTTCCCTTTGTGAGCTCCACTTAGCTGATAAGTCCCTCCTATCTATGCCCTTATCTTACTCTACCAACTCTGTCTCTTCTATCTTGCTGCACCGTATGCCTGAAACAACCTGGCCGAATCCCTATGGCATGCTCCATTGCTGGCAGTGTTCAAGTCCAAGTTAAAAGGCCACATCTTCAAGAGTGCCAAAAGACATGCATCACCTACCCTCTATGCCATGTCTGTCTGTTTAAGTTAGATTGTAAGCTATTTTTAACAGGGACTGTGTACTAACTGTCAAAATGTACAGTGCTGTGTACACCTTTCAGTGCTATATAAGTGATAAATAGTAATAGTAGTAGAATGCCCCTCTGCTCTGTTGGGTTCAACTGTGTGGCCATCTGAAGCTGTACAAGGAGATGCTGAAAAGTTTTCAATCCAACCAAAAAGAGAATGGCGTGGATATGGTTCAATCAATGATCTAAAACAATGTCAAAACATAGAATTTTGTTTTAAGCTACAGTGGCAAAATAACTTAGGGAGTTGGTTGGTTCGGCTGAGAACTTTTCAGCACAACCTTATAACAGGCTAGAATGCACTGTTTTTTTATTTTCTTCTTTTCCCCACATCTTTGGGTGGTGGGAGGGAGTTGGTGACCACTAGGGAAATAAGGGGAGGTCATGCCTTAATCTCTCCAGTGGTCATCTGGTTAGTTTGGGCAACTTTTGACCTTTACTCATTTTTAAAACCGATCTAGCTTCAAACATCTAAAAAAAACAAACCCTGGATGTTTTGCTAAAGGTTTGATTATTCCTGCAGAATGTTCAAGTCCTAAGCCCACCAAAAACACGCCTTTAACAAACCCCCTTAAGATTTAGACACACTGGTGACAAAACAACCATAAATACATCTGGAACGTAAGGGCTCCTTTTATCAAGGTGCGCTAGTGGGGTTAGCGCGTCGGACATTTAATCACATGTTAACCCCCGCAGCAAACCAAAAAACTAACGCCTCATCAATGGAGGCGTTAGCAACTAGCATGGCAGGTGGTTTAACATGCGGTATTCTGTGCGTTAAACCCCTACCGTGCCTTGATAAAAGAACCCCCCCCAAGTTTTGAAAATGCCCACTTGGATGTTTTGACTAGTAAGTTGTCCAAGTGCCAGTTTATGTTTTCTTTTAGACATCTATCTATTTTGAAAATGAGCCCCATAGTCTCCATCAGGGGCTATTCACTTAGTCCAGTGAGTTTCCATTTTTTCCGTATCATAGGAAAATAGCTTATGAAAAAACTGGAAACTCATTGGACTAAGTGTATAGCCCTCAGTGGAGCCATCTTTGTGGGTTGGGCTAAGAATTTTTCAGCTGCCCCTCGTATCTGTAAAACAGCTGAGTAGGTGTCCTTCTTTCTCCCCTGTTTTCAAATTGTTTTGGAATTTGAGATTAATCTTGTTATATATAATACTAGTCTTTAAGCCCGTTACATTAACGGGTGCTAGAATAGATGTGTCTGTCTGTCTGTGTTTCTTTATCTCTCTCTCCTTCTCTCCTTGGCCGCTGTCTGTATCCTTCTGTCTCCACCTCCCCCCCAAATGTCTCTCCATGGCCCTCTTCTGTCTCCCCTCCAGAGCAAAGCTGTCTGTCCCCAGCACACCTCCCCCAAAGCAGCCCCCTTTCCCTATCTCTCCATGGCCCCTTCTGCCTCCCCCCAGCACACCCCTCCCCCCAGAGCAGCCCCCTATCCCTCTCCCTGTCTCTCCATGGCCCCTTCTGTCTTCCCCCCAGAGCAAAGCTGTTTGCCCCAAGCACACCCCTCCCCCCAAAACAGCCCCCTTTCCCTCTCCCGCTGACTCTCTCTCTGGCCCCCTTTCTCTGTCTGTCTTTCTGTCCCTCTCCCTGCCCCTGTGTCTTTCTTTCTTTCTGTCTCCTTCCCTCCCGCTGTCTGTCTGTCATTTTCCCCATTTCCCTGTGCAGCAGCATTTCCATCCCACTTCCCTATGCAGCAGCAACAGCATTTCCCTCCTATCCCCCCTTTCTTGTGTAGAAGCAGTAGCAGCATTTTCCCCCACTCTCCCTTTCCCTTCTCTTCCCTTCTCTTCCCTGCTCCGTTTGGCCCCTCCCCCTTCTTTTACTGCCATTGTCGATCCGGCCTGCTCCTGACCCTCCCACCGCCGACAAACCTCGGGGCTCCAGCCGCGTAGGCAGCACTTTAAACACGCTGTTTCGCGGCCTTCTACTGGCGATTTTCTCTGCCGCGTCTGTCTCCGATGATGTCATCTAGACGTTGCAGAGGAAATCGGCAGAGAAGGGCACGAAGCAGCGTGTTTATAGTGCTGCCTAAGCTGCTGGAGCCGGGAGGCGACGGAGAGGGCAGGGGGTGTTAGTGGCCGGCAGCCGCCGCTCCACAGGTGGAGAGCAGGGAAGGGCGCGCATGCGCACTTGTCTTGCCTCGCGTGAGGCCAGACCGTAAGCCGCACATGTGCACTTCCTAGCTACAGCTCACGGAAAACGGACGCACGCATAGGAAGTGCGCATGCGCGGCTTACCGTTTTATTATATTAGATGACTTAGATTCTATAAGCAGGGCCGTCATTGACGACCGCCTAAAAAATGGATGCTGATCGTATATCAGTCACACAATGGCAGTTTACAGAATCACAGCTTCATGAAATGTAGGTGCTGGATATATAGGCTAGGCCTACATTTTTTGTGCCGACCTTTCATGTAAATCGTGACTACAGAGCTGCTTTATGATGCCTATCACCACTTATTGTGTTAGCCACACCTACAGTGTTAGGCCTTGTAAAATGCCTCTGTAGCCTATTTTTCTTGAAGTTGTCACATAACTCGGTATCCTTTCCAAGTTTTGCTTTTTTTTTTTTGGGGGGGGGGGAGGGGGATTGAGGAGCACCAACCACTGGAGGATAAAAGAGGTGACCTCCCCTAATTTCTCTAGTGCAACACTGTTAAATAAGAACACTTTTCTCAAATGTGAACATCCTGGGTAGCAGGTCTAACACCCAATCTCAATCATTTTTGGATATGAACTATTCTGAAACGGAGAGTCTATTTATTGGGCCCACCCAAAACAGACCATGTCCCCTTGCCATTTTGATGTTCTTCAGTTTTAGATGTCCATATCCCAACTGTATAAAATTATAACTTAGATGTCTATGCATGATAGATGTCTAAGTGTCAGATTTTGGGCACTGAAAACATGAATGGCACTTCTAAAATAAGCATTACGGTAAAGACATGATGGTACTTATAGAGGTTATTTTAGAACAATCTCCTTGGGTAAATAGCAGAATCTAAACATGTAGATTGACTAAGGGCTCCTTTTACAAAGGTGCGTTAGGGCCTTAACGCGTGGAATAGCGCACACTAAATTGCCACGCGTGCTAGCCGCTACCACCTCCTTTTAAGCAGTTGATAATTTTTGGGCTAGCGCACGCTATAGCGCAAACTAATCTTGTGCGTGCACTAAAAATGCTAGTGCACCTTAGTAAAAGGAGCCCTAAATATATAGATAATTTTAGAAATCTGTTATTTACCTGTGGATATCTATGACATGCAAAGATTTCTAGCGGATGTAGTTGAGGCAGTGGCGTACCTAGCATATGTGACACCCAGGGCCCATCATTTTTTGGCACCCCCCCCCATCTGTACGAAACACATGATTTTTAGTAACAAGCCACATGTCACACATGAGTACCTAGGAAAAGGCAGCATCTTACATATTGCAGTGAGCAGTACATCAATACACCCATTGTAAAACTAAACAAGCCAGACCAGCACAGATCAATCCTACACTGTCAATTCTAACAGAAAACCATGTCTTTCGAACACACAGAAAACACCTTCGCCTAGTATGGAATATGTCATCACAAACTAACCCCTCCCCCTTTTACAAGACTGTAGTGTGGATTTCAGCCATGGTGGTAAGAGCTCTGACACTCATAGAATTCTGAGCATCAGAGCTGCTAGTACCACGGCTGGCGCTAAAAAATGCTCCACAGTTTTGTAAAAGGGGGGATAAAATAGAAATACATAGACAAAGGTTAAATTGAACCAGCAAGAAGCTGGACTCTGCATACAATGCAACACCACAGAAACAGTGACATATGTCTCCTAAAACAATAAATAAATAGAACATTTTTGTTCTACCTTTGTCTTCTCTGGTTTCTGCTTTCCTCATCTTCTTGTTACTCTCTTCCTTCCATCCACTGTCTCTCTTCTCTCTGCATCTTCCATTTGCTCTTGTTACTGTGCCTCTCCCTTTCTCCCTCCTTCCAAATTGGTCTGGCACCCATCTTCTGCCCTCCGCTCCTCCCTTAGTCTGGCATCTCTGTCTTCTTCCCTGCCAGCGTCTTCTCCCAACTCTCTCTTCCCCATTTCCCTTCAGCGTCTTATCCCCACTCTCTCTTTCCCATTTTCCTGCAGCATCTTCGCCCCACTCTCTGTTCCTCATTTCCCTTCAGCATCTTCTCCCCACTCTCTGTTCCCCATTTCCATTTAGCATCTTCTTCCCAATCTGTCTTCCGCAAGTGCTTTCAGCGTCCTTCTCCCCCCTCTGTCTTCCCCATGTGCTTTCAGCGTCCTTCTTCCCCCTCTGTTTTACCCTGTTTTCTTCTTCACCCCATCTTTTCTCCCTTTCTCCCTCCCTGCCCCTTACCTTCATGGCGCTTTCTCTCCCCAGCCCGGACAACAGGCCCGGTCCGACTAACCTCCCTGCCCTGTGGCTGGCGATGTCTAAACTGCCTTCTTACAGCAGCTGGAGTGTTGTAGTTCATATGGCTGCCGTAAAGGTCGTCTCTGATGCAACTTCCAGTTGCGTCAGAAATGACCTTTACGGCAGAAACACGCAGCTTCAATGCTCTAGCTCAGGGGTGCCCACACTTTTTGGGCTTGCAAGCTACTTTTAAAATGACCAAGTCAAAATGATCTATCAACAATAAAATTTAAAAAAAAAACACAAAGCACTCTGTATGCTGAGATAATGTTAACTATCATTCCTATTCTGAGGTCTTTTCAAAGAGGTCAAGGCAGATGACTCTATGCACTGTCACCTCAGTAACAACCATACAAAAATAGACAAATACCCCCCTCCCTTTTTACTAAAGCACAATAGCAGTTTTTAGCGCAGGGAGCTGCGCTGAATGCCCAGGGCTGCTGTCAATGCTCATAGGCTCCCTGCGCTAAAAACCGCTATTGTGGTTTAGTAAAAGGGGGCCATAGTGCAAAATATAGACAACAGATATAAATTCAGACATATTTTGATCACTAAATTTAAAATAAAATCATTTTTTCTACCTTGTTTGGTGATTTCATGAGTCTCTGGTTGCACTTTCTTCTTCTGACTGTGCATCCAATCTTTCTTCCCTTCTTTCAGCCTTTATGTTTCCTCTCCTCCAGACCTCATTCCCTCCCCCAACTTTTTTTTCCTCTCTCCCTGCCCTTTCTTTCTCCCTGCCTCCCTTTCTTTTTTTCTCTCTTCATGCCACCTTTCTTTTTCTCTGTTTCCCTTCTTTCCTTCTGTCTCCCTGCCTACCCCCTTTCTTTCTCCCTGCCCTCCCCCAAGCCATTGCTGCCATCGGGGAACAGCCCTCCAAATCACTGCCATCGGGTAACATGCCCCAAAGCCACTGCTGCCCCAAGCTCTCCTTCCCTGCGTCTTCCCTGCATTGGGCCGACCAGCATTCCTCTCCCCAACGTCAATTCTGCCGTCGGAGAGGAAGTTCCGCTTAGCTATGCAGTGATTGGCTGGCCCGAACTTCCTCTCCGACGGCAGAATTGATGTCAGGGAGAGGCAGGCTGATCGGCCTGGTAGAATTTTCTGGACCTGGCCGGCTGTGCACCCCCCCCAAGGCAGCACCCGGGGCGGACCGTCTCCCCCCTGCCCCACCTTGGTACACCACTGAGTTGAGGTATCAACAGATCATTGTTTGGGAAGGTCTAAAATTTTGAGATGCATTCTTATTTTATAAAGGGAATACACATTTATACCAAAAATTCTATGTCAATTTTCACACCTGTTCCATTAAAATCTGGATTCCAATTACCACCTTTGACCCTTAATGGCAATTTTGTGTTACTATGGCTGGAAGTGAAACTATCAAATAAAAATATCCCTAATGAATATGCATGAGAAGATTTGCTTCCACATTGTTTCACCTATATGTAATCATTAGGTATATCCTCAAAACCGGGGACCAGAATTTGTTTGATTGTCTTATTGGATACCAAGGATTTGAGTAGGTTATCCGGCATCCAGTTGATGTGCAAAATGTAAAAGGACTTGGTATATTGGAAATTATTTTTTCCTGATTCAAAAACTGTTTGGTCTGGTATTATTCCAAGGAGAGTATTGGACATAACCTAGATCTAAAACAAACAAAAAACCTCAAGCCTCCACTGACCAAAGAGAAAACAACAAAATCCGGTGTCCAAAGAATAGTGGAGTAGCTGAATCAGCAGGTTCCAAGTGAAAATCATAAAAACAAATAATACATAAATAATAATAAACACAATGCACACAATAATAAAAAAATATATAAATCCACAGTATAAGAAGGCACTGCTCTAAAACATAGGGCTCCTTTTACTAAGGTGCGCTAGTGTTTTTAGCGCACGCAGGAAATTACTGCGTGCTACACTGTGCGCTACGCTTCTAGAACTAATGCTAGCTCAATGCAGGCGTTAAGGTCTAGCGTGCTCGGCAATGTAGCACGCGCCATTCTGCACGTTGAAGCCCTAGCGCACCTTAGTAAAAGGAGCCCATAGAGTCCCAAATACTGTGCCAATATAAGGGTCCTTTTACTAAGGTGCACTAGCCGATTTAGTGCATGCTAAATATTAGCGTGTGCTAAATGCTAACATGCCCATTATATTCTATGGACACTTTAGCATTTAGAGTGCGCTAAATCAGCTAACGCACCTTAGTAAAAGAGGGGGCTTAGTAAATAGCCAAGTCCAAAAATGGTGCTGGAATAAATGATGATAATAGACTGTAAATCTGAATGTAGCAAAGCTGATGACAGATGGTGTAGCAGTGCGATAGGCTTCAATTGATGAGCTGACGAGTAGGACCCTACACGGCCCGTATTTTGGCAAATATGTTTTTTTTTTTTTATTAGGGGTCCATTTTATTGAAAAGAACCATCTGGGTAAGATGTGTGTTAATAATGCTTAAGGTATAATAAAGAGACAAGCCGTTGAAAGAGAGAGCAGCTAGAAATGCCAACACTGGATCAATGAACAAATAAAACACCTAACAAGAGACTTCCATCAACCATGTGGGAGGCATAACCTATTGGATAGAAACTTTTAGAACCTGATTGCACCAATCTATTCAGGCCTGGTGAGGTTGCAATAGAAATAGCATTACTCGATCTGTGGCAATCTCAGTAATGAATCATTATTGTGTATTTTTAAGGAGAAAATCATTTTCTCTCAGCGAGTTTTGCTAAGTACCTTTACATGCTGACCTCATTATATAATATTTAGGTCAAATATCAGCTATTGAAGCATGAAAGGAATCATTAAAAAAAAAATCACAGTGGTCTCATGTCAGGTTAATAAGGTGCCCACCTTTAGCTTCAATGCTAAGGTTAAAGATGGTAGTAGCAATAGAGCAGTCCATTTAGTTGAAAATAATAACCTCAGTGCAGCTATAGGCCGTGGTGAACCTATTAATGGAACACTGTAGCAGTGAACTGACCACAGAAGTTAATTAAAAAATTATGAAGACTAGATACAATAAGTGGACCCCTGAAGATATAAAGAAGTTAATATACTGCTATTTTTATGTGTCAGAATGAGGATCTCTTTGGCACAATGAAAATATTAAGATGAGAAATAGCAATGAATTTTAAAGACTGGGTTCATATTCAACATAACTTGACTTAGAGATACAGTCAGTTCCGGTTTTATAAACATCCAACTTATATTGGACTCATACTTTCAAACAGGGGTCCTGTTCTACCTTCCTTGTCTCAACGTGCCCCTCCTCCCTTCCTCCCAAGTACCAATGCACCCCTTTCTCTCCCGCTCGAGTCCCAACGCACCCCTCCCTCCCTCCATTCTGTCTTCCAAGTATGTGCCTCTCTCTAGCAGGTGTTTACCATCTGGCTAGCTCCCTCCTCCTCCCAGCCACAGTCATTCCTCTGCACATAGCCTTGGGCAGCAGCTCCTACACACATCCTGCGGCTGAGCCAGGAGTTTTCCCTCTGACATGGGAGGAGCTTGGGACACAGAATGGAAGGAGGGAAGGGAGCATGAAACATAGGATAGAAGTATGAAGGGAGTGAGGGAAAGGGTGAATTGGGTACCTGAGAGAGAGGGAAAGAGAGATGGTGCACATGGGGAAATGAAGAATTGTTGGGCATAGGGAGGGAAAGAGAATTATTGGACATGGTGGTGAGAGAGGAGTGAGGTGCAGATGAACGGGGAAGAGAGAGATGAAAGGGAGTAATGTTGGATGTGGTGGTGGAGAGGGAACAGTGGAATGGATAGAAAGGGATGCAAGATGGGGCCTCAAGGAGGCGGAGAAGGTGGGACGAATACTAGGATCCAAGTTACAGACAAATTCAACTTAAGAATGGTTTAAAAAATAGAACCCATTTGGTATACCCATTCTTAATCCGGGGACTGCCTGTAATTATTTCCTGTCATGGTATACCAAAAACACAAATTGCTTATTTATAAGAAAGTTGAAGACACTTCCCCTTATCTATGGCAGGCTACCTAAACCAGTAGATGGTATGGGGAGGCATGGTTGCTACTGTGCATTACTATTGGGGAAATATTATGTTAAGGGTCTTTGCCCTTACAAACGCAACTCTTTACAGAACAAATTGTAGGTAACATTTATCGATGACTGGTGTTGAGGGTTAGGGATATGTTGCCCAAGAAATCAACACATACACAGAATGTATTTATGTTTATTCAAATTTGAGATACCACTTAACTTTGATATAAACAAAGCAGTTTCCAAAAACAATAAAATGGAAATGAAAAGAACTCCATATTGATCAATAAAAAAGACCTAATTAATTCAAGCAAGAAATACCATATATATCTTTACATTAAATTAATCATTTATTTATTTTAAAATTTTCTTTCCCACCTAAAGCCTAGGTGGATTATAAATCCACATAGATAATATCATCTCTGAGACAAAGAACATTTTAAAATAGGTTCACTTTTAAGAGTATTATTTACCCCTCTTCTTAAAAATACTTGTACAAATAGTTGTGTTTTAAGCAGATAACGAAACTGTCCCACCTATTTGCAAAAACACAAACTACCTGGTAACGTATTCCATTGCTATTATAAGTGCAGCACGTTCCACGCCCACTAGTACTCTGGCTACTGCATTCTGGATTAATTGCAATGCCTTCATTCGTGACACCTAAATATAAGGCATTGCAATAAACTAGTTTATAGAGCACAAAGCTCTGCCTGATTGTCCAAAAATCCTTTTGTGACATTAGCTTTATTTTCCTCACCAAATGCAACTGAAAAAAGGATTATTATATAACTTGTGTCACTTGCACACTCATGGTTAATTGATAATCCAAACAATTGATAACCATAACAACCGTAATTTTTTCTTTACTAAAACCTCATAGCCATCCAACTATGTGCCAATAATTTTAATGTCTTCGCCTCATAATCATCAATTCTGCTTTTTCCACATTTAAAACCAATTTATTCACACTCATCCATTGTCCAACAGCATCCATCCATTCATTTATATATTTGGAAAAATGTTCTCGCCATGCCATTACTGGGAAGAAAAACTACACAGCAGCATATAATCTATAATGAACATTCAGTCTTGCAAAAACGTTTCCCAGTAATGCCATGTACACATTGAAAAGAAGCGCTGATAATGAAGACCCTTGGGTGACCCTTTTGAAACATTCACTGTCCTTAAGATAGTACCTCCGCTCAACACTCTCAAGGATCATCATGTGTTCTCTAAAACGGTAATGCACTTCAGCCCCCCATCCATCTCGATGCCAAAGACCAATCAACAGAAATAAGTTTTTAATATTACTTTAAACTTTTAAAAATTTGCTTCAGCAAGTATTCATTTTGGTAATATATTCTTTAACTCTGGCACAAGAGAAAAGAATGCTTTGTCCTAAATAACTAGAGAAATTAGGTATAACCATTTTATAATCCTGTAAAGATCTAAGGGCTAGATTCACTTACCTTCCAATCCGTGCCTTATCCGATCCGAGGCAGGCCAACTGATTCACTAACCCTCTTCAAGCAGATAAGGGCGATCAGAGGCACGCCCCCCCCTCCCTCCCCAACGACCACACGGATCGCTGGATAGTGATCCTGATGCATGGGCAGACCATCTTCTTTGCCTGTAGATGGTCTGCACGTATGTTTGCTGTCCGTGCTTTTTAATTTTTAACTTTATTTTTTACTCTTGAGCCCATGATTTAAACCCATGGGTTTAAAGCGGGTTAAAACCACGGGCTCCCCTGTAGGGAAGGGAGGCAGAGCAGGAGAGTATAGGGGCGGCAAAAACAGGAGAGTCAGGGCTGAGAGCAGGGCGGCATGAGCAGGAGAATTGGGGCTGAGAGCAGGATTTTTGCACAAGGTCCTCAGCAGTTGCTTTGATTTTGGATCGGCCAGCCCAGTCGGCATGCCTGAATTTTGTTAGTGAATCGCATCCTTCCAACTTTGCATGCTGTTTCCCCTCATTTGCATGTGTGGATCGGAATCGTATTGGAGGTTGATTGGCCACGAGGTTAGTGAATCAGGACACGATCGGTAAGCTTAGTGAATTTAGCCCTAAGAGATCTGGCAGGAACATAGGGCCTGATTCTACGAAGGTAAATAAAAGGTAAAGGCAAAATACATTTAATGGTTTTAACAGAAGTAACTGTGAGCAATTGAGCATATCATTTTTCCACATAGTCGCCATGCAAGATGACACTGTTGTTGTATCATTCAACTAGCTTCTGCATTTCTGCAGATAAGTTTTTTTGCTGCTCCCAAAGACAGGTGAGCACCGTTTCCTTTACTTCATCATGCTTTGTCTTTTGCTCTCTGGGTCACAGTGATGTACCCATTTCTCGTCGTTGGTGACAATTCTCTCCAGAATACTCGGACCTTGTTCATACCATATGAGGAATTGGGTTGCAACCTCCACATGCTGTTGTTTGTGCAGGTCAGTAATCTGTTTGGGAACCCATTGTTCTCTGACTTTCCTGTATCCCAAGTCATCATGCATTATGGCAAATGCAGATCCATAGCTGATATTCAAATTTGCAGCCAACTGAGACACCATCATTATCTGTCAGTTTTCTCTAATCAAGGCATCCGCCCTGTCAATGTGCTCTTGTGTAAGCAATAATGATGAGTGGCCAGAATGACCTTCATTGGTTACACCCTCTTTAAACCTTTCTACCCGCTCATAAACCTTTTGTTGATTCATGGTGCTATGTCCATACTGAGTCACTATCCAATGGTGAATTTCCACAGGTTTCACCCCCTCTGCAAAAGAAAGTGCACTATTGCACATTGTTCTTCGTTGGTGCAATGGAGCATCCATGTTTCGGATCTCATGGCTGCCACACAATTAAAGGTGTAGCTCTGCACTGTGTGTAGATGAACTATCCAACAGACAATGTGCAAGTACACATGGTACATTTTGATAACTCTGTTATGGATATCATGTAATTTAACAATTGCCTTTAATTTTTGATTTGCCCTCATACTCGTCGCCTAAAAATTTGGCACCAAATAGAGTGGTACTAAGTGCAATTCTATAAAAGTTAGGCACACTAAATAGAATCATGCTTACTGAAACATAAGTAGTGTTAAGCATTGCTAGGCATCCTAACTTTTAGGTGCATCCTATTTATGCCAGGGTGTACCTAACAATGGCACCTAAGCCAATAACAGGTACCTAACATGAAAATGTACCCCAAATCCACCCCTAATCATGCCCACTTTTAGGTTGGCACCAAGTTGTGTGTCTAGTATTCAATTAACCTCAAGTATGAGATGCTACTTTCCAATTATCGGCACCAGTTTGGCCTATTAAAACCATAAAATTAGGCACCTACGTCGGGATAAAGAATAGTCATGGAATGCAGTTTATTTAGCCATTGCTCATAAAATATCCTTTGTGCTATGGTGAGAATTTTAAATTTCAATAATTAATCAGTAACTAATGAAGATGTTTAAAGAGGAGAGTAATGTGATCAAATTTTCTACCATTCCCTAATGGTCAAATTCTGAAATGTTTGAAAAGGTTAGGGGTAGGATGACCATATTTAATAACCTGGACACATGGCCACGCCCTATTCCATCCCCAGCCCTGCCTTGTTCTGCCCCCAACCTGCCCCGTCCCATTCAGTCTCCAGCTCTACTTTGTTCTGTCTGTATCCCCATCCCAAAAAGCCTCATCTCTTTTTTCCGACCTCCAGGCCGCATCTGGAGGATTTCCAGTATACACAGATGCTTGTGACATCATCATTGCATGTTTATTGAATGCCCTCCAGATGCGACCGGAGCTCGGGGCTTTCCAAAACCCAGACAAACTGTCGACTTTTGAAAAGTCCATCTGGGAACCCAGACAGTCCTCTAAAAAGAGGACATGTCCAGGTCTTCCCAGATGTCTGGTAACCTTAGTTAGGGGAAATGTGGGAATCTCTAATTTCTGACTCCGTTGGAGTGCCAGAAGACCACCAAGTGTTCTGTGCAGGCAACAAGGCCAATGACCGCAACAGCTTGTTCATCTAGTATTATCCGTTCTATTTAGAATAAGTAGGTCACAAATGATAGGTGAGCTGGGTGTATGTGTGGGTCTGTATTTTTTATTGTATGTCTATTGTTAAATAACAAAGCTGTCTTACTGTATATTCCTGTATCTGATTTTTCTCAAGAAAAATACTAATCAATTATATTATCCCACAATGTCATTGAGGAGCTTGAGGGGATTCCTATATTGCCAGGGTTATGAGACTAGCAGAATTCCAGGATGGAATTATCTGCCAATAATCTTTCACATGAGAAATATATCAGTTTTGATTTATATCAAATCCTGTTATTCAACATAGATCCAAAATATGCTTTATGAATATAGCACATAAGAAAAGATAGCAGAGCTATTTCTGGAGTGTGAGCATTAATAACACACTGCCACTTCTAGGACTAAATGAAAGAGCGTAAAGGGGGAAATGAACAATAGCAGAATTATCTAATTACAACCGAGAGTTAACTGAGATACTGAGATGAAAAATAGACTTGTTAAAGATTGCTCAGAGAGTCAGTAGCATAGTATGAACTGAAGCCTCAAATTTGCAATGGATGAATTCTTCAACTTATAGTTCTGCAGTCAGGTTTAGATCTAGCTCATGCTTTCACAGTAGTAGCACAAGATGAGTTACATTCTGATATAGTAGGTATTTCTCTGTTCTTGGAGGCTAACAATTAAAGGATAAAGTTTTTAAAAGTGATCATCTCCATTTACGCAATCTAACTTGGACAGACAGATATGACATATAGGGTTGGGGATGCAGAACCCAAGGTGAGAGGAGTTAGGAGTCGAAAGCACTCTCAAAGAAGTGGGCTTTTAACAAGGCCTTGAATACTGCCAGAGACGGAGCCTGCCATAGGGATTCGGGCAACTTGTTTCATGCAGAAGGGATGGAGTCTGGAGTTGGCAGGCAAAGAGAAGGACATATAAAGGAAGGACATACCAGCTGAGCAGAGTTCAAGGGGGATCATAGGGGGTGACTATTCCACGCATCTATCATCCTTTCTGTAAAAAAGTATTTCCTTAAATTACTCCTGAGCCTATCACCTCTTAACTTTATCTTATGCCATCTCATTCCAGAGCTTCCTCTCAAATGAAAGAGACTCGACTCATGTGCATTTACGCAATGTAGATATTTAAACGTTTCTATCATATCTCCCCTTTTCTGCCTTTCCTCGAAAGTATACATTTCGAGATCTTTAAGTCCCTATATGCCTTATGATGAAGACCATGCACCATTTTAGTAGCCTTCCTCTGGACCAACTCCATCTTTTTTATCTCTTTTCAATAACCCCCAGATTTTATATATATGGTGATTAGATTTGCGTTCTTAAATGTGGATGCGCTCCCATGATGCATGTGCAGATTAATTGGCCAATGAGCCAATTAATGTCAATAACTGAGTGTTCACCTCTATTATAAACTTTGTGAATCTCACTACCCAATCACGTAATTGCGCTGTCGCACAAATCTTATGCACTGACACAGGTTGATATAGAGATTAACAGGGGTCTCAAGTGCTCACTACCAGAAGCCTGAGTTATTTATCAAAGCCACTGGCTGATACCGTGAGCTATCATCGGTCCCGTATCTTATCTCTATGCCTATGATTTGTGCATTTTAGTTAAATTAATATTAACTTATTTTCTTTATAAATTAATCCTAAAAATCTATATTATTTAATGCTTCACCATTCCAAATACATCAGGATTACTTAGCTTTTTTTTGTATCTTTTTCCTGCTGTTTTATTCCCATTCCATGTAATTCAGGATTTCTCAACTTATTTTCATTCTGTTAATCCTGTTATTTTCCTCTACGGAAGATCTCCGTTTCGCCCCACATATTAACAAGGGGCTTCTTCAGGAAAGCACCACTGCCTCTATAGAAAAAGCAGACCATATAGTTTATGTATTATTCCACTTAAAAATTAGACACATGCTAACATGCTTGCTCTAAGATACAAAAAAAAGCTAAGTAATCCTGATGTATTTGGAATGGTGAAGCATTAAATAATATAGATTTTTAGGATTAATTTATAAAGAAAATAAGTTAATATTAATTTAACTAAAATGCACAAATCATAGGCATAGAGATAAGATACGGGACTGATGATAGCTCACGGTATCAGCCAGTGGCTTTGATAAATAACTCAGGCTTCTGGTAGTGAGCACTTGAGACCCCTGTTAATCTCTATATCAACCTGTGTCAGTGCATAAGATTTGTGCGACAGCGCAATTACGTGATTGGGTAGTGAGAATAACTGAGTGTTAACAACCAATTATTATCATGAATTGACACCCAATAAAATTTGCATGCACATCTGGCTCTGCACTATTCTATAAGACATGGCACTAACGCTAATACTGCGTAAATCAAAAGAGGACATGACATAAGTGTGTTGGGGCATTCCAAAAAGTTGCATGTGTTCTTACAGAATATGGACCAGCTTGGGTGTTAGGATTTAATAGGCTTTAGCAGATGTAAATCTGGTGCCAAAAGTTAGGTACAGGAATCAGCGCTAAACATGATTATATAAAAGGCATGAGTCCTTTACAGAATCACACAAAGCACCAATTTTTCTTATGGTGCTGTTTTCTTGCATCATTTTTAGAATCCTCCTTACGCTCACTGTTACAGAATAGTGCTTGGTTACCCTATGTCACTTATGCCCATGATCATATTTAGTATATTTTTTTTAAGGAAACTGTGAACACCCAGAAATAGAATTGCCCTTTGTGTTTGAAACGGAGGCAATGGAGGGTTTAGTGACTTGCCAAAAGTAGTGAGAAGATTTCAGCACCGGCTTCCATTGTGTTTATCCCCCCGGTTCTATTAGGCAGGTCCTCTACTCCAATAAAGCTCCACTTCACTTCAACATTTTCAAAATGATTGGAGTTGCTTGCATCTCTTAATATTTGCAACAGCCACAAAATCAAAAGGAGGACAGGGGGGTGAACAATCAATACCATTAATCCCAAAAACTCCCCAAGACCGTTCAAAAAGAGCGCTAAACACTTAAGCAGTGCAGGTCAAGACAAGCGAAAGAAAAAGCCTCAGCCAAACGATGGGGGAAACTCACTCTACCAGCCTCACATCATAGGCATAAAAAAGTTTTGCTGCTAAAACTATAGCAAAGCTTAATGACACAATACAGTGATGAAAAGTACAAAGCTATATAGCAGTAAAAAATTTGCTCAAAAACACTCCTAGCAAGTATGTGCAGCCAGCCGACGATCGTTTCTTAGCCGTACTGCCATTTCATCAGGGCTGCAATGTAGAACATAGAACAGGAAACAGAGTCTGTTGAGACACACTGCTAGTGGCTGAATAATGAGGACTAGCAGTGTGTTTCAACAGAGTATTGCATTCCATTCTAGTCTTCTTATCTCAAGAAAGATAAAGGGGCGCTAGTAAAGGTTCAAAGAAGAGTGACCAAGATGATAAAGGGGATGGATTTCATCTCGTATAAGGAAAGACTAAAACAGTTAGAGCTCTTAAGCCTGGAAAAGAGACGACTGAGGGGAGATATGACTGAGTGAAGTAGAACAGGTACAAGTGGATCAATTTTTCACTCTGTTAAAAATTACAAAGACTAGGAGACACTCGAAGTTACAGGGAAATACTTTCAAAACCAAAAGGAGAATTTTTTTTTTTTTTCATTCAGAGAATAGTTAAGCTCTGGAATGCATTGCCAGAGGTTGTGGTAAGAGCGGATAGCGTAGCTGGTTTTAAGAAAGGTTTGGACAAGTTCCTGGAGGAAAAGTCCATAGTCTGTTATTGAGAAAGACATGGGGGAAGCCACTGCTCGCCCTGGATCGGCAGCATGGAATATTGCTACACCTTAGGTTTTGGCCAGGTAATAGTGACCTGGATTGGCCACCGTGAGAATGGGCTACTGGGCTTGATGGCCATTGGTCTGACCCATTAAGGCTATTCTTATGTTCTTACCAACATCAAAACAGGCATGGTTATGGGCAGGGTTGACATTCGGTGCCACTAAGCATGATTCTTCGTTGAAGATAGGTGCTGGAAATGTAGGTCTGTAAAATCCTGGCTTACATTTCCGGTGCTTATCTTTGACGCAGACCGCGATTCTCAAATCGGCATCGTAGTTTGAGTAACATGCGGCCGGTGCTGTTTTTTGTTTTTTTTTCAGGTGCCGGCCAATTCCAGCATTGTTTTGAGAATGTAGGCCTTAGTGCTGATTTCTACACCTGCTTTTAGATGCTAGATTTATGCCCGCTGAAACCTGGTGTAAGTGCTGGTGTCTAAGTTAGGCATGCTGAGGTCATATTTTGGGCTCCTTTTACAAAGGTGCACTAACATTTTTAGCGCACACACCAGATTAGCACGTGCGCTAGCCAGAAAAACTACCACCTGATCAAGAGGAGGTGGTAGCAGCTTGCGTGGGTGGCATTTTAGCACGTGCTATTCCGCCGTTAAGGCCATAGCGCGCCTTTGTAAAAGGAGCCCTCTAGAACTATGCACACAATGTTTCAGAATGCCTTGATGCATCAATGGCCATGCACACATTTGAGCTACGTGCAAGTGTAGAATAGCACAGCAAGTTTTATACATATATTAATAAGTGCCAATTAAAGTCAGTAACAGGTGGTTAGCATCCAGTTATTGATAGTTAAGATCCTTTTATTCAATTAAATTGTTCATGCCTCTTGAGCATGCATTTAAATTTGGGTGCACAAATCTGGGTGTTATATTCAGTATATAATCCAGGGGAGTGTGTGCAAATTAAGAAGTGCCTTTTATAAAGCCAAGTTCAAGTCAAGATATTATGGAATCCAACACTTCGTATCTTTATCTGTTCCCTGCTTACGAATAATCAAACAGACATTGTGGTGCATAAACCTGAGGCAAATGCAGAGTAGAGCTCCTGCTGTTGTTTTCCACATTTACCATGAAAAGCCCCTCACAAAATAATATTTTGGAAGCGACGTCTCTTGTTAGCACATTAATTATCTTGAGCCCGGCAGGTTTGGCAGGTACAAATGGCTTTGACTACTGTGCGCCTCACGAGACCAATCAGGGACAAGGGAAATTGGTATATGAGTTCCCCGAATAGAGCAGCTTGTGCTGGAGGTGTTCTGCTGCTCAGCTACAGTTCAAAACCATTTCCAGCATGGTAAAGAAGCCAGATTCCCTTTGGGATGAAAGGGATGTGTTTTCATTCAGTTCCATCAAGTTTCAGCGGGGGTATTATTCAATCATTGTTTTTAGAACTCATTTTCTACATTTTTTTTTGTTTTGTGTTGTTTTTGACATACTTTTCCTCTTTATCATGAATAGAATAGACACCCTTTGGAGAGATATACTAAATGAAGAAAAATATATTCTAAACCAATGCCTCAATACTCTTTCAATCCTTACTACATGAAAAAAGCCACTAGTAAAAGGGCTGAAATAAAGCAAATTTATTGTACACTAGACATATTTATGTTTTGCTTCAAGAAGAGAACAACACAGAAAGACAAAGAAGAATGTAAATAAGAAAAAAAAGTCTACAAGGGCAGAAAAAAAAAAAGATTAAGGCCCAAATTCTGTAACCAGCGCCTAAAGTTAGGCGCCTATTTCGGAGACACCCATCTAGATTGGTGCCTATCTAAATTGACGAACAAGCTCAATTAAGCTTTTTAATCAGCACTGATTGAAACATAGGCACCTAACAAGAAAGTGCGATTCTGTAACAAGGCGCCTCAAAAAATTTAGGCGGCCTTCAAAAAAATAGGCATTATGTATGTTAGGTGTGGGCGTGGCTACGTGTTAGGCGCCTTCCTACAGAATCATTGCTCTTAAGCATGCTTGACTGCTCGCATGGGCACCTAACTTTTAGTTACGCCTAGAGCCGCTCAGCGTGATTCACTAAACAGCACTCAATTTTACTTGAATTGCGCTGAACACTGCCTATTTAGGCGCCTAACGTTTGGGCGCTTCTTTTAGAATTTGCCCTTAACACACAGTATATTCAAGTCAATTGTAATTGATTTCATAATCCACTGATCCATTTCAGATAAAGCTGTAACAACATCATCATAATTCAAAGATTAATAAAACCTTTTGTATGGTTACCATCAGTGGCGTAGTATGGAGGGGTAGACTGCCCCAGGCGCCATCATCGCAGGGGCGCCAGCACCGGTGCCAGTGACTCTCCTCCTCTCTTTTCCCCTGGAATACCTCTTGAAATATTTGCCAGCATGAGCAGCATCTTCCACCTGCTGCTCACCTTGGCCTCAGCTCCCTTTCAAGCAGGTCAACTAAATGATTGGCTAGGCAACATTATCTTGCGCTCCTCATCCTATCTAAACTTCAGGAAATTATTAAAAACTAACCTGTTTAACCGATTTGTAACCTAAGACCTTTTCGCCCGACCTCTTATTCCCAAGTTCTCTTAGGCCTCCCCCCATCTTCTAGTCACCTTCACGTATGGCCCCTCTATACTGTACCTGTATCCCGCTTACCTATTTAAATTGTATTTTTATCTGCTGATTGTACCTATATTTGCTGATTGTCCAGCCCTTCTTTGTTATAAACCGCCTTGAACTGCTACGGCTTTGGCGGTATATAAGAAATAAATTATTATTATTATGTTACTTCCTGGGCACAGTACCAGGACATGATGTCAGAATGGTGTAGAGGCTGGTGCCAGCAGCAGGTGAAAGATGCTGCTCATGCTGTATGCAGGGGTGGGCGCTCAAGTGGTGAGGGGCAGGGAGTGCTGAAGCGGTGGACAATGCTGGGTGCTACATTCCTGGGCACCAACCTCCCTGGCTAAGCCAATGGTTACCATGGAGATATTTTACTTTCATTGTCTGATTCAAAACTATACAAACATATGCATCTGACTGATCTCAAACTAAAGATCAGTAGTACGTACATAGATGGATCGGAAATTTGTTGGCAGGTAGGAGGCAAAGGGTGGGAGTGAAGGGCCACTACTCTGACTGGAGGAGGGTCATGATTGGTGTTCGGACCGCTGCTGTTCAATGTATTTATAAATGATCTAGAAACAGGGACGAAGTGCGAAGTTATAAAATTTGAAGATGACACAAAACTATTTAGTGGGGTTAGGACTAAAGAGGACTGTGAAGATTTACAAAGGGACCTGAACAAACTGGGAGAGTGGGTGAAAAGATGGCAGATGAAGTTTAATGTAGAGAAATGTAAAGTCTTGCATGTAGGAAACAGAAACCCGATGTACAGCTATACGATGGGAGGGCTGGAAATGGGTGAAAGTAGCCTAGAAAAAGACTTGGGGGTACTGGTGGACAAGACAATGAAGCCATCGGCACAGTGTGCAGTGGCATCTAAGAAGGCGAACAGAATGCTAGGTATTATCAAGAAAGGTATTATAACCAGAACAAAAGAAGTTATCCTGCTGTTGTATCGGGCGATGGTGCGCCCATATCTGGAGTACTGCATCCAATATTGGTTGTCGTACCTTAAGAAGGATAAGGCAAAATTTGAGAGGATTAAGAAAAGAGAACACAATTGATAAAGGGTATGGAAAACCTTTCATATGCTGAGAGATTAGAGAAACTGGGGCTCTTTTCCCTGGAAAAGAGGAGGCTTAGAGGGGACATGATAGAGACTTACAAGATCATGAAGGGCATAGAGAAAATGGAGAGGGACAGATTCTTCAAATTTTCGAAAACTACAAGAACGAGAGGACATTCGGAAAAATTAAAAGGGGACAGATTCAGAACCAATGCTAGGAAGTTCTTCTTCACCCAAAGGGTGGTGGACACCTGGAATGCGCTTCCAGAGGGTACGGTATTGGGGTTCATGAAGGGATTGGATAATTTCCTGAAGGAAAAGGGGATAGAAGTGTATAGATCAGGGGTCTCAAAGTCCCTCCTTGAGGGACGTAATCCAGTCAGGTTTTCAGGATTTCCCCAATGAATATGCATGAGATCTATGTGCATGCACTGCTTTCAATGCATATTCATTGGGGAAATCCTGAAAACCCGACTGGATTGCGGCCCTCAAGGAGGGACTTTGAGATCCCTGGTTTAGATAGAGGATCACTATACAGGTCCTGGACCTGATGGGCCGCCGCGTGAGTGGATTGCTGGTCATGATGGACCTCTGGTCTGACCCAGCAGAGGCACTGCTTATGTTCTTATTATCCCCTAAATTCTATAAAGAATGCTAAAAATTGGACACTCAATTGTGCATGCAGAGGTCATTTATGCATATAGTTAAGCTAGATAATTGGTGGAGAAGTGGCCTAGTGGATCTTCCTCCATACTCTGAGGTTGTGAGTTCATTCTCTGTGCCGCTCCTTGTGATCCTGGGTAAGTCACTTAGGGCCAGATTCTATAATTGGTGCCTATTGTTTGTCAGTCACACTGGTGCTTTTGTAATATATTGATTACATTGCTGAAAACACACTGTGGTTTCTGTAAATCATAGGCCCTCTTTTACTAAGGTGTGCTAACCAATTATCACGCGCTAAATGCTAACGTGTGCATGCTAGTCTATGGGAACAAAAATCTTATACACAAATACAGGATGTCTGGTACGGTACTCGAAGAGATCCCCCCAGGAAAGAGACTTGGGAGTACTGGTTGACAAGTTGATGAAGCCATCTGCGCAATGCGCAACGGCTGCGAAAAGGGTGAACAGAATGCTAGGAATGATTAAGAAGGGGATTATGAGCAGATCGGAGAAGGTTATCATGCCACTGTACCGGACCATGATACGCCCCCACCTGGAATACTGCGTCCAACACTGGTCGCTATACATGAAGAAGGACACGGTACTGCTCGAAAGGATCCAGAGAAGAGCCAGTAAAATGGTTAAGGGGCTGGAGGAGTTGCCATACAGTGAGAGATTAGAGAAACGGGGCCTCTTCTTCCTTGAAAAGAGGAGATTGAGCGGGGATATGATTGAAATATTCAAGATAATGAAGGGAATAGACTTAGTACTTAAGATAGACTTAGTAGATAAGAGACAGGTTATTCACCCTCTCCAAGTTAGAGAGAATGAGAGGGCACTCTCTAAAGCTAAAAGGAAGTTCTTCTTCACCCAGAGAGTGGTGGAAAACTGGAATGTTCTTCCAGAGGCTGTTATAAGGGAAAACTCCTCCAGGGATTCAATATAAAGTTTGACAAGTTTCTGCTGAACCAGAACGTACGCAAGTAAGGCTAGTCTCAGTTAGGGCACTGGTCTTTGACCTAAGGGCTGCCGCGTGAGCAGACTGCTGGGCACGATGGACCACTGGTCTGACCCAGCAGCAGCAATTCTTATGTTCTTATGAAGAGTACACCACGTAGAAAACCTTATCTACTTCTGTTGGTAGCATTACTGTGTAGAAGGTTTTCTGGATGCATCCAAAATGAGACACTATGAAAAAAACAAAACTCCCAAACCCCAAGATGTGGAACTGGATAAGGGGGAGAGACAAGTCAAAGAATGATTACACTGCTGTAATTAAGACAGCCCAATAATATGGTTTCAAGAGATTGCTTGCCAAATTGCTGTGCCTGATGATCTGGGGGTTACAGCACAGCCCAGCTGTTCCTGAAGAAGGGGGTGTTCACCCCCGAAACGGAGTCCCATTGGACAAATCTGTTACTTGCTGGCTGTATCATCCACAGAGAAGCTAAGTACTTCCAGTTGGTTTTTGCTTAGTTGGATTTGGAAGTTTGTACCTTGTACTTTGGCCCCCTGGATAAGGGGTAGAGACAATTTTATTGAATTGTAGAGAATGTTTTTGATTTATTTTTTGCACTTTCAGCACTATTTGTGTACACATTTATCACAAAAATTGCACGGAGAGAGCCCGGGGATGTTTCTGGGAGCTCCCGGAGGGAGGCTGTGTGACTGAGGGCTCTCCCAATCTCTTGAAACCATATTATTGGGCTGTCTTAATTACAGCAGTGTAATCATTCTTTGACTTGTCTCTCCCCCTTATCCAGTTCCACATCTTGGGTTTGGGAGTTTTGTTTTTTTCATAGTTTTTCATCTCCCATCCATTTTGGGTTTTGCTACTATCCAAAATGAGACAGGCAGGATCTGAAAGATCTGTGTCAGCTGAATTCATCCCGATAGGTACCAAGCTGTCAGGTACAAGGACTATAGATTGGGATGTAAAAGAGATCCATGACTTTGTGTGAGAAGAGATGCAAAGATCTGCAGTGGTATTGGTTCCTTGACATTGAGCTGAAGTAGAAGGGAGAACCACGGTTGTCTGGGCCACTGAGGGGCTATCAGGATCATGGTGGCTGATTTTCGCTTGAGCTTGATTAGCATCTTGAGAATTAGAGGGATTTGTGGGAATGCAAAAAGGAATTGATTAGTGCACCTTAGTAAAAGAGGGGGATAATGTTTTGCTTTTAAATGTTCAGGGTTTTTATATATTTTTAATAAACCGTTCCTGTATTATCCTTAAACATAAGTTCCGCTTTTTCTCTTTGTAATGCTTATTAAAAACTATATTAAATACCTAACTCTGCTTAATAAAGTGGATCTGATGAGATTTTATTACAGCTATAATATTCTCAGTGGAAAAACTATACAGTGCAAATATGATAACTATACGAGTATAACTATGAGAAAACATTGTCCTGTCTGAAGTTCATTTATATTTGGAATGCCAGCTTTCCTTCTATTTCTTGTTACGTCTATAATACTGGTCAACAACAAAAAATGTTTTTCTTTGCTAATAAGAACTTAAGAAGTGTTCTTAGTTAATTTAATGATGCTGATTTCAGATCTGTAATTGAAATTCAGCTAGCACATCAGGTTTCTGAGATACGCGTTATTGATTTTTTAGATAGTTTGCCATATCGGATGGTGTGACGACCACAGAAAATATACTTAGCAATCCCTATGGCTAAACTCCAAGATTCAAATAGGCAAGTCTGGAATCTCCTGGAACCATTGGATGCAAGCAGGCATTTGTACATTAGATGATGTTATATCTAATGGGAAACTGCTTGATTTTTCACAACTGTAGCAATCATTCGGTATTCCACAATCTCAAAATTATAGATGTTTGCAGTTGAAGCAGGCCATTCAGAGTGGGTTCCCTGATTGGCAGCATCTAAAAAATTATTATAGCTTTCAAGTCCTATGCTTCCAGACAGATTTCCTAGGGCATCAGGCCGCCAAGTGGTATAAATTAATATCAGAATATTTGAATAAGAAACCTAAAATGAGATAAAGCAGTATATTTCTGCATCTCGATGGCCACAAATTTGGACTTGGAGGATGAAATGTACAGCTTCTGCATCTATGAAACAAACATGTTTTTTTTTTCTGTTAAATAGATCTTTTTGGACCCCGGTTAGGTTACATAAGTTAGACAGATGCTGGCATTATCATTTGGACATAGGGACACATGATCATCTGTTGTTCTATTGTCCTTAGATACTCGGCTTCTCAAAATCAATATGGAGACAGATTAACCTCATACTGGAATCAACAATCCCTCTGACATATGAGGCAATTATATGTGGAACATTGCTGCATATCAAGCCTCCCATGGATCGTTACAAATGCAGACTTTTCCTTATTATGACAGGGATAGCGATGCAAATGATAACACGTAATTGGAAAAATTGTGACCGCCTCAATTTTTCATTTTGTTGGGTAGTTTATGTTTAGGCTATAAATATGAAAAGATAAATACAGATATGTTAGGGCACAGCAAAGTATTTAAATTGGTGTGAGGGCCGTTGACATCCTTTGTTAATTCAACATAATTGTCTTTATTTAATTTACTGTCTATTTTTATATATATCCAGGACAGGGTGGGGGTGGGTGGGTTATCCTTTTGATTATTTCTTGATTGAATTGTTGGAAGAAAGGGGTAGGATATTTTTCTTCTGTAGTGTTATTGATGGGATTTAAGTGCTTATTTTGTTTATTAATGTTTGTAAAATTCATTGTACTTTGTATTAGTTTTAAAAATTAATAAAGAATTTAAAAAAAATAAAATATACTGTATATTTTGGTGTCCTGCCTTAAACGATTCCATTGCTTCTGCCTTGAACCCAACAATTCTGCTAAGTCTCTAATCAGATCATTAAGATCTTCTTGAGTTAGCAGGTGAAGTTATTTTTCATCCACTTCAATTTCATAGAACTCCTCCATAGCAGCAGAGGCACTTTTTTCATCTGAAATTTTGGTACATGTGCAGATGTGGAAAGAGGAATTGGAACTGGATTCTCCAAGTCATGAGGAACGGCTTTAATTGCTAATGGGCAATCAGAATACCCCTTTTTTAATTATTCCTCTTTGTGAATCCAGCAATTTTTGTCATGCAAAAATAACAGTCTGAGTGATTATTTGTAGGTTCACGCCACACATACAGTGAAAGGCATCTTCTTCCATTTCCCATTCAGCCACTGTGTTAATCCGGAATAGCAGACAGTTCAGCACACATGAGGTGCTCACACTTTATCGTGGTCACTAACTTTACAGCCAAAATAATGCTTGTATGCACTTTGAAGTCTGCTGGACAGACTATTTTGCTGATCTTATGCTGACATAACAGAAATTATCACAGAAATTATCAGGATAGTTAACACAACCTTGTCTGTTCATAATAATTATAATATCTTAAACAAAAACAAACAAAATATAAAATTAACAGGTAGAAAAAGCAGCACAATCACTTTTTAGTATAAACTTTCAAATTACTGGTATATGTGATCAATGAGCTGAACTAAAATGCAATATTGTGTTACAGAAACAGTAAAATACCGACGCTTCATGGTAGCGTTATGACAAAAATGATATAAACACAAACTGACACATAACGTAAAAACAGGATGTGATAGACAAAAAATGTTTTCAGATTTAGAGTCAGCAAGTGGTCCTTGTTAAGGTACAGGTGACAGAACTCCAGTAGCAAAATATTTGTTGACCAGTGTAATTAATTGGGAGGCCAAAGCTGGTGCAAGCAGTAGGTGGAAGATATAGTTCGCACTGGGGAACATGTCAAAAGGTACTTGGGTATGAGGGGTTCTCAAGTGGGGGGGGGGAAGGGGGTGCTTAAAGCAGTGAGAAAGAGTATGGGGGATTCACATCACAGTGATGTCAGGTGCCATTGCCCCAGGCACAAATCTCCATTGCTACACCACTGAAAGTTGATATTTTGTTGGTTATGGATGGCTCACAATTTCCACCACATATGTAGTAGTTAAGAATGGGAAATTGACCTGGATCCCTTTCTCTACATTCCACTGCACTGATAACTGTTCTACTTCTACTTGCTGCTATAATAGGAATGACCATAAAATCTGAAGCTGTCACAGATCCTGGTATGTACTGTCACTGTCATATCTTTGAAAAGTGGGAGTAGGTCTGTGACCACCTGGTGACTATAGGTGGTAATGCCTTGATCCCTCCAGTTTGGGCACCTTCTTATGATTTAGTTGTGACTGAAACAGATCCAAAGAAAAATGTCCCAGTTTTTGCCCTATACATTTTTATCTTCTTCCATAATTCTGGGAAAATGTCTAAATTCTGGGTTCACCCAAAACACCCTTTTAACACACCCCTTGTGGTTTAGTGAATTGTGAAGCAAACAGGATGGGCTGGAAAGGGCTTCGATGGCTAGGTTGGTTTAAATGGGCTAGAGTGAGCTTGATGGAAACTTCAGATGGAACCTAAGCACAGTATCGGGCAGAGCTTTGGGTTCTGGCCCAGCAATAGCTAAGAAGAAGTAAAATTTAAATTAAATCAGCAATTTAAAGAGTGGGTAAGGTTGGGCAGACTGGATGTACCATTCGGGTTTTTATCTGCTGTCATCTACTATGTTACTATGTTTATTAAGTCTAAATCTTAGTTCTTAAAATTGCAACTTGGACATTTTCTCAAGAACAAAAATGCCTATCTGGTGCTTTGTGCTGCTTTTGAGACATTTTTCTATTTTGAAAATGAGTGCCAGAGAGACTTCCTGATGCAGACAGTCAAAGATTTGCTAATATGCTTGTAAAAAAATAATAATCAGATCTTAATAAACACTTGGCTGTAAATGATTTTTCTGTTTTGAGGATTGTTCCAAATATATTATGAAAGTCCTTTCTGAGTATGACAGTGGGTAAGGTTTCATGTGTAATTATGTAAGAACATAAGAATAGTCTTACTAGGTCAGACTAATGGTCCATCTAGCCTTTCCAGAGATCAATCCAAGTCACAAGTACATGGCAAAAAAACAAAATAGTAGTAGTATTCTTTGAGAACCAGTAATACTTCCCGCCTAGAAGTCGCAAGACTGTGGCGGTATAGAAAAATAAAGTTATTATTTTTATTATTATTATTATTAGATGCCCTATAGAGTTTTGTTTTATATCAGTTATGAAAAACTATTTCCAATATTATTGGAAGTCCAGTAACATGTATTGTTAGCAAATCATTGACCGATGGCATTCTTCCTTTGGAACAAACGCAAGCCAGTGTTCAGCTGTTGTTGAAAAGCAGTAAGCTAGATCCTAGTAATTAAAAAAAAATATTGACCTCTTTCATTTCTTGCCAAGGTATTAGAAAAAATGGTTTTGTTGGAGTTGCAAAAATTCATTGATAACAGTGCATTGTTGGATCGGTTTCAATTTGGTTAATGTCTTTATTGGGGTATTGAAATACTGCTACTATCAAACTTTGATGGAATCAGTCAAGACTTTGATTCAAATAGGATGTTTATGTTAGTATTATTAGACAAACCTTCAACCTATGATACTGTAAATTGTGTGGTTCTATTGCAGTGATTGAAATAATTTGGAATTTCTGGTACTGATTTAAACTTGTTTGAGTCCTTATTATGCCAGTTTTCAACTAGTGACCAGCATTAAAGGGGAGTTTTCTAATTAGTTTGCTTTGGACACGTGTCCTTTAAGGTTTAACATGGTTATCTATGCTGTTTAATATATACATGAGTGTTCCCTCTAAGCTGAGCAGGAGTCCTCCACCCACAGTCTCACCAATAGAGGGTGCTGTTTTACTGTCACATTTTTCAATTGTGAGGGACAGGCAAGTTCTGCAGGACTCCAGGGAACATACCTGTCCTTAGCGACTGAAAATATTCCACCCCCTAGTGGTAGCAATGCAGCTGGAGGACACCTGCTCAGCTTAGAGGGAACATTATTAACAGTGTCACATTCATAAATTGTTCACAACTCTTGGTGTGCATTATGTGCAGATGTAGAACATTTTTTGTGATAGTTAAATCATCATTGGACTATTGGAATAGCTTGTTTGTGGATTTGACAATAATATTTTAAGTTATCCAAAATACTACTGCTAGAGTGTTGACAGGTATTGGTAATTTGATCATACTGATTACTGATGTGAAATTAAATTTGCTCGATGTACCTTTTATCCATCAGGTCTCTCTGGAAGATATTCATAAGTGTATGTTTTTTAATGGAATGTTTAACCTATGCATCTGAGATAAGAACATAAGAATAGTCTTACTGAGTCAGACCAATGGTCCATCAAGCCTAGTAGCCTATTTGCATGGTGGCCTATACAGGTCCCTAGTACCTGGCCAAAATCCAAGGAATAGCAACATTCCATGTTATTGATCAGGGCAAGCAGTGGCTTCCCCATGTCTTTCTCAATAACATATGGACTTTTCATTTAGGAAATTTTCCAAATGTTTCTTAAAACCAGCTATACTATCCACTTTTACCACAATCTCTGGCAATGCATTCCAGAACTTAACTATTCTCTGAGTGAAAAAATATTTCCTCCTATTGGGTTTAAAAGTATTTTCCTGTAACTTAATCGAGTGTCCCTTAGTCTTTGTAATTTTTAATGGTGTGAAAAATCGATCAACTTGTACCTGTTCTACTCCACTCAGGATTTTGTAGACTTCAATCATATCTCCCCTCAGCCATCTCATTTCCAAACTGAAGAGTCCTAACCTTTTTAGTCTTTCTTCATATGAGAGGAGTTCCATCCCCTTTATCATCTTGGTCGTTCTTCTTTGAACCTTTTCTAGTGCTGCTATATCTTTCTTGAGATAAGGAGACCAGAACTGAACAGAATACTCCAGATGAGGTCACACCATGGGATATTATAACAACCAAAATGTGTTTTGGGTTTATTTTTTCTTCTGAGAATGGCTTACCTGTACGTTCAGGAGTTTAATTGCCCATACTGCCACTACGTTTACCTATAAGCCCTATTCTCAAAAAAAAAATTTGCCCAAGTATCAAACAACCAAAAGAAGACAATTTACGCATGGGAGGGACCAGTCCTTTACCTAGAAGCTCGATTTTCTAACCAGCATTTGTCATAAGTGCCAGTTAGAGAATTGTGGAACCGTCCCCCCTCCTCAACGATCACGGCAGGAGGGATGCCCAGTCCCTCCTGCCTGATACTCACCACGACTCCCCATGCAATGATCAATGAGGTGCCCAATCCCTCCTGCCATGATCCCCCATGAACCCTGCCCGCAAGCATTGTGGCAGGAGGAATGTCCAGTGATTCCAGGGGCCTTATGCGCCTGGGCCATTCTGAGGAGGGTGGGCCTGCCAGTCAGACGGACTGGGGACCCCGCAGATGGCCCACATTAAGATAAGCAAGGGCAAGTGGGACCGAGTAGTAGAGGGGCCATTTGGGGGTTCAGGGGCATTTGGGGGGGTTCGTGGAGAAGGCGCCTTGGCAGGAGGACTTGGGATCCCTCCTGCCAGTATTTGTGGAGGGGTGGGTGGTTCAAGGGCTGTGCCTCAGCAAGAGGGCTTGGGATCCCTCCTGCCAGTTCGGGTTTTTGTCGGGGGATCGCGATTGCGGCCGTGACTGCAGCCAAGATTGTTGCGGTGGGGGGGTGGACAGTTATAGGATTCTTTAACTGATGTTGTTTTTTGACAGACGCTATTTACAGTATCCTGCTTTTAGGTGAAGGACTGGAGTTTGGGACTTGGGCGATTTTGTGGTTGGGAATGTGGTATAGGGATAGACATAGTGGCAGTCTGGGCCAGTAGACTGGTGAATGTGCAGATAGGCCATTCTCAAAAAAACCTCAATTTGGACTTTTTTTTTTGAGAATGGACAGTTTCCTACTGCCAACTTCAGTGTCTACTGACTTAGGCCAAAAGGGGACTTAGACTTTTTTTTTATTATGCCCTTCAATATATACAAGTAAAAAAAGTGTTTAAACAGAGAAAATTGCTAAATATTTAGAAAAGAAAAAGGTTTTTAGTGCTTTACAAAATAATTGAAGGGAGTTCAGGTCTCTTTTCATAGATGGGATTGAATTCCAAACCTCCATTAATTTAAACATGTAAGAATTCATCAGTTTTCCTTTCAATCTAATTCCCTTAAAAGAAGGGAAATAAAGTTTTAATCTTTGTGTATTTTGCGAGAGACAAGATCTTTTAGCGTTCCAGATTAATGGAACCAAAAGAGTAAAAATACGAAACAAGAGTTAAAAAACAATACAAGCACATTTAAATTTAATCCTGAAACAGACAGGAAGCCAGTGTAGTCTATCCAGCAAAAAGGATACATGGTCAAATTTCTGTTTCCCCCAAATCAGCTTGGCCGCGGTGTTTTGTAATAATTGCAATCTTTGCAAGTTGCGCTTAGTCAATCCTAGGTAAATAACGTTGCAGTAATCCAACCACGTTAGTATAACAGATTGTACCAAAACTGTAAAGTGTTGATGATGAAAGAATACCTTAATCAAACTAAAAAAACATTTCTTGACCAGAGAATTTATTTGATCTTTAAACATAAGTGAAGAATCTAAGAGAATTCCCAAAACTTTAGAAGAAGATTCAATTTGTAATTTAATTCCTGAGGTTAGTGTTATCATAGGAGGAAGGTAATCAAGATTTGGCCCTATCCACAAAAGTTTAGTTTTTGCTTCATTCAATTTCATTTGTACCGATAGTGCCCAATTTTGTAGCTTGGAAATACAATGATTTACATTGAAGACAAGGTTTGAAAGATTTGGGTCTACTGTAAGCAAAATGAAAATGTCGTCAGCATATGTAAAAAGAGTCTCCAGAACTGACTGCTTAAAGTTCTTCAAAGTACTCATGTAAATATTAAACAAGGAAAGAAAAAGCACAGACATGGAAAGTCTGTGGAGATGATAGGAAAAGGAAACAAAAGGCAGAGGAGTATTTTTCAGAAGAGGTGTAACCACTTTTCTGTGGGTATATAGGGAAAATGTACTCAACTATCAGGAAAACACACAGGAGTAAGGGAGGAATTCATCAAGCAGCGTTAGCGCTGTAAGTCAAGTTAATTGACCTTTAATGCAACATAAGCAGCGTTAGCAAAAATAGCACAGTGATATCTAAGTCACCACATATTAGGGGATAACGAGATGCAAATTCTGCAAATGCTTGTTTTATATCTCATTACTATGCAAATGTCCTAACATGACATGTGAGTTGCATTAAGAACTAAAACCACAGCAAAATAACCCCAGCTTTTTGTTGGGGTTATTTTCTTATCCAGAAACATCAGGCCGCACAAAGCCATATCATGATGCTCCTGGGCTGCAGTGCTGAGTTGCCTCATGACCCAACCTCTCCTGATCTAGGGAGTCCAGAGCTCTTCAGCCAAAAGCGATGCCAAATTATTTCTGACCACTCTGGAACTGACCTAAAAATGACTCCCCCTAGTGTTATGCTCATATGATTACCACTAGGGCTAATATTTCCATATAAGAAAGAGTACAAACTATTTGCAAATAGTATACATATGCATGAACCAAAGATAGCTTAGGGTGTTATTATGTTCAGCGGTAACAGGGGATGAGCCTTGATAAAGTCAGTGGGTGAAACATGTTGGACAAGCAATCCCCTAGCCACTGAGACAATGGAGCTAAGATTAAGATGAACATTTTAAATGTTCACTCTTAAATAAAGTAGAATTGTTAACAAATAAAATAGTAATAATAGTCTGGAGAAGAGGACCTATGATGATAAAGGTGCATAAAGCTTGAGGGCAATGAGATGTTTGAGCCCCGAGTGGTACTGTTGAGGTCCATTTCTGGTAATCAGCATTGAATATACAGTTTTATTTTTGGCCACAATCCAATAACCCAGCAAATAAGCCAACCGGCCATTAGCTATAAAGAAAGGGCAGCTATTAATATAGTCCTAACCTTGCCTAGTTAATGCTGAATATTGGGATAGCAAGCTCCAAATTATGCAAATATTCAGTGGTGACAACTGGTTATCTCAGCAGGGACAGCTGATTATATGTGATTTAACTGGTCAGCAGCCATTGTCGACTGGTTAAATTGCTTTGAATATTGAGCCCAATAAATATAATTTTGGACTAGATTTATTATAAAAAACAAAAAAAACCCCACCTGCATTAATGCATCTTAACATGCATTAATATACATTAACATAGTAACATAGTAGATGACGGCAGATAAATGGTCCATCCAGTCTGCCCAACCTGATTCAATTTAAATTTTTTCTTCTTAGCTATTTCTGGGCAAGAATCCAAAACTCTACTCGGTACTGTGCTTGGGTTCCAACTGCCGAAATCTCCGTCAAAACCTACTCCAGCTCATCTACACCCTCCCAAACATTGAAGTCCTCTCCAGCTCATCCTCCTCCAAACGACCATATATAGACACAGACCATGCAAGTCTGCCCAGTACTGGCCTTAGTTCAATATTTAATATTATTTTCTGATTCTAGATCCACTGTGTTCATCCCACGCTTCTTTGAACTCAGTCACCGTTTTCCTCTCCACCACCTCTCTCGGGAGCACATTCCAGGCATCATAAGAACATAAGAAGCACCATCTCCGGATCAGACCTTCGGTCCATCAAGTCCGGTGATCCGCACATGCGGAGGCCCTGCCCGGTGTATACCTGGCGTAATTTTAGTCACCCATATCCCTCTATGTCTCTCGTAAGGAGATGTGCATCTAGTTTGCTTTTGAATCCTAGGACGGTCGATTCCGCAATAACCTCCTCTGGGAGGGCATTCCAGGTGTCATCCACTCTGCATGAAGCAGAATTTCCTGATATTTGTCCTGAACCTGTCCACCCTCTCCATAAAGTAGAATTTCCTAACATTGCTCTTGAATCTACCACCCCTCAACCTCAAATTATGCCCTCTGGTTTTACCATTTTCCTTTCTCTGGAAAAGATTAATTACTGTGGCTTCATTATATGCAATGGCAACTATTTACGAATAATGGGGCCCTTTTATTAAGGTGCGCTAACCGATTTGGCGCACTTTAAAGATTAGTGTGTGCTAAATGCTAAGGCACCCACAGAATATAATGGATGCCTTAACACTAATGTTTGAGTACCTAAATAAATTTGTGTAAACTGTTCTGAGCTCCCTTGGGAGAACGGTATAGAAAATTGAATAAATAAATAAATAATCTTTAGCGTGCGCTAAATCACTTAGCGCGCCTTAATAAAAGGACCCAAATATGCTTTAAAAGCATCAATGTGTTCTAATGCAGTACTGAAATTTTGTTAATTATTTTGATCATAAAACCCTGAAAAATTCAATATTATAATTGCAAGTGTTAATAAGCAAAACTTCTGACTCCAAGTCTTGATTAATTTTTGGACTTAAACTTTAGCTACTGGTGCATGAGCCTTTATTTCTGGTCTTACATGTGCAGTACTCTTTCATGCTGCTTATTGCTCCAAGTCAGTTTTGTCTGGCAAGTACCAGGCAGCAAAAGCAATAAGAACCCCAGGCAGAGGATACGGAGAGATGATGACAGATAAAAGATTTCTAGAAGCTATACCAGATGAAACAAAAGACTGAGCAAGCACAGGTAGATAAAATGCAGTGGAAAGTTTTGAATTGGAGCTGCTGGAGACCGACAGGAGACTGTACTCACTGAACCATTGTGGCTGTCACTCTCTTTGATTGGTTCTCACTACATGGCAGGGGCACAGTAGGAGAAGAGATTAATTCTTTGAGTCAAGGAGCTGATCTAGTATTGTGGGGATCTGGCTGTTGGATTTTTAAAGCTGTCAGATACTAATCTAGTTTAATAAAATATGATAATTTATGTTCCATTTAACCAGTTGTGACTCAAGCTGGATTACAGTGCAGTTAAAGAATGGGCTATAATCTCATAGTTCATATAAACCAATAACTAAGCAAAGTATTAATCATAAATTTATTTTATTTATAGCATTTATATATCACTTATAGCCTAAGCGGTTTATATTCAGGTACTCCAACATTTTTTCCCTCTCAATAAATAATAATCAAGCAAATAGGATTACAGGAGCTGCCTAAATGTAAAAAAAACAGTGCATTGCTCTTAGACTACATAATAATTTGTTCCAAAGCTCAGCTATCTACATTTCCTTTTTGCAGATTTTTGGCATAAAAGAATGGATGGAATTGCCGCAATAATGGGTACAATGTTAAAAAAAAAAATTATCTGGAATCGCTGCAGTAACGGTAGACCATTCTGTGGTAGTTCCATAGGAACAGAGACTGATACCGCAGTAATCCTGTAGTAATGGGGAAAAGCAGACTGGCTACCCCTAAGCCTTAGTTGACTCTTCCCAGACTTACCTTAAGAACCATGGTGGTCTACTGGCCTCTTTTGGGGCAGGAAAGAACCCCACTCTTTTCTGCCTGCTGCCGATGTTAGACCTTCTACAAATGCTTTTTCAAAATGGCTGTTGAGATTTCATGCGGCAGCCTCACAAGATTCAAGGAAGTATTGTGAGACAGATTCATGAAGTGTCAGCAATTATTTTAAACATAAAAACTTGATGGAAAATAAAGGCCACATGGCACATCTTGTCTGCCCATCTGCAGTAACCATTATCTCTTTCTCTCTCCGTAAGATCACACGTGCCTATCTCATGCCTTCTTGAATTCAGACAGTCTCTGTCTCTACCAGTTCTTCCAGGAGACTGTTCCATGCATCTACCACCCTTTCTGTAAAAAAATATTTCCTTATTTATTTATTGGAAACATTTATGGACTGCTTAGTATCTAAGTGGTTTCCAGAACAAACAAACATAAAATTAGATTACTCCTGAGCCTATCGCCTCTTAACTTCATCCTATTCCCTCTCATTACAGAACTTCCTTTCAAATGAAAGAGACTCGACTCATGCGCATTTACGCCACATAGGTATTTAAACATCTATCATAGCTCACCTCTCCCACCTTTCCTCTAAAGCATGGGTGTCAAAGTCCCTCCTCGAGGGCCGCAATCCAGTTGTATTTTCAGGATTTCCCCAATGAATATGCATGAGATCTATTAGCATACAATGAAAGCAGTGCATGCAAATAGATCTCATGCATATTCATTGGAGAAATCCTGAAAACTCGATGAGGGACTTTGGCACCCATGTTGTACACAGTATTCTAAATGAGGTCTCACCAGAGTCTTATACATGCACATCAATACCTCCTTTTTCCTACTAGTCATACCTCTTCCTATGTACCCTATCATCCTTCCAGCTTTCACCATCACCTTTTCAATCTGTTTGGCCACCTTAATTTCATCACATACAATCACACCCAAGTCTTGCTCTTCTGTTGTACACATAAGTCCAGCAACAGAAGACAGGAAAGAGTGGGGTTCTTTCCTGCCCCTGAAGAGACTTCCAGGAGAGTAGCCATTGGTTGGGCCAGGCCCACCCAGCAATGATGTACCCCATAGGGGTGTTGATTTTTTTTCCCTCCCCTCCCTCACAGTTTCTGCCAGGCACAGTTTTAATTCTAAAGCAAAACTGTAGCCTGGCAGAGATGATAAGGGAGGGAGGGAAGAAAGGAACAAACTTGCTACAGGGTGGTTAGAAGGAGGGAAAAGATAAGAGAGGGGAAAATATTGATGGGGTAGGGGAGACACTGCATGGGGGAGGGAAGAAGAGATGGAGAGACATTAGACCAGGGCACAGAATGGAGAGGAGAGAAGAAAGAGGGGAATATATTGAACAATGGGTTGAAGGAAAGGGAAGGAGAGATGCAGAAGAATGAAGGAGAGATGAACATGAGGGGGAAAATAGGAATATGTTGGATTCAGGAGCAGAAGGGAGTGAGGGAGAGATGCTGGACAATGGGTAGGAGGGAAAAAAGGGAAAAATGCTGTACCACTAGGGAAGGGGTAGATGGGGAGAGATAAGAGACAGGAAGATGCTGGGGAGGTGGACATGGAGATGGTGAGGGTGAGGAGGGAAGGTAGAGGGACTAGATTCTGGACTTGAAGTGCAGAGGGAGGGAGACACTGGAAATGATAGAAACCATATTGGAGAGACCAAAGGGGGGGTGAAGAAGAAATGAATAGTAGTGATTACAGGGGGGTAGAGATATAGTAGTGAGGATAGAAGGGAATGGAAGGCTGGTGAAAGAGTGAGATGGAGAACATGAGAGCTAGTGGATAAAAGAAGGTGCTGGAAACTTCATACCTCGGTCCTCTGGTTGACCAGGCTAAAGAATTGCCCCTTTAGCCTGAAGTCAACCAGAGGACTGAAGTGTATCTGCAAAGAGAAAAAGAAAAAATTTATGAAGCTACAGCTCGGCTTCCTGAAGTAGCATCTGCGAAACCCAGCTCGTGTCGAAGCTAGGGTTTACTACCTGTTTTCTTAATGATGTGAGTGCAGGCCTGGTCTTGCAACCACAAAAACAGGAACTCATCATTCTTTTCCTTAAGGGAGAGGGTAACTGCACAAGGAAGATGACCATTTTAAACTTATATGACTATGTTGGATGACAAGGTGGGTTATACACCATTGGAACCCTACCTTGTCATTTGGTGATGATGGTAATAGTGGAACATTGATTGCATGTACATCTTTCAGGAAGTGAGGGTTATGACTGATGTGACCCTTTTATATTCAAATTAAATACGGTAGATGTTATTATTGGAGACTTTTCTTCTGACTATATTTGAAAATTGTTCTCTGAAAGAGGTTGAAAAAAGAGGGAGAAACCAGTCAAAATTTCTTTGGAGGTCTGTTGATCATAGATTTTTGAAAAAAAAAAATGCAATAAGCACTTATTTGAACTGGATACATAATTTTGGCCTTTGTGATAATACCTGATAGGTCTGATACTGAATTTGCAATCAAAAGTTATATAAAAATTTAATGGTCTTATATTGAGATGTGCAAAAAATTGACTTAGTGAGTTTTCCCATGTGCTAAGCCCATTTCTAGCATGTCCCTAAAATAAGGCTTTTTTCTTTCTTTTTGCAGGACCTGTGCTAATTTTGGGGCCTTTATACTAAGGCGCGTTAACCAATTTAGCATGCACTAATCGATTTAGCGCACACTAATGATTAGTGCGCGCTAAATGCTAACGCGTCTATAGAATATAATGGGCGTTAGCATTTAGCATGCGCTAATCGTTACACATTAAATCGATTAGCGTGTGCCAAATTGGCTACCGCGCCTTAATAAAAGAGGGGGTTTATCACTAGCACATGGGATCTGCAAAAAATATTAGGGGTTCTTTAATTAAGGTGTGCTAACCAATTTAGTTAGGCAAGTAGATCATCTAGGTATGCTGATCTAGCTGCCTAATGGTAGGCACTTTGAATAGAATCATGGCCTTACTGTCTCCTATTTAAGAGGCACTAAGCACCGTCATGTTAAGACTGTGCTATCCAATTAGCATGCGCTAATATGCAAGCAGAATAATGCTTCTATGCCCATTCTGTACCCATAATCCAACTAACAGCACCTTATTCATAAATTTTATTCAACAATCATTCAGCTATGACCATACATCAAACTTGTTTCCTTTTCGAAACAGGTCATAAGGATTGCCAACTAGATCCTCAGATGCACCACTCCACGTTCAATTTGATTTATAACGTTAAGCTTAATGTGCATTGTCTTCACCGGATCCTATTTTATAAATTCATATATTGCTCTGTTTATTAACTTTATCAATAATTTTAACTTATCTTTTTAATTTTAACTTATCTTTTAGTTGTGGTCTCTCTTTCATAGGGACTTCCTTTTGCCAACAACCAAACCGCCGCCATCTTGATTCATTGAGAAGTGTGGTCTAGATGGATGGCGTATAACTATTAGGTAACTATGACCAGCTAAGCTTAATGGATAAAGCTGTTAGGTTACATAGATTTGGTTTAATATACCATTGTCTTTCCATAGAGACTGGGCCTTGTAAAAGCTCTCTTCAGCGAAACATGTTGGCAAAAGGAAGTACCTAAGAAAGAGAGACCACAACTAAAAGATAAGTTAAAATTAAAAAGATAAGTTAAAATTAAGTTAAAATTATTGATAAAGTTAATAAACAGAGCAATATATGAATTTATAAAATAGGATCCGGTGAAGACAATGCACATTAAGCTTAACATTATGAAATCGAATTGAATGTGGAGTGGTGCATCTGAGGATCTAGTTGGCAATCCTTATGACCTGTTTCAAAAATGCATTCTGTACCCATGACATGCCACCTCCCAAAAATAAAAAAAAAGAATAGTGAAATTAGCACACACTGTCAAGCAAATAATCCTAAAACATTTTAATTCATTTTAAGGTAAGCCCTTTTCTCATTTAAGCATGTGTTAGCATTTATTAGTGTATCCTAAGATGGCACTCAAAACTACATGTGCAAAGTTGAGGGCACACCCAATTTGCATGTATCACAGCGTATCAGAAACTTTGTGCATTAAAACATGTTATAATCAATTAAAGATACCATTGCGTTTCTCAAAATTCCTATATAATACAGTCAGTGGGAAATTATATTTGTGTTTTATTTTGAAGGGGTCTATCATAATCACCAGGTTGTGTTTTTTTTTTTTTTTTAAAGAAGCAAAACTTTTGGAAAAAAATTGTTGTCCAATGTTATTATTATTATTTTTTTTAAAAAAAACAACAATATCTATTTAAAGTACAGATTTTATTTTTTTTAATTGCTCTTTCCATAGTATTTGATTTTCAAATATTATGACCCTCTTCTCTATGAACATAATTTTAAACAGCTACTGAATGTGAGTTTGGAAAGAAAGCAGGCACACAGAGGATGTATTGCTTCTTGATCTCAACTCATTTCAATTGATATGAAGTAGACAACTAAAACAATTCAGGATTTCTTTTCAGTCAAAATTGGATGCTGTTTTTCTATCTTACTTTCTTCAAGCTGGACTAATGAGAAACAGAAATGTAAAAATGAGCCCTGCTTTCCCCTCCCAACTTCAGAGCCTGTCAATGTCAATGCCCTGAGATCATTACATGTGACAGCTACAACTGAGATAGTTACATTAAGTATTTCAGAACAGTTGTGATTTAAAGTACACTGAAATTACTAAAATAATGATGTGGCAGAGCTCGGCTGCTACCTGCAGTGATTTACTTTGCCATGCCTTTGCTTATCCTCTGTAATTGAGTCATGATGATAACTACATTCCTTTTCTACATTCTCAATAAGAAGCAGTTAAGTAAGGTACAATGAGCACGGTCACACATTCAAAGAGAGACTGCATGTTGAATAAGTCAGGGCATTCTCCATCGAAGGCTATACACTTACTCCTTCTTTTACAAAGGTGCACTAAGCTTTTTAGCACGCTCTCAATGCTAACGCATGCATGTTATCCTATGGACGCATTAGTGGTTAGTGCACATGTTGATTTAGCGCGTGCTAAATCCGCGCTAAAACGCTTAGTGCGCCTTTGTAAAAGAGGGCCTTAGTCCAGCGATTTTTCATTTTTTTCTGTTCCATATTTTTCTAATGGAACAAAAAAAAAAAAAGTGGAAAATCATTGGACTAAGGCCCTCTTCTATCAAACTACGATAGCAGTTTTTAGTGCAGGGAGCCGCCCTGAATGGCCCAGGCTGCTCCCAACACTCGTAGGAACTCAATGAGCATCAGGAGCAGCGCAGGCCATTCAGCACGGCTCCCCACGCTAAAAACTGCTATCGCAGTTTGATAGAAGAGGACCTAAGTGTATAGCCTTCGATGGAGACGGCCACAACTTTGTTGGTTGGGATAACTTTTCAGTGGCCCTTCATATCCTGGGTATCAAACACTGCACAGAGTATTTTTTATAAATATATACAAAAAATTGGAATCTATCTATCTATACACACACACTAAAGCAAAAAGAAAAAATAAATAAATAAATATATATATATAATAATAAGTAACCCCCAAGAGTTGTTTTTTTTTTTTTTTTAATGTTTTGACTCAGTGAAGTTAATACGTCCATGTCTGCCATATATTTAAACCCCATGACAATCCTCCTCTCCTCTTTTCAGTTGCAGCACGTCCGTTGTGATAATCACTGTTTTACGTCTTTGAATGTAAGTCTTTTGAAATTTTACTTTTGTTCATTGCACCTGTACTATTGCCTTCTTGCGTCTTCGGTAGTAACTTTTTGCTTTTTCATATTTGTCTGTTCAACATTTCCGGTCCCGTGGTTGTTATTCTGTCTTTATCTCCTCTCCTGCTTTTCGGCTTGCTATCGGTTTTTGGCGGTTATACTTTTGGATAGTTAAACCCCTCTTTTTCAGTGTTAAAGTTTTCATCCCCTTTTATCATATGCAGTTTTATCACCATATGAATTGTTTTTTACCTTCTTTTTGTGTTTTATAGTTTTCTTCAGTAAAAGGTTATTGCTTCCTTTTTGAATGGTAATTAGTATTTGTCCCTATTCCATTATCCAGGGACCGGGTTTTTGCATTATTGTCTTGATGTTATTCTGTTGTTATTTTTAATATGAGTTTTTTAATTGTTTTTTGTTTCATTCTTAGTTTAGTAGCAGCGTTTAGAGGGTGTGTGCATCTTTGTATACTATACGGTTTTCTAGCACACCTATTGAAGACTCATAAGGTATGCTTTATACTCATTGGAGTAAATTCTCTATTAGTACGTTTAACTTAGGCGTGCTTTGGACGTCCGGCAAACGTAAATAACAATTAACTATATTTAGGCGTGAGATAGACGTCCCGCAAAATAGACGTGCGCAAAATAGACGTCCCTCGTCGCACAGAATAGACGTCCTTCAAAATAGACGTGCGCAAAATAGACGCAGGTATCTGAACCGTCTCTAATGGACCCGTGATAAACGTGAGTACGGGTTTGTTTTTTGTTATTTGTTTTTTTTAAAATTATACTTTATATATACTCTTTATTATCACACATTCAGCATTGATAAGTATAGGATGATGAAAAACATAACTAAAACACTGTATCAGAATTGTAAGAAATATGTTATGTTTCAAAGGAAAACTAGAAAATGAAACGTACCGAGTGGGTGTTGAACTTACATTATCAGTAATGGAAGGTGGGAACCAGTAGATGTGTGCTACACAGAAAGCTATACAGGAATGTCATACTCACCTCCTATTAGAAGTGGAAAGGATAGGACTTTGAACACCATATAGACTTTTTATAAACTTCATTTAACTTCCACAAAGACTGGCAGGAAAGGCACCCTAACTCATCCAATAAGCTTTCTCTCGATTTGCCAGAGACATTATTTCAGAGAGGATAGTTTAGAAGTGATATCTTGCTCCAAAGAACACTCTCCTGGTCTTAAAACATTCCTACTATCAGCTCATTCTTCACAACAAGAAACACAATCAAAACACAGATTCAACCTGAATGTGGCTTCCAGTTCACAGGAAGAGGAAATAGCAAGCAGCACAATGCTGATCTCATTGTGACATCATCAAGGTGCACCTGGAAGGTAGATATGCCACAAGTAAAAGACAAGCCGGGACTTGAACTCACAACCTACAGATGATCGAGATAGTGCTTTTACTCACTGACCTACACCTGTGTCTCTAATTCCTCTGTCATAGCATACCTTAGTAATGTGCTAAAGTATACTCTACTTAGCTATCATATCACAGTCAGTTGAGGCTCAATGGTGTAAAGCACTGTTGTCACGGATGCAACACCCATATTCTTAAGTATGGTTCAATAAATGTAATACAGAGTCAAAATTATGCTGTTTATTTTATCAAACCCAAGCTCAACTTTTTAATGTATTGTGTATAGTCTCGCTAATGTGTTTGTGATGAAAATTAGATGTGATACGTGTATATATATAAACCCTAGCCACGCATGCGCACATACCTGCGTGCTTCTGTGATCTCTGCTCTGTGATCAGTAGGTCTGTGGCCAGCAGGAGTGCAGATGCAGCAGCCAGGTGACTCCCCCCCTCCCTCCCTCCCTCACCACCAAAATCACCACCGCCAAAGCTTCCTCCTTCTGGCCAGCCGGGAGGAGGGCTCCGAGTCGCTGAAGACTGTCCCAGATCGCTCATAAATTAACCTTTTCATCTGAGGTGTGAGGCTGCGGTGACCTTGCTCCCCGGCTCACTAAGGTTTCATCTTAAGAAATTCAAATGCATTGTAGAAAATGCAAGTGACTATTCTGTGTCATCCTAGACACCCCTGCAACACCCCAACAACACACTCCTGCAGCATAAACCCCTCATGTTATAATCAAGTAAAAGACAAGCTGCGAGTTGAACTCATAACCTATGGATAACTGGTACAGCTTGTTTACTAACTGAGCTACCGAGCTACTTAACTGTAGCCCTAACCCTAACCATAAAGTAGCATCTGACATTATAGAAGCCGTTAGAATTTTGAAATAGTTTTGGACGTTCCTTGGGTGTTCTTAGATCAAATATACCTGTAGATACTTGCAATGATTACCCCTTGTCAAAGCTTGTACCTAAAGCCATTTCTGGAGACTCCCATTCCCAAGTCCCCAACATAGCTCAGTGCTTAAAAGCACTGCATGTATGTTCCAAAGGTCAGGGGTTCAAGTCCTGACTAAGGTTACCAAAGACAGAATATTTTTTTTTTCCACCCACCCACCCACCCACCCAAACATGCATAGCTAAGCATGTGAACCTCTTCATTTATTTAATTTATAACGTCACTGTGTTTGGGGGGGAGGTGAAGTTTCATTAGGTTTACATGGTAAGCTTCTAAGCTTGTACCTAAAGCCATTTCTGGAGACTCCCATTCCCAAGTCCCCAACATAGCTCAGTGCTTAAAAGCACTGCATGTATGTTCCAAAGGTCAGGGGTTCAAGTCCTGACTAAGGTTACCAAAGACAGAATATTTTTTTTTCCACCCACCCACCCACCCACCCAAACATGCATAGCTAAGCATGTGAACCTCTTCATTTATTTAATTTATAACGTCATTGTGTTTGGGGGGGAGGTGAAGTTTCATTAGGTTTACATGGTAAGCTTCTAAGCGTTCTGCTGTACATTTTTGTATAACAGCGATATCGGCGTCGTTGCGCATGTAATGAACTGTATTGATGTAGAGTATAGTAGCTGCTTCAAGTACGCTCATGAGGCATATATACGTCATCGATGTTTTTTTCTATACTTGTTCTTCATATGCAGTTATTTCCTATAAAATGGCAGCCAGGACACAGCCAAACCAGGCTCTTCCTACCAAACGAGCATCACTACTTTGTAGTGCCTGGCCATCACAGGTCATATCTGCAATTGAGAAACTCCTGGATTTGCCTGACCTGGTGGTATAACAGAAGAGCCTCATGTCCCAGGGAAGTGGAAAGGATAGGACTTTGAACACCATATAGACTTCATATAAACTTCGTTTAGGTTCCACAAAGACTGGTAGAAAAGGCACCTAAGTCATGCAATAAGCTTTCTTTCGATTTGCCAGAGACATTATTTCAGAGAGGTTGCTTAAAAGAAGACTCTCCTGGTCTTAAAACATTGCAACAATCAGCTCATTCGTCACAACAAGAAACAGAATCAAAACACTGATTCAACCTGAATGTGGCTTCCAGTTCACAGGAAGAGGAAGTAGCAAGCAGCACAATGCTGATCTCATTGTGACATCATCAAGGTGCACCTGGAAGGTAGATATGCCACAAGTAAAAGACAAGCTGGGACTTGAACTCACAACCTACAGATGATTGATATAGTGCTTTTACTCACTGACCTACACCTGTGTCTCTGGTTCCCCTGTCATAGCATACCTTAGTGATGTGCCAAGGTATAATCAGCTTAGCTATCATATCACAATTAGCTGACACAAAAAAGTGGTAGGTCAATGGTTTAAAGCACTGCTTTCACTGACTCGAAATCCATATTCTCAAGTATGGTTGAATACATAGTTCAAAAGTGCTGTCTTGATCACACACAAATTCAACTTTTCAAATGTTTTGTATCTGGTATTGCTAATGTGCTGTTTCAGATGAAAATGAGATGTGATTGGTGTGTATCTTGTAATTTTATTCAAATGAGTATTGTGTCAGCTGAAGGAGTTGAGGGTGTTAAAACCGAACTGTACTACTGAATGAATCTATTCCGTTTAGGCGCTTAACATTCGCCGTCCTATATGCTACAATAATGGCATTCCTTTGGTAAGTAATCACAACATCCTTAAGTGGTTTAAGATTTTTATTGTAGAATATTATGTCATTTCATTGACACTCAAAAGTCCAGAAAAGCGGTGTGAAATTGTAACACATGCAACTGCAGTTTGCTGAGATGGATCACAGCTACACCGGTATACAGAGTAAGCCCCTCCTAGGTCCAAATCAACTCCCAGCCTACAGGAGGAAAGGGTACAATGTCAGTGCCTGTGAAATATTAAGATTTCCTCATGGTAGGGTAAGGCAGGATGTAGGAAAAAGACAGGAAAGTAAGGAGGTCAGAGAATAAAGGCCAGAGGTTTATGCCAGAGAAGCAAGGGAAATAAAAGCCATCCTCCTTGTTACAGAGTCCATATGTGAGCTAATAACCTACACACACTGGTTGGAATGTTGAAGGTTAGTAGAAGTGAGCACAAATGTCTCATACCTACCTATGCACAAGTATCAGGAATACGTCACAGGATCCGCCCGTATCACAGGAACAGCTTCACGATGAGATGCTAGCCACATGAGGAGGAGGAGGAGATCAGCTGGGCCCGAACACCTGCAAAGAGGGGAAGCATGTTAATACATTGGAAAAGTCCCCCACCTCAAACTGTTACAATACCTACAGTTATCCTATAGCTTCAGTTGAACTTGAAGTACCAGCATGGAGAAGGGAGGGGGGGGGGTGCTAGTCTTATTCTACACAGAAACTTGTAGACCCATACCATCATTAACTCCTACAAGGTGTGGAAAGCTGAGCAGCATATAGGCTTCTGATAGCCATAGTTTTAACATTTTAGCAGTATAACTCATCCAATCTGCTTTCTCTGAGCTCCCAATATAGATGTCATTTATACCTAAAACTAAGGGGGTGTTCAATCAACACACATGCTAACCTAACACCATCATGTGTCGATATACAATTTGTTGTTGGTAAAACAACAAAAAACCAAGAGGTCCTAAACTGCTAGCTCATACCAGGCCATCGAGAAGCACATTACGATGCCCTTGTATGGTGACGATGAAAGTCTTGGACATCCAACCTGCAACAAGAGTATGAAAGCTGTTAGCTATTTGACATGTGGGCAATTCATCATAAAGCCTGCTAATGGAATGATATACAGGAGCAACATAGTGAATGAGGCCAAAAACAAAGATAGCTTACCTATTATTCTACCTTTAATACTTGAGCTGCTACCAATAACTTCTTGCTTTGCTGGTCAGGGACATCTGAACTTTAACTTCAGCCTAGAGAAAGAGGCATCATCACATTCACTCACATGAGACAGAGACAGACAGAGAGAGAGAAGCTGTTTGGGGTTCACATAAATATACTCACCATTATCCCAAGAAATGGGCTCTTATTAGGTTGTCCCTGACCACCTGCCCTCTCCTACGCTCTTCTTGCTCAGGTAGAGGCCTGCGTCTAGCTTGGATGTCCTCATCATCGTCACTGTCTTGGACCGGCTCAGGAGGGTCTGGCATCCGTCTTCTCAGCGCTAGGTTATGTAGCATGCAGCAGGCAACAAACATCCTGGACACCTTGTCGGGCCTGTACAGCAGTTGCCCTCCTGAGCGGTGTAGACATCTAAAGCGGGACTTGAGCAACCCAAACGCACGTTCCACGATGGTCCTTGTGGTGTTCAGGGCCCGGTTATATCGCTCCTCCTCTGGCTGTTGGGGACGCACAATTGGGGTCATCAACCATGTCCTCAGGGGATAGGCACGATCACCTGCAAGGAGAAACAATATTAGAAAAGGGGCACATATCTGTTGTCCATTGTTCTGCATCACCTCCAAAGTTAGCCATGACCCTGTGGTAAAATGAGAGAAAGGCGGTTAATGTAGCAAAGCTTTATCTGCAGTAGTACGTTAACTCACCAACCAGCCATCCACCTTGGATTTCACCCCTCTGGAACCTGCCACCTAGGCCGGAGTGGGCCAGGATATAAGCGTCGTGGCAGGACCCTGGAAAGCTGGCACACACATCTGTCACCTCCATGGTAGCACTACAGACCACCTGCATGTTCATGGAATGATATGCCCTCCGGTTCCTAAATTGCCTTTCAGTTTCAGCAGGTGGTCTGAGTGCTACGTGTGTGCAGTCTATAGCTCCCAGGACAGAGGGGAAACGTGCCAGTTGAGCAAAACCCCTCATTGTGCGTTGCCGCTCTGCCTCACTCATTGGAAACTGGATATACATAGCAATACGCCTTAAAAAGACTTCCAAAAACTTATTGATTATCCTGGATACAGACGGTTGACTGATGCCAGCCCCAGCTCCCAGGGGCCTTTGGAAGGTTCCTGTAGCCAAAAACCCCAGGGCTGTAGTTACTTGTACATAAACTGGAAGGGAATGTCCCCTAAGAGTGGTGCGCTCCAAATCCACCTGCAGTTGCTCACAGAGATGAACTATGGTCTCCCGATTAAATCTAAAGAGACCAATACACCGCTCATCTGTCATATCAAGGAAGTTTGCCCTGGGCCTATATACCCTGGGGGCCTGGCGTCGGCGTCGGCCTGGGCCTCTGCCTCCAACCTGGCCACGCCCCAGGGCCACAGCCGGACCTCTTCCTCTACCTCTAACCTGCCCACGCCCCGGGGCCGGGGCCAGGGCCAGGGCTGGGGCCGGGGCCGCCACCAGACCCCTTCCTCTGCGCAGCAATCTATCATGGGCCACCACATGTAAGACAAACTCAAACTCATCAATCATCTCTCAAACCAATACCAGACCAAAGACACAACTGACAAGTACACAACAAAAGGGAGAAGATGGGGGAAAGGAGAAACAATACAATCACAGTACAAAGTCACACTATCACAAATCAACCACCAGAAGCACGAACGCACGGGAGTCTAAAGGAGACAAAATAATGATTTTTTAAAGATCCTTATATACTCTCGACGCCGATGTAGCGTCTGACGTCATAACCGTTACAATTTTGAAATCTGTTTGCACAGTCATTGGGTGTGCATAGATCAAATACACCTGTAAATACTTGCAATGATTACCCTTTCTCAAAGCTTGTACCTATAGCCATTTCTGGAGACTCCCATTCCCAAGTCCCCAACATAGCTCAGTGCTTAAAAGCACTGCTTGTATCTTCCCCAAAGGTCAGGGGTTCAAGTCCTGACTAAGGTTACCAAAGACAGTGTGAACCTCACTTCCCAATCTTCATTTATTTAATTTACAAATTGTCATTGTGTTTGGGGGAGGTGAAGTTTCATTAGGTTTACATGGTAAGCTTCTAAGCGTTCTGCTGTACTTTTTTGTGTAACAGCTATATTGGCGTGGTTTAGGATATAATCTATAGTGTTGATGTAACGCGGAGCGGCTGCTGCAAGCACGCCCAAGCGGCACAAACACGTCATCGCGTTTTTATGCGTTGTGACGTCATAGAATCGCCCGTTCTTCATACGCAGTTATTTCTCCTAAAATGGCTGCCAGGAGACAGCCAAACTTCACCACTGAAGACTCCAGGCTACTGGCCAGGCTCTTTTTAGTGCATGAGCACCATTATTTCAGAGTGGCAGGCCATCGCAGGTCATACCTGCAGTTCAGGGACTCCTGGAGCCGCCTGACCCGGCGCTATAATCGTAGAGCCTCCTGTCCCAGGGAAGTAAGTATTCCAAGTCAGGCCCTCACAAATAATCATGTAAAATGTAATGATGGAAACCTGTCTCAATCAAATTGTTCATGTTTTTGTGGGTAAATTTTGATTCCTTTTAAAAACTACAATTGTGCATAATAAATCTTTTACATTGAATACTGAAATTAAAGCACATCCCAAAGGAGCAGTAGTAGGATTTCAAATGACAAATTCAGCTCCTAGAAGGCATCTATTCCATTCACAACATGCACACAACTAATTTTTGGGTCACAAGCTTCACATTTGTAATCGAAACATCTTGACATCAACTTTGCCAAAGTGCTGCTATGTCATTTCAAATACCTTAAACACTCCTGTATCAATCTGCTGGTCTAGGGAGATAGTGGCATGACGTTTAAAGTGACAGCGTCAGTACCCTGACGTCAGGGGTTTCAAGCCACGCTGCTCCTTCTGACCAAACTATTTTATTGCCCCTGCTGCATGATTGTAAGCTCACCAGGACATGCTGTAATGTGGGGCAGTGCTGATAGGCTACAGCCTCAGCACCCTGGGGTTGTGAGTTCAATCCCACCTCCTCCTTGTGATGCTGTCCATGTCACCTCCCCCCCCCCCCCCCCCCCCCCCCCCCCACTGTCCCAGGTACAGTAGAGAGATAGCGATGCCTCCAGCACAGAAAGGGGAAATGCTGGTGTACATGAATAAATTCATGTAAAACATGTGGCAGAAGGGGGTGGAGGCAGACACCAAAGCGGATAGGGGCTCTTGGAGGGCAGTGTACTCCATTTTTTGTGCTTATAGAGGTCAATACTTAAGTAAACATGTTATGCCATAGTGCTAGATGGCACTCATCATATCCCTCCCTCTCTGTTCTTTCTTTCTCTCTATTATCCAGGTTGAGGATCTCAGGAAAAGGGGGCGACTGCTGAGGCGCCAGGAGCGGGCCTTCCTTGAGGGGGTGAGGGAGGAATTGCGTGCACAAGCCGGTGAGTAATGAGTCCAGTGTGTGTTTCTTTGTGATCAGCTTACCAGAATAAATAGATGAAAATGCTTGAGTAGCTGTAAACCATTCTTAATCATAAAATCTGCAGTAAAGCTGCTATTGTGATATCATGTCACAATGGCTTTATGGTGTTCTACTTGCCTCACTTACTTACGCTACATTTTGATGTTTACAGTGGAGTAGGTGCTTTGCATCCTGTTATTAGCATTTGAAGAAAATAACGTAGTAAATAATGTCATGTTCAAAAGTGTTGTGGACATATCTGACTGTATCCTATTTCTCTCTTGTCAAGCAGCAGCGCAGGCACCCCCTCAGGAGGCCCCGCAGGTGATGGAGGGAGCCCCACCCTGGTCCTCGGCAGAGGAGGAAGAGGAGATGGAGGAGGAAGAGGAGGAAGAGGAGATGGAGGAGGAAGAGGAGGAGATAGAGGAGGAGATAGAGGAGGAGGAGGAGGCCTGGCAGCCCTCAGGACCGCCCACACCACCACTGCCCCCTGGACCTCCACCACTGCCCCCACCACTGCCCCCTGGACCTCCACCACTGCCCCCACCACTGCCCCCTGGACTGCCTGCCCCACCACTGCCCCCTGGACCCCCCACCGCCTGCCCCACCACTACCTCCAGGACCACCACCACCATCCCCTGTTGGACCTTCCCCTTCCCCCACCCATAGCCCTTCCCCTCACTCTCCTGCCCTTCCTGTTCCCATCCCACCCCCTTTCCTTGCTGTTCCCCCCCAGGAGCAGCCCGACCAGCCTCAGGAGGGGGTGGCCAGGGAGATGGCGGCCTACTCTGCCATCTTGGAGGAGGTGCAGGTATTGAGAGGGTGTGTGGAGAGGATGGAACATGCCCTCTTGCGGCTGATAGCCGAAAGAGGGCATGGTGCCAGCAGCCATACACCCTCTCAATGACTGCACCTCTTCCGCCCCCCTCGCCTGAGGTAGCTCAAGCTGCTCTTGGGGGGCACCCACCCTCTTTCCCTGTGTTATGTGTATGTAAATAGTTATTTAAAAAAAAAGTTTTCCAAGTTTTAAAAAGTTGATATTTTAATAAAAAAGTTGGTTATGGTTTAAACTTTCCTGTGTGGTTTTAACCTTGTAGCATCAGAAGTTTAGTGGACAGAGTCCAAGGTAGATAGGGGTTCAGGAGGGACTGCTGAATGGGCCCTTTTCAATATAACAACAAGGTGACATATAGAAAGTTTGACAATCTTTATTGGGGTCTGTCATTCATTCTATTACTAATCTCTAAACTATGAATGTCCCAATCAATTAATGAAACTTTTCTAACTCATTGTAAATAGCACGGAACTTCCCGGTCCGGCAGTATATAAACTGTTGTTATTATTAATGTTGTTAATATCAGATGGTCACTGTTATACTCTGTAATTCACTGACTGTACAGTTTCACCTCACTGTAAACCGCCTAGAAGTCGCAAGATTGTTGGCGGTATATAAGAATAAAGTTATTATTATTATTATTATTATTATTACCTGCTAGCCACTTTGATGTCAAATCATTGCAGAATCTAGGAAAAAAGTAAGTGAATGCAAGGGTATATGCAACTGTAGGTAGATGACAACATCTCAGCTATGATGTGCAAAGTAAGCCAGTCCCTGTTCCAAAGTAAATGGCTACATAAGGAAGAGAATATAAGTCACTCTGGTAGATTTGTTGTTAAGGAATAGGGTTATTTCTAGTAAGAGTTGGCTCCACACCAGGAGAATCCAAATGAGACATGTGGGTTTTTCTTCATTTCACGGAAGGTGATGGAAGTAAAGGCCAGATACCTCAATCTATCCTCCTGGTTCTTGAGCTGCACTATTTTGGTAAAGCAGGTGTGGAAACCACAAAGATGCTCACAGCTGCACTGCTCTCAGTACTATAAAAACTCCATCTGACAATACTGCACTTGCCTGTCTAAGACACCTGAAAACAGAAAAGAGGAGAAGCTGGTTTACACAACGTTCACAAACAGGGGGGTTCAACCCCCAAGGTCCTCCCTTCCCTGAAGCAATGTGTTAACCTCATATATGTTGAGCTGCTTAGATGTCACCGTGGTATAGGTGTTAAGGCAATAACCTTAACTTGCTGATGGTGTGGGTTAGTATCACCTGTAATCCTCCACTGCTACTGTTTAGAACTCATGTGAGGGAATAGACTAACTGAAAACAAAAAGTTTGTGTGCATATAACAGCAGGAATGCGTGCCATGGTGTTCTATGAGGCCAACATTATCAATTTACTATTGTTCCTGAAAGTCATTAAGGATACCTGTGTGAAGAGTGACTCAAGAGTAAGCAAATAAAGGTTACCATATATCATTCTCACCTACAACTGTTTGGCTAGGTGCAAACTGGTGTGCTGAGCTGCTGCTCTGGTCTGAAATGAAGAATACAGAGAAACTGTTAACAAAGACCTATGTCTCCTAAATTAAACACTGAAGTTGTGGCAGAACACACACCTAGAAGTAACAGAGCTGCTAACATACCTTTAGAATCCTTATTAAATATGGCAGCCATTAGGCACTCATTAGGAGTTTTCCACCTGAACCATGTTGATTGGATATCCATTGAATGGCAGTGTTCCCCCCCCCCCCAACATACCCGACCTATTCTTATCAATGAGTTAGTACACAGAACCATTCCTCACCTGATTTTAATTTGCCTGTAATTAGATTCTACAAAGAATTAACTTTAACTCTGAGTAAACCCTCTCAGATGTATGAACACATCCATTTTACTTACATATCCATTTGTGTACCAGCAAAATATATACCAGCATGGTCTTTATCAGTCTTCTCAGTCATTTTTATCAGCCCTGTGGAATGGAGAGTAGGAGATATCAGAAATAAAATAACTAGTATAAACAATAGCACACAATGAAAGGCCATAAAGAGAAGTCACTTTTGGTTGGTTAGTTTCTTTAGTTCTATGATAGTTCAAAGTAGCTTACAAAATATCATTCTCACCTGGACTTACTATCTGAGCTGCTTCTAGAAAAGATAAAACCACATATTAGAATGGCCAGTATTAATGGCTCTGTGGAATAGAGGGAAATGGGAGGCAGAGATAGGGAAAGAAATGTAAAAGACTAAGACAGAGTAAAGTCTGAAACATCTGCATAAGCGATAGGATAGTATAGAAAGGAAACGCTGCTCACCTGGACCTTCTTATACTCATGCACGCCTATGTAGCGTGAGACGTCATCATGGTGGGAAAACTTTCTCTATGCCCATTGGGCGCCGTTCGGGTGCGGTTCCTTAGCCCGCTTCCTAACCACGCCCATCACACCTCATTGGGTGTTGTACAGGGGGTGTTTTTGAACGTGTTCTATAAGTAGCCTGAAAAGATGGCTACACCTTGCAACATGGCTTCAAAGCGAAAATCGAATTTCTTGCATGGAGAGTTGCAGATCCTTGTGGCCCAAGTTGGGGCCAACTATGATTCCCTCTTTGGGAGGGAAGCTGATAGGATTGGGATAGAAGGCCAGCATGCTATCTGGAGAAGAATCTGCAGTGACATAGATGCTGTACACCATCAGGGCCGTGATATAGAGGCTCTGAAAAAACGGTGGCGTGCCCTGCGGAGAGAGGTCCGGCGGAAGCAGGAACGAATTAATGCGCAGGGTCCTTGCGGCAACCTCCAGCTGACTGTCCTGGAGAGTGAGGTGATGGACATAGTGGGTCCTGGAATAGGTCCTGTTGTGGGAGCCATTGATACTTCCCTGGGGCACCAAGGTAACATCACTTTACATAGAAGCCATTGACTTGTTGGTGTTTTTACTCATATTTTATATCTTTCTAAACTACAACAGTACTATACAACCAATGCAATTCATAGTAATATAATAAAAGCCATTGCCTGTTTTGATACTCTTGGAAGCCTAACATGTGGAATACGTTGCTAATGTTCCATATGTTAGCCTGCATAATACCTTGTAAATGACCGGATGTACAGTATTGTGACCTGTGATGCAATTCAAATGATGTTCTCAGATGTTACCGCTTTCAACTAATACCAATGTGTATTTTCTTGTCTTTTTGCAGAGGCGTCCCATCCTCCTTCTGCTGCTGCTAGGGATGAAGGGGATGAGGAGGAGGAGGAGGAGGAAGCAGTGGCTGGAACATCATACGCCACCCCTCCTCCTCAGAACACTGCTACACAAGCTGCACCGGCGCCCCCCCTTCATCCCCAAGATGACAACAGGGCAGTAGAGGAGGGGGAAGAGTTGGAGGGGGAAGAAGAGGTGGATGAGGTTGGAGCCCTGGGGGAGGAAGATTTCCATCAGGGTGATGAGCTGGAGGCCCCCCCTGATGAGCTCCACCGTCAATTGGTGGAGGTGGGTGACCACCTCCACCAAAGACAAACTTTGCTCATCAGGGAGGTGGCTGAGATAAAAGAAGCCACACATGTAATGAACCAGCACCTGGCCTCCCTGGTGGCCGAGCAGTCTGCAACACGTGCTGTGCAGACTGCAATCCTGGAAGAACAGGCAGGGACTCGCCGGGCGCTGGAGAACATGTGTGGCATTCTTTCACAACTTCTCCCCCAGCTCATCACCCAGACTGCCTCCCATGGGGATCCTGGACCTCAATCCACCTCCCAGACCTCCTCCAGCCAGGCTCCCACCAGGCAAGGTTCCCCCCCGGCCACCCGTGGCCGGAGTCGAGGCCGTGGCCGGGGAAAGGGAAAAGGAAAGGACCGCCATTAGGACCCACTATGTCCTCTGAACACTCCCAGGCCAGTCATGCCGCATGGACCCTGGGGCTCCGCTGGACCTCCTCTGCATGTACACGCCACAGCCTCTATATCACGGTTCAGTCACTGCAGATCTTTCATCCAGATAGCATCCTGGCCTGAGTGCCAATCTTCATCAGCTTCAACTCCCATCGAGGGCATCATAGTTGGATAATAACTATTACACCCTTCCAAGGATCTGTAGCTCTCCAGGAGCCATGTTGCCGACTTCATCTTAAGGTGCAACCCGTTGCCATCTGTTGGCAGCCTGGACATTTGCCTGACTTCATCTTAAGGTGCAACCCGTTGCCATCTGTTGGCAGCCTGGACATTTGCCTGACTTCATCTTAAGGTGCAACCCGTTGCCATCTGTTGGCAGCCTGGACATTTGCCTGACTTCATCCTTGTCACAGGAAATGAAAAACTTTTTTCTTTGAACCAGGAAGCATTTAATTATTAATTGCACACAGCACAGCGGGTTCTCTGAAGAAGCCTCCTTGGCAAAACGCGTCTGAACCCTGCCGGACCATCGCTGTATGGACTTTTAAGTTAAGTTTGCTTGCACGTTTTGAAACTATATTTTTTGGAATCATTGAATACTCACCTATGTTATGGACATGCTAAACAGAATGAAGCACTTTCAATGACCAATCTCTTTAGGGGTTTGTTCCCCATCCTGAGTTTTTTGTATTCCATCTGTGGATTCTGAGCACCATCTGAGTTAAATAAGGTATTAAATACTTCTTCAGGCTTGTTCCCTTTTGTTTTTTGTGGTTGCATCCTATATTATGCATATTTCCATCTATTATGTACAACAGCAAGTCAATGGATTTATGTTTTACAATAAAATCCATCAAATAAATGAAACATATATAGCTGACAGTGTGTTTGTGTTTCAGCTTATATTGTATTCGTTAGGTGCTTCCCAGAGCTACATTGCTGTATCATGTGGTTTACAGAGGTATGTCCCAACAGTGTCATGAACGACCACTAGGCCAGTTAAGGGTTTGAGGATACCCCTAATGGATATGCATCGTGGTAGATTTGATGGCTGACACCTCCATTAGATGCAGGTCTCTCATGCATGCTCATTAGCGCTATCCCTTACAATCCTCTTATCCCACCTTTCACAACCTAGCTCCCTATGCATCAACATCTGTCCCTCTCTTTTGTTATTTTCCTTGATGCATACCAGGGGAGGGGAGGAGAGGGCTGGAACCTACATGCCATCTCTCCATTCCACCTCAAAACCTAGTGTTACTCCCTAATCTCCTTCCATCCCCAGTGGCAACCTTTCACCCTTTCTGTTAGCAAATACCCTTGCATCCCTAATCTCTCCTTGCCTCCATGACATCCTCCACCTCTTGCTTTTATCTTTTCTCATTCAAGACTACTATCCAGCATATCTCTGCTCCCCCCTCCTCCAAGTCTGGCCATATCTAGACACCTCTCCTGCATTCAACTTAAGAATCTCATTAATATGTATCCCATCTGGTGCAGTAGCTGCCTTGGTTGATGACATATTTCCCATATTTAAACAAAGGTTCCCATCCATTCCACATGGAGTTAATTGAATGTTGTAGGCCCCCTCTGCTCTTTCTTTTTGGTGTACTCTGCTACTATGGAAAATGGAGGTGGGGCAGACAATGACATTATGAAAGCAGGGAGAGTGGTGGGTGTGGGCATCTGTGTGTAACCTGACCTGGCCCCTTCTTTTCCCTAACAATTTATTCCCCTCCACACTTAACACAAAATTTAAGTCCCCAACAATCCCTCACACCAACACCCAGAAAAAATCCATAAACTAAGGAAATACAGATAATGGGGGTGGGGAGGAGTGTCAAAGGCAGAAGGGAGTATAAGGGAGAACAGGCAAGTCATAGCACAAAGTTTCATCATTGAGGAAACAGAACACCACAAACACCAACTCACATGAGGGGGTCTTACATAGGCAAAATGGCTGTGCCAAAGCTTTCTATATACTAAGCACGCCTAATTAGCGGCGGACGTCATAGAAACCGTTAGGATTCAAATCTAATTGGATGTGCATTGGATGTGGTTTTGCAATATACAGCTGTAGTGACGTTGTAGTCATCTCCTTCACATCTCTAAGCTCTATGTTCTAAACAAAGTTACCTCTATAGCTCTATGCCTTAAGGCATTGCTTTTTTCATCGTCCATACATCAGGGGGTTCAAGTCTTGAGTAAGGTTAGCAAATAGGTTATATTCATGTGCAGCCCATTGTCTAATAGTTAATGCAACCTGTTCTCTCTCATGCTGAACACCCTCCCCCCACCAAAAACATCCCCCCCTAACTGGATCATTCTTCAACACCTGTCCAAGCCCTCTGAAGTTTGATTTAACTCATAGAAAACAAATATGAAATATGTATTAAAGAATTGCAGCACAAATAACGCCTAAACGGAACAGATTATTTACAGTCCTATATGCATTAGTACAGTGCTCAGAATGAAGATTAGCGTGTAAGAAAAACAGAGCTCCACCTCACATGCATTCAAGCACACTTGGGAATATGGGTTTGGGGCTCAGTGAAAGCAGCGCTTTTAGCCATTGAGCTAACACTCTTTTGTCTCAGCCTACTATGACATTATAGCTAAACTCCTTTTCCCTTAGCACTTCACTAAGATATGATATGACAAGGGAACGAGAGGAATTGGAGGTGTGGGTCAGTGAGGAAAGGCACTCTCTACCAATCGTGCGGCCTTTGAGGGTTCAAATCCCAGCCTGTATTTTACTTGTGGCGTATCAGCTTTCCAGGTGCACTTTGATGATAGTTTCCACTTCTTATAGGAGTTGAATATAACATTTCTCCATTTAAACATGGCATACGTTGTTAGTTTTGATCGTGGTAAAGTATACATTTCTGAAATGGTGAAGAAACAATAAGCGGTATAAGCAAATCCAAACTGCTATAAGCGCAAGAAAGCATTTGTAGCTCAACACGCTAATGCTCCTTTTCTGAGCTTTGCCATCTAAAACTCCCCGGTTTGACTCCCACCTTTGCTCATTTTAATAAGGTCCTCGTTTTTTCCTATTAGATCTTATAACATTTCCCTTTGCAGGCAAACCTATTTTCAACTTACCATGGCTCGGACATCCTAAGCAGTGATGAGAGCACATTAACCAGGCGATCCACAAATGTCATCTTGCTGTCAGAGGAAAGGTTTCCTCTCATCACTGCTTAGGATGTCCGAGCCATGGTAAGTTGAAAATAGGTTTGCCTGCAAAGGGAAATGTTATAAGATCTAATAGGAAAAAACGAGGACCTTATTAAAATGAGCAAAGGTGGGAGTCAAACCGGGGAGTTTTAGATGGCAAAGCTCAGAAAAGGAGCATTAGCGTGTTGAGCTACAAATGCTTTCTTGCGCTTATAGCAGTTTGGATTTGCTTATACCGCTTATTGTTTCTTCACCATTTCAGAAATGTATACTTTACCACGATCAAAACTAACAACGTATGCCATGTTTAAATGGAGAAATGTTATATTCAACTCCTATAAGAAGTGGAAACTATCATCAAAGTGCACCTGGAAAGCTGATACGCCACAAGTAAAATACAGGCTGGGATTTGAACCCTCAAAGGCCGCACGATTGGTAGAGAGTGCCTTTCCTCACTGACCCACACCTCCAATTCCTCTCGTTCCCTTGTCATATCATATCTTAGTGAAGTGCTAAGGGAAAAGGAGTTTAGCTATAATGTCATAGTAGGCTGAGACAAAAGAGTGTTAGCTCAATGGCTAAAAGCGCTGCTTTCACTGAGCCCCAAACCCATATTCCCAAGTGTGCTTGAATGCATGTGAGGTGGAGCTCTGTTTTTCTTACACGCTAATCTTCATTCTGAGCACTGTACTAATGCATATAGGACTGTAAATAATCTGTTCCGTTTAGGCGTTATTTGTGCTGCAATTCTTTAATACATATTTCATATTTGTTTTCTACTTGAAAACGTTCCAAATCTTTAGGCATTCCTTTGCTTAAACTTATTTGAGTTCATCCTGATATGATACCTAATGAAGCACAGACAGCTCAGTCAAACAGCTGTAGCTCTATCAGTTAGGAGCCCAGCCTATGCTGCTAACATCCAGAGGTTGTGGGTTCAACACCCACCACGTCTTTTAATTGTGGCATATTACTTTGGAAGATGCAGATTGATGAGGTCACAATGAGGTCAGTTTTGTGCATCTGAACACCTCCATTTTGCAATGAGGGAAGCTGGAATGTTAAGGTGTGTATCTGTTTATTCTCTTTTTAAGTGCTGATAATGTGTGCTGGTTTTTCTTTGCTTTCAAAAGAGAGCCGATTGCAGTGCTGTTTGTTGAGACAAAAAAGGGGGTTGTAAAAGCCATGGGAATATTATATTATGGTTTGGGCTGAAATGTGGTTTGTTATCCATGCAATATAATGTGTTCCATTGTTATGGTGTCATTATATTTATTAGGACAGAGAAAAGATGAAACATACCTATTGAAATTTACTATTGGAATTATTGATAAAAAATACAGTAGACGTCTGCCTCGCGTGTAACAAAGAGCCGCAATTACGATAGTTGAAACGGCATTGAAATCCAAGTTAGACCAGGGTTTCTTACGTCTATATAATTCACGAGAGTTAGACGCACGCGTTCGCCCAGGTAGCGCCTATCCAGCGTCCCCACTTGGCACGCCCATAGACCGCCCACGGAACGCCCACGTCCAGAGCTGCAGACGGGACTATGCTTTCGATAGACGTTAGTTCCTTATGTACTACCTAGGGACGTCTATGTGTCGTCTATTACCCAATTAACATTAATTAAGACCCTTAACTCCATGATTATTCACTTATATCCGACGTCCAAAGCACGCCTAAGTTAAACGCAGTAATAGAGAATTTAGGCCATTATGTTTTATGAAATCAATTTGAGATGACTGTCCAGTTTTTACGATTGTGTCCTCTTATAGATTAATATATATATATATATTTTCCCCTCTGCCTTATATATATAATGTACTGCTTGATAGTAAGGATATTTCTATTTTTATACCTCTTTCTTGCATAGTTTTTTAGTAGTCTTATACCTTACTCCTGTATAGTTTCATATTACTGTATGCTTTTAAAGCTTTTTAGAAGGTTGATGTTTTAATATGAACTGTGCATATTTATTGAGGTTTAATGGATGTTTATTTTAACCACTATATATTTATTGAGATGGTGTATGATATACAAAGTATTAATGTACTTGTTACCTTTGGTGATTAATTCATATGTGGTCTATCTGGACTTATAAACTAAACTAAACTAAACCTTAAGTTTATATACCGCATCATCTCCACAGAAGTAGAGCTCGGCACGGTTTACAAGAACTTAAAAATGAGAAAAGGTAGGAAAAGGTTTACAAAAGTTTATAAATCGAGTGGAAAAGTAAGGGAAAAGAAATTACATGTTAGAGAAGAGCCAGGTTTTTAGTTGCTTGCAGAATAAATGGAGGGAGCTCAGGTTCCGCAGCAGGATAGTAAGGTAATTCCAAAGACCTGTGATTTTGAAAAGAAGTGATTTTCCCAGTTTACCTGCGTGGAGAATACCATGTAGGGAGGGGAAGGATAGTTTTAATTTATGGGCGGTCTATATTTTAGCTGTATTCTTATGTGATTATTCTTTGATGCTTTTTTTTACATTATATTATATATCAGTTGTTTTTTTATATATTATTATATATCAATTGTCATTACATATATCTATAATAATAATCCTCTAAGCGCACATGCGCCCTTAGGAGGATGTGGGGACCTGATGTGTGCTGTGTTCGTCCGTGGCCGCGGCTTGAGGCGCATGCACCAGTTTGGCGCATCGGGCAACACGGAGCGGCGCTGGCGGCGGTTGGTGGGTGGAGGGCTCATGGTCCTTCTGCTGTTGCCGCTCATGTTCACAGCGGCCTGCACATCACCGACTCCCTGATCAGGATAATTGCACACAAGCGTACTTATAGCTATTCTAGGGTTGTAAAATGAAATGACAAAAATAAAGATGCAAAATATTTTAATAAAATCCAAAATCTTATTTTTTATTAGTTATCAATATTAGATCATAAGAGTACTCAATTCCTTTGATTATCAAATCAATTCAGTATCATTTGCATCATGAGAATTATTACAGAAGCCAAAAACTGGCCTTGCTCATAAAAAATTAAGTTTATAGCCCTCAATAGAGACTGCCTTAGTTTTGATGGTTGGGCTCAGAACTTTTCAGTGGCCCTAGATAGATAGATAAAAATGCATCACAAATTACATACTAAGAGGTATTCAGCACAAATATGCAACAATGTGTAGGTTTAAAATGAACAAAACAACTTTGATGTTATTCTATTGATTAACATACAGAGCTATTATGCCTCTTCTGTTTGGAACTCTGTCCCAAATAAACTACAACTCAAATCCTCTTACCTTAAATTCAGACTTTTCTGAAGTCCTACCTCTTCAAAAAAAAGTTTTGGTGCACAATCAGCTGACACTAAGGGCTAGATGACAAAAGATAGAGATTTGATCGCTGTAGGCTGTTTCTCCAACAGCAATCCGATGCACTGTCAAGTTTGCATGAAAACCCAATAGTAGTGAAAGGGGAAGCAGCCTCCTGTCATTGTTACTAGGGCTTCTGTATTTTTTTTTAATGGAACAGATGTTATGCATTACTATAGCACAGAAGTGCAACTTTCAAAAATATGGGGTGAGACCTAAGAGGGTGGGAGGACAGCATAAGGCTTGTCAAAAATGCCAATGGTGCTTACTGACCATTGAGGGGGAATCATGGAAGGTTCCGGGGAGAAATGTGACTTTACACTCTAAGTCTTACACGGACTGTACTACTCAAGACGTTATATAAGTGATTGTGTGCCACTGTGATTTATTATATGTGGGGCGCACATCAAGAATGATCCGTGTAAGGCTTACTGAACATAAATCACGATTCTCCACGATGTTACTAAGGCCCCCCTGGTGTCTCACTGGAAGGCGCTGCACCACAAGATTGAGGACATGAGATGGCGGGTCATATGTAAAGTGACAGGGAGGGACGGTGGGAAAGATCATAAGAAATTGAACCTCACTGAACAGAGACAGATATTTTCACTGAATACAGTGGAACCGTATGGGTTGAATGGGGAGATTGAGTGGATGTCTGTGATTGGTTAGGAGTTTAGCCAATGATCCTCCAGGGGTTGGATTTTCAATATGAGACAGTAGGGATATTTAAGTGCTGAGGAGAACGTCGCGGCCATTCTACTCCAGACACTAATTGAGTCGGATGACACGCTGCACCTCGGTAAGGATAGTCTGAATTATTTTGGCTTTAAGACAAACTGAACATTTTAAGGGGGGACTGTTAGGATAAAACACACTCTAATGTCCCTCTTTATTATTTGTTTTTTAGGGAGACCCTTGACACAGTGCCTGTATGGTGCAAAACATGTTGGGTTATACTCCCCGGCGTTGGCTGGATTTAGCTATGCAATACAAGCTAAGTACAACTAAGCACAGTCGAGCTTTATAGCTAAGAAGTTTTTATAGACATGCATAAGAAAATACACAAAAAAACATATACATAAAAAAATTTGAAAAAATAGCAATAGTAGGTTTAAAATGATTATGAGCGGCCAATGATGAAGTGCCACATAAATCTCTCCGCAGTCAAGAGCTAGCACAGCGGTGGAGTGGTGGGGCTGAGGCATACTCATACTCTATTGAAGCTTTTTGGAAACACTCTATACCGGTTTCTATGTATGGTTATAGTACGTTTAGAGATCTGATCCCGGTAAATTAATATAAGAAAATATAGCCATTTTCTTAGAGTCCCTATACCCTCAAGCACATGACATGTATTAAATCCATATGTTAACTTAGAATTCCTGTCTTAAACTTTTGTATTTCTGATCATTTTATTCCAGCTTATCCAATTTTCATTTATTCATTTATAGCTACTAATCCACATTCTCACTTGCTCTTGGATTAGGCCCTATCTATCAACAGGTTTTTCTAACTAGTAAATCCTGGTGCAATGTGAGAAAGTGTAATAGCTGAATTTTTTTATTTCATGTTTGCTCACTCGTACGTGTCCAGATAAACTAAGCTGACCCACCTCAGAACTACTTAAGGCATAGGACAAGGCCCTTACTCCCCCCCCTCCCGCACCAACCGCTGCCGCTCCTGTTCAAAGCGGCCTGCTGAGGTTCGCGGCCAGCTGTAGTGAACCTCGCAGGCCGCTCTCCATATGGTAGCACATTCCCTCTGACGCAATGACTGATGCTGGGTTTTACTACGGTGCTCTAACCGATTTACACACGCTAATCAAATTAGCGCGTGCTAAATGCTAACACGTCCATAGACTAACATGCATGTGTTAGTGTTTAGCGCACACTAAATCGATTAGCGCACCTTAGTAAAAGCGGGCCTAAATGGTTCTAAAGGTTTTTAGTGCAGGCCAGTGAGGTAAATGCTCCGATGCTCATAGAAATTCTATGAGCGTCAAAGCATTTACCTCGCTGACTTGTGCTAAAAATACCTCTAATGCTGTTTAATAAAAGGAGTTCTAAATAAGTATGCACAATTTCTCACTGAAATTCAAAGAAATTGCTGCGAAAAAAGAAAAAAAAAATACAAAACCTCTAGGTTACTTTATTTTTTCTTGCGTTACCCTGCATATCTATCTATCTAGTCCAAAGTGAAAAATCTTAGCCAAATTGAAGAATATCAACAGCACTGGATATTACTGTTGCATATAGAATTTCCCTTTCGCACAAGTATATCATAAGAACATAAGAACATAAGCAGTGCCTCTGCCGGGTCAGACCACAGGTCCATCCTGCCCAGCAGTCCGCTCCTGCGGCGGCCCAAACAGGTCAAGACCAGGTGTGCGACCAGGTGTGCGACCAGAAAAAAAAAAATTAATTCATGCTGTTTAATTTCCAGAAACATTCATTTTGTTCATTTCCCTCTCCCTCCTAATTTTCTGTCTTTACTATGCCATTTCAAATGAAAGCACATCCCTATCACATACCACACAGGCATGCTTCTACTGAATCTCATCCCTCATGCTTCATTTTGCATATGAATGCATAACAGGTAGTATGGAGAAATTCCTAAAATCCTCCAAATATCTACATAAAATAAACTTTGTAAAAATAATATGATGTCTTTCAGATACTGAAAACTAAAGGAAAGATGATGCCTAGGACCTTTTTTGCCCTTATGGCTGCAGCTAAATTTGTTCCTTTTTTTCATCCTGCTGTTGCAATAGCAATGAAAAGATTAGATTGTCATTGTATGGCTGTAAAAGCAAATAGATAAGATAACAAGCACTAAGCCCCATCCTTAAACCCTACCTAACAACCTACCAGGACCATCTTTAAATGTACACCTGCAGAGAAGAGAGAAGGCACTGCACAAAAGGAGACTGAACCAGGCTGAAACACAAAAAGGAAAGCGGAAATCTGAACATTTCTGAAATGTCTAACTGTACAAGGAAAGAAAGGAAAACTAGTATCATCCCCCCCTCTAAAAAAAAAAACCAGACAAAAATCCCAATACAAGCATAGAACCAAGTGGCAGAATGACTATCTCTGCTTCTATGCCCAATCTGTCCAAAGCAACACAATAGATAAATAGATAGATAGATAGATATGAGGGGCTGCTGAAAAGTTCTCAGCCCAACCACAGTACCATACATGTAATCCAGTGATTTTACACTTTATTTGTTATATATTTTTCCAAAGGAATGAAAAAAAAGTGAAAAATCACTGGATTAAGTTTATAGCCCTCAATAGAGACTGCCTCAGTTTTGATGGTTGGGCTCAGAACTTTTCAGTGGCCCTAGATAGATAGATAAACATGCATCACAAATTACATACTAAGAGGTATTCAGCACAAATATGCAACAATGTGTAGGTTTAAAATGAACAAAACAACTTTGATGTTATTCTATTGATTAACATACAGAGCTATTATGCCTCTTCTGTTTGGAACTCTGTCCCAAATAAACTACAACTCAAATCCTCTTACCTTAAATTCAGACTTTACTGAAGTCCTACCTCTTCAAAAAAAGTTTTGGTGCACAATCAGCTGACACTAAGGACTAGATGCACAAAAGATAGAGATTTGACCGCTGTAGGCTGATTCTCCAACAGCAATCCAATGCACTGTCAAGTTTGCATGAAAACCCAACAGTAGTGAAAGGGGAAGCAGCCTCCTGTCATTGTTACTAGGGCTTCTGTATTTTTTTTTATTGGAACAGATATTATGCATGGGTTAAACATGTACAATCTGTCCCATTTAAAAAAGCCCCCCACCCACCATTACCTCCCACCCTGCACCGGCACTCTGAGCTAATGTCCGCCCTCTCACCCCCCGACCCATGGCAAAATGGTTGGAGGGATGCCTGCTCCCTCCTGCCACTGAAGGAACTCCCTCTCCTCTGCCCCCCCAAAAAAGGTAGGAAGGATGCCCACTCCCTCCTGCCTTGAAGGCGCCCACTCTCCTTTCAGGTCCCTCTGCCCCGTACCTTAAAAGTTGGGAGCAGGAGGTACTGAAAACACTTCCTGCTCCTCCTCCCTCGATGACGACACTTTCCCGGTGCATCATGTGATGTATAGGGAAGGGTATAAGGCCCTGATTGGCTCAGATGCCTCAGGCCCCTGCCAAGGGAGGGGCCTGAGGCATCTGAGCCAATCAGGGCTTTCCTTAGTCTTCTCCCCCTTGTATCTGGCTCTAGAGCAATCGAGTTTTAGGATCGGCAAAACTCAATGCTAAATAGCCAAATGATATTAGTGCATCAATTGCTTGGTTATTTTGGATGGAGTTTTACTAATTTGCATGGGTCGGGTCGGATCGGAAAACATGCAGTGGGCAGTTTTGTGCATCGGGGGAATCCGATACGATCGATTACTAAACTGGTAAAACTGGTTTAGCGACGATTAGGACATGATCGGTATGTTTTGTGCATCCCCCAGTAAATCTTCGAGGTTTCTGACCTCAGCAAACTCTCCCTGCTTATACTCATTAAATGTCTGAGTGGATTCTACTGAGCAATCTTGGCTGGCTCCCTGTTACCTAGCCCCTTTAGAATTGCTGTGCCCATGTCTTTCTGTTTTCCTTTGTCAAATGGCATTCCTTTCCTCCTAGAATTGTGCACACCGCTTTGCTATTGCTCAAGGAAAGATGGTATATTAAGTATAATAAACCACAAGCCATCATAGAATTCTATCAGTTGTGTGCATTGTATGGTTCACTTAGTTGACACCCATTTAAGCTTGCTATTGAGCAGACATTCAAAGCTGAATTCATAGTAACACATGCCATCTATATTTTATAAAAAGCAGAAACAATTATCTCTGTCTTCTTTTCTACAGTAGGTCAATACATCCAATTATTGGAGTTGCTTGGCTCATTATTCAAATGTCCTCTCTAAAAATGTTTGTGCATGTTAAAAGAGCAGGTGAAAATGTAAGTTCATAAATTCCCTGGGGTAATTTTCAAAATGGAAGTATACAAATATATTCTTATTTTAAAAATTTACCTATATGAAGAGATGCTAAAAAATTCCCAACCCAACCAACTTCCTAAATACTGAGCGTTATTTTGCTACTGTAGCTGAAAAGAGTGTTATTTTACCCCCTTCCCTTCTACTAAGTCACAATAGAGGTTTCTACCAAGGCCCAAGGTGCTAAATGCTCTTATGCTGCTCCAACACTGATAGGAATTCTATGAACGTCAGAGCAGTGTCAGGACATTTAGGGCTCTTTTTATCAAGATGCCGTGCTAGTTGCTAACGCCGCCATTGACGAGGCGTTCGTTTTTTGGCTTGCTGCAGGGGTTAGCGCGTGATGAAATGTCCGATGCGCTAACCCCCATAGCGCACCTTGATAAAAGGAGCCCTTAGTGCTCTGGGCAGAGGTAGAAATCTCTAACATGGCTTAGTTAAAGGGTGGGGGGGGAGTTAATTTGTTAAGTGCCAATTTGCAGAAACAAAATTCTGTCTCAATATTGTTTCAGATCATTGATTGAACCATATCTACATCACTTTCTTCTTGGCTGGGCTGAGAACTTTTTAGCATCCCTTTGTATTCTCATAAAGAAAACTATGCATATGTTATTTACATGTGTTCTCATTTATAAGATTATCCCTTTAACTTGTCCTACTTTCTTTCTAAACCAAGGTTTTTCTAAAAATAAAGCTTTAGAAATTATTCCTTCCAAACTAAAATCAAACAGTTATTTCAGTGGAACATGCTTAACTTGCTTTATAGATATATCTGTAGTCAGTTATTAGAAATATTGTACTTAAAATTGGGGCATTTAGCCAAGCATATATGGGAAAAAACCTGATCTTAGCTAAATGGCAAGGGAGCAATTGTTGCATTTACAGATAACGGAAGCTGTTTTAATTCCATTATTATTATGACCCCCTCCTCTATCAGTGATATGAGTATGCGTCCCCCAATCATAATGATTGTCCTAGGTTGGAAAAGTTGCAGGAGAGCAGGAACATTTTTATAGATTGGCAATCTCTTGCGGCAGCACAGGGCCAAATGTTTCTTTTCTCATGTTAAAGGAAAAAAAAAAAAAAAAAAAAGGTATCATACTGATTACATCTTGAGTAATTCAGACTCCAGCATAGAGATTTCAACAATGGAAATGAGATTGAATGTTTTAAGATTCATCCAGCTCAACGTATACCTTGTAAACACTGTTTTGTGGTTGCAAAAGCTCAATTAGTGTTTCTCTTCAGAATCAAAAGTAGTAAAAGAGATGCTTTCTTCAAGTGGAAAGCTCCTTTTCTGTTTTTCTGAGATTTCTATAAAGAATGTTATATATAAATAAGATCTAATTGAAGTAAATGTAATTTTGTGTTAAACATTCTAATAGGTTGGTTTCTTTAGATTAGGTAAATTCACCAAATGTTACATAAGAACATAATAATAACCATACTGGATCAGATCAATGGTCCATCTATCCCAGTATCCTGCTTCCAACAGTGACCAATTCTGGGCACAAGTACCTGGCAGAAATCCAAATAGTAGCAATATTCCATGCTACCGATCCCAGGGAAATCAGTGGCTTCTCCCATATCTGTCTCAATAGCAGACTATAGACTTTTCCTCCAGGATCTTGTTAAAACTGGGTATTATGGAGTCCTTTTAGTAAGGCACTAGCTGTTTTAGTTCACACTAAATATTAATGCATCCATTATATTCTACAGACACGTTATTGTTTAGCACGTGCTAATATGTAGAACGTGCTAAAACGGTGAGTGCGCCTTAGTTAAAGGACCCTTGTATGTCACTTTGACTGTTGGACTTTTTTTCATAAAAAATAGTATAATAAATTTAAATAAACATAAATATAAACAAAACCTTTTGAAAACCCAAATACACTAACCTGTATGACTGTATCCTCTGGCAACAAGTTCCAACGCTTAACTGTGAAGGTGTGATTAAAAGTTCTCAGTCCAACCAATCAACTTCCTAAATTCTGAGCATTATCTTGCCACTGCAGCTGAAAAGAGTATTATCTTATTTCATTAAGTGTCAATTTGCAGAAACAAAATTCTATGTTTTTGACATTTTTCAGATCATTGATTGATCCATATCATTCTCTTCTTGGCTGGGCTGAGAAATTTACAGCACCCCCTCATATTCTTTTTTTTTTTTTAATTTATTTATCATTTTACAAAAAAAAAAATATCAAGCATTATATCTTGTACAGTAAGATTGTACCTTCTTTCTCAAGACATTTCAAAGCCACAAAATTGGTTAGGTGCATTGGTTCAAAGAAAACATATTTATCTAAACCATGAAGAACAATACATTTGCAGGGAAATCTAAGAAAAAACTTTCCCCCCACTGAAATTACTCCTGGTTTTAATAATAAGAATTGTTTTCTCCATTTTTGAGTCTCTTTGGTAACATCTGGAAAAATCTGTACTTTTTGTCCCAGGAACTCTTTAGTTCTATTTTTAAAGAACATCTTCATAATCCAATTCTTATCTGGTGCTAATGCAACAGTAGCTAACAATGTTGCTGGTGTGACCAAATCCTTTGTAGAAGATTCCAATAAAATGGAGATATCCATTTGTGGTTCCTGCTGTTTTTGATTACCCAATTGCTGTTCCATTTTTCTAACAGGCAAGTAATATACTTGGGAAAAAGGCGGAATTAGTTCCTCGGAAACTGAGAAAACTTCCAAAAAGTATTTCTTTAACATTTCCCTGGGTGTCGTAGATAAAACCCTAGGAAAATTTAGAAATCTTAAATTATTGGCTCGCTGGCCATTTTCAATCATTTCTAACTTCCGTCTAATGTTCACACAATCTTTGACCACTATTTCTTGTACCTGTTTAGCCTCAGTTATTTCAAGTTCATTTTTTCCAACTTTGTTTTAATTAAAGTCATATCCACTTGTATTTTATTTAATTCTTGTTCTTGTTTGCATATCTTCTTTTCCATTTCTCTAATTTGTGGAGTCAAAGTGTTTCCCAATTTTATTACTAAATCCCAAAGAGACTCCATAGTGATTTCAGTGGGTTTTTTAACCACAAAGGACCCATTCTCACCTTCCAAAGATGTAGTTTGTTTGTCTTGTTTTTCCTCTCTCTTCTCCGATGTTCCCAGCGCTTCTGTATCTCTTCCAAGAATCAAAAAGTCTTGGGGGATATCTGTCTCCAGACTCACCGATGAAAGAGCCTCCCGGATAGCAGACCCTATCTCTTCGGACAGGCCTGGTTCCCGTGGTGAGCTGGTGCGCTGTGGCTGAGAAGGAGTGTCTCTTGCATCAGGGCTGAGCGTGACCTCCATCCCAGGGATCCCTTTAACGACGTCACTCCGCATCGCCGGTTCCAACGGGCGATTCCCTGATGCCGTTGATTCCCTCTGAAGCTGGTTCAACATTTGCTCGATAGTAATCGTTGGGGGATTTTCAGGGCGCCGCGAGGCTCCTGCAGTACTTCTCCCCTTCCTTTTCGACATGAAGAACACTCGTTCAGTCAAACTGAAGAAGCTAACAAGGTAAGTTTCAATCTTTCCCGAGCATCTGAGGAACGCTTCCAAAATTCAGCCACTCGTGGCCATCTTGGATCCGTCCATATTCTTTAAGTGAAAAATATTTCCTTTTTTTTTTCAAGGATTTCCATGTAATTTTGTTGAGTATCCCCTATTCTTTGTACTTTTTGAATAACTAAAAATTTAATTCGTTTTTACCCATTCTATACCATTCAGGATTTTTTAGACCTCAATAACATCACCCCTCTGCTTTTTTACAAGTACCACCATTTCCCATAACATAGATTAAATGAATTATTATACATTAATAACATTTTCTCTGTTTTCCTGCAGAAGAATATGGCATGTGGTGGTAAGCAGTAATGGGAGACATTTAAATACACTTTAGTACAATAATATAAGTGGTGCTGAATATGTGAGTAATGCAATGACTGCTACCATCTCTGTGTTTATTTTAGGCTGTCCAGATAATTTGCAATACCTCTCTCATTCCATTCTCTCTCTACTCCTTCACTATATGGATGTAAAGAGCTGGTTATCAGGCTTTTTTCTTTGACAGTATGGGGCTCATAATCGAAATGGAAATATGTCTAAAAACCGGCCTAAATCGGCACTTAGACGAGCAGTAAGAACATAAGAACATAAGAAGTTGCCTCCGCTGAGTCAGACCGGAGGTCCATCGCGCCCAGCGGTCCGCTCCCGCGGCGGCCCATCAGGCCCATTGCCTGAGCAGTGGTCCTTGACTATTTTTATAATCTATCTCTACTCCTATCCCTATCCTTAATTCTTATCTGTACCCCTCAATTCCCTTGTTCTCTAGGAACCTATCCAAACCTTCTTTGAAGCCATGTAACTTGTTCTGGCCTATCACAGCTTCTGGAAGTGCGTTCCACATATCCACCACCCTCTGGGTGAAAAAGTACTTCCTAGCGTTTGTTCTAAACCTGTCCCCTTTCAATTTCTCTGAGTGCCCCCTTGTACTTGTGCTTCCCCATAATCTGAAAAATCTGTCCCTGTCCACTTTTTCTATGCCCTTCAGGATCTTGAAGGTTTCTATCATGTCTCCTCTAAGTCTCCGCTTCTCAAGGGAGAATAGCCCCAGCTTTTTTAGCCTGTCAGTATATGAGATAATCAAACCGGGTTTTAGATGTATCTAAAAATGACCTTCACAGTGCTGCAGTATGCCCAGAACTAAAAGGGGTGTTTTAGGAGGAGTGGTGAGGGCGGGATTTGGGCCGTCCTAGACTTAGGGCTCCTTTTATGAAGCCGCAGTAGCGGCTTTAACGCGCGTGACTTTCAATCACACGGTAACCCCCGTACTAACTGAAAAATTACCACTTGCTCAGTGTAGCGTGTGCTATTACATGCGTTAAACTGCTACTGTGGTTTTGTAAAAGGAGCCCTTATCGTACTGCATGTATAACCAAAAGTTTTACAACACTGCCTAGACAGAACTTGGACGTTGTGACTTAGGCCATCTAAAACCAGGTCTAAGTCACAAGAAAGTATCCAAAGTGATCAGATAACCACTGTAGGGACAAAGTACAGACACCTATGCACTCCCCCAGTGATCACTGACCCCCCTGCCATAAAATCATAATAACAACTTTACATATCTATCTCCAGAACATCAGATCCTGGCAGCCGGGCATAGGAAAGCCTAGTAGAGCTGCACAGAGGTGGCTTAAGTGGTCTGGGGGTTGGGCTAGTGAACCATGGAGAGGAGGACCCAGGCCCATAAGCCACTCTAACCACTGCATGCATTGTGAAACATGTGTACCCCCCCCAAAAAAACCCCAAATCCTACTGTACTGCCATAAGTGGCACCTGCAGCCATAAAGACTATTGGGGTGGTAGACAGGTGGGTCTATTCAGTTCTGGGGGGTGTTTGGGGAGGCTCACCATGGCCTATAAGGTTGTTATGGTGAGATGTGTATGTGGCACACTTTTTGTGAAGTTTACAGCAGTGCCCTGTAAGATACCCCACTACTCTGGTGCAATGTTTGGGTGTCCAGTCCATCACTTTGTTGAACCCGCCCATGTCCAAAAGGTCTTTTTCTAGGTGTTTTTGACTTGGATGAATTTTTGGACAAAAATGGGGTATAAAGATGGACAACTTAGGAGTCTGGACGATCAGACGACTGGACGTACAGTTAGACGATTTTCGGGAAAAAAAAATGTTGGATGTATTTTTTTTAAATGGATCTTTTCCATTGTCTGACTTTGGGCGACTAGTGACTTAGGCCCAAAATGGACTTAGACATATTTTTTTTATTACCGGTATGTCCCTCCACTTGCATAATAAGCCAAAATATCTAGATAGTAGAAAGATATGTTCACCAGCTGCCTTTGAACATATAATTCAATTTAAATATTTGACCAATGTTATTTTCATAGAACATTATAATCATTAGTTATTTATTTGAAATATCTATATACCATCTCATCCACTTTTCTGGGTAGGTTGTCAATGAGAATATATAGTACTTTATTTTTTATCTCTCTTTCTCTATCTATTAATTCTTGGCAATACATTCACTCTTTGGCTGAATTCACAAAGCCAGAAGCCAAAGTTACATCTATTCTAAGGATATAAAAAGAAGTATAATTTTATTAAACACAAATCAATATACAATAATGATTCTGAAGAATACCCTAGATTAAGAGGGTTGGCAAATGTTAGCTGTGTGGTGGAGTGGGCAAAAGGAAAGAAGCAAGCAGTTCCTGAACTGTACCTGATTTAACCCACAAACCTTGGCCGACTGACTTCCTTTTGTAAATGCCATCATTCCAAACAACCAAATAAGATAGTCAAAGAGCAGATGTCAAACACCTGCATCAAACCAAAATCATAAACAATAATATAATTCCTGATTGTGATTAAATAAAGTTAGAAAATATATATTACGTTCCATGCTGACATTAAGGAACAAATTCTCTAAATGGTGCCTTTAGGTGGTGGTAGGTGCTCTACTTATGCCTAACCTAATTGTGTTAATTGGATCAATTGGCTTAGTAATTGACTGTTGATTAGAAACTAATTAAAGCATTGTTAAAAAAAATGTATGTGTCCAGAGGCATCTCCAAAAGTGGCACCATTAATGCAACTAACAAGGCACCTTGCGGTGTTTAAGGTCACAGTAGGCATGGTAAATGCTGGAAGTGACCTTAGGCACCATTAAGCATCTCATGCAATTCATGTGTAAGATAGGCACCGGTAATGTAGGCCTTTAAAACCATGGCCTATATTTCTGGTGCCTTTCTTATACGTAAGCTGTGATTCTGCAAATGGTGCGGTTGCATGATTGGCACACAATCGGTACCACTTTTGGTAGGAGGGGAAATGAGAACTTAGGCATGGTTGTGATGATGGGATAGTTTTGTTTAATGTTATTTTAGTAGAATTTTCAGTTATGAAAAGGGAGTTTTTGTTGGCATCGTGGGACCTAAAAAGGCAGCTCAGTCAGATAATGGGATTTGATATACTTTCTATGGTTTACATTTATTATATGCAGGTATTTTTTCTCTCCGTAATGAACTCACAGTCTGGGGTAACAGAGGTTAGGTGACTTGCCCAGAGTCACAGAGAACTGCAGTGGGAATTTAACCTTCTACCTTGTCATACAGTATGCCTGGGACAAATTGCCTGACTCGATACGTCAAGATCTGTCACTGGCAGTATTCAAATCCAGGCTCAAAGCCCACTTCTTTGAAGATGCTTTCAATTCCAAACTCCAACCCACCTGCAAAGCACCAATATCTGTCTTATTGTTCCCTCTGTAATTCCCCCACCTGAGCACAGAGCATTGATGCACCTTCTTATGCAGTTTGTCTGTCTTGACTAGATTGTAAGTAGAGAATGACACGGTGACAAAATTCATCACCGTTCCCGTCCCCACGGATGACCGCGGGAAATAATCCCATGTCATCTTCTAATGTCTATTTCAACCTTGGTCCTTCTACACCAGCATTCTTCAAAGCAAAGCTTGTGGGTCAGTGGTTGTGCCCAATTATACTCTGATTCTTTCCTCTCTCCTTAAAGAATGTCATGAAGATGGTTTCCGCGGTTATCCGCGGGGACGGGAACGGTGATGAATTTTGTCACCGTGTCATTCTCTAATTGTAAGCTCTTATGAGCAGGGATTGTTTGTTCTATGTTTTGATGTAAAGTGCTGCGTATGTCTAGTAGCACTATAGAAATGATTATTAGTAGTAGTATGTAACCCAGAACTCCAGGCTCTCAGTCCACTGCATTAACCAGTGGGCACTCCTTTTCCTCTCTGGACTCAGAGCTTGATGTAGGTTTACAGGTCATTGAAGAAGGTTGCTATCATGGTCAGGCTTCAAGGGACTTGGAAGGTGGTTTGTGTCAGCTGGTGAGTCAGAATTGTCATACTATTAGTGCTTGAACACGTCTAGGGACTCCTTGTTCCTTTGAAAATGAACTGGAAGATTTTGTATGGGAAATAAGTGAACTTATTTACATAGGCTGATGGTCAGAGAGCAGGACTATTGTGAATTTAGGTAAGATGAAAATAAGTAGGATGAAGGGTAAAGAGGAAGGTTAGGGTGTCTAAATATATTTATAATTAGATTTTAGGTTTTAACATTTTTGCAACAGTTTTTTTTTGGGGGGGCAGGCAAATCCTCCCATTGTTTCCTACTTCACATGTAATCAAGCATTTGCTAATTGTTCTCTAGTTATTTCAGATAAAGATCCTCTAACCCACCAATACTCAGATTTCTAGAATAAGATCTGGTAGCAGACTGTCATAGTTTCCCATAATAATATGAAGCAGAATTTCCAAGAAACAGGGTCCCTATTCATCATGAAATTTAAAATTACATAGCTGCAAGGTACTTAGACTGAATAAAAACATGCCTGTCATATTCGGTATTCTTCTTTATGTAATCTCTATTCACATGATAATGCCAAACAGATTCTGCTCTTCATGCCTTGCTATATTATTCCCCGATGCTTTCAAAGATTTCAACACAAATTCAAGTCTTACAATAAAGTCTTGCCATTACTGTTGAATTGAGATATTTGATGATGCTGCCATGATCATAGGAAATACAGCATGAGGTCCAAGGGAAGAAGGGAGAGCTGAAATAGTCTACGGTGCTTTTCAAGAATTTAGGCACTTTGAAATTGACCTAATGAAGCAAATAAAAAAGATCAAAATATATTAAACAATGTAGTGAATCTGAGAAAACTGAGTATAGTGCAAGGGCTATTGAGGCATACAATTGGGTCCAGTAGGTTTGGGGTGTGTTTTGGAGGGCTTACTATACAATATAAGGGAGTTAAAGTGAAACATCTACCTGGGACTATGTTACGCCAATTTTAAAAAGGGTTCCAGGGGAGATCCTGGAAATTACAGACCGGTAAGCTTGACTTCAGTCACGGACAAAATGGTGGAAACAATTATAAAAAATAAAATTGTGGAGCACGTTGACAAACATGATTTAATGAGACAGAGATCTTGCCTCACCAATTTGCTTGACTTCTTTGAAGGTGTGAATAACATGTGGATAAAGGTGAGCTGATTGATGTAGTGTATCTAGATTTTCAGAAAGCTTTTGATAAAGTTCCTCATGTGAGGTTCCTGAGAAAATTACAGCATCATGGGATAGGTAGCAAAGTTCAGTTGTGGATTAGGAATTGATTATTGGATAGAAAACAGAGGGTAGGGTTAAATGGTCATCTTTTTCAATGAAGGAGAATAAACAATGGAGTGCCGCAGGGGTTTGTACTGGGTCCAGTGCTATTTAACTTATTTATAAATGATCTGGAAATTGGATCGACAAGTGAGATGATTAAATTTGCAGATGACACTAAACTGTTCAAAGTTGTTAAAACGCATGTGGATTATGAAAAATTGTAGGCAGACCTTAGGAAACTGGAAGACTGGATGTCCAAGTGTCAGATTAAATTTTAATGTGTACAAGTGCAAAGTGATGTACATTGGGAAGAATAACCCAAATCACAGTTACCGGATGCTAGGGTTCACCTCGGGGGTTAGCGCCCAAGAAAAGGATCTGGGTGTCATCGCAGACAATAAGATGAAAACTTCTGCCCAATGTGCAACAGCAACCAAAAAAACAAACAGGATGCTAGGAATTATTAAAAAGGGATAGTTAACAAGACTAACCCCCTCTTTTACTAAGGTGCGCTATGCTTTTTAGTGTGTAGTAAATATTAGCATGTGCTAATAACGCCCTAAATGCTAATGGATGCATGATTTTACTAAGGTGCGTTTACCGATTTAGCATGCGTAAACTGATTTAGCACATGCTAATCGAAATAGCGCACACTAACTGCTAATGCATCCATAGACTAACACGCACACATTAGCGTTTAGCGTGTGCTAAATCAGTTTGTGCACGCTAAATTGGTTAGCATGTGCTAAATCGGTTAGCGCACCTTAGTAAAAGGACCTATAGGTATCTCCTTATATAATTGTTCCTCATTGTCATGAGATTTTGCCTTCTAGAATAACCAACTTATTCTATAAGTTGCATTTGTAAAATAATTTTGCCTTCTAGAATAACCAACTTATTCTATATGTTGCATTTGTAAAATAATTTTGCCTTCTAGAATAACCAACTTATACTATATGTTGCATTTGTAAAATAATTGTTTTAATTGTTAATCATGCAGTAATTAATGTGTTTGAGACTGGACAGGGGGGTTACCAGAGGCAGAGGTAGTATTGAAGATGTTTACAGTTTATGTTTTACTTTTTTGATATTCCAATTTTTCTCTACATAATAACAAAGTAGTTTACATTAAAATTCAATTAAAAACAAGAAAAGAATGACAATTCTAATAGGAGAGATGGATGCCAATAATGACTGCATAGCTGGCAATATCAGGTTATTCTTTTTGTTATTAGGTTTTGGTTTTTTTTAAAGTTTATTTTAAAAGAATATAGTGGGCCAGCAATAACGTTCTCCTGCAAGATATTTCATAAGCTGGTATGAGGCAATATAAGGGCTGTCACTCAATTGTGGCACTTCCTGAGCTATCTATTCTATGCTCAAAGTAACTGAACTGGTTGTCTGCAAATACCAGCTATTTTTGCCTTATTTCCAGTGTAACATTATCCTGTTGTTCTACAAATTAAAATCCCTTAATCATTCTCAATAAATCTCAGTGAACACCAGTATCCTTTCTAGCAAACTTTTTTTGTAGCCCTCACAAAATGTAAAATGCTTCAGCCATTCATTGCCTGTTTCTCAATTTTTCATCAAATATATTACCAGTATTGCTATTTTATGTATAATGGAATTGGCACATACTAAACCCACCCTAAAACTACTAGGAATGATAATAGATAGATGCTGCACCATGCAACCACAAATCAATAAAACAATATAGAAATCATTCACAGTTATGAGAAACTTAAGACAAGTTAGAAAATTATTTGATAGAACACAATTCCGGCTCTTAGTATAATCCCTATTCCTAGGCCTTTTAGACTACTGCAACATTCTCTACCTCCCCTGCCCAGCAACAATGATAAAACAACTACAAACAATCCAAAACACAGCACTGAGACTCATCTTTTCATTAAGGAAACATGACCACATCACAGAGGCATACCTCAACTCACACTGGCTCCCAATTCCGGCAAGAATACTATTCAAATTCTACTGTTTACTATTTAAAACCATAAACGGTGACACCCCAACCTACCTGACCAACTGCCTCATCCAAACTACATCAACTAGACATAGGAAAACCCACACTCAATTCACGCACCCCCCATCAAAGAAGTCAAATGGAAAAAACTATATGATGGCCTCCTAGCCACACAAGCAGCAAAACTCGACAACCAAATCTCCAATCTACTAATTATGATCCCAGACTACAAACATTCAGAAAAGAAATAAAGACTCTACTTTTCAAGAAATTCTGCAAAAGACTTAATAAGGCTAGCTCCTTCCCACCTCCAAATACCACTTCCCATACCTTCCCGATTTCACAAAACAACTTTTCCTTCCCTCTCTGGTACACTAAGCCCCTCTAAACTCTCTTCTTACTTATTCCTATAATCCCATTGGAGTTCCTTTCTACCCCAACTCCTGTAAACCGTGCCAAGCTCTACGACTGTGGAGAAGATGCAGTATACAAATCCAAGGTTTAGTTTAGTTTAGTTTAGTTTTAGTTTATCTCCTCTAGAAATTACCAGATATCTTCTTCATTTAATTCGCTTTTGTAATTCTTTTGTAATCTGCCTTGAACCACAAGGCAATGGCGGAATAGAAATCTCTAATGTAATGTTAATAAGCCCATTTTATACCTAAGGGCTATTTATCATTTGACACATGCTAATTGAATTATTGTGTGCTAAGCATTACTAAAAGGGCTCCTAAATTGTGTAAAAAGTTGAACTGGGTAACAATGTAAAAAATGTTTAAAATCATGAACTCTGATTCCAAATCTATTATTATTCTGTATTTGGATTGCTGTCGGCCAATTCTCTGGCCAATTTTTGCTGACCCACTGATGCACAACCGAGTTTCTCTTTTATCCAAATTAAAAAAGTTCAACATATTTTCTTCTCCTACTCAGCAACATCTTTTAAGACAAAGAGTTTCATATGTATGCATCAGTGGGTTTGTTGTACCTGGTTGATTCCATATACTTTTACCCCTAACAATATACTAATCAGTATCACAAACAATTTGTTTAGAAGAAAAATAATCCATGATTTTAAGACTGGTCAATTTAAATAGTTCTACCCTTGTTTTAAATGCATTGTATCCTGGTATTGGTATAAATGACAGACCCTTTCCAAGCACACTCTCTTCTGTAAAAATATGATTGGGTATTTTATTCTTGTTTACCACCTTTGTTTCTGATTGTAAAAAAGTCTGCCCAAGTTGGAATTTGGCCGGTTTTGGAAACCTCTCTCTGTTCTTCCCCTCCCTCCTCTGAATGGTATTCAGTTCTCTCTTTGTGTTGGACTGTCTATGGCTGAATTTCCACCATAGTTGTCCTAGCTGAAAAACCTGGCTTTTAGCTTGTATATCAATATTAGTTCATGGGGGAGTTGGTGTATTATAATGATGCAGAGGGGTCATATCCATCCTCTGAAACACTACACACTCTCAAATTGTGCACTCAGCACTGTCGCTCTTACCCCTCATGGTTTAGCGTGGCACAATGATGACACTTAGGCGTTTATCAACTCATGTGGAATTTATTTGGCCGCAGCCATAACAGCACAATTACATCAAACTGTTATCAACTGAACATAATAATCAAGCATGAACGGTGATGAATTGTACACTGTAACCGCACTTCTGAAAATGGCATAACACGCAAGGTACATCACCATCAATATATAACCAACCAATGATCAGGCGCACAGCATATGCCTCTCTATCCCCGCACAATGTGGGGCGCCGTACAAGCTTCCCCGGCTCACCGGACCCTTCCCGTTCCAGGAGGTGTCCCCTCGGCAGCGGTACGTTGCTGTGAAGATCATGGCCTGGCCTCCCTGCCATCCAAGCAAGGCGATGTGCCCCATGTCTTAACCACTGTAAAGATGTATGCCTTCTATCCATATGCTGTGCTTACCTGCCAGACTGGCTGCGACAGTAGTGAAGGGTGGGCGGGAGGAAAGCCGCGTCTGTCTCCCAGGATCTCCGTCGGGAAAGGACGACCTCCCTTCCGCTTCCCACTCTTCTCCTAACCCCCCTACCCCTGCTTCCCTCGTTGATTGGCCTTTCCTTCTCCTCCCTTCCCCCTCCCCCCTCCCATCTTCCGCTCTGGCTTCGGCCGATTTGGCCGCGCTCTTCCCTATACGGGATCGGAGCTTGTTCTTTACCTATTTCTTTCATAAATTGGACTGGTAACATGTTTTTTCTCTTTAGTTTGATTCTCTAAATTAGGATTAGAATTTCCCATATCCTGGTAGTTAATCAAGTTCAAGTTTAAGCTTAATAAAATTTGATAAAATCGCTTATCTGGAATTTCTAAGCGAATAACAATCCAATAATTATACAAATTAAAACATGGTTTTTAAACACTTACAACTAACAGGGGGGACATAACAAACTGGTACATTAGGGAAAAAGGGGAAAAATGCAATCTTTGTAAGAAAAGAAACAAATAAGGTAAGTACATCAGGGAAAAGGGAAAGTAAAAAAAAGAGAGAAATCTTTATTCTATCTTTTTTGTGCCAGGGATATATATTCTCTTGACTGTAGTCTATTTTATCTCATCTAAATTTATCATATTTAATTACCTTCAATTTCCCATAAAACACTCCATATCTCTCCAATTTTAGTGATATTTTCTATAATAAAGCTAAGTAATGGAACTGATTCTAAAGAAGAAACTTATTTCCTTCAAAAACTAGTGCACTATGATATCTATTTCCCCCTTTTCCCCCAGCCTATGGCAATAGACTTCTGCCACCTGCCCTTATGTAGGAAAGCAAAGATACGAGGGATCACTGAAAAGTTCTCAGACCAACCAAGAAGAGAATGATGTGGAGCCATGAAACGTATAAATTATTCCACACTTGTCTTAACACTTTTCATTTTGTTTCATATCATTGAAATGAAAAACATCAAGAAAAGTGTGGAAAAACTTGTAAGTTTCATGGCTCCACATCATTCTCTTCTTGGCTGGGCTGAGAACTTTTCAGCAGGCCCTCATATTCCTAAAACCAGTGGAATTTATTAGAGTGAAATATTTATGGAACTAGATTACCCATATCCACATGTTACAGAGTTTGCTACAGAGCATGCATGGTTAGCTCACAGTTTGATAAGGTGTAAAGAAGCCAAATTGTAGCGCTTAATGAATAACTTTCAGAGCCATGAAATCTTGATAAAAATATGCTTAACATATACCACTTCACATGCCATGAAACCTCTTGCTTTTGAAGTCATGCTGAAATGTGAGACAAATTATAAGATTCTACAATTATCAAACTAAATTAATTGGAGACTATTTTTAACAGCGTTATCAATTTTAAGCAAGAAAATAGCAAGTAGGCATACAAGCTATGAACATAGCTTTAAATTCTTTTGAAGGGATTTCAATATTGGTTCACCTGATCAATATAGACTAAGGGAAAATTCTATAAAGGATGCCTAAAGTTTGGCATCTGTAGTGTAGATATCCACAAACTTAGGTGCCCAAATAGATTGAATAATAAGCACAATTAACAACTTTAACAAACAATAATTAGAAGTTAGACATCCAAATGCTGTGTGTAATTCACAGAATAGGCATTTACAGTTTCATGGACGCACATCAGAAAAAGCCGCATCTAATGGAATAGGCGTGATTTTAATATGGACGTCCATTTACAGAATTGCATGGCGCTCAGTGTTCTATGATGTCTATATTTTTGCCTAAAATGTAGGCATTGCAAAACCAGGTCTACTTTTGAGCATGCATTGGGCGCGAGTTAGCCATGAGTTAGGCATGCCGGAGGAGTCCACATATAGGTTATGAATTTTATGTTTTTTGGGGTAAAGAGTACTCCTCTTTGATAATAATGAAAAAAGATGTTTAATAATGCATTACTCAATCAAAGCACATTAAAAAAATATTGCTTACTAAACCTCATTCCCAAAGTTTAAGAAAATAAGAAGAGAAACCCTATTCACAGTGGCTGTGGCTCAGAGCAAATGGACATTTTGACACACAATCTTGATATCATTGTGACATCATCAATATGCACCTAGACAGCAGATTGTCACTAAAAAACAGGAGTATATGCTGGGATACATGACCATCCTGGGGGTTTGAATTCATAACATTGGGAAGATGGAAGAAGCACCTTTAATCATTGAATCACATCGGCTTTCTGTCCTGTGAGTCTCCTTATGCTACATCACCGTGTTGGGTCCTGTATCCCTAGCGGACTAGGTCCTTTAAGGCTTTTATGTGGATGATTTATTTTTATGTGGATGGAATTATTTTATGTGGACCTTTGGAACTTTGACACTTTCAAATAAAGTCCATTTAGGAACATCGTCACTCCACAGAGTTTTTTTGGTTTTCACATCACCCCCAACACCTTCAGGCCATCCCCAACCACAACATAAATGCTCAGAAAGAACCTTGGTGGTTTCAAATCCATTGCAAACCTTCCTGGTACCTTCATACCTTCTTTTTGGTCTCATAAAAGATGACTTTGACATTTACATTTGCACTCTGTCATTTCTAGGACCCAGAGCTGATGTGCCTCAGTGGTTAAAAGAAAGTCTTCCATCTTCCCAAGGTGGTGGGTTCAAATTCCTAGGATGGTCAGGTACATATTCCAATTGTTTTTAGTGATAATCTGCCATCTAGGTGTATATTGATGATGTCACAATGATGTCAAGATTTTGCATCAATACTAAATTTCTAAATAAACCCCACTGGTGCTCAACCATGAAGTTTATAAGGCTTGACTATTCTACTGTCATGTTTATCAGGGTGAAAAAGCCTCAGAATATGGAGCAGTGTACCCAATTCGGGTTTCAATCATGAAAAAATTAATTGGCTCCTGCTCACGTCACAGGCAAAAACCCTGTAAATCTATTTTATTTATTTATTTTTCCATTTAAATTTTGTTATCATAAAAGCAGCTATCTAGCACTATAGTTTCAGTGTTAGTAGCTAGTATCGTATTTCCCCACAAGAAATGCCAATATGAGTTTTAAAACTGGTAGATAAGCTGCCCCATTGTATTAGCCGCGGCTTATCTACCAGTAACTGGGGCGGCCTATACAATGTTTAAAAATCATCCCCCTGCCCTCCCCTTACCTCCCTGGCTGGCGGCAGCCTCCTCGAATCGCACTGCCAACGTTGCAGAGCAGGAGTGATCTTTGCGTCTGCAGGCCGGCCCTGCGCTGCTTCCTGTATGGCTTTGCCGTCAGTTCTTGTGGGACTTGTCACGAGTCCCACGAGAACTGATGGCAAAGCCATACCGGAAGCAGCATGGGGCTGGCCTGCAAACGCAAAGATTGCTCCTGCTCTGCAGTGCTGGCGGCGTGATTCGAGGAGGCCACCACCAGCAAGGGAGGTGGGGCCGGCCTGCAGATGCAAAGATCACTCCTGCTATGCAGCGCTGGCAGTGCGATTCGAGGAGGCTGCCACCAGCCCCAGAGAGCTAAGGAGAAGGGAGGTAAGGGAGGGCAAGGGATGACTTTAAAATCCTGTATAGGCTGCCCCAGATATGCAAGCCGTACCCATTTTGAATTTTCTGTAACTGACTCCACGCTGTTAGCCTTCCAAACTCTTCAAGGTCTACAGAATCGGCAAGTCTCACACAATAAACTCAAATACATTTTTATCTTTATCTTATGAAAACAATCAGAAAGATTACTTATCTCAAGAGCTTCTGTGTCTTTTTAATCGATTTATAGGACTGCTGCTCCGTTTTATTGGCCGACGCAGCCTGCGTTTCTCGGCTCCATACTTAATCCCGCTGCATCTGGGAACAATATTTATGTACCTAAAATATAGCAATATTTATGTATCTAAAATACAGCAACTTAGGTTACTAACATACTCTAATTGATACAAACTCAATTATTTTTTATTTTTTCCTTAAATTAGCTGCTGCTTCTTCGTGCCGATTCTGCATAACATAGCTACAGAAAATGGTGCTGTTGCGTTTAAATGGAAGGACGCTATGTGCTCACATAATGTATTCTCTGCATTGTGATTGGAGGTCCTAATCTTTTATCCCTCCAGTTTAAAAACACTATTAGTTCAGTGTGACTAGACTCCCATGGATACTATTTTACATAACTGAATATTCTTAATAAAAATGTTGCCATTCCATAGCTTTATTTAAACCACTTGGTTCTAAAGATCTTAATTGAAAAATCCACCTTTGTAGAATAGTCAAGCCTTACAAACTTCATGATTGAACACCAGTGGGGTTTATTTAGAAATGTATAATATTAGATACTTGCTGACCACATGGTTAATTGTCTGATTTGGTAAGATTGTGCATCAAACATGTCCACTTGCTCTGAGCCACAGCCACTGGTCTCACCTGCAAGGTGTGAGAGTGATTGAGGAACACAGAGGCTAAAATGAAAGGATAGGAGGCATGCTGGTGAGAGTTTTCTTGGAAAACAGCAAAGGAACTAGACAAGTGTTGAAGGTACATGTTTGATATGTTTGGTAGAGTTTGTTGTAATATATTCCCATTACAGACCAATTGTTAAGAAATAACTGGCACCTAGCTTCTCACATATTTATACGTTTTGTCCACTTTATCAGAGAGAGAGTGAGAGCAAGCAGGTGAGAAATGGCTCAGTGTAAGAGCTGGAGGAAAGAAGGCATGTCGGTTGTATCTCCGAGTGTGTTTCTCCCAGACCCTTCAGTACTGTAAGTACATTCTTTTCTGGTTGGGAGTGTGTGGCACAATGGTTAGAGATATGGCCTCAGCACCCTGAGGTTGTGGGTTCAAATCCCTCACTGTTCCTTGTGACCCTGGGCAAGTCATTTAATCCCCTCATTGCCCCAAGTACACTAGATAAGAGCTTGAGTCCACCGGGACAGATAGGGAAATATATATCTTTTTTGGTATATCTTTATTAATTTTTCAGTCTAAAAACAGTGCATAAAGGAATATATACCAGTAATTTGAAAACCAGCACTTACATCAATCAATAAATATACGAGAAACAATTTTTACCCCCCTAATTCTAAAATACTCAATAAATCATACAACAGTACATACATGTACCGGTAATTAATAAACAAATCCAAATATAATATCCCTCTCTCTCCCCACCTTCCCAACAGATAGGGGAATATGATGAAGTAGTTGAATGTAAAAACCACTTAGCATATAAGTAGTATATAAATAATTAAAAGATACATAAATAAAATAGTGGTGCTCCTTGGGGAGGAAGAGCCTGGCCAGCAGCCTGAAGTCCCACTTTGTAAAATTGGGCTGCCTCCTGCATGCCATTTTATTGCATACAATTTAAATGTAAAAAAACCAGCATAATATCGCCATTCTAATGATATCATAATGCTAAAACGCGATAATGCATTAGACACTGTCAGGACATCTATGCGATGCCTAAAAGGCAAGTCTACAAAGCATGCACAAACCACCATTCAATTCTATAAAGGATGTCTAACAATATAGACGTCCTTAAATTCAGTGAGCGCTGTTGAGGGTGATTCTCTATTATGCATCTATACATAATAGAATTGCACTGAGCATTGTAGTGCTGGACGTCTAAACCACGCTTAACTTTTAGACATAATTTATAGAATTTGCCCCTAAAGTTAAAGTAATGCTGCATTGCTTTGAGGGTTCAGCATATGATTATTCAAATCGTGCACTCAGCACTTGTTGCTTTCCTTGAAGATCTGACCCGATACAAAGACGACACTCAGGCATTTATCAACTCAGAGTGGAATTTATTAGGCCGCAGCCATAATAGCGAGATTACATAAACTTATCAGCAACTGAACAGAATAACAATTGTGCATGTTGATGAACTGTACACTGCACTGAACATGTGAACATAACATAACAACAGCCGCACAGCATATGCCTCTCTCTCCCCGCACAATGTAGGGGGCCGTACAAGCTTCCCCGGCTCGCCGGACCCGTCACGTTCAAGGAGGTGTCTTCTCATCAGTGGTACGTTGCAGTGAAGCTCATGGCCTGGCCTCCCTGCCGTCCAAGCAAGGTGACGTTCCCCATTTCTTAACACTGCCCAGATGTATGCCTTTTAGACATATGCTGTGCTTACCTTCCCGAATGGCTGCGACAATAGTCGAGGGTGAGTGGGAGGGATGCTGCTTCCTTCTTCAGCTCTTGCCTTGCCGAAAAGGGGGCGGCCTCCCTCCCACTCCTCTCTTATCTACCACCCTCCCCCCCCCCCACCTACTATGGCAACGGCTTTCGGCCGATTTGCCTTCGCTCCTCCCTATGGGATCGGAGCTGATTCTTATTCTCATTTCCAATCTGTGCAATTACTACATATATAATTAGGACAGGATTAGAGGAAAACATGCAAAAGAGATGGATTTTGCATGTTTTCATTCTACTACTGTATTATTTCAGATCTGCAATACTGAAACAAAATTGAACAAGTTGACTCGGAAAAGTTAATTTAAAAGTCATACTTGATGCTGAATGAAAAGCTCAAACCCTTTAAAATATTGTAAGTTTGAAATTACCTCAGTATATTGAATGTGTTGTTTTTTTGTAACACAGCTGTTCACTCAAAGCTGCACTTAGAGAGAATCTGAGATACTATCGACAATCTCCTACATCATTGCTCAGTCAAGCTAGCCTGAGTATAACAATAATTAAAAATGGCTATTGGAAGATCTATTGGTGTCTGTCGCTGTTAGTGGGAAATGACTGAGCGAGTTAAACAAATATGTAGTATGTTGATATCTTCAGAAATTATTTTTGTGGATAGTTTTTATATTAGAAACATTATGGGATGCATTTATAGTCGGGAGAAAAGATTCCTAATTCTTTAATTTATCTTTCCAGAGGATAGGGAACAGACAGGGCTACAGAGAACACTCATGGTGAAAACTGGATAATCCTTAGAGAGTGAAAGATCTATCAAAGCAGAAATCATAAGTAGGGAAATAACATCTTCAAAATAAGAGTATAGAAGTTAAGGAACAAATATTAAAGAGAGAGCTGGAATGGATCTTGGCAACAATGGTGCAGTAAGGATGGGTGGGGCTAGAAGTCTGCCGGAGGCAATGGCACCTCTCCTCCCCTCTGCCCCGCCTCTTCCCTTTCCCCGTATTTCTACTTGTTCACTGCCATGAGCGACAACTTTAACCTGCTCCTCACGACTGCGTCATCTCTCTGATGTCACTTCCGGAAGGAAGTGATGTCAGCGGGAGAGATGACGGGGTCACGAGGAGCATGTTGATGTTCCTGTTGCTCACAGTGGTGAACAACTAGAGGTACGGGGAGGGGAAGATAATGCACATGTGGCAGGGGGGATCAGGGAAGGAGCGGGTAGGCAGAGTTGAGGGTGGAGCAGGGGTGCCACTGCCCCAGGTGCTTCTCACCCTCGCTATGCCACTGCTTGGCAAACAAAAAAAAAATTAGGGTTGGAGAGTGTGAGACCTCATAAAAGATTTGAAAAGCTTCAGTAGTAAGCTATGGGGTAGGGAAATAAAACCGTGCAATTGGTTGCCAAACTCATGATAGTGGCAGCATTCCCAGGAGAGTAATAGAGCAGAGGAACCATACATGTGCTGTTGTGAGGGCTATGTGTGAAATCCCTTTCATAGATAAGAGCATAGAATCAGTTTAAAAAGCAAAACAGTTAGGATGCCAGGCAAGGCAGATAATCTATTTTCACATGCTGCTTCTGTTTTGACTACATGCATCACCTACTGCTGTTAATGTTGTAGCTGTTGTTGTAGGAGAAGCTGCAGAAAGAGGCCATTCATTGAAACATCTGTCTATGTATGAATCTATAAATTGAAAGAAAAAATACAATAGAAATATAATAAATTTAACAGGTTTAAAAGGATTAGAAGTTACTATGGGCTTCAATATATATATATATATCCCCCAAATATTAGTATTATGAAGTATTAGTTATATTGCCATTCAGGCAACTTCAGTTTTGTGTGTAGATCATAGATCTGCTCATATTTATTTATTTTATTTTATTTATTTATTTGTTCATTTTTATAGCCCGTCCTCCCCAGAAGCGCAGAACAGGTTACAATAAAATAAAATTAGGTACTTGAAACTTCCCTAAGTGTCCCGAAGGCTCACAATTTAGCTAAAGTATATATATTTTTGAATAAAAGAATTCCTAAGGAATAGAAGGGTTTTCCAAAAAGGCAAGTTAATTAATACTATATTATTATTATTATTATTATAAATTACCCCCTGTTTACAAAACTGCAGAAGTGGTTTTTAGTGCCAGCTGGCACTCTGAATGCTCTGCGCTGCTCCTGATGCTCATAGGAATTCTATGAGTGTCAGGAGCAGCGCACCAGCCGGTGCTAAAAAAACACTTTAGGGATTTTGTAAAAAAAAAAAAAAAGTGTGTGTGATTGATTTTATATACTATCTTTATCAATTAAGGACCTAAGTGGTGAACATAATTATTAAAAACAAACCACAAAAGGAAAGGAAAGTCAGGAAAGAAAAGTTTCAGAGATAACACGCATACAATTCTTTATATACATATATATATATATATATATATATATATTCATACACACACACACGAGGGTTTAATAGAAGTAACTGTGAGCAATTGAACATAACACTTTTCCACATAATTACCCTGTTGCCTGACTGAATAGTCACATGACATTCTACATGTCCTCTTATCCTTCTGCTTCTATTCCTTCTACCTTCCAAAGTATTTAGATCAATGCTGTCTTGTTAAAATGTTTATTTTATTTTTATTTTTCCTCTAACTCTACTTTTCACTTCTCTATTACCCTCCAGGTACTTTAGTTAGATTGTGAGCCTTCGGGACAGTAAGGGAATTTTTCAAGTACCTTTCTTATTTCTAATCTTAATGTATATTTTCTGTAAACCGCTTAGAACCTAACGGATGTAGCGGTATATAAGAAATAAATTACATTACATTACATTACATTACATCACTTCTCCTGCCCCAACCATTTCCCGTGAAAATATGTAAGTGTGGAAACGTTTCGAAGAACCATCATATAACAGAAAGTAGGCATTTATGCTTTTTATAGCATAAGATCCTACCAGGTCCCCTGTGGGTGTCTATTTATGAGTGCCCAGTTAGTAGAATTACCCCTTTTATACCTGAGGATATCCTGGCAGCATTCAATGACTCTAGTTGTCTACTTCTGATGAATTCTGACAACCTTCAAATATATCTCTTTCAATTCTTCCAATATAAGGCTGGCATACTGTGGTGCCATCTGGATACATGGCAAAGCTCATTATCAATAGATAGATGTCATTATTGAAGCTGAAGTAGATGTAGGTCGGTATAAAGTTAATTAATTTTATAGTAGTTCCTGATGCTTATTGCAAATTCATAGTGGATACCTTTAGAAATCTTCAGCTTGCAATTATGCAATTCTGCCATCTGCATGGGGAATATTGCTGTCAAGTGATCTGCATCAGTTATGCCTGGCAGTAGTCACTTAATGTTCTTTAACTTGTTCAGAAATTCTATGGAGAAATTTTCTCTGTGAGGGTGCCAATAGATTGGTCTGCCAGAATTCCCAGATTTGCGAATTATAGGTGGCACGTAGAAGACACCAACAGAAGGTTGGATTGGTATCAAGTTTTCTAGCTGAGACTTTATTTACTTTGGAAATATGCTAATAAGATATTTTTATTGTCTAGTGCAGGGGTAGGCAATACCGGTCCTTGAGAACCACAGGCAGGTCAGGTTTTCAGGATATCCACAATAAATATGTATGAGATGGATTTACATGCAATGCCTCCTTGAGATGCAAATCTTTCTATGCATATCTCATACATAGAATTCCTATGAACATCAGAACTGTTACCACCACAGAAGCTGCTAAAAATTGTGCTATGATTTTGTAAAAGGAGGGGGTCAGTTTCTTGAACTATGTATTGTTTGGGATCTATCTGTGCCCCTTTTCTATGTATCCTGGCATTTTCATCATGGGTCATGTTGCAGATATTTACTGATGGAGACATATTGTAGAGATTTTTTCTTCTGTTAGCTGGGAAACTGCAATTTCATTCTGTTTCTCAAACTTTCTATGCATTGGTCTAATTTACCATTTTGTTCCATTTGGAGGTCCTTTTACTAAGCTTTTTAGGCTCTAACACACACCTAACACCACTAAAAATGCTATGCCAAAGAATGCACTCAGATATCCTGTAAGACACAATAACTGTGCACTAAAAAATATTTCTTTTTTGAGAAAGCATGTCAGGGGTAGAGAGTGCATATTTTTGAACTAACCAGTTAGTGCATCTACATTATCACACACTGGTTAGGTGGTGATAATTGTTCATGCATTAATTTTTTTAAATAGCCATACATGAACGTCAACATTAGTGCATGATATTAATACAAAAAATAAAAAGAAGTAAATTGGCCATTTTAAGGCTGCAATAAAAACATCCTTAGTGTACGAGAAAGACCCACATAAAAGCATGTGAAGGCCATGTTTGCTACAATTTAGTGAAAGAATCCCTTTGTGTGGTAAAATAAATATTCTATTTAAAAAATGTAATATGTGTTGGAGGTAATCTTACTCTTTTGGGGAAATGTATTTTCAGTTGGAGCTCCCTAAAAATTCTCCTAACTCTACATACACTAGAAGGAAATGAAAGTTGTCTAGAGACCCTGTGGGGTAAAAATCTGTAGTTGTATAGGTTGGTCTATTTTTATAAAATCATTTGCCTGTATACATTAGGATGATCACGTACACATCTGTCTTTAGAACATTATTAATAGATATATTATTGACTTTGAATTTTTAAAATAAACACAATAACATTATAAGAAACAGTTACAATGGATGTTGTATACAGGCAAGATGGCGACGGAACAGGTCAAATAGATGAAGGCTTCCTTTCCTTGGGAATTTTTTTCTTTAAAATTGCCTGGAAAACTTACCTGCTCAATGCCCAAGAGGAGAGAGAAACAGAGGGTTTACCCTCCACCCATATCTGTAACTTCATTAGAGCTTATACAGTCTCTACAGCGTTATCGGGAGCATCTGCTGCTGGGCTTGGGGATAAGTCCAGCTTCAACAATGATTTTTTGTTTAGCCCTGGTAGACCTAACCCACCTCCTGCTCCTGGAGAGGCAAGGGTAAGCCCCCTGTCTATGGAGAGTACTCGGGAACCACCAAGAGAGAGGGTATTAGAACCCGTAGCAAACCCAGCACTGTGTGCTCTTTTTGAAGATTTATTGTGGCAGGGTCCCAGCTCATTAGGTAAGATAAGGCTGGACCTCTGCCACTTGTGCACAGACCGGCACTCCTAGGAGTGCCAATGGGGTTAAGCAAGTATTATTAAAGCACTTTTAATCTCTGATCCATTTATCATTTCTACACAACAACAACAAAAAAAACCTTTTATTCTCTTTTGTATCATCTCTAGTTAGAGAATTCAAAACCACCACATATTCCACTCTTTATACAGCTATCTTCAGACATTCAGTTTATCCTTGGAACTTATTATCAATAATATATAGCGTGCACAGAATTGCCGCGCACGCTATACGCTAACACCAGCATTGAACTGGCGTTAGTTCTAGCCGCGTAGCACGAGTTTAGTGCGTGCAGCTTAGTAAAAGGAGCTCTTTCACTTAACTGAACCTTTCCTACAAGCTAAGGCCAGAAGGTGGGGAACTACCACCCTTATAGTGATTTTATGATCCTGTACCCACCCAATGTTCCCCTAATATTCTGTGTCACTGGAGGAGCAAGCACTGGGGCTTTAAAAGCAAATTCTACTTTCTTCCTAGTCTTTAAACCAGGTTCCTGTTAGCAGCAGTGCTGGCTATCTCAGTCACTCTCCACCCTAAAGCTTTGCATACTCCATTCCTAGCTTTATAACACGTTCAATTCATATTCTTTAATCTTCAGGATCTTTCTATTTAGAAACAAACAGTAAGGTTTGCCTCCTAACCAGCTCATGTACTCTCACATTCATATATCACAATTTCTTCTGGTTCTGGGCACCACTTCATGTCATATTCTGGGTTATTTAAATCCAGGAATTCTTCTCCTATTTCCTTACAGCTTTCTTCCTCAGCTAGCTGTTTCTCACCCCCTCCCAGTGGGTGCAATTATCTTTCCAAAACAGCTTCTGGGAACTCTTCACCTGAGAACTCCTCACCCCAGGAAAGTTTCTGTTTAGGAGCATTGTACCTGACTTTCCTGCTTCTTTCTGGTAGAGCTCTGCTACAGGGCAAAGGTAAAGGAAACCAATTTCTCTCCTGAGTTCCCTGCATGGCTACATAAGAACATAAGAATTGCCGCTGCTGGGTCAGACCAGTGGTCGATCTTGCCCAGCAGTCCGCTCATGCGGCGGCCCCCCAGGTCAAAGACCAGTGCTCTAAATGAGTCCAGCCTCACCTGCGCACGTTCCAGTTTAGCAGGAACTTGTCCAACTTTGTCTTGAATCCCTGGAAGGTGTTTTCCCCTATAACAGACTCGGGAAGAGCATTCAAGTTTTCTTCCACTCTCTGGGTGAAGAAGAACTTCCTTACGTTTGTACAGAATCTATCTCCTTTCAACTTTAGAGAGTGCCCTCTCGTTCTCCCTACCTTGCAGAGGGTGAACAACCTGTCTTTATCTGCTAAGTCTATTCCCTTCAGTATTTTGAATGTTTTGATCATGTCCCCTCTTTTCAAGGGAGAAGATGACATGATCGAGACGTTCAAAATGCTGAAAGGCATCGATAAAATAGAGCAGGAAAATAAATTATTTACATTGTCCAACGCGACACGGACAAGAGGACATGGTTTGAAGCTAAGGGGGGGACAAGTCCAGGACAAATGCCAGGAAGTTCTGCTTTACACAGCGAGTGGTAGACGCCTGGAATGCTCTCCCAAAGGAGGTTATTAAGGAATCCACTGTGCTAGGATTCAAAGGCAAATTAGATGCACATCTCCTTACGAGAGGCATAGAGGGATATGGGTGACTAAAACTACATCAGGTGTATACCTGACCGGGCCTCCGCGTGTGCGGATCGCTGGACTCGATGGACCATGGGTCTGATCCGGAGATGGCAGTTCTTATGTTCTTAAGATGCCCAATTTCTCCAATCTCTCACTGTACGGCAACTCCTCCAGCCCATTAACCATTTTAGTCGCTCTTCTCTGGACCCTTTCAAGTAGTACCGTGTCCTTTCTCAGCTCTCCAGTTCTATGCTATTCCAGCTCATTATGATTCCCAGCTGAGTAGAATTTATTCACATAAGGCTTTTGCATTATTCAGTTTCCTTTACCAACTGACTGGTGTACCTGGGGCGCATCAGCTCTGCTAATCCCTCCCCTTTCTTTAAGCCTTCCCTGGTCAGGGAGCAAGGCTTGAGGTTTAAAGCAGGCTGCAGGGGTTCTAGCCATGACAGGAGCTTCCCTGTCACTATCTATCTATCAGATTGTGTGTTCTTTTTTGAAGATTTTAAGTTTTGCTTCTGGCTCCCTATAGGTTCACTTCCCTTTGCTCCTGATTTTTTCCTCACAGTTGACTATTCTCTCCTGTTTCTACCCTTCCTTGTTAACCTAGAGTCACTATCCCCATTATGAGACCTTCTGGAATGCTTCTGGGCTCTGCCTTTCCTCATCCCTTATTGGCTTCAGGCAGAAAAGTAAATGTGTAGTACTTTTGTTTCTCAATAGACATTAATGGCAAACATTAAGCAAACATTAAAACGAGATGAAATAAAACACGCATTTGCTTTCTGCATTTATTTATTTGATTTTATTTGAAAATGTAAAACAACTTTTATCAGGAGATTTCGATTTTGTTTTCAAATGAATGCATCTCTATTTTTTATCTTGCATTGTGAAAGCAATTTTTTCTAAATGGTGTATGACTGGAATGCAAATGATTATTGTATTATGAAACTACAGTAGCTTTAGTTATACAAGTTATAAAATGGCAACATGCATATTATTAAGCAAAATCTCTATAGTGTTTTGGATGTGAAAAGCAAGCCAGAAATATAGTATTTAAATTTTTGAGTACCCAAGAGTGTACTGCTGGACTATATTCAGATATCAAAAAAAAGCAAAGGACAAAGATTCAGCCTATATAATCCTATAGAAAAGCTGTTATCTTAAACACAGCTGCCTGTGGAGTCATATTAGTTCTACAGTATATTAGCCTAATGATTGTGTGTTATTATGATCCAATGAATGAGCTGTAGATGATTGTATTCATTAATGGATATGAATGTCCAATTTTATTTCACACTTAGAATTGTAGAATCACACTTGGAACTAACCCAATTGTAATGCTAATGCTCATCGCACAGTTCTTTAGGGGTCTGTTCTTATTAATGTTTAACAGATAGCAAAGAGACAGCTTTAATTTAACAACTTTCCTGCTAGATAGTGATTTTTTTTATTTTATTTTATATTATCCTATTTTCTGAATAACATGGTCAACCAGCACTGCCTGATTCTTCTTTTTAATTCATTTTTCTTCTTGCAGTTTGAGACATGTTAAGATGAAATAGAACCACAAATCATATAGCATTGAATAACAAGGGATGCAGATTTATTTGATTGTAACAAATAACATAAAAGCAATGCAAACCATCTAATCTGGCCATTAACAACCCAGTTCTCAAGGCACTCTTATTTCCATCGGATTTTCAGGATATCAACATTGAATATGCATGAGATAGATTTGCATGCACTTAATTACTTTGGGGCCCTTTTTACAAAACTGCAGTAGGAAGAATACCAGATTCATCTGGTGTGATATAACATTAAATGAGCTGATGTCACCGGCTGGTAATATTTATTGAATGATAGTGTGGATAAAATGGGAGGGGGGCAGAGGGTGAGGGGAATATATGAGGTGTTGTCAAGGGTCTGTAGAATAAGGATGACAAGTTTATAAGAGGAGATAAGAAAGAGTTACTAGAGCTTGTAAGAAAGAAAAATGATTAGGGAGGTTTCTAAGGAGATACGGTGGAGTAGTCACGTGACTGGTTGGATGTTGTGGCAGGCTGGAGTGAATTCTGTGAGGAAAGGGGAACAGTGGAGTAGTCTCTTCAGGAAAAGATTATCCCTCCCTCCCTCCCATTTATGCTGGTGTTATGTTTTGTGTCAGTGTTGTGGGGTAGGGGGTGTACATGTTATATGTCGACTTGGGTGGGTTTGGTGGAGCTTATGGTGGTCGCAGCTTTGGGTGGGGCAGAAAATGGGGTTTGGCCCAGTTGGATCTGGGAGATGAGCAGTTAATAAATAAATAAATGTAACACTCGTAAGCGATACCGCTGCGAGGGGAAGCATGGCCTTGCATCACCGTGGATCATGTTTGGGGGAGGGGAATCTTGGCCTTGCGTCACCATGGGTCATGTTTGGGGGGAGGAGAATCATGGCCTTGCATCACCGTGGGTTATGTTTGGGGGGAGGGGAGGGGAAACATGACCTTGCGTCACCGTGGGTCATGTTTGGGGAAATGTTATAAATTTAAGACTTAACGGGAGCTAGTTTCGACACCGAATAGCTCCCTGGGGGTGTGTGAAATATGCATTGGGGGTTTGTTGGTTTTTGGACACAGATTGTATAGTAAGCGGAGATAATATTCAGATAGATAATAAAGCTGCAGCCAAATATTTATTCCAATAAAACTGAGTTGTGTGATTATTGATTGATGGTGATTAGCTTTCAGTTGCAGGTGATGGGAATGCAAATACTAATGTTATGATTCCCACATGTAAATGCAATGCAACCCATTCAATTCCTATAGGCTATGTCACATGTGCCATGTCAGGTCTTGCTACCAAAGCTTTGTGGGATATCCTACCAAAGGCGCGGAACCTTGGGCCCCGGTAGGTGCCCTATTGGCACTAAAGTTAATTGGGAAATTCCATTTAAAATGGCAAAAAATGGTAAAATTAAAGTGCCTACCTGTGCCTACATAGGCATTTTATGATGCTTAATGCCACTATGGGTGTGATCAGTGAGTGCTTTTTAGATGGCCACCAAAATTGGCGCCCTATAGGGAATCTAGGCCTTAGTGTGTCCTTATGTGTGTCATTCCTAAATGCTAAGGCCATTTCTACCTACTCACTGATTAGTGCAGAATATACCTACTCTTTAACCCCCCCCAACCTGACCCTAGTGCTAAAAAATAAACATGTGGTTAGTGCTTACCACAGCTTAGTAAAAGGGCCCCTAATGGAGACTGGATCAAAGTCAATGGCATCATTTGTTATGGATGGCGTCAACTATAGTCTAATAGCCCTGCTAATATGATGAATATAAGAAGGAATTGTTTTCAAAATCTTCTTAGTTATGGAGATATATAGTAATGTATTTAATGTAATTACGGTAGAGGCTAAGAGACCTCAAGTGTTCACATCCATCTGTCTTTGGAACAAATCCTATCAGATAGACTCTTTGTGAACTATCACTGGTCTCATATGCCTTTCCTTTTACCTCTCTGTTTTTATAATAACAATTAAATATTTTATCAATTAAATACTTTTTCAGGCTCATTATTATATGCCTATAAGCAAAATATACTGCAGCTGGAGTGATATTACTAAATAATCAGGCTTGTTAGCTTGTAAATCCTATAGTACTTAGCTTTTATTTAGACCCCAGGGCAGCTCGTAGCTGTATAGAATAACTGTTTAGTAAACGCTCTGCACTTCTCAACGGAGTGTCTCTGTTTCGCTCTAATAAGAGCTTCCTCAGGAGATGATGGAGTATTAACAATAGTTGCTTGTTCTTATCTGGCTAACACTGTCAGAAAAGAAAAACCTTCTATTACAAAAAACAAACTGGCATCAGCAAAATGGATCCACAATAATTACCGTATCAGTATCCACCGTCAAACACTACAATGGGGGAACTCAGCTTGACTAATGGCTGATTTTAAATCCACCTAAACTGGTTACTAGAACTTAAAGCAACCTTAAAACAACCTTAAAAGACTCCTATCGAAACTACAGGCTACTTAAACTGCCCTAAAAATGCACTTGTTATATATAGTAAT